>NC_088175.1:33619974-34244974 GCF_028769735.1 Zonotrichia leucophrys gambelii
TCCCAAGAATTCAGGAGAAATATGGACATTTAATAGGGCATAAGAAGGATGCAAGTTTATCCTAAATTGGATAAGACAGTCAAATCCCCTTGGATTTTTCTTCTGTTGTCTTGTTTGATTGTTGAGAGAAAAAATTGACTAACGTAAATTTAATGGACCAGCAATACCAGCTCTGAAAACAGAGAAAGAGATACAAAATTTTGCATCCCAAAGTTTGGAGAAAAAGGCATTCTTTTTCATCTGGTAACTTGGCTACTGCACTAATAACAGCGGATACAGAAGACAGTAAGGACAAAAAAAAGCGCCATGTTCTGCTTTTCTGTCTTGGCAAGAATTCACTTTAATATTTAGAGATTGTTGTATCAGGAAGTGAAATTAAACACACAGCATGGGATTTCTAATGCAATCTGTTGGTCTAACTGTTCCCATTGTAGTCAATATTAAAACTCCCACTGACTACACTGCCAATAGAATTAGGTCAACAATGACCATTTTGAAAAGCCATTTAATTATCAAAGCCAGCACTAGTAAGCCATGTAAGTTCAGAGGAATCAAATTGTATCACACCAAGCCAATTCTTTCATATTTTCAGCATTTTATCATGTTTCATGCAATCCAATTTAAAATACTAAATCAATTTGTATTGCATAGGTTAGACACTCACATACAATAGAAATGCTAAATAATTGTTTGAGTGGCATCTACTACTTTCCTTTAAGGTCAACACTGGAAGTTGCACCATCTTCATGCAGCAGAAAAAAAACAATGTTTGAAGCACTGAGAAAATGTGAACTATCTGTACTGACTTGCTGTATTTTTTTTGCTAATTGCAGCAGGTTACTTCAGAGGAGATAGGACAGAGGGCAGGAGCAGCCCAAAGGTCCTATCAAGAGCTCAGAGGAGGTTACCAGACACTGCAAACTCATTTGGCTTTACTGCTTGGTCAGGTCTCACTGCAAGTCCTCTAAAGTGGGTTCCTGGAAGATGGCATATTAAACTGGCCATACTAAAGCAGAAGCAGATCCTGCAATCTTGCAACTTACTTCACAGGATTCACTGCTGATTTGGATGAAAACACATGACATACGACTTTAGAAGAGTGTACTCTTCTAGAGTTACACAGTACTCCAAGACAAAGCGTGTACTGTGTTTTAGAAAGGGTACAGAAGTAGGAAAAAAGATGAGGAAGAGAACATCACTTTTGCTGGTGGTTCTAAGAACATGTTGATTACTTTCCAGCACCGTCCTGATGGGTTAGGTAACATACAGTGTTGGGGACACTATGACAGAAAGTTAACTACTAACTTCACCACTCAGAGAAGCAGCAAATACCAGATATTAACACTTTAATCTGTCTGATCCTGCAAGATCCTGAGCATCTAACAGAAATCAATTTAGAGAAAAATGGGAGCACTTCCAGTAAATAAGCCTCTCAAAACAGAGAGGTAAACACCAATATAAATCATTGTCATTCTGAATGTTTTAGTGAGCGACAGGCATCCTAGAAGACAAAAGGAAAAGCCACACTGTAAGATGGTTGCAATTCTGCATAGGGGCATAGTAGCTAAAATAGTATCTCCTGGATGAGTTACACTAGTGTCTTATTCAAAAATAAAGGTTCCGTACAGCATGTGCTACTTTACTCAAAATCCTCAAGGCTTGGAGAAGTTACCAACTCAAACCAGGAAAAGGGGATCACCCTACTTCTGGCTCCTTGGACAAATGTATCTCACCTAAAACCAGGATTATGTTAAAGGTGAAACATTAAAGACAACTAACTTATCTAAGAGGAGAGTTATTTCCACAAGTTGATACAAAGAAGGAAGCCAGGAGCATAGGTTCTATCAAAAAGGGTACAAATATTGACATCCACAGATTTAAATGACTACTGTACAGTTTTTTTAAAGTATATCTAAAAGAACACACATAATCTGGTAAAAAAAAAGTTATACATTTATAAACCCATCTCTGAAGCATACAGTCATTACTGAAGAAGTACTTGAGGCAGAACTGAGGGAAACAACAAGAAAAACAAGAAAAATGTGCATTTGTTACACAAAAATACATTCCTGACACTAAATGTATGGTTGTGGAGTGAGGTCCCAAGTGCAAGACTGGAAGCCAAAATCAACTGAAAAATAAAAATAGTAGGGAAACTACCAAGAGTGACGGTGGCCAGCTGGAGAGACAGGAACTAGAATAGATTTTTAACACAGTAATTGATAAAGAAGTTAGACAAGTCAGTCAAGCCTTTCCATCATTCTGCATTCTTCTGAAGGCTGAAATGCCAATCTCTCAATAGGAGCTTTTGGAAAGGACCACCAGAGAAAATGTGTATCTATTTATCAACTAAAACTTCCTATAAAACAGCAGACTGTTGAGTTACTGATGGCTTTGCTGACCGAAGAGAAACAAACCCCCCAGTCTTGATTACCACTCAAAGCACTGCTCAGGGGAAAATGTATTTATAAGATTAAAAATGGCACTTCAGAAGATCAAGTGTTTCAGAAAAGGATTATCACATATGAGAGGTCAAGAGAAATAGCAGTACTTGCCTGTAAAATGCCAAGGATTAAATGCTTCAGAGAAAGACTGATTTGGAACTAGAATGAAGCACTCACTCTTTTCTAGGCACATGATCCAGTTATTTCTATTTTAATCAGCTCACTGTGTGGTGGGCTCACAAACTGATAATGCTGTTTTAGAATAAGACTGATACACTTCACAGCTACAGTGAATCATTAGAAAGCAGAAACATCAGCAGCCAGACAAAGCTAGAGAGGCATCAACTTTTGTCTCTTTTTAAAAAAATCCATCACACTGTTATGCTTGCAAAGGAAACAGAATTGAAACCATAACTTCACAAGCAACGCTAATCTGTTAGATCTATGGGCTTCAAGAATGCAGACCACTACCTGCTTGCATGGCCAGCAACAAACCAGTAACAGCTTGCTTCCTAATTACTCTCATTAACAGTGGACTTCACCTACTAGGTGACCTAGTTTGATTTCTGAGTTGCATAGACACAAAATAAAAGCAAAAGGAAAACAATGGACAGAGTTTAGATTTGTTAGAAAAACTCAGAATTACCATCTTGACACTGAATTGTTTCTACGGACTCAGGCAACCAACAGTATGGAGTATGACGGGCGCTTTTCTGGCAACTGCCACCTTTCCAAAGGCACACATTCTTTCACCACCCTGATATGAAAACACTTGCCTTGCTGGGATGTGACTTAATGGTAAAGCAACATTATGCTAGAGAGGTTAGCAAAATCCTGCAGTACTGCTGCAAGGAAACAGTTATTGCCTGTTCACTGCATCGATGCAACATTACTAGACATTATGACCAAGATAAGGGTAATATAGACGACTGTCACAAAAGATAAAAGATTAAAAGAATGGGGAAAGTGAAGCTGCAGGCTACTATGAGTAGATCACAAGACAAGCTAACACTCTAACTAATCCTTGAAAAATTAAGTTCAAAGAG
This sequence comes from Zonotrichia leucophrys gambelii, assembly GCF_028769735.1. Lineage (NCBI taxonomy): Eukaryota > Metazoa > Chordata > Aves > Passeriformes > Passerellidae > Zonotrichia > Zonotrichia leucophrys. The sequence goes on from NC_088175.1 coordinate 33,623,465, forward strand.
TAGGTTCAGTATCACTCCCATTCATCCAGCACCTGTAACTGTCTTGCCTGAAATTGTGTTTAAGATGATGAATATAGTTAACATAAGTTGCTGTGTATCTGGAAGAAACAACCCAGTGGTAACTGCTTCAGAAACCTCTAGCAGAGAAGAAAAAAACCCAGAAAGTGACCACCAAGTTACACATATTTGCATCTGCTTTGAAAGCCAGTTTTGTACAGACTCATCTTCATCAAAAACAATGACGCAGTGCTATGTGAGGCAAGAAACAAAGGCAGATGAAAAAACCACAAAAACAGATAAAGGAGCTCTGGGAAGAAAGAAACAAATAGCCTGCTTTATGTGAACTCAAATAGCAAATTGCTAGCAAGAACATTATTTGTAGATGCTCAAGAAAGATAACAAACTGTCTCATCTAAGATTTCCAGGAAAAAAGGCTACATTTTCTGCAGTATAATGACCTGTCGTGGACCCTAAAAATCCATTTCCATCAGCACTTGAATGACATGAAGAGCCTATTAAGATTCTCACATCTCCTATATGTCTCTTTTTAACTGCAGATGTAAACATCAGGATGGCAAGGAGAAAAAGGAGAAAACCCACCCTAATTGCTTTTAGAAATCTTGTAATTTGGAAATGATATCACTATTTCTAGAACAAAAGCATACCACTGATCAAGTTATCTCTCTTATCCACCTTCACTATGTCCTATGAGAGCTTAACACTTGGCATACCATCAACCTACAGACCCCCAACAAAGTAAAGCTCCTTCTTTACCTCTGGGATTCCTCATGCTTCTCTCTCCATAATGACAGAGCTTGTCTCAGCATACTGGAGCTGTAGATCAAAAGCTCTATACTTATTTAAAGTGTCACAAAAAAGGTTTAATCATTCCAATCTCTCCTCTCTCTTGACAAGAAAACCTGGCTACTATTTGAAGAAGTTTCTTTTGCAGAAAATGAAGGTTGCCAGATAGGAAAAAAACCACTCTGAAATAAATGAGTGCACGGTGGACAGCTGTAAAGGAGGGCAGTAAAGACCGAGATTTTACAAAAAGAGTCCAAGCTCTACCCATGTGCTCTCAGTAGATGGTGTGCTAAGGGAAGCCAGAAGGTGCACAGTGAATTGATTGCACTGCTGCAGGTTAGTACTCCCATTGCACTGTGTCTCTAGCAAGCAATGATACACAATCAGACTAAAAACTTCTACCATTCCACTAGATGACCAATAAACAGAATCCAAAACCAAACTTTCTACCCAAATACACACTACTGAGTAACCACATTGCCACAGCCATTGTCTTCCCTTTTCTCTCACAGTGCTTTATGTTAGTTCAGACATGACTGCATCCAGACAGTTACTAATTAGTACTGTCAAGTATAAGTGTCCCAGTTAAGGTTCCTAAAGAAGCTAACAACAAAATATACTTTAAATGAAGACTTTCCAGAAGAAGAGTGATTGCCTGGATATCTCACACAAAAATATCTAATCAGACATGCACTTTTCTTCTTAACACAGTTAAGAAGTTAAACCAGAATGCCAGCTGGAAGTGGAGCACTAACTATGACAAAAACTGGACTCCCAAACCAAACATTTCACCTATAAAAGAGGTCAAAAAGAATCTACAATACTATTTTCCAAAATGAATGAAAATTGCATACAAGACACTGGAAGTAAGACTTGCAGCTTCAATACAGTGGCAGTTGGCTGGCAGGTCGTCTCTTCGAGACAAGAGGCTGTTGGAAGAACTTAGATTTGGCAGTTCTTGCCAAGACAGTGTCAATAAATCAACCAAAAATGGCAGGAGGCAAGTATGATGGATACTCATGTATCTCATGCACTCATGAGGAGACCCTTGCAAGATGCCCATCTGAGAAACCCCAACTTTTGGTCCAGAACTTACCTTAAACAAAAGGATTTTAAAGTGATAAATAAAGCCAAATAACATCACTCTCAATCTTGTAAGCTTTTCCTAAGTGATTAATCATCTTTAGCAGGCAAGAGCCTGCTTCCAACAAAACAAGGTGGTCCATTAGGGCCAGTAAAACAGTGCCAACAGTTCTCATATTTTCTGTCTGGATGCTCATGGTGTCTCAAAAGAAATTGAACAGATGAAGCACTAGAACAAGACTTCAGGCCTGTGAGGTTAAGCCCATCTTGTTATAGAGACACAAAAAAGACCTTCCTAGCCTGTGAGAATGGCACAACTGAGTGCATCCATGCCAGCACAAACCCTCCTACAGGGAAGGAGAAAGGATAAAACAGAACAGGGAAAAGTTGGAGACATGAAAATAGTGTTATCTCCAAGCTCCTTCTTATCTATATTCTGTCAGGCAGCCCTCACTCAAAAATAGACAGAGGAGTCAGCCACAGTCACACCTGTAGCCTTAGCTTGAAAGCCTTTTTTGAACTGCAGTGAAGGGTTTGACTCAGGCTTTAAGAGCTGGTACACTGTCCTATATCTGCTTTTCAGTCTGACAGATGAAACAAACCTGTACTTCTGTATTTGCTCCCATAGTTACTTCAGACAAAAAGGGACATAGATGGCCAAAATTCACCTCCAGAAACACCTCCACATTCTTATTATGGTGACAAATTCAGAATTACAAATGAAATAACAGAGATCGCACTATCTAAGGAGTCCTAGAAGCATAACCCACAGGCTTCAACATGAGAGAGCTGTTCTAGACTAAAGGAAATCTATAGAAGAGACCACATCAAAATTCTTGAAAAAGTCAAAATTGTTTAGCTTTAAAAATCTCAATTTACTATGTGATGCAAACATGAGATACTCAAATAAGAACTTGAAATTAGAAAGTTCAACATGTATAATTTGTCTATAAAGAATCTATTTTTACCAGTTATGCTGGAAGACTAAAATTATGTCATTCTTCATTCAGAGATTCTTATTCCATAACTCAGGAAGTCTTTTCATTTTAGTTTAGGATTCTACTAAAGCTAACCTTAAAACCCACTCATATCAATCTATCTGGCAATAACCTAATATTACAATCTGTATATATATTACAAACTGTATTAAATGCTTTTATGTAGACATGACTAAGTTTACAGTTGACAGCTGCATTCAATAAGCAGTAAGATGACAACAGTGACAGGTTAAACACAGGGAGCACATATAGAGAAAGAACATCTTAGACTGAAAAACACAGGTATAGTGTGTCTCCCTCCTCTACTGTCCATAAAAGCTGGTGTAAAAGAAGGATATTACTAACACCTATAAAAAACACTACTTCAGATTCTTATACCAACACTACTTCTATTGTCATCACAAACTAAATGTATTTATGAATGAATTCACCCTTGACTGAGACGCAGGAGAGGCTTTAACTTTAAATTTAGAGGCCATAAACACACAAACAGTACATAGGCCCAGTTCTTCCCTTACTAGGCCATTAGGTAAAGAAAACTGAAAAAAAAGACAAAATGAATTTTTGAAGAGAAAAAATCTCTGAATCCCAAAAAATATGAAAGCAGAGGAAGCTTGTCTCCCAAGCATCCTGTACAAGCACAGGATTCACTCCTTGCCCAGTGCTCTATGCACAGTAAAAGGCACTGGTGTTTAATGTCCCTTACACCCTTCTCCTTATCTCTAAGAAACAAAAAGAGATTATTTATCCATTATATTAGCCACATTAGAAAGATAAAGCACCAAGGCAATTTTCTGGCTTTTATGGAAAAAAAAGTTCCCTGTATTTCAGGAGAAAAGCATGAGCTGCAGACAGCCAGACACAGCGGCAACACCACCCTTCCCCATATCAAATCTGGAGACACAGGGAAGTCAGGGCATCGGAACCACAGCAAGAAAAATCATCCATGAAGTAATACATGACTGCACAGGTGAACAAGCAAGCAAGGAGGGATACAGGAGCCAAAGGAGAAGCAAGAACTCTGTAAGACATTTAATTGTGAAGTCTCAGCAGAAGAAATCAACTGAGTCACGAGGAGTTCCAGCTCTAAGGACCCCTGCATAGCAGCGCTCTCTAATCAGCCAAGAGAAATAATGAAGCAGAGAAGTAAAAAGGCAGCAGGTCTTGAATGCACAGACCAGAATTTGATATGAAATATTCAACCAACAAAGTCAGGCACTGCACTTTAAGGAATGAACACTTTTTGCTCAGTATGAAATGAAAGACAACCTCGGTACGGCTGATTGAATTGCTTCCCTGACTGGGTGCTCTTACTGTGTGAACATTATCTGCAGGGGAACACACTTCTCTACAGGCATTTGCCTGGCTCTGTGAACAAAGAACATACCATCTTTTACTTCTCTAGCAGAACAAGCTGCCCCAGACAAATAAAATGGAATAATGGAAATAGTAAGGTCTACGCTTGCAACACACCCACTTCCCAAAAAAAGGCCCAGCAGCCATCGTATTTCTGCTCTTCCAGACCACAAGGATGCTTGAGAAAATGCAGAAGAGTCACTGCCTAATAGTTTATCTGCCCTCATTTACATTTTACACAAACAAAGCCACAATGAGAGGGAAAGACATTCTCTGACCCTGTACTTCGGAATATTCAATTGCTGGAGCATGAAATGACAGCTTCACAGAACAACTTTCAAGGAAAAAAAATAGTCTACTACCACTCGAAAGTCTGAAAGGGATTAATATCTTGCTTTTGGGAATAGCTAGTGCGACTAGTGTCCTTCAGAAAGGGACTTTATCCTGAAACAAAGGACATGGAGCTTTAATAACATGTCATCTCAAGTATGTGCCACTGCAGCAAGTGAATGTGCAAATTAAAATAGTAGGGAAGTTGACAGCATCCTTTGCTGGCAGCTGCAACATAACAATCCAGATTTTTTGAGGAGTTCACAGCTCCCATCAAACACACCACCCTACTATACTACAGTACAACCACAGACTACTTCTACAACCCTGCTCAGAATTATCCTTTGTTTTAATTGCAGTATACACAAATGGGGGAAAATTCAGTGAAATACTTAGGGCTACTCAGGAATTATCCCATATTTAAAAAGAAATTACTGAAGACAGGCTAGAAAAGTTATAGTCTCTTTGCTGCTAGGATGGATTTTAATCTAAATTCCTGTGCTTTTGGTCTATATGCCATGTAAGGAATACATTACTATACTCTTCCATTTATTAAAAATTTGCAATAAATATTTTGCTGGAATTACACTGCATATCACCAGAAGTCCAAAAGCAGATGCTGGAGAACAAATTTTAAAAGTTCGTCAGCAGAACCACTCAGAACACGGGACATGTCTGTGTGTCTCCTATAGCCTTAGACCAAAGAACTAAGTCTTGCAAAGCCTCTTAGTGACTCTTGTTCTGTCTCAAGGTTTGACAACTCAAGTAAAACTCTTGGCTCCCCATCTGTTCTACTGGAGAAAAAGAATCTTATTTTCTTTATTTAACCAGTCTTCTAAATGTGGTTGAGATACCTAATGTGTTGAAGGTAGCCCTACAACATACTTAATTTTCATAATAGAAATGACTAGACCTATTTCTAGCAATCAATGCTCTAATTATTGATTGAATTACTTAATCTGTTCCTACAAGAAGCCTAAGGTGTCTTCAACTGATAAACAATATGGTTTATTTCCAAGTAGGAAACCAGAAAGCAGACCTGTGCTGACAACAGTGGCAAGCAAGAGGGCTAGGCAGCACACACACTCACTCAAAATCTTCAAATTCCAGATCATTTCCCTCCACAGATGGGCTTGAGTTCTCTGAAGTGGAAGCAGAGGAGGAGGAAGAGCGGAGACGGTTTTGCTGATATCGCATAGAGCGTTGTCGAATACTGTCCCTCCGGGAAAGATACTGGATCATCCTCTGGGCATAATATGCAGCAGGAGACAACCTGAGCAAGAAAAGATACACAAATACTCATTACATAAATTTAGAATGACAGCCAGCCCTATTTTTCCTTTTGAACTCCAAGTGCAAGGCCAGTAACAGCCTATCACAAGGCTGATTGTTTGTATTTTATCTGTAAGATGGATTAAATACAGAAAGCAAGGAAAAGTAATTTTCCCTTTATATGCTACAATCCCACATGATCCCCTTTGCAAACAGAAGCACCACACAGTACCTACAGACAAAAAGCTCATCCACAGAAGAGAGAAATTTGCTTCTCAGTACTCTCTGGAGCTCACTGATTCATTTATTACCAGTTCACTCTAGTAAGCTCAGCAAGCATCCCTTAAAAGAACCAAGCCCAGTCTCAATGTGAACTTTGCCTGCAATGCCAAACAGCAGCACTGTTCAGATAAACTCCGAAGGAAAGTGCTGTTGTCTTGATGGTAGTTAGGGAGTACCACAGAATATCAATCAGGAGAAAAAAGTTTCATATCTTTAACTACTTTGTAATCTAAATGGTAGGGATTTTATATAGCAGCAATTTTATCAGATCCACTAGGTATATGCTAAGTGGAGCTTTAAAAGCCTTGCATCCCACCTGAAAGGAAACCTTTCCTCTGTTATTAACTCTTAATTCTCTCTCATGCATAACCTAGCATTTGTTTGCATCAGCCATGACACACCAGCATTACTCTCTTGAGAGTGAACACATACTCTCTTTTCCCACCCTGTGTATATCCACAGCTCCTCACACATGTTTTCTGTGACACACTTACTCAGTGTTAAAATCCAGACACTTCAGATGCTTGATTTACCATTTAATTAGCCTTATTTGGTTAGACTTGAATTCTAATTTGGGGGGAGGACAAGTTTAGGAGACAGATTACAGGTTCAGAGGTGTTAAAACTTAAGCCAAAAAACATCAAAAGGGTAAGAGGAATAACATACTCAGCTTGATTCCTCCTGAATCTTTTATGCAGTTTAATGAGATAAACCTGCTCATGCCTACATAAAGAAGAAGGCTTTGCTGGACAAACACATCACTTCTCTCTACTCCCCATAAGACTTAATAGGCCAAATACAAAAAAGCAAGGCATTACAGATGCACATTAATAAATGCGCTGGTCTCTTCTCTGGGCTTTTCCATAAGCCAACGCCTTTGTGCATGCCTAAAAAAAAACTACACCAAAATATGTACAGAGAAAAAAAAAAAAGAAACACAGGAACAGGGCAAACACTGGCAAACACGAACAGTGGTCACAGCAGTCCAGCAGTGTAACCACTGAAACTTTTATTTTCCCTAGTATCACACCAAGGGAAAATTTTACAGAAGAATATGAAGAATGAGTTTAGCAGTCTTCTAAAATTCTGCAGGACACCAGAAGAAAAAACATGGTGATATCTGTTAGAAGAAAGAGTAGGCAATAAAGAGTGGCCATAACCGATGACAAGATGTCACATTCAGCTTCCTAACAGCACACGGTGTGTGCACTGAATAGACTGTGAAAAAGATCTCAAAGACAACACAAGAAGCTTAAGTCTTATACACAGAGAGAAAGGTGTAAGGAATAAAATACTTTCTAGCTGCTTAGATTTTTTTTTCTAGACATATATCCAACAAACACTGTGATGCTTTATACATACATATATATATATGGAGTCTAGGAGCATATGCAATTCTTATTGAGTATTTCTATTTAAAAAAACGATTATTGTAGGTGTTCTTTGATGACAGCCTAATTTAATTCTTCTGCAGATTATTTTCTGAGCCCAGTACATATGGAAACTGTGGAGAATGACAGAACAGCCAAGCTGACCTTAGTGAAGTTCAGTAAGGCCACTGAAAAATACTGCTGCAGTCTACATCAAAATATTCATTCTAAATCTGAGGGAACTTCAAAAAATATTCTCCCCGCCTCACTGCTGACCTAGGTTATTCAAACAGCACCATTACAGACAGTAAACGCAGAAACAAAACTAACACATACACATGCTGTCAAAAATAAATTTTTCAGATCATGTAGTTTATGTACTCTTTAAAAAAAGACACCATTGGAAACAGTGTGGTCTTAAGGAGGTATACATATTTAATGTATATTTAAAACACAAACACACACAGACACATACAGATGTTTATTAATAGATACAGATGTGTTTATTTCACCTTTCACTTCTCCACCTTGTTATTTAGCTTCTTAAAGAGATTACATTTGGAACTTATGATGCTACCAAAAAACCCTTCAAAATGCAGTAACACTTCTTTTAATCACTTTTCAAATTTCCAACTAGTTAAAGGGACAGTTAAAAATATCCTACTAGCCCAGCAAACCAGTAAGGTTTATGGAGGAAGACTCTAATCCTATCCCACTCAAACTTCTAGCTGGTACTGATCACGCCTCCATGAATCGCATTCTCTGAAAAGGACAGTGACATTTACCAGAACAAATTAACCTTCTTAGAAGAGTTTCAAAACTGGACTTTTCTTCCAAAGCTCTTTATAAACTCCAGCTACTACAGTTTCTACCATAACCTAAAACCACTTGAACTGTCACATGAAGAGCACTGCATCAGTTCTAAAATGGCTTCAAGTAGAAAAATATCTTTGACCATACCTCTTATGCTAGGAAATGATTCAGGCATTGATCCATTTTCTTACATTTTATTCTTACAAATACTTACATTTTCTTACATCACAGTAGACATTTATAAAAGGGAAAAACAAAATTCAGACACCTAGGCAGGCCCTCCTTTTCTTTTTTAAAAGGTAGCTCCCAGAGAGCTAGAACAAGATCTTAAAATCTCTGCTCTGTCAATCTGCCTGCTTTGGACAAGGCATTCCAGAAACAATGAATGGTGCACTTCCAGCAATAAAGCAGCTTTTGGCATTCAAAAATAAACCTGAATGTAATAAGAGCTTTAAATCAACATTTGTAGAATATAATTCTCCTCCTTCCAGGTAAATCAATCCCTTTCCCTGCCATTTAACCAACTGCCATTTAGAAGCTTTTACATTTATCAGCATTTCTCATAGGCAGTTGCCAAGACCTTCAGCAGTCACCTAGGTTGGTTTGCCAAGGATCTTATACACAAGCCACATACTCCACCTTACTTTCACTTCACTACAGTTTTGTTTACATCATTCCTAAGCCTTTGAATTAACTTCACAAGGCAACTTTCTTCACAATAAATGGAAAAAAAGCCAAATATAAAATTTCACCTCTACAAGGCTTTACCTACAGAGACAGTTAGCAAGGAGTTATTTACCAACACAATTATACCATCTGGCCAGTTTGCAACCTTTTATTTCAGAACTTGTACTTAAGAGTATTATCTGTATAAAAATGCACATTTTTGGGTTAATGACGAAGAAAACAACCCCCTCCCCCACCCCAAACCTCAGAAAACAACAAACATCCTTCAGCAACTCAAGATTTAATTTTCAGTGGCATTCCTGTACTCTTCTTTATGATAAATCCTAGTAGCCTTCAATTCACCCAACTATGCAAGAAGTTCCCCAAAAGGCTAAATCAGATACAGTTTACACTTACTGCATTTCCTCATTCATAGCTTTCCTAAACCCATCTAAAGATCTGTCATGATTTATTCTTTGAAAGTTTCCAAAGCCACTTGCTGTTCACGATTCTATCATTTCTTCTGACAGAGTCTTTGGGTCACATTATCCCATCTGTTGCTTTCTTAATAGACTAAATAGAAACTGCAAAGATCATTTCTTTCCATTTTTGATAACTGCCACATTTGCTTTTTCTAGTCCTCTGAAACACTCCCACCTCTTTTGAAGATTAAGCAGCACTACAGGTGTTTCTATGCCTAATGTCAATGATTCATGACTTTTCAAAAATAATTGTCAGTATTTTGTTCTTAGTTAAGTATACATAACCTTCTGGCTATGCTCTCTCTTGTACAGATACATTTATGCAATTCATGCTTCTAAGCACGTTGTCTGCTCACACTACCTCCTAATTCCCTTTACTGCATTCAAGACTATTTGTTTTTTAATTCATTTTTCTTCAAAAGAGATTTTTAATATATTGATATAGCTCATTTACTGTTGGACCTGCTTGCCACCTAGTGTTCTCCACCCCAAACGATTTCATGAATTCTTATGTGTTTACTTCAACAGTAATTCCTTCCTGTTTTCCTCACTTCTCCCCAGACTTAACAGCATCTGCTCACTTGTTTTGCTCTTTCCCCACGGCAGATCATTAAGAAGGAGATAAGCCCAATTGCCAGAGGTTTCAGTGACTTATACTGGAGTTATGCTTTTGCATGTAAAATTTAAATGCATTTAGACTGCATTGAGATCTTACCTGGCTGGATCTGGGTAGATTGGATGTTCCCGGGATCCTGCTCCATCATAGCGAGATAATGAAATGAGGGAAGACTCCAGCAACCTCCTAGAAAGGCAAAACAAATTACAACATCAAAGACCATTCAGGAAGATCCTTCCTATATATGACCTACTTTCTGAAACCTCTTAAGACTATTTCTATCACTAGTGCAGAGAATTCTGCAACATACTGAACCACTCGCTGATGGCATGCGTGTTTTTGGTATTCAAAGTTTTATATTCTCACTGCACAGGAGAAAGAACACCTCAGGTAAGGAAAAAGAGTGCTCCCATAGCCATGTCCAAGTTCCAAGAGAAAGATGTAGATGTCACTTCTCTGGAGACAACCCACCCCAATATATTAGGTCCATAAACACTACCACTGCACTGGCCATCTGTCAAATTCTTACCTACTCAGAGGTGGCTACACATGGAATGGGTCAGGGAGCAGGGGACAAAGAACACACATGTTAACATGTGGACTTTAAGGGCACCACTGCTGTCTATCCATACTAAGATCTTGAATCTTAGTCTCAGGCTCTAAAAGAGAGGTTTTCTACAAAACTGCAAAAATTTAAAATGTTCTTTTCCTCTGTACTGTAATCAGCCACAGGGAGAGATAACAAATATTCACTCAATAAATAAATGCATGCAAATGCAGCCAGACAGCCTGAATATACGAGAAGTGAGACTGAATCATGAAGGCAGCAGAATCAGAAGTATACAGCAGGAATATGTCCCCCACCCTGGCTTCTACATGCACCTCTGTCTAGCTTCTGTCATAACCCAGAGGACAGCACTGTTTCAAGACTGACTCATGGCCTGTTGCAGCCATTAGATTAACACAAGAGAGATGATTTGGGACAGGTACAGAAAGTGGAAAAAACAACTCTCACGTTTATAAGATTGCTGAGTTCCCTTTCAAGTCTTTCTACCTCAGAACTCCTGCTAAATTTTGTTTTCTAGTCTGTAACTTAATGAAAGCTGTTGTGGTTTGAAAATCAAAGAGGTCCAACACCACATCTGTTCTACTCACTCACACACACAGCTGCTGAGAAAGATTTGAATCCTTAGCCCCACACTCATAATAATCCATTAGCCTTTGCAGTGCAGGACAGCAAGTATTAACACAGGAAGAAGGACCAGATAAAATCCACACCCAACCTCCCATTTCTAGCCACATAAAGACAGCAGAATTCCAAATGACATATCTTTTTTCCTAGCAGCAGCCTACCCATCAGTATCTTAAGAAAAATATTTACTGTGTTCCAGCAATTAAAAGAAAAATACTTCAATTTACATTATAGATCAAGAACACAGGAAACAGCAAGAGATTGCTTCAGTCTCCCAGTTGGAAAGGTGAGTGTCAGCTTGAGAAACTTGCTGCAAAGCACTGAGACTATGCATAAGGCAAGAAATCCTGTCCTTTCTAGCACAAAGTTGTTTGGCACCATTTGTCTTATTCAAGAACAGTTACTGAATCCCTCAAACTTTGAGTTTGATTAATTCCCCTGGTTCCTAAGTTATTGAGTCAAAAGCTCTAATATTCAATACTGCCAGATATTATGAATCCTGTGGTTACCCAAAAAGTCCTTATACTTTAATTCTGTCTTACCAAACCCTTCCTTCTGCTCCAAGTACATATGTGCAAAAAGAGCCAATCCAGAATGAACAGTGTTACAGCTTTATGAGATATACCTAAGTCCTACACCTGGGAGGTATACAGGTATACCTATTAGTTGCATCACACATAAACTGCTTTAATTCCTTCTAGGGGAAAAATAGACAGATTAAAATTAGCAGAAGGGATATTCTACCTACTCAAGCAGCTAGTCCCTTCTAAACCACTGGCTCTGAGACTAGGTTACTGCCACTACAATATCAACATGCTTTTGAGAAATCTGCTTTTCTAAGCTGCTCCAAACCCAGCATTTTGCAAGCAACTTGGATATGTCAAGGCTGGAACATCCTGCCTGATCACTGGACTTAGCCAAGGAGAAAGAGCTTCCAGAGCATGCAGATTCTGACAGGGTCACAACTTGAAACAGAAACAGCAGCTTCCTCTTAATGTGAGCAATGCCTTTGGTGTTCTGATAATATGTACACACAAATAATCATCAAACTCACCCCTGTTCTTGATGGCTACACACTACATACCCCATCTCCTTTCTATCTGCCCACTAAGTGACACAGTAAAATCAAAGCCACAAGGGAAGATGACTAGTACATGCTGCACAGCCTAGCAAACACTTTTAGAAAGAAGTTTCCTGGTATTCTCCCCCCATAATTGTCTTCTCACCTTTAAAAAAACTGGCAACTACCTAAGATGAACATTGACTTTGAGGGATCACCTTCAGAAAGCATCCAGCAGCTATGCTGAAAGAAATCAAAACCCATACTAAACAGAGGACACCACAAGGGTGCAGGGGCAGGGCACACATCACTGTAACCTGGTGTGGGTCTGCCAGGAGACCCTCTGCTTGGCTTGGGAACAGCACTTTCAGGAATCTATAATTCTCACCACCACACTGCAACAGATCCTAGAAATATATATCTGAAGAGTCTTGCTATAGCAGTTACTTGGGACCTCAGATGAGAATGGGTACAGGTTATCTTAGCAACCAACAGTTCCCTGAGCCCAGGATGGCCAAGTGTCCAGGTAAAGAGACTTCCTCCAGGCTTCAACAGCCCTGTGACATTCCCTGAACAGGCTGCAACTCCATCCCTGCAGCAACAAAAGCTGCTTCACCAGAAGGGCTCCCGTGGAAGCCTCCCAGTAGTTACTGGGTTGTAAGGAGCAGGATTACAAACACTCCAATAAATACATCCCCCAGAACCCTTTCTAAGCTTGCACTGTGCAAGTTGAATGGTCTCAGTTAAGATGGCCGTTCCAGTAGAGCCTTCCAAGGCTGACAAAAACAAATCCAGCTCCTGCACTACCTCACACTGAGGCACACAGGCCACATACTAGGGCCACATTCAGATCATATGCACAAAAATAATTAATTCAGTTAACAGTAACTGCTAAAAGCCAGAGCTGATTTTAAGTCTGATTGGTAGTTAATTATCCTACAACCGTGCCCTCTCAGATCACAGAGCAATGAACAGAGAAATTTAGATACACATAAAGGGCAAAACATCCAAACCAAGGCAACAAGCAAGCTCATGAGATCCAGACAGACCATCTCTGCTTTATGCTCCACAGAATAACAATACCTGTACTGAGGCAGAGTACTAAGCACACATAAAATCCATTTTTAACTAACTCATTCTAGACTTAGCCCTTGAGTCCCAAAGTTACAAATCCAAATGCATTTAGTACTGTCAAATGGGTTCAATAATAGATAATCTGCTATAATAATCAAAGTGTCTCATCTGTGTCACTGGTAATGTAACCTACTGTCCCTCAGGAAGGTGCAGATAAAGATTTTTAAAGTAAGTCATGCTGCATTCTGCCAAGTCTTTGGTGTTACACTCATAGCTTCTGGCACCCGAAATCCCAAAAGAGACACAGACTATTTATTTTCAGTAAAGCCAAAGTGTAAGGTAGTCCAATAGTCCAATTCACTACCACAGTAAATGTAAAGTTGGGAGCAATTCTGCTAATTCTGCATAGATGAAGAGAGGTAGCTCTGTTGCTGTAAACTGTTAGCCACTAAACATTTAAGTTTCCAACAGAGAAGCATTAAAAGAGAGAACAGAAATGCATATTGCTTGCATCGCCTTTTGAAACATCTCAGCAGATCATGCTTGACTCCTGAATCCTTTCTGCAGCTTACAGCAACCTCCTCCTCTCCCACATCCCCCATTTCTGCTATCCAGATATGTAACAGGCTAACACTAGGTTCTATGGAAGCAATTGCTCCACTATCTCTGTCTAGACAATATGAAATTGTCACAAATGACATATAAAGTACAATTAGCAGAGAAACTGCAATTTCTACTCTCTTCCCCCGCTTACCAGGGAAAAAAAAATCGCCCATTATCAACCTCCAGGTTGTCAGTCAATCCTGCAAATGATGAAAATTAACTCTGCTCACCCTAGGAGATGCTTCTGTTCCAGCTTGCTAAATTAGAAGGAGGGGGATTGTAGTTCTTGTTGGGTTTATTTTTTTTATTAACACTACTACAAGATACAAATTGCCTCTGTTCAGCAGCATTGAAATCTCAACTCTCTGATTAAGATCAGGCTCCTTTTCTGTCAGACATCAACAACTCTGGAACTGCTGCTCTACACTTGCTCTGTTAACTCAGGTCTGCAGCAATCACTAGCAAGGGGTAAAGGAAGCAGACCTCAAGTCACAGGACACCTATAGGCAAGGGAAAGAGAAGGAATTCACAGATACAAGACATTATAAGCAGAAAAGGGATCATTTTCAGGAATGAAGCTGAATGCCAGAAGCATGAAGCAATCTCCTCGTAGCACATCAGCCACTGGACCATACCCCCATTCTCCCCACGGGGATGAGCATCTCCACCAAAGCCTTTTGGGACAGAGGGGCTTTGAGAAGATACTTAACAGCAGCAAATTCCACTTTTCAGTAATAGTTTCTAAGGAAATGCAGCCCTACACCACATCTCAGATTTGCTGTCACAGCACGAGCGTTACTGAGTAACGCTACTCCAAGAAACACGGAGGGAAGGGTTTCTTCCCAAAAAGGGAGGTGTTAACAAACAGCACTGAGGTTGTTTCCTTAGAATCAAAGGGGTGTTCAGTCAGCTGCCATCCTCCTAAGCTGCTCTACACCAACAACCAGGGCAAACCAGTAAAATGAAGCACTCTAAGGACACCAATCACACCTACCCCTCCCCTACTCCCAGTCTTCAGATACGAGCATGGCTTTAAAAAGAAAATTCCTAGTTATCCTTTGAAGGAAAAGTATATTGATGACTCTTGGCAGCCTCTGATTTTCCTCCCCTGGCTTTATGTCTTCCCTGAAAAGAATTTTATATTGCATACTGCCCATTTGGAGGTGAAAATTATCACACTACATATTACATTCCTTTTTCAGTCCTCCAGCTTACAGTCAGTTCTCAGTTCCCCTGAGTACTCATCCCTGTGAATGTGCTCCTGTGGTTTCTCATAAGAAGGTAAAGAATAGCAACAGTTTAAAACTAGATTCCCTGCAATCATCTTCCTCTTAGAGGCAACGCGTAACCTAAAGATGGTAAGAAAGCTAAAGCATGAAAACAGCTGAATGTTCTTCAGTGTCCAATAACACCAATACCCTCCCTCAAACCTTGAGCTCAATTAACTGTTAATAAACCAAATTCATTCCTGGAGATCAATTATAGCCTTGATAGAGAGCTAGAAAACTATTTTAAATAAAAATCTCAAACAATCAAATGCACTGGCTTGGATATATTTTCTGTCCCTTTTCTCAGAGGAATAGGAAAAAAATATTTCAGACATCTGTACTGTGTTTCCTACTTTCAAAAAGCGAATGAAAATCATGTAAACAGAAACCATCAAGCATTTTGTTCCATAGCTTCATTTTTCATAAAAGTTTTGTAGTCCTTGTCGAACAGAAAAACACTATTGCTCTTCACCAGTTTCATATTCAAGCTTAAAATAAAAAAGCAATCAGTATGCTGTTCTAAAGATTGCCTGAAAAAATGAGTTCTAAAATTAAGTTCTTAACATAATCTGCTCTGATACCTCTAAGCTAACATTTCTAGACTGCTTCAGCTTTCACATGGTTATGGTTGGACATATTTAGCCTGGCATCAAGACTGGATTAAGACAGGTCAGAAAAAGACAACCAAAAGAGAAATATA
This sequence comes from Zonotrichia leucophrys gambelii, assembly GCF_028769735.1. Classification (NCBI taxonomy): domain Eukaryota; kingdom Metazoa; phylum Chordata; class Aves; order Passeriformes; family Passerellidae; genus Zonotrichia; species Zonotrichia leucophrys. The sequence continues at coordinate 33,639,434 of NC_088175.1, forward strand.
GTCAAACAAAAGGATCAAGCTTTTCTTAATATAGTTCTAAGCATCTGCAAGAGATAAATAACCTGAAAATATCACTATTCATTAAAACCTCAACAGTCACTTTTACAGTTCGGAGGGAGCTCCTCCATCCCCTGGTTCACATCTGTGCCAAACAACCCATGCCCAGTGAGGAACTAGAGTTGGTGGCTGCCTTTCTATCCAAACCCTGTTAGGCATCCTTTTCATCACCTTTTTTTTTTTAAAGTTATTCCATACAATAAGAAGCCTTTACAACATAATCTCCTTTTTTTAGAGAAACCAAAGATGCAATATGTCATCAGAGACAACTTCCAAACACAGCCTTGTAGAACACTTTGGCCTGCTTGAGGGAAAGAACTTGTGTTAACTCTGAAGGTGCAACTAGGGACAGAGAAGACATCCTTCCCAGCTGGAGGTGCAGAGTTGTTCAGAGAAGTAGATCTGATACAAGGCAGAAGTTATCACAGAAAGTGATTGTTTCCCCTTCACTGATTCTGGGCAAGAATCCTGTAGAAAACAAACTGGTTTTCTCAGTCAGAAAAGAGACAGCACATAAGGTCTTCAGCCAACATGGGAAGGAGTGCAGAGAAAAAGTGCACAATTACACAAAACAAGGAAGTGTCAGTAAGAGTTTGAACAGCAGAAATGAGCACTGCAAGAACTACACAGCAACTTTAGAGCTCATCACAGGGAGAGTCACATTACTGAAAATGACAGATTCTTTTATGAAGACTCAAGGCTGCAGTGTTAATCTATTACTTCACCTGCTGAAAAAGGCCATGCATCAGAACAAAATATGAATGAGCATTATGGAGATGTGCTCATCATACAGCATCTGGGTAATGATTAGTTCATCATTTCAACAAGCAAGAGGGAGCACACATCCATGACAGACATTAGAAGGGTCAAGACCAGCTACAGCAAGAAGCATTGATCAGTTTTGGCAGTAAGTCCAACACAAAAAAAAACAATGAAAGAGCTTGCACTTTCATTCTGCAGGGGCAAATCTTGAGGGACAGGAGGGGAAAAGAAATTAAAATCAGTTCAGGTACTGCATATGCTATTTTGCTCTACAGTGGCAGTTTCACAGCAGTGCTCAGGATGGGGCAGGTACCTGCACCAAGCAGAAGACAGACATCGCATTTTTCCACCTAGAGCCTTAACAACATGCCGTTATACCAGAAATTCAGCTAGAGGGTATGGGTTTCTAGCTATCATAAGTTTAAAAGCATAGCCAGAACACACTGAACTCCCTCAGCCTGCACACAGCTTTACTCTTCTGAGGGCTCTTCTGCCTACCTTCATCTGTGTGACTCCTTCAAATTCTCCTTGTTCTGGGAGTTCCCAACACCACAGACTCTGTGGCCAGCAGAAATCTCTGCTTACCCACACACACAGATCTGCGTCAGCTTCTGGGATAATTACATATAACTCATGTTTCTCCATAGGGAATTGAAGAGGAGGTGTCTTTCTTGAGGGGGCAGAAGCCATACTGTTATCTCCATAGCTTTCTAACGCTATGAAAACAGAGGTCTCATCACAAATCAAGCAATCCCTTTAAAATGCTCTTGTTCACGCTGGAGTAAAAAAGAAAGTCAGGTCAACAAATGACTGCCAGGGTAGTTCAGTCACTTAGTCCAGCCTTCCCACTTCAGGAAGACGGGAATGATTTCATACTAATGCATTTCAAGCAGAAAAATGAGTCAGTTTCCTGGCAGATAAAGAACCCTGTTTATTTACAGCCTTCAGTTTCAGCAGGTGCTCTCTCAAGAAGAGCAAGGGAGGAGGTCACTTACATCATCACACAAACAGCCATTTGGTGCAATCAGTTAAATATGTATGTGGAAAATGTTTAAAATGCATGCTAGCTATTCAACAGACCAGAACAGCTCAACTGGAGAAATCCAGAGTCATCATTCTTTTGCTTAGTTGTATTAATGAGTCAAATCACAGGTCTCCCTCTCTCCTCTTGGCCCAGGCCCACAGATTAGATGAATGCTGCCCTACTGCAAGTTCTCCAGCCCAGATTCTCATTGTAACAAGAAGCAAATAATTTGATACAGGCACTTTGTCTCCAGACACACCACGCTGTGAGTATTTCTAAAGAGCATGAAGAGTGAGTGCACACATGGAGTACATGTAAACTGAATGCATATCTAAAAATTCCAGGGTTGTATTACAATAAAAAGGCACACTACAATGCCAACATCTCCAGCTCTTCCCCACAGTGAAGAAAGCCACAGAGAGCTTTTAGATGAGCAAGCAAATCTGAAACAGTAGGTCTGAGAGCCTCCCCAAAACTTGTTTCTTGGCAAAAACCAAAACCAAATTGAAACTTAGACACTGTTTTAATGTGACTTATCTGAAGCCAGACTATAAGCTCTAAAAATCACAGCTAGATAGTTTAAGCACGTCACAGACCTCCATTAATCACAAGCTGAGCATCATCCCCTAGACAGAATACAACCACATGAACTCAAGACACACAGGTAAAAGAACAGAAACAGGAGCAACTGTACCTGGTCAAGTGAGCCTGTCTGGACATGCTGCCACCCTGCAGCAGCTGGATCAGGTGGCTGCAGGGAAAGTACGTGCAGACAACAGAGGAGACAGACACCCTAACAAAGGATGGCTTTCAAGAGCAGGGAGCTATTCACACTTCTTCCCTCTCCGCAGGAAAGTTGAGAACTGATATGTTTTATGGTATCCTCAAATAGCTATCTGTTTGAAGTCAGCTGTCTTTAAACTTCTGAGCAATGTGTGTTTATTCAAGATCTTTGGGCTACAGTCCTCTAATATGCATTCCTCAAAAAGACAAACAACCCCACAAAAAAACCTGCCCAAAACAACAACAATCAAAACTCACCCACCCAAATAACAAAAACAAACAAACCCCCCCCTCAACCCAATAAAAAGCCCATACATACACACACAAAAACGTCACCAAAAAAGCCCCAAACCCCACCCAACTCTAGATGTCAACAGAAGCAAAAATAATAGCCAGTTTGGAAGCATATACCTCTTCTATTCTCACTAAAACATCACTTTAATTCAAATTCAGTAAGCTTCTTTGCTGCCACACTGCACAGGTGAAACTCCAGAACAGTTCCCATAGAAAAGACACTTGTAGGGAAAGATGTTTCTATTATCTGGAGATTGCAGAAGAACAAACTTTACCCATTTCTTTTATAGGTGAACTTCTCATTGCTGTGCCTGGACTAAGAAGAGGGGTGGAATAAGGGCAATGGTTCAAATGGGAAAATACTATGAAGGTATTTGAGAAGGAGTTATTTTATACCTGCATTTTACACCTTTATAGTTTGCAAGTCAAGCTGCTACAAGAGGAACACAGGGAAATGGATTTCTTTTAGTCTGCTACAGTCATTGCTGCATATTTAAATTCAGGCCAAGAAAAAGAAAAAAAAAAAAGCAGCTTAAGCCTTTCTGCAAGTTTGGTGGAGGCTGCAGGTACATGTGCAGCCTCCTAGAGCACTGGGGGCAACTCAGCAGCAGGGAGTGACCTCCATCAGTTCCTGCAAGAAGGGAAAGCACACGGCAGCATCCTTCTTGCCCACCTACTCTCAGTGAAGAATAGGGCTCTAGCAACCTTACATTATTCTTAAATCAGGAAACTAGCAAAGGCAGGGGAAGGAATATTTGTGCAAGAAAACAGGCACTTCTTTCACTTGTTTTTCCACGTAACTAGCAGCATACTAAAGAGCTCAAACTTTTAGAACTTCAGTAAAAGAGTCTTTCCTGCCCACACAGAGACAGTAGGCTTAGTCTGAGGAAAAACCACAAAGGTGGAAGGGTGACTGTAATTGCCCAAAGGCATCAACTGACCATTTAGATACCATGGCAGCTTCTCCTATAGTTCAGGCTATGTTTACAGTCTCATGATAAAATGAATTTGTATTTTCCAGTTGTTGTAAAGGCCAAACAAACAATATACACCAAGTTTGTCCACAGCCTGCACATCTCACACATAAACAATGCTAATTATCATGTTTGAATGCTCATGTCACCTTCAGACTATCATTTTACTTTATGCTCACAACAGACAACAAACTAGGTCTTTGTTGACTCTAACATGTCCTGGCTAAGGTTTACAGAAATCATTCCCATATCACACAGTTCTGGCTTTCTCTCCTCAAGCACATCTTCCCAAGCACAAACCCAAATCTCTTCTCTCTGTTGGCAAATCCATTTGTAATTTCTATTTACCCCAATACTCTCACTAACTGCTGAGATATTACTTATCTCTGTCACCACCATTTTCAAGAACAGTAAAAAAGCATCTTTGGAATTATTTCTTACCAAGTCTGATAACAGCCCAGCATAAACTCTTCCAAAACTATCAGAGTGCACATGGAGCCTACAAGGCTTGTCAGAAAAATCCTTCTTTCCACAGCACCAGTAAGGTCTACACACCATAACTTTAAACAAAATACTGAGTCAAACTACAAATGGCAGGACACAAGGCTAGCAAGGTTCCCACAACTAATGGGTCTGAACAAAAAGAGTCAAGAAAATTACGTTGGGTATGTCTAGATTTAGCACAGGCCACATTCCCACAGATGTGCAGTCTGGGCCAGTCTCTTCTCCACAGCTCAGGTGTGCCCTTCTGCTCAAGCCTCCCTTTCTCTGTGAGCTCAACATCACTGCCACAATATATATATTAATAACGTGAATAAGCAAGCCACAACTGCTGTAAGCAATTAGGAAAAAAATAGCAACTACAAAGATTTTGAGAAATAAGGAATGGAACAAAAGGCAGAACACACTAGGTATGTGTTCTGTCTTCACCATAAGAGACATTTGTATCTTTATATAAGGTAATTCCCTCCTGTTTTGGTTCCTGTCCCCCAAAAAGTAAAGTGAGTAGCACTACTCTCCTCTCTGATTTTGATGGTAAATGTCAGTCACAGAACTGTCTTCCCAGGCAATTCTGTATCCATGGCAGGGGACAAGGAAGTGTTCTGGTTGTTTAGTTGTTAAAGCAAGGATATGAGTGACAGACACCCTTTCATTCAGCACTTTGCACAGTGAGAAAGTTACCAGAACTCAGTACATGCAGAGATCCGATCAGCCTTGGTCATTTACACCAAAAACCAGAACTGCACATAAGAAGCTCAGGCTCCACCAGCATGAACTCAGAAAAAAAAGCTGCAAAAGTGACTGTAGTCTTTTCCATTTCATACACAGCACTGATCACTGGTGGGCAGGAATGGGGTTGCTCCTACCCTGTCAATCTACTTCAGCAATAGACTGGTCCCAATTCGATCACAAATGAGCACTGTGCCTACAGCTTTGAGCAGGAAGAGGCATCCCCTCAAGGCATTGAGTAAACCATACCCATTTGCACTAGGAAAAAAACCAAATCCAACACAAAAAATCCCCAAACATATTCTTTGCCTTATGGAAAAGCTCCAAAATTCAGGTAATAGCTCAAGGCATACTTGAAGAAGAGAATAAACAGAGCCCTCCAACCAACATCTGCCAAGCAATTCTCCAGAAAACAAGCTCCACATTACAAAAGTCCTCCGAGGGGGTGAACAGCCATTAAAATGAAAACAAAACCTTTGAGAAGGGAGACTCCAAAGACAGGCTTGGTAGGCAGTAAGCAAGAAGTCCAGACGAAATCTACAAGACTGCCGAGGCCTTTTAGAGCCGTAACTCATGAGCATTTACATATCAGAAAGACGAAATACCTGCCTCACCTTAGATCCACATCTGTCTTTTTCAAACCCTTACAAAAGCCAAAAGGACAAGCTCCACTCTTGCTTGCATTCTGTAACAGAGCCATTTCCCACCCGGATCCCCCGCATTTACGCCTTTCTCCAAACACTAAAGAACTTGCAATTGTATGGTAACTACAGAGATAAGCTGCCGTTTGGGAGTGGGGAGGGTCTCCAAGCTACCCTTCGTACAAGAACTTGGAAACTTTCAGGTTAGTAAAGGAGAGAAAGGAGCAGAAGCAACATTACCCCCTTGTGGCAGAAAAAGTAATATGGAAATAAGGTGAGAAATTCAAAAGGGAACAGACTAGGTGTTTCTCTTCATAGTTGCTGTAAGGAGAACTGTACGCGGCCAGAAGGTGATCAGCACCGAGGAGATGAGCTGGAGTCACTGTACTACATGGGGCCGGGCTCACATCACACTGCAAGAACAAGGCAGGAGGGACCAGAGTCCTCAAACAAGACCTGACAAAATGAAAGACACAGATTTGTCCCTGGACCCTGGTACGTGGTTCCAGGGAAGATGGTTTCACATGTCACTTGTGCACAGTGCATCCAACAGACTAAAATACAGCAAAGCCTTTGGTAAGCTGTGCCAGCTTCAACAGGTCAAATATTTGCACAGCACAGTGGCCTCTGCCTTTCATACCCTCACAAACCAACTAAAGGAGTTTATACAAGGGTCCTCAGACAAGAATTTCCCCACTTCACACACGCTCACTACTTTCCGCCTGTATGCATGACAAAAGTGTCACTCAGGATGGTTCAAAAGACTTCTCAGATTTTCAGGTAACTTCAATAATGTATCTTGTCTGTCAAACTAAATGGGTGAGGCCAGGTGAAAACATTATGTATTTATAAAATGCAGGCACAGAATTACTCATACCACAGCCTACAGAATTTGACCTCTGGAATGAGTGCAGTGGAGTGGTTAGAGAAGTTTAACATAATTGCCAGACACAGCTTCTTCATGGAAGAATAAGGATAATAAGCATTTCCTTGTGAAACATAAGGTTCATGCAAACCTGCCTGACAATAGAACAGGGCAGACCTTTCACTTGCAGTAATGTACTCAAATCCCTAGACAAACAGGTAAACCATATAAAAACTGTCTTTCCATGTATTACAAGCAGCTAAATCTATAGAGAACAATTTTCCTCTTCCTTCTTTTCCCCATCTGTAGGAACTGTTTCACTGAATAAGGTTTGAAATATGTTAGCAGGGACACACATCACTACTTGCTCCTTGCATCCAGAACTCAATAACAAAAATTAATTTATAACCTAATTATTTTCCTTTTTTTTCCCTAAAAAACCCACATTAATTCCACAGATGTCACTTGTGTCATACTAAAATAGCCAAAGAGAAAATCTGAATCAGTTTTATTAGCCAGCATTGCACCATACCTAGCATTAACTGCTGAATTGATACATATTTCAGCAGAGATCACTGCTAGGTTCTGTGTATCACTGTCTTAACAAAGTGGCACCAGCTCCTCTCAAACAAGCAGCTGACTAGGAGAATCCTCTTTCATTCCCCTTTCAACTTTTCATTATCAACCTGAATTGACCCACAAAGCAACAATGGCTTTAAGTACTTAGAGGATCGTTTCCCTCACTGAGATTACAGTATTAATACAAGACCTCCTCAACCCATTTTTAAATTAACTGGTAGTTATAAAAAAATTAAACTAGCTAACATCTGTTGCTCAGTTATCCTTCCTTCACCCAAATCTTCCCAACGGCTTCTGTGACCAATTTTATGCAGCACATTTCACATGGCAACTTCAGAGATTTCTGGGATTCTTTTCACTTCGACGTTAAAAGTGAGGCAAAGACATCCAGAGGGGAAAACTCCCTACATTTGAATTAATGAGATCAGTGTGGAGAAACTCAGAAAAGCTGAAGCTCAGTCTCACAAACTTGTGCTTAACCTAGACCATAAACTTTCCCCAAATTCATGCCTCACCAGCGCAGCTTCAAAAAGCACACGGCTCAATGCCACACTGCTTTCAGGCCAGGCTGAATGTGATGGGATTCCTTGTATTGCTGAGGCCCCCAGTGACACGCTTCTCCTAACAGAGGTGCCAGAGCTGTTAGTGAGGAATAGTGCCATTACATGCTTATTAATGGCTTTGTGATTTGTCCAAGATAATTAGCCTAGGACCATCAGAAAGAGCAGAATTCTCTCCTTACCCAGGTAATATAGTTGCATCAACAGAATTCAAAGAATAGCCTTCACTAAACTACCCTCTTAACTTAACTGACCCTCAATGGCAATGTTTCCCAGAAAGCTATTTCTCTGCTAGGAAGGTCATGTCAGGGAAGGAATCCTGCCCATGGACAGGGAATCAGAACATACACAGTTTTGAGACACAATTTTATCTTACGTTTTTCGGCTGACCTTAGAATATAGAGCTCAATTGCCCAATGAGGACATCTAATGGAGAGACAAAGAAGAACAGAATGATAAAATAGGTTATGAGCACATCTTGGATTCCAACACTAAGAATTAACCAGACCTTGATAGGCACAAAATTACATTGATTGGAAGTGTGTATACAGTTATCACTTCTACCCTCAGAAGTGGGTAGAAGCCTTTGAAGGCTTATCCTCTCCCTTGTATTTCATCAGCACTTTCAGCATTACATAGCTTATATCTCAGGACCCTCAGACCCCATCTTTGCATGCTCTGTAGCTCCAAAGGTTAAAAGACATTTGGGACTCTGCTGTGTAGAAGGTTTCAGCACTTCCCACTGTGAAAGCATGCCCTAGGTCTTGGGAGACATGAAGGCTTGGTACGAGATGCTCACTCTATGCAAAATTTAGGCAAGTAGGTGCTTGCTGATTTGTTAATAAATTCACAGGATATTCTGAGTTGGAAAGGAACCACAAGGATGATCAAGCCCAACTCTTAAGTAAACAACCTGTATGGGGATTGAACCCACAACCTTGGTGCTATTAGCACCATGCTCTAACCCAACTGAGCTAATCTCATCTCCCATGTTCTATAAAGAAAAATATAAACAGCTAATTTGAGAATGGCAGCAAATTACACCTGCAGGATAGAGCTATCCTGCATGCAGGGTTCCTTTTAAGGGAAAAGATTTCATAAAGCCCCAAGCCCGCCCAATGTGTTTAACAAGAAAGGAAATAAAGTTTTACTTCAAGGAAATTGCCACAAGGATTTAATACCAGACTACCCACTGCTTCCAGCTTCTTGCTTCAGAACTCTACACAAAACCTTGACTTCAGTTAGAAGGGAAGGCGAAACCCTTGCTGTGCCTGTTCTTTAGAAAGGCCTGATAACAGAAGCAGGAGATGGGGAAAACAAAAGAGTCCCTAGGAGATTCTCAACAACCTCTGCCAGAAAGGTTTCATCTTACAGGAATTCCTCTGGAATTAAGCTCATGCATCAAACTACCCACTCCAAATCAGAAGTCTCTGCAAAAAGCACCTGTTTGCTCAGCTGATCGGGTAGGCAAGTAACCCTTCATAAATGCTACAGCCACTGGAGCAGGCAGCAGCAATCACCATGGATGACAGGCAAAGTGACCCAGAGATTTAGTCATAGGACCCTCCTTAGACTCCTGCAGCCTGGGGTGGATCAATTATGTGCCTCAGGACATTTTAAAATTACAGTTACCACAGAAAAGATCGTATCTACATCTCATTGTCCAAACACGTGCCAAGTGCCCAGTCAATAAGAGGGTTATGTGCCCTGTTATTTCTGACACTGCAGTGACTCATCCCAGAAAACGAGACACAGTGGAGATGACATAAGCATGTACCACTATTTCGAAAGAAATATAACGCAAGACTTACTCAAGTGCCATTTAAAAGCTAAATTTGTCAGCTCCTTCTTACTCTTATGCCCTTTAATAGGAGACAAGAGGATACCTGACTTAAATTAACAGTAGGTAAGTTCAGGCCCAAAAAGTAGCTCCCATGTAATCAGCTTGAGACTCTCATTATGGTAGGCTATTAAAAAAAAAAAGCAAAAACTGGGGCAAGGATTTAGAAACTGATTAATAATTTTATGACCACCACCACTTATTTGCTATGCAACTACAACAAGAAAGGCAGTCACTGTTCCAGCCTCAGTATAATCAGCTTATCTGCAGGACAGAGGAAAGAATTCCCTTTCCTCAAGCACTCCTGTGTACAAAACCTTCTTAGTTAGTTACATCTGCATCCAACCTGGAAATTTTGCTTTTCTACACTCAAAGCATCTGTTTCAGAGAAACAGAAAGACTGAACCTTTCCTCTGGTGAGAGCACAAACCACTTGACAGAGAAGATGTGAAACTGAAACCCAGTGTGGAAACCCCATGCAAAGTACCAATGTAGCTGTATCATCCACACAAGCCAGTGAAGACCCTCTGACACAAAGGATAGTCTTTCCTGACACAAGTTCAATTTAGCTTATCCAGTTTCTTGTATCATATCTGAAGCAGAAGAAAAACATCCTTCCAAAAAAAAGAATCACCTAAAAAAGAAGACAGCAAAGCCTAAAATTTTCAGTGACCAGCATGTCTCCAACCAGCTCAGGTCAACGGGAGCCACTTTAAAAGCTAACCTCTCTTACCAGCAGCAATCAACTGCATATACCCAAACCAATGACAAAGGGCTTTGACTATTTTCCCCTCTGGGCAACTCTAAGGAAATTATTGTTAACCCTTTTACCTTAACAACTTACTCATGGCCAGTTTTCCATGCCAACCCTGGGCAGATTCTCCATGCATAGCACGTGATGACAGGGTGTGTGACAGGGAGCACCAAGGACAGCATTAACATATCCTGAGTTTCTATGTTTCTGCAGGGTCTCAGAAACACCAGGAACACAGTTCACCCCAGAGATCTGCTAAAGGTGCCCATCTTTTTGCCTGTCTGTACTACCATTGAGAGGTCCAGTCTCCGCCCTTACAATATTCAGAACGTATTTGCAGCATGACAATGGCAGCTATGAACACATCAACACCAACATCTCTACTTTTGTCTGCATGAACAGAACACGGCCATATGAGAAAAGGTTTTTAACTCTGAAAATCTTGAAAAACCTCAGACTATATGGGAAAGGTTTAAGAAAAAAATAGAGGAGGAAGGGCAAGCATGTATCTTACCTCCTGAGTGAATCCTCCTCTGAGCTTTCCTCAGGCATTTCCTGGTTTAAGGCCTCCTGTGATACATTCCCAGGTCTGCTTGAAGCCGACTGGCTGTAAACTCTTTCCCAGTGCCCCGTCTCCTGGTTAAAGACCACTCCCACGGTCCTCTCCTCCTGCGGGGTGGAAGAGCTGCCCAGCTGCAGTCTGCTAGAGGCAGGAGCTCTGCCCTCGGTTCTCTCTGCAGGCTGCACCTGGCTGGTATTTGGAGGCACACCCTCAAATGTGCTTTGGACCTGCCCTGGTGTGTAGCTAGGCGTGCTTCTTTCCCAGCGCAGCGTGTCATTGTTAAAGGTCAGCAGGTTATGACAAGCACGACAGCGGTTCAGGTGACCCCGGGACAAATTGGAACTGTTTTCACTGCTTTGTGGAGTCTGCTGATGGGAGGGACCGGGTCGATCAGGCTCAATGTTGTTGTTGAGCATTTCTTGAGCCTGCTGCGACTGGCTGGGCTCCCCACCAATCCCCTGATCTAACTCCTGAAGCCGGTCATATTCCAGGAAGAATCGCCTCAAATCACACTGGAGCTCATTACGAATGCTGGCCTGATTGCTCGGGCCAGCACTACTACCACCGTTCACCTCAGCCCCCGTGGCCAGAAAGCCCCTCCCTTCTGTTGCAGAGGTATAGACCGAAGCCTGGGAACCTCCCTCCTGCTGTCTGAGCACGGACAGTAAGCTCACGGAGGAGGCACTGGTCCTAGGGGGAGGCATGGCTTCCAGCTCGGACCGAGAGCTCATGTTCAGCACTGTCCTGGACCAGTCAGACCCACCCAAGCCTGAAGCCATCTCTCTCGCAGACTGTTGGTACCGGGACTGGTGGCCTGCCAAGGACCCGCTGAGGGAGCGCCGCGTGGGGCCCAGGCTAAGGTTGCGCAGGGTGTTGCCAGCAGTGCTGCTCTGAACTGTGCTGAAAGCAGAGGGCCTGTTAAGTATCCCCTGCTCCTCCTGCGCTACGGATGCCTGCTCTGGGGGTTGATAAGGCTCTGTCTGCACAGAGGAGAAGGAAGTGCCAGTGGCCCCAGAAGACGTGGAGGGTGCGTTTTCCTGGTGTGGGAAGAGAGAAGAAGGAAGTCTTGCACTAGAGCATCGGCTGCAAAGGCACAACATCCCCAGGTGCTGGCAGCACTCTGCTGTGGGATAGCTGACTCGCTCCCGGAGCCTGTTATAGACAGATGCCCTTGTGTTCTCACTGGCTGGAGGCGGAGGTGGTGGTGGTGGTGGCGGTGGAGGGGATGGGGTAGCAGAGTCTTGAACACTGTTTTGCTCTCCCACCTGTATGCCAGAGGAGCGGGAGGACAACATATGCAGGAAGTTGTGGAGGAGGGGTGTGCGCCTCACAGGCTGAGATGGAAGGATAGCACGCTGACGATAATGCGGCATCTCTGTGCTGTCCACGGAGATTTCCACTTCCTCATCGCTCTGCAGAAGGAAACAGGCAAAGTTCAGTCACCTCAAGGCAAAATCCTATACTTCCAAATAAACGGCAGAAAGTCAGCTACCAGCCCAGACAGATGAAAGGATGTGATAAATCCCTTCCTAAAGGCCTTGACTTGGAGGAAATTAGTTGAGATGATTTCTCAGTTAATTTTATGGATCTAGACAACCTCTTCCTACAGCTCAGTGAGCTTTCACAATACACTGCTCGTGCAAACAGAAGTATCAGCGTCTGAGAGTCAAAAGCTGAGGGAAGAATTGTTAATACCTCAAATAGCTTCAAATCCAAAAGAACATCACAATTGAAAGAACTGAAAGAACAGGACCACTGAGACCTCTTCCCACCATTAGTCAGACAGAGAGGGCAAAACAAACGCATTTTGGAAAGCATTTTATTAGCCATGCACATAAGAACATGTTACATTGCTATTGTATCACCAAACAAGGTGAGACAGAACTCAACTTAAAAAGACTTCAGGTTTTCAGAAAAACACAAGTCTGCTTAGAAACAGACTAGGGCTAAAGTACATAGAGCACCTTTTAACTAGCCAGTCAATACAAGCCCTGACATTGCCCTTACCTGCTGGTTAGAAGGATTAACTATCGCTGTGAGCAAGTAGTGTCCCAAGGGATCAAACCGTACCAGCCTAAAACAAAAGCAGTGCCAGAATATCAATCATCAGTTCACATTCCACACTGACACAGGAAGCTGAACACAGCAGGGAAGAAAACCCCACATGACATGTTTGCAGTGAGAATATTACTATATTATCACCATATTTTTACGAAGGCCTAAGAGTTTATGCATTAAGAAGAACAAAATGTACCTATCTAGCTGAAGACTGCAGTTATTTTATAGTCCCCAGCACCACTACACCAAAGTTAAAAGCTGGATGTAAGTACTGCTGCATCAATTGAAATAGCCAGAAATTTTAAAGGAATACAAGTGTTTAGATTACAAAATGCAATTGGTACAAAGGGAGAGATTAACAAAGGGAGAGATGTGGCCTTGATGCCACATCTTTGTCTTATTTTAAATTGCTCAAAAGCAGCCATTAGGTTTCCAGCAATCCAGTTTCCTCTACAAGTGTGTTAAATAGCTCAGCATTTTGTTTGAGCAGTTCCTGGGTTTTCTCATCCTTATGGCTGACAAGTTTAATTACTAAGCTTACAATTCAACATGAAGTAGATTCTGGACATTTAATGGACACATGCCATATTACAAATATGAACAACCCAGCTGATCTATGAATTTCAATTGCTTTTCTTTCTGCCCACAGAACTGGTTTTCTACCAGCTGAATCAAGGAGCTCCAAGCAACACTTTACTGCTTGAGTGCACAGGGTGTAGCATCCCAGAGGAACCTCACCCACACTTTCTAAACCTGACCATTTTTCACACACAAGTTCTTTTCACCCAGAAGCAGGAGCTCACCTGACCCGCTCCATTTCACTGGCTGTTTTCACCACTGCAAAAGGCTCCCGACGACTCCAGTCCCAGAAATGTATCTCATTGGCAGTGGCAATCAGCAAGAGCTGAGCCGTAGGATGAAAAGCAAGTGATGCAATGGCATTGTTGCTATCTGTGAACCAGCTCTCACTTCCACCCTAGAGTGAGGAGACAACAACCGCAAGCAGTTTGTCACAAAGTTTGCTATCATTAAGTTTCCATGTACTTGCCACGCCTCCCAGCCCGCCTAAAGCATCGCAAGTGAGGCGCTCCCTTGGCAACAACAGCTGTTCCTATACAAGGTCTGTGCCAGGTCTAAAATGTAATGCTACTTGCAACAATGACCACAGATGTATTTTTGTAGCTAAGTGTCTCAAGCAGCCTGTAAAAATCCTTCATTAAAAACAAAACAAACAAGCCCATGTGTTTTGTCTCTGTGCCATTTACCAAACTAGGTAGAGCAGCAGCTTCTCTAATGAACAGTTCAGATAGGCTCAGTGGAATAACAAACAGCATGTCTCTCACAAAGGCTAAACAGGCACCTTGCACAACGTTCTCCAGAATTACCTGTACCACTGCAATCAATAAAACTGGTGCTGCTAAGAAGCATGACCTACCTGGCAGGACTGAAAAAAGGAGCTGTCACCTCCTCTCTAGAGAGAACAGGATGGCTATGGTCTGTTCTATGCTTTTACACAGAGGTGTCAGAAAAGCTTCCAAACAGCTCTCTTACCAGGTAACATTTGGAAAACAAACTCAGCCAAAAAAAGTCACCACCCACCAAATATCAAAGGAACGTATGTTTCAGGAAAGACTTACATGTAAATCCCAAATTCTGACCTCCCCGTCCAGGCATCCTGAAGCAATGAGGCCTGGGATGGTGGGATGGAAGGTGACACACCAGGGAGTGCGGCGATGTCCAACCAAGGAATGAACACACTTGCCCGTTTTCACCTCTGTGATGTAGATGTTGTGGTTCACATGCGTGGAGGCCATTAGGGTCCTGGGAATGCAGAAGGTATGACAAACATTAGCATAAGAAGAAATCAGCAAAATTAGACCGTAGTTAGCTTCATCTCAACAGGGTCTGTTCACACTTAACCCAGCAGCTCTCCCACACAGAGCTCAAAGGGTAAGAGGCTACTGTTGCACCAATGTCACAAAACTTTCTGAGCCAGATTTCAGGGTCCATGCAAACATGAGCTCATCTGAATCTGCAAGCACAAACTTGACCTTGAACGTCAGAGTGAACATGCAGCTCAGAAGGCACTCCCGACTGCCAGTCTGGGGCAAATAAATATTCCCAACTCTCCACACTGTCTCAACCCCTGTCAAATCAAGTGATACTATGAGAGATCCCACCTCCATTTCTGCTTCCAATACACACATCATCCTGCTCTGTTCTTTATTCCTAGATATCCCAGTGAATGCGTCACATCATTTGGGCATGTTATATTAAAATATCCTTTACTCCCTTTAGTTTCTTATGAAATCCCATGGTGTCTGCACAGATCCTTTTTCCTTACAATTTTGTATCACCTGGGTACCTCAGAAATTAAACACCAACTATGCTCGAAGCTGTGAGATTAGGAAGGTGCACACATTCCATCCATGCATGTCAGGAACCAGAAGTTTCATTCGGCTGCTCAGGACTGGACAACTCAATGGGCACCAGCCTCCATCACTTTTGTAAGTGTAGGGAGACTGCTGAAACAGGGAACGAACTAGGAGTTAATTACCTGTCTGGACTAAACGCCAGCAAGAAGGTGGAGCGTGGACTGTCTGGTAACTCAACTTTCTGAAAAAGCCAACAAAGCAGGAAGTGTTGCAAGAGTCATATGATAATACTTTAACTGTAAGCCACACAGACAACAAGGGGAACCCACTGCAGGAACATATCTAGTATCACATCACTGCAGGAACTGAACAGAGCCAGAGAGCATATCAAGTGTAACACATCAAAGGTATAATCACAAGACAATTTATTTCGAATCCCTGCCTCCCTTCCCCCATCCCAAGATCAAGCTATGCAGCTCTATCCCACAACCTTACCTTGCCCTCCCATTTCATCCATCGAGTTTTATCCTCCACCAGCTCCTGCAGAAGCCGCTGAGCACCCAAGGCTTGGGTGCCCCGTTCCCTACCCCAAAGGATGCGGACAGCATTCTTCTCTGGGACAACCTTCATGGCTCTCAGCTGCCAACAGCACGCCTGCTACTGAGAGGAGACACCAGCACGTTCCAGATGACAACCACCACCAAGCTACAAATAAGCTATCCACATTTCAGTTGTTTATCTTCATGGAAACCTAAAAAGATAAGAGACTGATAAGGAAGGCAGCTTTTACTCAATTACCCCGATGAAGTAAAAGCTTTCAATCCTAAAAATACTAGATTTGAGAGACAAATCCTTCTTCTTACACAGCCTTTGCTACCTGCTTCCATTATCAAGGCCCCACTTTGACATTTCTGCAGCCAAAGATTACTTTGAAAACATCCAGTTCTTCCCTTGTACACGTGCCCTAGCCCCACTACACATATGGAGAATTCAAAATTTCCCTTCAAATTCTTCTCCTTCCCTTCATCTCTTGCTGTATATAATAAGGGAAAAAAGATTTATGAAGATACAGTCTTTACACCTTGAAGATTTAGGTCCTATCTGGGAAGGGTGTCTGAAAGCCAGAGGAACAGTATTACCAAACTGACAATATGACAGAAGAATCTTCCAGGAACTACTCAAATTTCAGTAACAGGTCTAACTCTAAAGGTCAGACAACTGGCAGATCTCAAGTCCAAATTATTTCCAACTCCATCAACAGCTTAAAAATATTAAAATAATGATGTATGGGACAGTTCCATCAAGATTATTCCATTGTCTGCACAGCACCCTTCAATCTGCATTGCTCTTAGAACAGCAGTTCACCCAAGTAATGCACGCTGGCAAAGAATAATGCTTTTGGAACACTTTGATCTGCAAAGGAAAGCTTTAATATCCACTGTCTAAAAAAAAAAAAAAACCAAAAACAAAATAAAGAAAATAAATAAATATTATAGTGACTAATAACAACCAAGTCACACAGCTTTTCAGTGGCGTCATATGATGGAGTACCACAAAAACATTATTGCCTTCTGATGCCAGCAGAGTGTGCATACTACTCTGCCATCTCTTGATAACATGAAGATCTAAAGACAAACCCTGCTCAGTTGATGTTACACTGAACAAAACCATCAATATTCAAGAGAGAAGGAAATAGCCATTTTAAAAAACAAAACAAAAAAGCACATAAAGAAGAAAAAAGGTTCATGTGTACAAGAGACAAATTGTTAAATGACAGAACTCAGAATGGTCAGTAGCAATATTTTCTTTCCTCCCACTTTCCCTAAAAAAACTCTCCTGAACAGATTATTTAAGACAGCTGCAGCTTATAGAGAGGAGCTGTCTAAAGATAAGCCAGGAAAATTACTTCCAAAAAAGCACACCAGTTTTTATTTGTAGAAGTAAAATAAAGAGTACTGAAGTAATTAATGAGTAAAGGCATCCACCTTCCTAGAAAATAAATTCTCCAGAGTGAATTTTGAGCTAGCTGCGAATTCCCTGATGCTTAATGTGAACAGCATGGGGATCATGAATTTTAGAAAAGCTGAACTCCATGATACACAATAAGTCCTCTTTTGAGAATCTGTGAAAGTTAGCTAAACACCAGGTAGGAATTATTCTACAAAATCAAAGCCTTACTGGAAAGCAACACAAAAACAAAATATATCATACTGCATGAGAGTTCTTAAAAATAACTGTACAGATTTAAAAAAGCCCATATCCAAAAAAGCTAGAAGGATAACTGGAATAGATACATCCAAAAGCACAATATAATACAGGAATCCTTACACTAAAAATCTTCTTTAGCTAAATGCTGATAAATCCTGATCCAGTTTCTGCAAACAGCACCAGGCACCCCTGTTCAGAAGTGACAAGATTCAGATGGTGAGCAGAAAGGAGGAGAAGGACAGCTCAGAACAATACAGGCAAAAAAAAGTCTGCTTTACAGGAGGAAACTGTACATCTAGTTTAACTCTTAATCTAGTAAAAGTAAGAAAACAGTAGCTGAATATTTTATATGGGTGTATTCAAGGAATTTGGACTACAATGACCCAAGAATAAACATATAAACAGGACACCAATGGAAGACTGGTCCTGCAGCTGGAATAAGCTGGAAGTTCAAAAAGATTTAAACTTTGGAACAGCCTTTCGATAGCTGTGAAGGACAAAGCACATAAATAACTTGAGATCATGGTAATGTATAAGCAGGGAAACAATCACTCACGAGAAAGAACAAGCTCTGACAACCTAGCAACATTTCAGTCCTATCAGAACTAATGTTCCCTAAAGTACAATTGGAACAAGGAAAACAAGAGGTTTAACAAATGACTTTAAGTTTATTTATGCCATGGACAAGCTTACATATTGTAAAATAAATGGGGAGATAAGTCCTACAACTGCAGTCAGTGAAATTCTAGCATTTTCCTTACTGAAGGACCAAGTCATCTCCACTATATAAAACCAAGTACATACCTTAAGACAGCTTATCTAAATCTCTGCATGTGTGTCCTAATTTATTCAACTAATCTGCCTATACCAAACACTTCATATGTGAGCCTGAGCATTTAACTTCACATTTTTCCCTCAGCGACCGTACCTCGTTTTTTCAGCTTCTTCTGACTCATGTCTTTATTCCATTTTAAAAGTAAACAAAGGAAACACCCAGGGCTCTAACCCTTCACAGTATCCTGCTAACCTGCTCAACATTTTGAAAAGCTGGGATCTCTTCAGAAAACACTGAATGCATCCTTCATGAGTAACGCTCAGATTCCAGTGTTACCTCGGATCCCTTCAGGGGCCAAACTGAATCCTTTTTCTGAGTTAGCCTGAACACAGGAACTGCTCCTCTACCGGGTGACACATTCAGTAACATTTCAGAAGGCAAAGAAACTCAGAGCCTTCAAATGCAGAAACAGATGCAGTGTAGCATTGGCAATGCAGTGAACACTGCTATTATCTTTGCTCATTTTAGAAGAAAGACTTTAACCTTTCTATTGGATAATGTGTTCAGCTTCAGTTTGTTTTGGTGTGGGGTTTTTGTTTTTTGTTTTTCCTTTACTTTTTTGGTTGTGTAGGGGTTTTTTGTGAGGGCGTTAAAGGAGCCAGTTTTTTTCTCTAACATAGTAAAGACAGACACCAGCTCTGAACATTTTGCTCAAATATAAGCTGAATAATGACAGCATGCTATTAAATACCATTAGCAGATAAACCATTGAAGTACCAACTGTATTTACAGCCACTCATTAGCCATCTGACTAACAAAGTCAAAATTAAATGCAGAGAGTTTGAAAATACTTCTTGGGACTCAGCATAAATAAAACTTGCAGCTCACTGGATCAAACCTGTTCAGGCGAGTGGTGGACTGATTCAGCAGCAGCATCTATTACAAATACCCACAATTATCATAACTGATCAACAGCTGACCACCTAAAGAGGGACTGGGATTGTTGTGTTCTCTTCTTGTTGTTGAGTTTGTTTCGTTTTGTTTACTTGTTTTTGGGGGGAGGGAGGGAGATTTGGATGGTTGGTTTAATCAGGATGATTGAAAGTGTCCAATAACTGCAAGATTAGCTGATGCCCTGAATGTGATGCAGATGACCACAAAAAAATTCTCAAAATGGAGAATCAAGAAATTTTTCTATGATCAGCAACTTTCTTTCCTTAAGAGTTTTCTCCCTTCAGGGCATTTCAGGACAACATGCTGGGCTGTTTACAGTACTGGAAAGAGCATTACATAGCCCAAACCCAAGCCTTTTACTTGCTCTGTGCCAGCCATCCCTGAAGAAGCCTAAAGAATTCCCAATATTGAGTAATGCAGGTTTACTTGAAATTGTCACTTTTACAGATGTTAAAGCTCTAAAAAACCAAAGTGAAGCTGCAAATTGGTAATACTTTGAAGTGGTACATGACCCCCTGAAAACACTGACAGAAAGGTAGGAAGAGAAGAGGAATAAAAAGAAGCACATTCAATTTACCATATAAAAAGGATGTCATAAGATATTTTATGCATTATGCAATTGCTCACCATCCCAGTTCAAAACTTCAGCACTTTAAAGAGATGATTGTTCCATTTCCTAATGTGCCCCTTCCCCATCTTTGTTGCTATATTTTGTGGAGATTCTGGTACCACCATGCTGGGAGCACAGCTGGCTTTGATACAAAGATGAATATTGCAATACTACCTTCAAGTTATTCCACTCTTCATGGGGGAAAAATGTTAGTTGGTGTAGCCTTCAGCTGTCAGACTAATCTATTACCACTGCAAAGAACTTTGTGGTTGTGTGCTGAGCCCAACACTTAAAGCCTTTCCTAATGCATGTGCACAGAGTCAGTGTAAACAGCTACATCAGTGTTTAAAAAGGGTAAAAAAATAAAGCTGCAATCAGTAAATGATATTTACAATGGGAGATCTACCCAAAAGAAACAAATGTCCAAATAATTTCAGACAATTTTGCTGCCCAAAGAGATCTCATGTGATTAATGAAGAAAGAGGCAATATGAAATGAAATATTAAAGCTGTCACTGACTTTGTAATCTGGGTTCCAGAGAGAGAATGCATTTATAAGACTCCCTGTAAGAGACCAGGGGAAAAAAAAGTCCCTTTGTCAGTTTTAAGACTTCCATAACATATTGACTGTAAAAGAGCCATGATGCACACACAGCTGATGGGCCAGGGCTGTATACTTTTTATTAAAACGACATGCATGGGAAAAAAAAGGACTCAAAACACAACAAAAGCAAAACTGTGGTGAACAATGAGGCATATCACTGTCCTGCAAAACCACAAGCCAGCCTGTCTCTAGAAAAGAAGAGGAAACAGATTATTACACTCAACTCCCCCAGTTCTGGCCAGGTGCCTACCTATCTTGTAAGGCAGAGTTACCTCTGGTTTCAAAATGTCTGTTCTGAAGAAGCGTGTCCAGCCCTAACAATGCCACTGCAGTTATTCCAAATTGAGTGCAGTATCTCAGGCTTTAACACCAGCAACATACCAAAAATGTCAAGAGAACTGTTTATTGCATTTAATAAATGTTAGTATTTTAAGTTTCATTTAATAAATATTAGCAATACTTTAGCATTCCCACTATTGCATATGTGGGTGGGTTCTCCAAGAGCAATCAGATCATCAGCCAGGCATGAAAAGAGTGAATGCAGCACTACAGCCCAAATGCTTTATCTTTGCTGACAGGGATCCTAATGAAGGCTGCAGTCACAAGACAGGCTATTTCCTCTGAGGATTTTCTACAAGTCAGTTCCCCTTGTATTTTACACAGCTTAATTTTGAAGCAAACTGTCTTACCAAGACCCCATGTGCTCTTCAGAAGTTCAAAAGAGCAAAAAGTGCCCACTGAAAACAGCCAAATCTCATCTTGCCAAAGACTATGAACTACACAGCCCCTCCTTTTGCAGGCACTTCATTGATAAAACAACAAAATCTGCTTCTGACACCCAGACAGGAGATCTCCAAGAACAAACCAGATGCCTAGAACATAATTTGGAATATAAAGAAGCAATCACACAGCTCCAGGGACTTTCTAGTTCCCTTCCTTGTTTGTAATCTGTGTTTCCCTCCCTTCTGCAATATGGAGATTTTGAGGCCATCGCTTTTCTAAACTGTATCATGTAAGAAGCCCTGCAACAGACACTACACCAGATAGAAGACCTGATTTATACCTGCAGTGTTATTAAAAATACTGATTCAATCCATATCAAATGTCATGCCATCCCCACTAACCCTTTCTGTGTCTCCGCCTGAAAAACTGAGCAAAACTTTAAAAAATGTTTATGTAAAAGCGAAACTAAAAAGCTGATTTGCCCTCTTTGCATTGCATCAACTCAGCTTAACAAACAAGACAACTCAAGGATCCTAGTTTGGTAAATCCCAATTTGCCAGGGGCAACGGCATGTGAACAATGCTGTAACAACAACAAAATCAGTAAAAAATAGGTGACATGACTCATATCCCAAACAGTAGCATGGGTCAAAACATAAGTATTGGAAAAACAGGACTATGTTCATTCTTAAAAGACAGGGCCATATGAATTTCTGGCAATATATCTAATTAGCTATAAATGTCTAAATTTACTTCAAACAACATTTGATTTGTCTTCCCTTAAGTCCATTTGTGGTAGTTCCAGATGAACCTTGAGACTGTTTAGAGATGTAGTCACTCAAAAAAAAACAAACAAACAAAACCAAAAGAAACAAAACCAAACCAAACAGAAAACCCAACCCCAAACACCAGAAAACATTTTGCATACAGCAAACTTCAAGATACCTTGTAGTAATATCTAAATGAACAAATATTTAAAATAAAGTTACATTGGACTAGAATCTTTAAACAAGATTAACCCACAAACAAAAACAGTCTATGGATGAGTAACAACAACTGTCTTAAGCATGATTAATCAAAACAAAAAAGACCCTAAACTCTAACCCATTATTTTGTTCTGTTTCTACTTGTGTGCTTGATTATGCTTCAAAAAACAAAAAAAGCTGCTGAATTTAAGAATTTAATTAGAACAAGAGTCAGTCTTCAACTAAGTGCCCCTAAACATGGAGAATAAAATACAGTTAGGAGAAGTGAAAGAAGTGATGCAACTATCCAAGAGAAACTTTCCCAAAACTAACACCATGAAGGCACTTCCATTATATGGTCCCAGTTTTACTCTTCCAAGCTTTTAAATACTCCCCAAAGTATTATAGTGTAAGCTGAAGTTCTGCCTTGATTAAAGCCAGAGAGAGACGGAAAGTAATTCAAAAGCACATTTTCTGTAGATGCAGCAGACACACTGCTCTAAATTGCACTCACTGCAATAAGTGTTGACACATAAAACAGGATTCCTAAAGAAAAATAACTTGTCTTAGTGCTTCATGATTGAAAAATTCAATGCTGTGCTTTAAACTGCAACTGCAAACAGCTCAGGAAATTCAATTACATTACAAAGATGTCAACAGTACTTTGTCATTTCAAGATCCTGTATGACTGCAACAAGTAACTAATTGCCATTAGAATCTTAATTTGTCTTTCCAGTCTGGATTAAACGAGCTAAATACACATGAAAGAACTTTTCAGATGAAAGAAGCACATTAAAATTCTGGCTATTTACAGCAAAATGATGAAGACATGGAAGAGAAACTTGCAGATCTCAACTCCTAAAGGTCAGAAAATGAATAGTAAATATAAAAAGAGAAGTAATAATAACAAA
The DNA here is from genome assembly GCF_028769735.1 of Zonotrichia leucophrys gambelii. Taxonomy (NCBI): domain Eukaryota; kingdom Metazoa; phylum Chordata; class Aves; order Passeriformes; family Passerellidae; genus Zonotrichia; species Zonotrichia leucophrys. Next base: position 33,662,540 of record NC_088175.1, read on the forward strand.
AAATGTAAGTGATCATCCATGTCTGGAGTCTGACAGTTTCATTTACCAAAGAGAATATGGAGCACTTTCATAACTATTATTGCAACTTCCATATAAACTTAATGAATTCTTGAGAAGAGAGATATTAGTTTCAATCCAGAAGATATGAAGAGAATAAATATGATTTCACAAAGCTGTAAGGTAAGTCAAGCAGCAGAACTGAGATCTGGAAGATTAAGAGTTAGTTTCCACAATTCCATACTCAAACCATAGCATCTTTTGTTAAGTACTATACACAGCAGGAAATGAGGGACAGAGAGAAGAAAAAGTCAGAGCACTAGAGAGACAGAGCAATGCAGAATTCAGATTAACCCCCTAAAAACCTATTCTCATTTAGATAGGAAGGCAAAGGAATTCTCAATTCAAAATCCCATGATTTACATTAATAGTCACATCAAGGTTCTTCACGCTCAAGGGCCACAGCCAGGTGCCCCCAAGTGACATCACACATTCCACAGTCATGTGGGATTGGATTGCCAACACTACAGAGCAGCAGAAGCAGCATCACATACCCCCAAGGTGAAGACAAAGTGTTTTATGCATTCAACGCTGCACTTAAGGCACATGCACCTCATCCAAGTAATAAAGAAAGAGCAACCAGAAGCAAAAACATGTTTTAGAAAATACAGGTAATATAATTTTTTGCTCACATGGAGATACAGTAACAAGACAAAAAGCAAAAATTATCCACACAGAAGCTGAAGTCTTCACACAAAGATGTATCAGAATTATAGAAGAGGTGGGAGACAATGAAGCTTTAGACTCTGAACAAAGAAACACAGCCAATTCTTCGCACTCTTGCCCTTCTTGGCCTCAGACTGGGTCTGTGGGAGAAATATAAAGGGAGGGGGAAAATTGTCCAAAATATGAGTCAGAGACTCCTCTCAGCAATCCTGCACTGCCCAAGGTGAAGAATTAGTACCAGATACCAGGAAGAAGGAAGCAGGAATCACTTTGCAAGGACAACCCAAAACCCCTCACTGAGAGCACAGGGAGTGGAACTGGGCGAGCACACGGATCAAGATGATGCTCTCCACACTCCAGCCTGACACCCCATCATCCCATTCAACAAACAGTTCACAAAAACTGGAGACAACAAACAGCTACCAGACAACAACCCCAGTCAGAATTTTAACAACTAAGTCCTGAGATGCAGACAAGTACTGCTTCCTCTGGGACAGGAAAGCAGACCTCCTCTTGTTTCAAGCAACCCAATCAATGGGTCTTTCATTAGGCAACTCCTATATCCTGCAATAACTTTCCAGTAAGATATTTCTGATATTAATCCTCTTCCACTGCATATCACATCGTCATTCACTTTTGCAAAACAAAATTCTTCTGTCCTTACCTTACTACTATTTTGTTTCTATTACCCTCCTTGCTAGGATAGCACAGGGCTCCTCACACCAAACACACAAGGTAGCCATTATCATGCACTATGCCCTGTATCAGGCTCCCAGAAACCCAAGAGGGGAAAAAAAGTACCTTAGTGCTGTTTGCATTAGTAGTAAATATTCACACCAGCAACAACTCTGCAAGATCCATGAGTTCTGTCAGTTTGCTAATCACGGTATAAAAGATTAGTACTAGAGTTTATTTCCAGAAGTTTCTTTAAAAAATCATTATTCAAATGCCAAACTTCTGGCAGAGGGATAGCAGCAGACTGGATCACTGTGTGCCTTCTTTAGAACTGGTTGTTACAGCTGCATACAAGTTAGAAGTGCTGCTCGGAAAATGGGAAAGTAGGAAACAACCAAACAAGAATCCAGAGGGTCAGTTATGACTCAGAAAAGGGCAAAAGAAAGAAAACTGAGAAGAATCTGTCAGCAAAGTAAACATTCATCAGAAACTCCCAGCAACTCAATCAGAAAAGGCATGTCCAGACATTTGGATCCAAATACATTCTTCATCCCAAGCATCAGGAAAAATATAAATGCTAGCGGACAGCCCTACTCATTAAGAGCCACACTGCCACAAAAAACCCATACTTATTTGTGACCATCAAAATAGAGATGGACCGATTTTTTAAAACAAAATTACCCAGAGAAGCACCAGTTGTGGACTCCAGAACCAGCACATAAGCTACACTGAAGATTTATGAATGTTAGGAAAGGCATTACAACAGTTCTTCAGAACACAAGAAAGGGTTATTAATTTAGCAGAGAATTTCAGGTCCTGTTGCCTGCAACACCCATAAAGCATTCAAATCTGCATGGATTTAACCTCATACTACATTCTGAAAACCGACCCAACAACAAACTTAAGGGACCAGTAATGGACTGGCAATAAGTGCACATTACCAGCGGGTCATTCTTAGGTCCCTTTTTAACATTCCCATCAGCAATTTGAAAGAGGATGGGAGTGGCAAAGGCAAAAGAAGCCAGATGACATTTGCAGAGGACACCAAGCTGGGTGGAGCAGTAAACAAGGACAAATATAGAAAAACATACTGGGTTTTTAAATAAAGACCAAAGAGCACTTCATACAGAGGAGAAAACAGAGCAGCACTGAGCACTGACCATATTTACAGACTTCATATTCATACAACCTATCTTCATGAAGTCAGGCTTGCATCTAGATAACAATTCTTGAACCTGTCTACCACCGCAGAACAATACTCAAAAGTATGTAGTGAGAAAAGCTACTCATAACCACCTACAGGATCTCTTGAAGATGAAACCCTATTTAGTACAGGAAAAATTGCTTTCCAAAGGCAGCTGAACGCATGGTATTGAGAGGACCACAAGTAATCAAAAAAAAAACACTACAAGAACGCTACAGAAATTTATGTGTTGTCAGGAAAAATATGGGAGATGACAACAAAAACGTTCCCATAGCCGGTGAATTAGCTGAGTTCCTTTCCTCACAAGACAAGACGTAACCAGAGGCACACCTGAATGCATTTTATGCCAAACACTACTTTCACAAGCAAGTGTTCTGCAACACACCATGAAAAACAGGAGAGATAGAGCAGACAACGCTTGCCGCACATTTTATTTGGGTAAGTCTGGAAAACACCAACAACGATAAAAAACATCTCCAAGCAACAACCCCAGAACGCAACTGGACCGAGCCCGACCACGGGCCCGGCCGGTGCTGCGGGGACAGGGAGAGGGGCCATGGCCGGCGAAGCACCAGGCACCCGAGCTGGGACAGAAAACCCGGCTGAGGCGCGCTCAGGAGGGCGGCAGCGGGGCACGGGCCGCTCGCCGGGACCGGGACGCTCTCCCGGGGTTCCCGTCCCCGCCGGCCGGCGGGAGGCAGCGCCGCGGGTTTCGCCCTCCCGCCGCGGCGCCCGGCCCGGGGCAGCGCGCCGGCCTCCCCGCTCCCCCCAGCGTAAGGCCGCGAGCCCGGAACTCCCGTACAGAGACCCCGGCAGCGACTCCCGCCTCCCTCCCGACCGCGTTCCACCGGCCGCGGCCTCACACGGATCGGTACCGCCGCCTTCCGGGGCGCCGCCGCGGGCCGGCCGCGCCCGCCCGGGAGCGGCAGCGCGGCCTCGGCGCGGGGCCGGCGGCGCGCGTAGGCCCAGAGCGTACCTGCAGCGGCGGGGCCGGAGCGGGGCCGGGCCGGGCGGGCGGAGCGGCCCCACGGTCGGTCGTCGCCGCCGCCGCGCCGAGCTCCGGCCAGGCGGGCCAGCCGAGCGCCGAGCGGGGCCCAACGGCGGCGGCGCCGAGCGCGGGAGCAAGGCCCGAGCAGCCGAGGCTAGAACGCCGCCAGGCAGCGCCAGCCGAGCGACGAGGTCTTCCACCGCCGCCCGGGGGCGACGGAGGGCAGGCGAGAGCAGTCGAGCCCCGAGAACTGCGGGGCAGCGCCCCAGCCCAGAATTAAAATCTGCATAATTTAGCTTAGAGAGGTGTGGGATACTGGAAAAATGCTCTCAACAGACGAATGTAAACTAACACGTACAACAGTCAGACTCTATAAAACAGATTGGAAGTTACTATTCTAGATTTCCAAGATAAGGGTGGTCCAAACTTAAGAGGAGAAATGGGTGTTAATGTCTTCACAAACGCCCGGGACTGCAAGAACCGGCCCGGTGCCGGAGCAGTGGCCCTGGAGGTCTCCAGGGTGTCGCAGAACCCAAACAGTTCGAGCTCCTGAACTTCAGGGGAGGATGTAGCAGGCGGATGGGAAGGCTGTACCTTCCCAATACCTCAGGCAATGGGGAAAGGAAGAGGGCAACGTGCAGTCGGCAGTTTAGGATAAAAGGAGGCTGCGTCCTCCAACACCCTGAGAGACCCCGCGGGGGCGTGGCCCAGTCAGCTCTCTCCTTTTATTCAAATAAAAGAAATAAAGTTGCAGGACTCCTCCATCGCCTTTGTGGAAACTGGCTTTTCACAGCGTGATTTTCTGTATAAACCAAATCGCAAATCTCAAAGCAGTTTGCAGAAAATAATTTTTTTCACATTTTTTTCAGCCTGGAGAAGAGAAGGCTTCTGGATGACCTAACTGCTGCCTTCCGGTACTTGAAGGGAACTTAGAGGAAAGATGGGGAAGACCAGATTTACAAGAGTGTGTAGTGACAGGACAAAGGGGAAGGGCTTTAAATTGACAGAAAGTAGGTTTAGATTAGATAGTAGAGAAAATTCTTTACTGTGAGGGTGGTGAGGCACAGGAATACTTGTCAGGTTGTCCAGAGAAGCTATGAATCCTCCATTCCTGAAGTGTTCAAGGACAGGTTGGATGGAGGGAGCTCTGAGCAACTTGGCCTCATGAGGGAAAATAAAATAGTCTTTTCTGAGGGAAAAGAAAAAGTCTAGGTGAATGGTTTTGAAGGAAGCTGCTTAGGAGTATGTGGTGGAAACTGCTCCCTACATTTCCTGAGTTAAGAGAAGGGTACTGACATCTGACTCAGGTAAGAGTAGTGCTCAGTGGATTGGCTTTGTCTAGTGTGGTCTGATGCAGTTTTTGCCCAAACTGACAAGCAGCGAGATCAGTTTTGAGATTAAACTCTACCACACATGACAGTGGCTGAAAGAAGACAAAACTGAGCAGCAAATGTGTTCCAGGAAGTGCCTGCACTCTGAGTCTGCTCTGGCCTCAGCACACACTGGGAAGAGCTATTCATAGCGTAAATTGAGAAACTCCAGCTTGTCATTGAGTGACAATGTTTGGACCTACACATGTCCAAGTCTCACTTGACCTCACCACCACCCACACAGCTCATTCAGTGTCTGCTGATGTTTTGGTCTAGTGAACAGTATTTTTAGCACAGACTGTCAGATGCAGTTATGAGCCATCAGGCACCATATATGGCAGCAACTCTCACCTTAAAAATGCTTTTTTTAGAAAACAATGCTTGTCTGCTTTTCCCTAGGTAAAAGGAGCAGGAGTTTTGCTGCAGTGAGCAACAGTAGCTCTCGTATAACACCTTGCATAAAGAAAACTGAATTACATCTGAGATCCTTGTACATAACATTTTACAGCCCTCACTGAGGCTTCTGAAAACATCTTGTTTACACATCAAGCATGCCTGGTTTTCTGTGAGACACTAAGTGCTTACTGCCACTGCAAACCTGGCAGTGTATCTAGCCCTGCATCTCCACCCTGCACTGCGAACCTGTCCCGTACTCTTGTATTCATCAAATGTGGGGCATGATCCAGACTCGCTTCCTCTAAAAGGACACATCCACAATGCCAGGCAGTATCACTGCTACTTTAAATAATTACAGTTTTGTAGTTTTCTGCATTCCCTACCACTTTTGTTACATTTACTGCCCAGTAAACAATAAAATCTAAGAAACAAAATTTTCTTAGACTGCTGTCATGAGATCCTTGGAAACACGTGTGCCTTTTAGAAAGAGAACATTTCCAGGAAACTGCCCAGCCTCGTGCCAGCAACAACTGTGTGCATCGGTCATCTTGTTCCCCTGAAGAAGTAGATTGCCAGCAGTGCTAGAGCAGCCTTTCCACACTTCTGCTTTGATCTAAGAGGAGAACTTTTGCAAGCAGTTCAATCTCTGTGACCCAGTCAGTCCTTGGTGTTTCTTTTACAGCAGCCACCAAGACAACCAGTTTCCTGCTGCAGGAGCAAACCAGCCTCACCTCCACTATACCATTTCCTGATGTCTGTCAAGTACCCAAAGAGTCACCACAGCTTAACATCTTCTCCAGCCTGTTTGGGAAAGAAAGAATGTTCAATCCCTCTACATATGTACAAGCACTAGTGTGTGCCCAGAAAAATGCCAGACCCCTCCCAGAACACAGCTGCCAGCTTTCAGAGAAATTACTGGAGTATGTGAGATGTGCAAAATGGCAAAATGGTGTTGAGCAAGAATTTACACCTGCAAACAAAAATACAAATGTTTGCTTTGCTGCTCATGAATTCACAGTAGAAAGGAGCTCATGTGGAAATTTAATTTGTGCAAAATACTGTTTAAAAAAATCAATCATAAGTGTTTTGAGTTACACAGTGGAATAGAATTGTTGCTTTGTAAAACAGTGCAAGGTTTACAAATTTTCCATCACTATAAAAGACAATTTCCATAATTTTCCCACCGTTGTCACATTAGTCGTTGTTCTCAAGTGAATGGGGTGCCTGTAGGCATCATGACAGCAAAAATGTCCCAATTAAACTGAATCTCTGGAGAGATTGAGAGCAGTTCGGAAATTTGCCTGAAATGAAGAGAGTATATTTCTTCTCGTCTCACATCTGCTTAAGTCTTTACAGGCTTAAAGAAGAGGAAGGGGCATATTTGCTCCAGATAACTTCCCAGCTGAACTGTTAAAAGCCTTCTCTCTGTCACAACATTAGCTAAAATGAGTAAGTAAAAGCTCCTGACGAACACGACAGGCTTCCGAGTCCACCGATTCCATTTGCTCGTATTCTTCTTCCGACTGTTCCATGTGTCCCGTGGCTGGTGCAGACCACACGTCCAGCCCATGCTGCAGGGAGATGTTATGAAGCACGCAGCAGGCCAGAATGATGTGGCTGGACTTCTCTGGAGAATACTGCAGGGTGCCTTTGGAGCCGTCGAGGCAGCGGAACCGCGAGCGAATGGTTCTGAAGGTGCGCTCGATGACGTTGTGAGTGGCGGAATGGGCCATGTTGTAGCGGTACTCGGCGGGCGTCTCGGGAATGTGCAGAGGGGTCAGCAGCCACGTCCGCAGCAGGAAGGAGCTGTCACCTGTGAGCCAGGGAAAGGAGCGGGACAGGTTACACACCTACAGCTGGCCACACAGTTCAGCCTGGCTTACTGGTACAGCAGATACAGAATAAGTTCTTCCTCTGGCGAAAAGAGAAGGCATGGAAGAAGTAACTCTGGTTTACAAATGTGACAAAGTAAAGGCATTCGGTTTTACACAAGATTTTCCACAGAAGAGTTTTAAGAGAATTAATCTACTGCATAAAACAGGGGGAAACAGTTGGACAGCGCAGTACCTAGATTTAAAAATTGCATAATTCAGCATGGAAAGGTGTAGAATACTGAAAGAAAGCTATTAACAGAATGACTGAAGATTAATACATACAATAATCAGACTGTAAAATAGATAGAAGTTAATGTTCTAAGCTTAGAACACTTAAACACAGAATAGAAGTTAATGTTCTAAGCTTCCAAGATAAGGGTATCCAAACTGAGTCATAAATCTCAAAGCAATTTGCAGGAAAGCAACTGAAAGTAAACATATCTCTCGTGCCCAGAGTAAGGAGACAATATATGAGACAATTGACTTTCTACTAAAAGTCATGAAAAGCTGACTTACCAAGTAGCCAGCCGTCTTTATGTAGCTCAGTTTCAAACTGGCTTGTGAGGGCCGCCTGCTCTAACACCGTGCAGTCAGGCAGGCTGCCTGGCCAGTGCGTTTCAGCACTAAGGAGGACTCCTCTGGAATCACACACCATGAGGCAGTTCAGGGAATGGAGACCCTTTCGGTTCACATAGGACAGGTCCTCAGCATTTGGCGCTTTGATTGCCACGTGGGTGCAGTCAACCACCCCCAGCACTCCCGGCATTCCTGCCAGCGCATAAAAGTCATCCTTCAGGGTCTGTACAGTAGCTTCATCTTTAGGAAAGTGAATGAACTGTGAGGCTCTTTCCACCAGTGCCTCGGTTACATTGGCAACACAGCGGCTCATCGAGGCTTGGCTAATGCCCATAGCATCCCCCATGCGAGTCTGGAAGGAGCCAGAGGTATAGAAACCCAACGCAGCAAGGATTTGCGTCTCTGGACTGATGGCCCTGGATCGCTGTGTAGGGCGTGAGAGCGTGGCTCCCAGGAGATCCACCAGGTAGCAAATGAACTGTCGGGGAAAGCCGTACGTGGATACTAGATACTCATCCGTGACATCCTCCAGCTTGAAGCGATCCAAAGTCCTGTGTCCGCGGCCATAGAGCAAGAGGTCGCAGTCAAGAACCGCGATAGGTACGGCCATGGCTGAAGGCCAGAGGCCTGGGGCTCCCCTCTGACAGGGCTTTCCCAGAGGCTTCACCTGCATAAAGCAAAAGAGGATACTCAGAACAGTTGTTACTGGTGAGCTCATCAGACTCCGTTACCATTTTCCTTTCAGTCTGATCATCCAGGTAACCTTTTAACTTTTCTTTTTCTGCTTTTAAATACAAGAGCAGCCAGGTGGACTCACCGCGGAGCCCTCACCTCTGCGGGGCGCTGACAGGAATTTACCTCCCGCGGCGGAGAGGGAGCTGGAGCCGTCCCCAGTCACCCTGTCCGGGGCACGGCAGACACGAGCCGCGGGCAGCCCGGCGGGCGGTCTCGCAGGCCCGGCGGGCGCTGCCCCTGCCGGGCGCCCCACACCCCACGGGCCGCGCGACCTCCGCCGGAGCCGTCCCAGCCCTTACCGGCCCCGCGGCCGCTCCCAGGCGGCCTCCGCCGGTCCGGCCCCGCATTCGCCGCGACAGATTCGCCACAGGCAAGGGGCTACCGGCGGGAGGGGCACCGGGCGCTGCCCCGCTTTTCTAGGCCTGGCGACCTCCCGCCTCCCCGGACTGTGGGCTCAGCGCGCCGCGGGCGGGCGGGAAGCGGCGGCTGGCTGCGTGCCGAAAGTGCCGGTGCGGACACTCAGGCACCTCCCTTCTTCCCTCCCTTCCTCCTTCCTTCCTTCCCCCCCCCGCCCGCAGCGGATGAAAACAAACAGCAGCGATGGCGACGGTGATGACGGCGGCGCGGCGCAGCCCGCGGCTCTGAGGGCAGCGGCAGCCCTGGCCCGGCCCCCGCCGCCGGCCTCGCATCCCCGCCGGCGCTGACACCCGCGGCGAGACCCCCGGGCCGGGAACGAGGAGGAGAAGGGGCGCCGGCCGGAGCCCCGGAGCGGCTTCGGGGCTTGGAGGCGGCGGTCGCGGCCCCGGGGCCGCGGGGCTCTCCCCGTGCCCGGTCGGGGCGCGGAGGAGGCGCCGGGGCGCGGCGGCGGAGCGGGCCCCGCACGGGATGAGTCGCCGCGCCGCCAGCACTGCCGGCCCCGCGCAGGTACCGCGGCCCCCGCAGGGCAGGGCTGGGGCTCCGCGAGCCTGCGGGAGGCCCTTCCAGGGGAGGGGGCTGCGATGCGCGTCTTAAACCTTTGGCTGCGGCTTCGCGTCTCCGTTTTACTTTGCTTTGCTGCTCGCGGGGTTCGGTTCCCGACAGCCGCGTCTCGGCTGCGATTCGTTTTCCTAACGACTGGTGCCTGTCAGTGGAGCCTGGGAAAGATGTGGCCCGCTGTAATCTCAGCAGGTGGTCATTTCAAATCAAAATGCTTCACAGCCTGTTGGGAACAGTGGGATCTGAGACCGCACGCTCCATTTTATGGTCTCGTATAGTCTTCCTGTGAGGCGCGAGTTCGTGATGTGCTGGGAAAGAGAAGGGGTTTACAGGTGGTCGTATCTTTCTTTCCTGTGGGAGGTGTGGCTCTCAGGGCACAGTCAGAGTCGTTCCCGTGGATTCAGTGGGAGCAGAGACATCTTTCATGTCAGTGAATAGGTAGAAAAGGGACTCTTTGGACTAAGCCTACAAACTGCCTACTTACAAATCCCAAAAGTGATATGACTAGGCACATACCAAGGGGGAAAAACAGGGCAAATTACTGCCTTAGCTGAAAATTAGTTGGCTGTCTAAATAAAGTTTAGAGCATCTCCAAATTATTGCAGGAGTGGCCTGACCTGGAGGACCCTTCCTTCTTGTGGCAAGAAATAAGTCTTTCAAATGAGCCAGGCTGTCTGTAGATGTCCAGAAGGATCATACAGGATCATTTTATTTTGCTTATATGGTATTGTATAATCTTAACATTTCTGAACATGGGCTCAAACAATAGTTGAGCGGTGGTGATTGTGTTGGTGATTATAGTGCAGGGTATGTAGAAGCAGATTCTGGTTTAGTCTGTATACTTTGGCTTGACAAACAAACTGAGAGGATGGACCTTTGGACTGATACCATTTTTAGACCTTAGGAAAGTACAGAATGTAACTGCTGGTCAACAGGAATTACTTTTTTTTTTTCTAAGTCAGTGGAGCTGGCTGTGCTGGCTTTAGGTAAGGTATTTACTAAGCTGCAGAGTTATTGGTTAAAAAGTGAATCTGTTTCCTGATCAGGAGGAAAAATTACCTCTTTATCAGTCAAGACTTGAGCATACAGTGAACTACAGAGGCTTTGATCACATCAGAATGTTTATATTATGTGAAACAGTTTTTCTGCTATTGAATTTATTCTATTCTGCTATAGAATTTAATATTTTCTTTTTAAAAAATCCACAAACTTTAAAGAATGAGAATGTCACACCTTCACACTTAGAACTGTTTGCTAGTTCTCCCTAGGTTTCTGACTAATCTACTAAGAAGGCAAAATGGAGATTAATTTTCAGTAATTGTAGGATACTGGAGTTGCAGGCTCAGTCTTGAAACAGAGCACTGTGTTTATGAAGATCTTTATATAGTCACTTATTAGTGTGCTCAAAATACCTGCTTGCAGTGAAGCTTCTTGTTCATTGAAGAGAGGACCTGTTCTAGGAGCTCTTAAAAGCTTCAAAAACTTCCATGTGCTTCTTGTTTACTGCATGATTCAACGAGGCTTTTCTGGGCTTCTCATAGTGCATTCTTGGAGATTGAATTTGGTCCTGTATTAAAAAAGAAGTTCTGGACGAGTGGTATGGGCAAGGAGTGCAGTCTGCGGCGCACAGTCCCGTAACTGGGAACGAAGATCTGGGATGAGAGCTGTCCACAGCCCTCTCCTTACAGCCACGCCCACTCTGGTTTCTTCCCTCTTGTCTTTTCAGTTTCACTCTGGCAGAAGAACCATGAGTAATTATTTTGTGTTGATGAAGGTCTGGTTGAAAAGAAAGCAAGGTAACTTTAAGTTGTAGCAGCCATGGCTCAGAAATATAGGAGTTGATGGAAGCAGCCTCTATATGCTTTCCCCAGCAGCCATAATAATGCCTGGTGTGTGTCAGGTGCTTCTGCTCCTTTCCTGTTTCTGTAGGTGTCAGAGAGATGCACTGGCTCAATTCCCGTGCATGGAACACGTAATGTAATTCCGGTGATCCCCGGTGTTGCCGTGCAGGTGCTGTGTGCCGGGTTACAGGTGCCTGCCGCCAGCGGGGCTCTCGGCTGAGAGCTCGGAGCAGGGCTCGGAGCTCGGAGCTCAGCTCGGAGCAGGGCTCGGAGCACGGAGCAGGGCTCGGAGCACGGAGCAGGGCTCAGGGCTCGGAGCACGGGGCAGGGCTCGGAGCACGGAGCAGGGCTCAGGGCTCGGAGCACGGAGCAGGGCTCAGGGCTCGGAGCACGGGGCAGGGCTCGGAGCACGGAGCAGGGCTCAGGGCTCGGAGCACGGAGCAGGGCTCGGAGCATGGAGCAGGGCTGGGAGCACGGCGTGCCTGTCGCTGTAGTTCCTCTCGGCTCTGCCGAGGGATTAAGGGGAGGGCTCTTGCAGTTCCTTGCATCACGCGAACAGCGCCATCACCTTATGCTGATGTGTCCTTCTCCTCAGAGAAGGAGGGTATAAATAGCAGTAGAGTGTACAGGGCACAACTTAGATGTTAAGCTGTTGGATAAAATCTGTCTCAACCTTGGGAGAAGGAATAAGGATTTAGTCAAGAGAGCCACATGAGGCAGTTCTCCTTTGCTGTTTCTGATCTTTCTGTTCAAGTAAAGTGAAGACAAAGGCATATAAATAAAGGCAACAGTATAAAAACGGGTGTTGAAGGAAGTGGAGACAAAGCAAAAAGCTATATGGAAAAGATGCTTGTTGCATCACGTGCTAGTGAATATATCAGTTTACTTAAGGGATTACCTGGTTGAGGGGAGATCAATCATCTGTATTTTTCTAACCTAGACCAAAAGTTATTGCCCTCTAGTTGTTATTCAGTGTAAAATGAGCCTGTGTTATCCTTAAGTTAAGCATAGGCCTGTGCAGTAGCACTTAACAAAGAGCCATGCTGGCATTGCAACGTACTGGATGGGAGAAGTTGATTGAGTTTGGTGGAACTCAGTTTAAAGAATTTCCTTCCTCTTCATGTCAGCTGTGGCAGCTAACCTGAAAGTACCAAAGAATTTTTGTAAAAAACAAGTTTGCTGTAATTCTAGCTCCATCTTAACTCTTACCAAGACTGATTCTAAAGGTGAATACTGTTCTAAGCTTTAGAAGGTGTCAGGCAATCACCAGAGACCCTCCTACAAAAATGAGATTATGGCTGTTAGATAAGAGCCTTTAGACATTTCAGGAGCTGAGTTCCAAAATCCCAGTTTTCCCATGAAATTATTTATTCCTTTCCAGGAAACCTTGCGTGATACTTTCTGCTCTACTTTGGACTCTGGTGGGTTAACTGTTGCTGGCATTTGGAGCTTGAGAGGTAACAGTATGAATCTCCAAATGTTTGATGAATGTTACAGGTAGTTTCAGATCTTCCAGGAAGAATCCCAGTTCTGCTGCAGCAGGGCAGAGCCATGAGGCTCTCATTTTTTTGAATCCTCTGGTGGTTGTTTCTCTCCTCTAGAGATATTTGGGTCATCACAACAAATTCTTGTACTGCACATGGAGCCATGCTGATGGTCATCTTTGTTTCCTTTCCTAACAGACCAGCGAGCCTAACACCTTCCATTAGTTCCCAAGTATCTTGAAATAGTTGATATCAGTTTTTTCCAGCCTCAAAAGGCAAATGTGGGTGTTCTATTTGACAGCTCTCCCACCATATCGGGATATATACTTCCTTGCATCTTTCTGCAGGGGTCACATATCACTTTTCACATTAAAAGGCAGTATGAGTTGTTTTTTAGTATTTAAATGTCAGCATTCTCTTTGCTGAGGAAAACATATTTTTTGATGTGGTATTTTGTTGCCTATATCAGCCACGTTTGTCAAAGATCTCAGATCCCCTCGGCCCCTACAGTGCTGTACTTAATTAAGTCAAAATAATAACAACAGGTTGTTCTTGCCTGGGGTTTTGTTTGTTTGCTTGTTTGGGGGGATTTGTGGGTTTTTTTTGTAGTGGTACCTGTCTGTACTAAAGGGTTGGGTTTTTTAAATTTTGAGTACTGTGTCAAACACTTTAAATGCTGCCTTTTTTTGCACCCCCCACAGTGGAAAGGGTCTGTAATCTGTCTAGTGGAGGTAAATGCAGGGAAAGAAGGGATAACAGTTTCAATAACGAGGTTGAAATATCCAAAGGATAATTTGAAAATGCATCTGATATTGAATCACTTGTGTTGTTAGTTTTCAAATTCTAATTTGTAATGAGAACAGTACAGCTTAAGGAGATGTGGTATGAATGTAGCCTAGGAACTTTCAAATATTCTGTAAGTCCAGCTTTCTTTTTATGGAGTCATTCAGAAAGCAGCACTGTTCTCTATAAAATGCTCTGTAAATTGCAGTACTCTTATCTTGCAGCCCTTTTTGATTGATGCTCCTGAAGCATTGGGCTTTACTGTCATTAATGTGATATTTTAAACAGAAGTACTACATGTGTATGGTCATGAAAGATTCTCTATTTTCTGTGTTAACGGGGCTGTTGGCCCCTTTGCCCTGCAAGCTTCCATTTGCATAAGCAGCATACCTTGCAGTAAGTTCAGTCTTTGCCCAATGACTGGGCACTGAATAACGTTGTGCACAGCAGCTGCTGGTGCCCCTGACCTCAGCTGGCCGGCATTCCTGCGAGGAGCAGCGCGTTCTGTAAATCCGGCGTGGCTGACGAGCTGCCTCAGGCTGATTTGCTGCCCCGCAACTGCAGTGGGGCTAAGGGGGAATTCATGCTTTGAAGGCTTCCAAGCAAAAGCTACAATGAGTGCTGCTAATTAAGGCCTTCCTCCCCAGTGGTCTCTATATGATTAACTTACATGTGAAGAAACTGAGAGACAGAAGAATTGTGATTTATCCCAGGCCATGTGACATGATGGTGACAAAAATAGGATTAGTGCCTTGCCCTGCCCTGCTTCAGACGCTGTGCAAGTTCATTGTGTTCCTAGAAACAATTGTATTTTGAAAAACAAGGCAGTGTCAATGTGAAAGCTAAGTATGTATTATCAGAGCTTTCAAGAGAAGTGAACAGATGATTTTGGTCTATTTCTTGACAAAAATTTGTCTTTTCAGTTGGTTGTAGATAAATTTTGTAGCTGTATAATTTTACTTCAAGTACGAATTATTGAAAGTAAATAAGCAGTGTACCCTGTTTTAGCAATGGTTTATTATAGAGATTTCTGCTGAAATGCCACTGAAATATTGTTCTAAGAATTTCAAGCTCAAGATAACAATTTGGCTTGGTTTTGACCAGTGCTGATAGCTGAAGATACATTATTTCTGAAGCAGAGACCTCCATGTCTGATGGTTAGCTGGGCATAGAATGCAGTCATTGTGGTATTGGGGTGTTCTGGTTTTTTTGTTTGTTTGTTTTGTTTTTTTAAATTAAGCTAGCAAAATTGAAGAACTTGTACTGAGTTTTAATTGTGAGCATTCTTTGGTTTTTTTTTAATTTTTTGATCTTTGCACTGACCAGATAAACTATCAATGTGCATTTACACCACACACTCACATCCCAAAGTTTTTAGCATGTTTGGATTTTGACAGGTAGAGCACTTTGGTATTTATAATTTCTTTTGAGATGGCCTCTAATGGCAAAAATATTTTGAAATCTAAACAGAAAGCTTGAAGAAGACTTCATTCCCAGACCTGTGCTATATTTCAGATTGCCATATGCAATGGACACTGATCTCAGTTCCCAGGACAGGAAGGACCTGGACAAGTTCATCAAATTTTTTGCTTTAAAGGTAATTTTTCTTCTTTGGACAAATGCCTCTTCTTCCTTGTTTAAAAAATGCCACAAAACAAATGATGTCCTTGGTGTGGCTAGAGTAACAAGATTGAGGTTTGGGTTTGTTGTTTGTTTTGTTTTGTTTTGTTTTGCTGAAGAACAAAGCAAGAAGAGCTGATGTCAAATTTAAGAGATTCCTGAGAACAACTAGAAAAACATATTTTCCCCTTTTTTCTACCCTCAAATCCTCTTCCATCCTCCAGAAAAATCCTGCTTTAGAATCAGCTGTAGGCACTTCAGACCTCTGTCAGCTTTGGGTTTCTAGCAGCATGTCTAACCACCAGCTTTTAGGTAGTTTATCTGCTGGACTCCACTCTTTCAGCCCATCTAAATTTTTATATTGCATCCAAAAACAATAATACCAGAATGTTCTTTTGAATGATGCTGATATGTAATTATAAAATTTGGCCTCACTTCATACATAGGTGCAAGTAGATAATCTGACAATGGCTTTGGTCTAAATGTACAGACTTGTTTGTCTTTAGTTGTCCAGGCCTGGGATATTTTTGTAAATTTTTCTGAATTTTCTATTGAAAACTGCAAATCCTGATTGCAAAGTTGACTTTGTTTCTTAGTGTTGTTACAGCGAAAGGTCAGCCTAAAATGATTTTCTTTCTGAAATACATTTGCCTATTACATGTAATAATTTAAAGTTATTAGAACTGAAGAACAGTGTAGCAAACTCTACTTCTCTACATCCTGGTCAGCCCTTTCATCTTTTTCACTCAGAGCTTGTGTAGCTCAG
Source organism: Zonotrichia leucophrys gambelii (assembly GCF_028769735.1). Taxonomy (NCBI): domain Eukaryota; kingdom Metazoa; phylum Chordata; class Aves; order Passeriformes; family Passerellidae; genus Zonotrichia; species Zonotrichia leucophrys. The sequence goes on from NC_088175.1 coordinate 33,678,550, forward strand.
GCTCTGAACTGAGGCTCAGAGCTGGTGCTGAGCCCAGAACATCACTAAGTATCCTTTTATTTCTGTTCCAGACAGTACAAGTAATTGTCCAGGCCCGACTTGGAGAGAAAATCTGTACCCGCTCGTCATCCTCCCCAACAGGTTCTGACTGGGTAAGGTCTTATTTTTTAAAGCCACTCCATAACTCTGTGTGTGTGCTGAGAACACCATGTGATTATTACAGTCTTGTGCAGACAATAATAATTATCCACAGAGCAGGTACTATATGGAGTTATGTTGGTGATGTTGCAGGGGGTTGGTGGTTGTTCACGTGCAGCAAATCACTCTGGACTCTTACAGGCTGATGAGGAGAAAGAGAAATAATGCCTCTCAGCAGCTCCTGTCAGCTAAGGCACATTTCCAAGATCTGCTTGGGGGTGGGGTGATGAGTTCTTATCTGTCAGAAGTTTGCTACTCTGCAATTCAGGACATTTTAGTATTTGGCTTTATTAAAATTGAAAAGATTCAGGATACTCTGTGGATGAAGATAGGACTGAAGCAGGGGAAAAGGAGTATATTTTTTATAGCAGGAATAAGAAAAACGTTTGAATTAGCAGCCAAGGGAATCTTTGTAAATATGAAAAGCTTGAACCCAGCTGGGAATTTTCTGTTTCATAAATATTTCAGTGGACACTGACCTAGTACGTTATATATGGGTCTGTGAGCCTGTCTGAAATGTACCATCACACAGTTTTTCAAAGAAATAAAAAAAATGGAACCATCTCTTTGATTCTGCAGTTCAATTTGGCAATCAAAGATATACCAGAGGTTACTCATGAAGCAAAGAAAGCCCTGGCAGGACAGCTGCCCGCTGTTGGACGGTCTATGTGCGTGGAGATTTCTCTCAAAACCTCAGAGGTGAGAACTGAGTCAAAACAGATGCCCTTTTTTTGTTTGTGGGGTTTTCTGCCTGAATCTTAAGCCAACTATGAGAGCTCCTGCCCTTTAATCCAAGACTATGTGAGAATATCTGAATTTTATTAAGTTAGGTGATATGCTAATGAAATGAAATTTATTGTTTAGCAGAAGCAATTCACTGCAAAAATCTGAAGCCAAACACACAACAGAAAAATCTGTTGTGATTTTTCACAACAGACACAGCAGAAAAATCTAAATTTTTTAAGAAAATTAAATTCTTGAATTTTAAGAAACTACTTTCTTAGCCCATGAAGAACATAGGCATTCTGAAGAAGGGATTCCCTCAGGTGATACAATTGTGCAGGGACACTTCCAGTGCACCTTTTTCTATCATTGCATCACAAGAAAGTGGGAGCCAGGAGACAAACTATTGAGAGGTGTGGCCACTTCTGATCACTAATGAGATTTGAACAGGTCTGTGTTCTGAAATGAGTCTTTGTTTGCCGTCTTTTCTCTGATCCAGGGGGACTCCATGGAGCTGGAAATTTGGTGTCTGGAAATGAATGAAAAGTAAGTGCATTCTTTGTGTTTGTAGTTGGTAGCTGATGCAGTGGGCACATGTGGTTAATCCATGAGCACATCCTGGCTGTGTGGCCAGGGGCACTCCAGAGGGAACTCTTCTCTTTGTCTAGAGCAGCAGTCAATCTCTTTAAACACCAGTGTCAAGAATGAAAACTAGTAATTTAATTCCTTCTTCATTCCTCCATTACAACTAGTAGGTTTCCTCAGATACAAGAAATCATAGTCTCAGTAATGACAAATGTTTTTCATATTGAAAAGGTGTCTCTGTTTAGTAGGAAGCTGCATGGCATTTTTCAGCAATTTCTTCTACAGCAGGTGACTAGGTTGAAGCAGGATGCTTAGCTGGTTGGTCAGTACAGGTAGCCACACTGGGGCTTTATTTATCATTTTGGCAATAAAATTAAATAACTGGCACAGAGTAATTTTTATTTTAAATAAAACAATCAAAAGCAATTGCAAACCAAAACCAAACAAGAACCCCAAATCCAGGCAGCTTAGTTGTGGACTAAGGACTAATTTTTTTCCTTTGTGTTCTCTAGGTGTGACAAAGAAATCAAAGTTTCATACACTGTATACAACAGGCTGTCTCTATTGCTGAAGTCTTTGCTTGCTATAACCAGAGTAACTCCAGCCTACAGACTCTCTAGGAAACAAGGCCATGAATATGTAATATTGTACAGGTAAAGCAAAAATTTCCCATCTGAAATGCAAACAGAAGAGACTAGACTTGCACAGTGTAGCTGCAAATGTAGTTAAAAAGGGATGAGCAATAATAAAATCAAATTATTTTTATAGAAGTACTACTGATCAGTGACAGAAGATGACTTTGGTCTGTGTATCACCTTTACTTGAGCCATTGAAAGAAAAGCTAAGCATAGGCTGTGAAGTGTTTGCCTGGCATGTTAGGAAGAGTAAAAAAATTCTACATGCAATCCCTTAAATTGCTTATTAGCATCCAGTTGTTTGGTGTCTGGCTTGTGTTTGATAAATGGCTCTCTACATTGCACATAACTGCAATGTGCACTTTTACAGCATAGATTCAGACTCTCCTGTTACTCCATTTTAAAGATGCATCCTCAATTCCACATCCTGTAGTTTTTGCAGTTTACTCATCCAAATACTGGGTTCAACTCTGTTTAGCCTGTGAGTCTGGTTTGTAGTTCATAGTTGTCTTCCAAACTCTGTTTTTGGCTCTGAGAAAAGTCTTTGACATGTTTGCATAGCTAATTTATATGATTGTAAATTTCAGGTTTGTTATCATTTGCATAGCTGAAAACTCAAATTCCAGCCATTTTCACTTTTTTGCCTTCATTGCTGACTTGGCATGTACTTAAGAGCAACTCTTACAGCACAGTTAACCTCTTATGTTGTGTGATGAGCATCAGCTTTTAGACTCAGACCTATCTGTGAAGTTTGTATCACATCACATTTTTGCTCTAAACTGTAGACTTCACCACAGAGGCTTAAAAAAAATTAAAGAGAAATTCCTGATTGGACTACCATTTTCTCTTTCTCCTTCATTTTACATGACCGTTCTTCTGGAGCAGCTGTAAGGTTTTTTGAGATGGTCATTCCAGCCATTCATTTTGGGCTTTTTTTTCCTGAAGAGTAGTTCCAGCCTTCCAACTCCCAAAATTAAGTAAGAAATAAGGATATTTATAGCATTATGTCCCAACTGGATCTAACAGTTTTTCTTTTTCCTTCAGGATATATTTTGGTGAAGTCCAGCTGAGTGGCTTGGGAGAAGGTAAGATTAGACAACATACAAACAAGAGCTGTGTTTCATTCTGACTGCCTTTTGGTTACTATTGCCAAGTGTCATAGGGAAAATTAGTCTGAGGCTTACATGTGCTTTTTGTCTGGCTCTGCCAGTGCAGCCTTGTGTCTGTCACAAGGTGACAAGTATAATGGTGGTACTTGGACAAAGTCTCCGGTGACTGCCATTTTGACTCTAGTGATACAGAACTGAAATAAGGATATGGAATTATGTTGATAAGGGGCAGGACTGGTAAAGGAAATCATGATCTACTAAGGAACAAGAAGCACTTCAGAACAATATTTTAGACCCAGAAGCCAGGAAGCAACATCAGATGTCTTGCAAGTGAAGCTTACCAGCAAGGCAACCTAGTGCTACTGTTTTGTTATGGGTTCTATGTGTGTTTTTGGGATTCACATTGCAAGAGATAATGGTAACACTACTTAAATAAGATAGTGTAAACTCAGAATAAAAAAGTGTGGCACATAAATAATCAGTGAAACTGAGAATTATTCCTTAACTTTACAGGTTTCCAGACAGTCCGTGTTGGGACAGTGGGTACCCCAGTGGGCACCATCACTTTGTCTTGTGCCTACAGAATCAACCTTGCTTTCATGTCAACCAGGTGAGAAAATGTGATCATGCCAGAAACTGTTTTACAATAATTTACTGTTAAACCCCTCATGTTCTGAGCCCCCAAATGTTTCCCTTCTGCTTATCCCTTCCTGCTGAGATTCTCTATCATGAAGAACGCTCTCTCTCTTGCTTAAGCTTGCAGCAAGGGGAGTATTTGGGTAGCCCTGAGCCAGGCTCTAGAACTTCAAATTGTTGATGCATGCCTGGAGTCACAGGACTAAATTGTAAAGATGGTCTGATCCCAGTAGACGCAAGGGTTTTCTGTGAGGGCACCATGAACTGGGAAGAGTAGAGAGAAGAAGCCAGTAACACCATTGCTTGTTGCCTTGCAGGCAGTTTGAGAGGACCCCTCCTATCATGGGGATTATAATTGATCACTTTGTGGACCGTCCCTATCCCAGCTCTTCACCCATGCATCCCTGCAATTACAGGTGAGGAAATACTGAGTTGAAGTCATGGGCCATGGTAAAGGCATCTATTATGCCCAAATACAGAGCCTTTTCCACTCTTTGTTGACAGCATGGGAAGGGACACTGGAGAATTAGTGTCAGTCAATTGGCACAGTTAAACATGTGACGAAGGGTGACATAGGGAACTTAGTATCTGAAGATGAGGAAAAGGCAGAAGTGCTTAATGCCTTTTTTGCCTCAGTTTTTAGTGGGAAGATGACTTGCCCTCAAGACACCTGCCCGCCTGGGCTGGTTGATGGTGACAGGGAGCAGAATGGTCCCCCCATTATCCAAGAGGAGGCAGTCATAGAACTACTGAAATGCTTAGATATTCATAAATCTATGGGACCAGACGGGATCCACCCCAGGGTAATGAGAGCTGGCAAACGAGCTTGCAAAGCCACTCTCCATCATTTACCAACAGTCCTGGCTCACTGGTGAGGTTCCGGATGACTGGAAGCTGGCCAATGTGATACCCATTCACAAAAAAGGTGCAAAGGAAGATCCTGGTAATTACAGACCGGTCAGCCTGACCTCAGTACCTGGCAAAATAATGGAACAGTTTATATTAAGCGCCATCACACAAAATTTACAAGATGGCCAGGGTATCAGACCCAGCCAGCATGGATTTAGGAGGGGTAGGTCATGTTTGACCAACCTGGTCACCTTTTATGACCAGGTAACCCGCCTAGTGGATGCAGGGAAGGCTGTAGATGTTGTTTACTTGGATTTCAGCAAGGCCTTTGACACTGTCTCCCACAGCATTCTCCTAGACAAGCTGGCAGCCCGTGGCTTGGACAGGAGCACTCTTTGCTGGGTTCAGAACTGGCTGCATGGCCAGGCCCAGAGAGTGGTGGTGAATGGTGCTGCATCCAGCTGGCGACCAGTCACCAGTGGCGTCCCTCAGGGATCTGTGCTGGGGCCAGTTCTGTTTAATATTTGTATTGATGACATGGATGAGGGCTTAGAGTCCTTTATTATCAAATTTGCAGATGACACTAAGCTGGAAATGTGTGTTGATCTGTTAGAGGGACGGAGGGCTTTGCAGAGGGACTTGGAACGGTTGGATGGATGGGCAGAATCTAATGGGATGAAGTTCAATAAGTGCAAGTGCCGAGTCCTGCACTTTGGCCACAATAACCCCCTGCAGCGATATAAGCTAGGAACGGTGTGGCTGGACAGTGCTCAGGTGGAAAGGGACCTGGGGGTGCTGGTTGACAGTTGGCTGAACATGAGCCAGCAGTGTGCCCAGGTGGCCAAGAAGGCCAATGGCATCCTGGCCAGTATCAGGAACGGTGTGGCCAGCAGGAGCAGGGAAGTCATTCTGCCCCTGTACTCAGCACTGGTGAGGCCTCACCTGGAGTATTGCGTCCAGTTCTGGGCCCCTCACTTTAGGAGGGATGTTGAGATGCTTGAGCGTGTCCAAAGGAGAGCAATGAGGCTGGTGAGGGGCTTGGAACACAAGGCGTATGAGGAACGACTGAGGGAGCTGGGGTTGTTCAGCCTGGAGAAAAGGAGACTCAGGGATGACCTTATCACTCTCTTCAACTTCCTGAAGGGTGGCTGTGGTGAGCTGGGGTTGGTCTCTTTCTCCGGGCAACAAGAGACAGAACAAGAGGACACAGTCTCAAGCTGCACCAAGGGAGATACAGGCTAGAATTAAGGAGGAAGTATTTTACAGAAAGAGTGGTCAAATACTGGAATCATCTACCCAGGGAGGTGGTAGAGTCACCATCCCTCGAAGAGTTTAAAAAAAGACTGGATGTGGCACTTGGTGCCATGATCTAGTTGAGGTGTTAGAACATGGGTTGGACTCGATGATCTTAAAGGTCTCTTCCAACCTAGAATTTCTGTGGTTCTGTGATTTTTCTCCTCACATTGAGATGGCTCAGTGCAGCAAGCCCCAGTATTTTCCCAAATTCTTCACAGAAGCACTTGGACACAAAGGATGTTTAATCTTGGCTGCCTTCAGGAATTTGAAAGTGTAATGGTTAATCCTGATGCAGAACTACATGTCTAGATGCATGCATCCCTGGATATTTCCACTGGGGGAAGATCAGTTTAATTTCTCTTTGGAGATGAGAGGTTTGCCTTCTCTAAAATGAATGTGAGGGCATTCAGGTTTGGACCAGTGGTGTTGTTTGACAATGGCTATGTAAACACCAAAGGCAGCAGCACTAGCTTGTATAAGAAAAGCACTAGTTAGATACACCTGTTATTTTACATGGGGTAGAAGACAAACATCTGAGAAAACTCATGTTTTCCCACTTTGTTTTCCTCAGATCTGGTAAGCAGATGAGAGCCCTTCATAATTCTCCTTTCAACTACACCCAAATACTCTCAACCTCCCTGCAGTGTTTGTCCCAGTGTGTTTTACTATTTGTTTGTTTTAAGGAATATTTCTGGTTAGAAAACTTGTTTTTTCTTGCTGCTTTAGAGCTGGTGAGGACAATGGTGCAGTATACCCCTCAGTAGAAGATTCCCAAGAAGTGTGTACCACATCTTTTTCCACCTCTCCTCCATCTCAGGTAAGAGAAACCAGGCTCTTTTTACTTCTGGATAGAACAATTGCTGTAAGAATAATTTGCATATTCCTACATCAGCTGTTGTGCAAACAGAAATCCTCCTGCTGCTAATTAAAATTTAATGTGTGGGTTATTTATGTCATTACGCTCTTGAGTAAAATCTATTGAAATGAGATACTAATTTCAACAAAATTCCAAAGGCCTAGAAAGACTGAATTACTGAGGATTAAAAGAGCCTATTTCTGTAGCTGGGTTGAGCTGTGCTTGAAGAGGACAGCAGTGTGCTTACACATTTACACATTTGCATACCAATACTGCAAGAGGAGGAATTCAAGACATTGATGCCAGGCAGCTTAAGTAGGAGTAAGAGACTGACATGGAGAGACACTGAAATACCAGGAAAATGCTAGAGAAAGACAGAAAAAAGACAAAAGCTGTATTTATTGGACCATTAAAATTTCTTGGGGCAGCAGGAATAAGTATTGGGAAAAAAATTGCCCATGCAGATTGCATTTAAGTTTCAATTTTAAAATAAATAGTAATGGTTTCCTTTTGAGTATAAAACCCCAGAAACTCCCAAGTTCTTTTACTGTCTTACATATGTGATTCCACAGTTCTGTATTTTGAAGAGTTGCAGTTGTCTATTGCTTTAAATATTCAGGATTGCCCTGCTTTGTTGTCCAGCCAAGCAGATGGCTCTACTGACCTTTAAAGACAATCCAAAGACTCTAAATCTCTTTGACTGTCAATGTGAAACATAGAATGAAGTATAATTGGAATGCTGTTCCAAACAGAAAGAATTTGCTAGGGGTCTTTCTGCTGCTTCAGAGGAATTAATATGCCTGGTTTAGCAGAACGTATTCTCCTATATGAACAAGCTAGAAATGAGCTTCTCTTAGGAAGCATTTCTGTGCCAAAGTGATTTCAGGTGATCAGGCATCAGGCAATGTTGAACTAATTAGTCAGTACTCACGGTAAGTCTGATGGAATAGAGCTTTTCTTATTCTGCAATACATAGTTCAGGAAATTAGTTTGTGGCTGACTTGTGTCCTGCGTTTTCCTAAAGTGGGGTAAATAAAGATTTCGTAAGGAAATTTCCACTGGCTTGCTCGTGCCAGTGTTACTTAACAGTAGTAGTGTATGTAACTACATTGAAGTTGACATTTCTGCAGGGGTCATGAAGCTTTACTGTCACTGAGGGGGGAAAAGCTTGATGAAACCACTTGAACCTTGAGGATTCACATAAAGTATAAGCCTACATTCTTGCTTTTTCTGTGGCTCATAGTTGCCATATGCTGTGCCCTTATTTGTAAAGCAACTGCCAGTCTTTGTTACCACGGTTGGAATTGTCAGGCTGCCTTGGCTGAGTGGACTTTAAATTAAAAGGAAAGAAGTAGTTATTTTTTTTTCTCCAGCTTTCTACATGTCCTGTGCAGGTTCATGACTGGGAAACAACTAGGAACTGTGTGATTTTGCAGGCAAATTGTATGAATCTCTGCCTGCCTTCTCAGTAAAAGTGAGGCCTTACCTGTGTGATACAAGGAAACAGTTGTCACCTTCTTTGTGAGCTTGTATGTCTGCATATGTGTGTTGTGAAGCAGCTCAAAATTCAGGAGAGTCTGGCCACGGGTAATATTCAGAAATGAAGCTGAAGCTTTCCTCAAACTGAAAACCATTGCTAGGAAAATGACTGTGGGAGGAGGTATGGGACTGAACCAGGTTTGGTTTGCCCTTTGTGCATTAGCACCCTCTGTGAGACTGTACTCTGGAGTTTTGCTCCTGTTGATGGAGTTCCCACTTCACATCAGTGTGTTTGAATTGCACTGTAGTCTGGGTCACCGTCATTCTCAGGGTGCAGCACAGACCTGCCAAAATAGGATCCCTCAGAAAGCTGGAGGATAGAAAGTATGGATGGATGGAGAGTGCTGAAATACAAGTAATTTGTAAATTTAAAAAAAAAAAAGAAGTATTTGACTTTTTCTGGTATCTGCTCAGCTTTCTAGCTAATTCGCTGGTACCGATTATAATTAACTGTGGAACAGAGTCTCTGGCAGTTACTTTCTGTCAGGGTTTACTGGAGTCTAAAATATTACCTGTGTTCAGTGGTTCACTCAGATTGAAAAACAGTCAATTCTTTACAAAATGAATGTGCTTCTGGCAATACTGAGATTTCTGCTCTCTGTGTAGGTGTGGCTGCTGCAGCCAAAACCTCTTCACTAGCATTCAGTTCATCCAACTCTTCATAATTCCTCTCTGAAGTCCTTCTCTCTCTCTTTCTCTCTCCCCCCTCATTCTCTCTTTTCCTTGTCTCCTCTGTTTGTCTGTGTCTATGCACAGTGTGTTTTTACTGTCACAAAGGCACATTTTCAGACCCCTCCTCCTGTGGTGACGGACACCTTGAAGGTCCCAGTGATGGGGCTGGCCTTTTCACATCAAGTGAGTTGTCAATAGAATATGCTGTACATGGTCAGAATACAAGTTCTATCAGGACAAAATGAATACAGGAAAATACAGATTTGACAATGTGAAGTGTTTGTTGTGCATGGGAAGGACTGGTGAACCCACAATGAGCCAGACACTTTACTGAGACTGGCATCTTAAATGCCTTTGCAGATGAAGGTCTCCTGAAGACAGGACAGGCACCCCTAAAAACACAACAGCTGTCAAGGATTGTTAGCGAAAGACACTAGTAAGGCACAATTCTGACTGTTTTCTGTTAAGAGCCAATGTTCCTAGAACCTGTATAGTCATTAGAGCTCCACTCAGCTGAACTACCCTCATGTGAATCAAAGTGCTGTTCCTCATTTTGATCCCTGTAAAGAACATCAGCTTTGGAGCTGCTGGAGCTCACCCTGAGCTCTGGAAGAAACACTCCTCTTGAGGTCAGGCAAGTCTAAAAAGGAAAGTTGTATCTAACCTGACTGGGTAGATTTCTGCCTGGGATGTATAAGGAGTTTCTCCTGGGTTTCACTGCTTCCAACACTTAATTCCTAAAGCAATCTCACAAGGGTTAGCTCCCCAGTTCTCTTTACCTGGCACATTTATGGGACCATGTATTCTTTCACTGAACAGGTGACCTATTTGAACAGGCCTGGAAGATAAGCTGTTTTAATTTTGCAATGGAAGTAGGTTCAAAGGGTTGATAACGAAGTTGTTTTGGGATTAAAAAAATATTAAATATTATCTCTTCAGTAAGTTCACGATGGCATTCATGTAACCCACTACACCAGTATTTGAAGTAGGCCTGTAGAGCAGAGCTTCCCTGAGACTGGATGTCAGCCATACCTTGCACAGCCTCCTCCTACATGTGTAGGAAGCCAATCTTGTTTTCCTGTCAAGGCTCAGACTTAGTCCCTGGACTACTGTCAAGTAGTCCTCATAGCAGTAAGAATTTTTTAGAACAATAACCTACATTATTGATTCCAGTGAAAATCTAGCATCCTTCTGCCAGCCTGAAATGCTGTGCGTCTGACTTTTCCTGTTCCTTCTTCAGTGGCTGGTGATTATTCAGGCTGTGGGGCATTCCCCTTCCCTTTCCTCTCTCCTCTCCCTTTGCCCTTGTTTTTTCTCTTCTTCCTTAGCTTTCCAGCTCACGTCTTTCCTATCAGCCTGCTGCCCTGGGAGTTGGATCAGCTGACATGGGGTATCCTGTACTCTTTGCTGGTGGTTTGAATGCTGCACACCCTCACCAGGTACTTGTAGAGAGTAGAACCAGCGTGGCTGGTATTGCAACCATTTGTGTCACTTGTACACCTGAGAGAGACATTGAAACTAGTGCTTGCATTGGTGTCCTGTCTGTCAGGGATAGAAAGAATATAAAGTAAACACAGAGAAAGCACAACTTCCACAGGAGTTGGGAATCGGCTCCTCAGCATCCCTGACTTTACTGGGGTATGGGGTCCTGTGGAAAAACCATGCCAAGAGAGCAGGCACCAGACCTGTTTGCCTGCACCAGCTTGTCACTGATGCCAAACGTTGCCTGTCTTACAGATCTGCTGCCCCTGTAGCTGTCCAAGCACAATTCTGTAGGCTAGGCATAGGATACACTGGCAGTTCATATTGACATACTTACATTGGTGCATCAGAAAAACAAAGTCAAGTTGACAGAAGTCTTTTTGTGCTTGTGATATTGATGTTGCACCAGTTTTGCTGACACAAATGTTAATAAAATAAAATCATTTCAGTTGGAGTGGTCTTACAGTCAGCATCTAATCCAACATCCAGTTCAGGGCTGGCCAAGTTAAAGCCTGGTATTAAGGCAATTGTCCAAAATGCCTCTTAAAACTGGCAGCTTGGGGCATGGACCACCTCTCTAGGAAGAGAACACTGTTCCAGTTTTTGACCACCCTCTCTCCAAAGAAATGCTTTCTAATGTCCAGCCTCCCCTGGTGCAGCTTCAAACCACTCCCATGCATCTTATCACTGGATCCCAGGGAGAAGAGAGCAGCACCTCCCTCTCCACTTTCCCTTCTCTTGAAGGTGTAGGAGCCATGGGCTTGTAGCAAGGGGATGTAAGGGTTTTTTCCCTCCATTCCTTCCCATGAAGCCGAGGACTTACAGCCAGAGAACTCTGCAGTGTAAAACAGGCCTGTAGTGGACAGTAGAGTAGAAAAGGAGTAAAAAGTGAGTTTGTATTGTGATAATACACTCCTACATGACATCTCTCTGAGGCTTATAGGGGCTAGATCCCAATCATATGCCAAAACCCCCACAACTTATGCCCAGTATAATGGAAATCTACTCTTTATTGCACTGTGGTTTTGGTTTGATTTTGAGATTTCTTAACTTGACTGTTTCTTTCTATATCTCAGTTGATTGGTCCAGGCAAAGAAGGGGGAGTTCCCCCAGTTCCTAGCCAGCCAGCACATGGCACTCAAGCTGACCAAGAGAGGATGTGCACCCCACTGGAGGGAGTCCATTACTCAGCAGCTACTCCTTCTAGCAGGTGGGTGGGTTTTAGATGATCCACTACTTCTACTAACCCACTTATAAGCCTATTAAGATAAAACTTTTTGTCTCCCCTTTTTATTTATTGTTTGTAGCATAACTATTGTCTTTTCATTCCTCAAATCAACTTGCAGATTTCTCTGATTGGGGCTTTTTCAGCCTTACTCCAAACAATGATCTTGCCCATCTATTTAAACCTCCCAGTCTATGTGGTATATCTTCTTCTATATCAACTTTATCATTGATTTTATAATTTTTTCAATCTTTCTGCTGCTTTTGCTGATTGTAAAACAAGATGCAGTAAGTTCAAAAATGAGTCTTAAATTCTCTAGACTTAATGTGCATTGTTACCAAAGCCAGTTGTAGTTACCATAAATCTGTTCACCATTTTAGTAAGAAACTTTAGGCAGAAAGTTATTTAAAAGGAAACAATGCAACCTCAAACTGTCCTATATCAATTCCCTCACATCTAAATAAATCCTTCTGGTAATATTTATTTCTTGAGAAATCTCTCTTGGGGTCACATAGTTGTGAGTCACAGAGGTTTTGCTCTGGGAAAACCAAAACTCACTTTCCTGGGTATACTTGAATGGTAATCCTCTTCAGTCCTTTCTAGGTAATCCTCTTTCCATGGGACAAAACTTTTTTTTTTTTTTTAAAGTTCTAAATACCTGTGGTAGGAAAAAACACAAAACAATAGGTCATGGAAGTAATATAGCTAATAGCTATGGAGTGAATTAATCATACTGGGAGTGGCTGTTGTCATGTACCAGATCTGCTACATTTGTGAACTGAGTGACAGATATAATGGGAGATCTCTCACCTCCTGAGAGATCTGTGAGCACCATGTTACAGAAAATAGTAGTAATGAACAGGAATTGCTGTGGACACACACAAGTTAAAAGCCCATTTCCCAGAAGAAAAGCCTATTTCAGCAACTTTATATTCAACTAAATAGTTTTTGTCCATCTTTAAACAAAAACCTGATTGCACAAGTGTCCGTTTTCCTTTTGTGCTCCTGACTGAGGAGGAAGGTATGGTACAAGGACAGATTTCTGTTGTCCTTCTTCCAATACTAGGAGTAAACCAAGAAAAATTAAGGAGTCTCATAAAAAACCTTATTTATCTACCCTGTGTCAGAAGGCACTAATTATGTATTTTCCTCCCCCAGTGAGGACACAGAAACAGTATCCAACAGCAGTGAAGGAAAGTGTGGCTCCCCACATGACCTTTTGGAGACCATCTTTATCCGGAAGGTGGGAGCTTTTGTCAACAAACCCATTAACCAGGTAACAGGCAGTAGATCTTCTCAGAGAGCACCATAATACCTTTCTTTTCCCATCTGTTCATACATAGAGGAGCAAAAAGCACCCCAATGCCAGGGCAACCTCAGAGACTCACAGAGTGCATATTTCTTCCTGCTGCATTTCCCTACGTTTTGCCAAGGTGTATTTTGCTTTTCATAAAATCCTTTTGGGATGTGACAGCCATTGACCTCGCTCCACTTTGCCAGCACCCTACTTGAGAATAGAACACTTGGTACTCCACTTGGATCTCACAATGATCTGCAAGTACCACAGATCCATAAACTAGGAAAGCTGATAGCAAGCCTCCCTTCCTTGAAGGAACATGCAGTAGATCAGTTCATCACTAGAAGCAAGCATTTAAGTTCAGCTAGGGCAGCTTAGACATTTGCTTGGTTCCTAGGGCTGCAGTTGTAGGCCTTTTGGATGAAGGAATGAGAATTGTTTCAATTTGTAGCAGTTCATTAATCCTTGCCTATATTATACAAGATATGTATAGAAGCAATCCCATCTCAAGATATGTATCTGCATTAGGTCAACAGAGTATCATCTTTGGATTTCATGCCTTTTAAATGAGGTTGTCAGCCTCTTGCCTAACTGCTGACATGATTTTGGGCCGTTTTCAGCTGGCCTGACAAAGACATTCAATATCCTTTTTGTGCCTGGTAAGCAGAGCATCTTAGTGAAATTCTGTTTGCTAAATCTCCTCAGGTGACCATGGCCAACTTAGACATTCCTTTTGCCATGTTTGCTCCCAAGAATGTTGAGCTGGAAGATAACGACCCCATGGTAAGACTCTTCCAGAGGTATATGTGCCTTCTCAGCATCCCTTATGCAAACATCCATGCTATTCTCTGCCTTGAATACACTTTGGTTTTGGACAAAATAACTAGTTATTCAGATTTGTTTGCTTTCAAGAAGTCTCCTGTGTTGAATCTTGGGCTCTGTAGACATGCAAATAACAGCATGTGTTTGCTGCCCCTGCTCTAGTTAATGTTAATTGTTCAACCTCCTAACTGCCCCCACATTGCCAAAGCACACACAGACACGACTGTAAGATCAGTACTCACCATCTTTGATTTCTTGGGCAGGTCAATCCTCCTGAATCCCCAGAGACAGAATCTCCCCTACACGGCAGCTTACACTCAGAGGGCTCCAGTGGCAGCAGCACAGGGAACACCCACGATGACTTCGTTATGGTCGACTTTGTAAGTGCCCCCATCAGAGCTCTTAAACTACACCTTAGGTGGGCTTCACGTGCTGGTGTGATGGCAAATGATGTCAGAGTATTTTCAGTGGGAGTGGTAAAAACACATCATTCACAGTACCACACTCCAGAGTGTGACAGTCCCAGAACTGCCAAGGACACTGGTACCAGGCATCAACAGCTACAAATTAAATACCATTTCAGTTCTCTACTAACATCTGGGCTTAGCATCCTCTCTCTTAGCACCTAGAGGAGCTAGATTCCAAAGATATGTTCTCTTCCAACTGCTCAAGTGCTATTGTGATATCAAGCAATATTGGCTGTTCTTCAGTTATTTCATATGCATTATTGCAGCAACAGTTATAATGCCAAGATGTTTACTGATAGCAGGTAACAACTTTACCTGAGATTGTAACAAAAGGGAAGCCAGTATCTCTGGGAATTAACAGCAGTGTCTTTGATTGTAGAAACCAGCATTTTCAAAGGATGACATTCTTCCAATGGACCTGGGGACATTTTACCGTGAATTTCAGAACCCCCCTCAACTCAGCAGCCTCTCCATTGACATTGGAGCACAGTCCATGGCAGAGGATTTGGTATGGAATCCTGAAATTTTTGTTTGTGGAAATCCTATGTACTTTATCATGCTCTCCCTATTCCTTGTTTGAAAAAAATATCTTCATAGAATTGTAGAATAGTTTGGGTTGGAAGGAACCAAGGTCATCTAGTCCAGCCCCTCTGCAATGAGCAGGGATATGTTCAACTAAATCAGGTTGCTCAGCCCCATCTAACCTGGCCATGTTTATTTCCATGGATGGGGCATCCACCACTTCTCTGGGCAGCCTGTTAAAATTTTTCACCAGCTTCATAAAAAAATTCTCTCTTATCTAATGTGAATCTAGTCTCTTTCAATTTAAAATCATTGTCCCTTGTCCTATCACAACAGCCCCTGCTAAAAAGTCTGTTCCCATTATTCTTAAATGTCTCCTTTTGTACTGAAAAGCCAAAATAAGGTCTCCTCAGAGCAATCTCATCTTCAGGCTGAATCACTCCAAGTCCTCAGCCTTATCTTAACAGGAGAGGTGCTCCAGCCCTCGGATCATTTTTGTGGCCCTCCTCTGGACCCACTCTAACAGGCCCCATGTCTTTCCTATAATTTTCAGAAGACAGAGTTTTTTTCCCTATACTTTTCAGAAGGGAGTCCATCACTAACATTTTCCATATAAATGCAGATTTGTTTCTGGTACACCTGAGTCTCTGAAACCAGTGTGTCTAGAAGCTGAAGGCTGCTGCAGCATGCTTGGTCACTGAAACTCCCCAAACTAATCCTGCCTCTGGGTGCCTCACTTGGTGGCAAACCAGGCCTGACTTTGCAGCCTGAGCAGAGTTGGAGTTCTGATGTGGCTGGTGAGTCACATCTGGATGAGCGCTCCCTTAGGCTCTCTGGCATTGTGCCATACTGTGGAGAAAAATGAAAACCAGAGAGCAGAAAGTGACTTGATGAAGGCAATGATTTGAGTGGGTTATTGTGCTGCAGCTGGTGGGGATTGCACAAGGTGAGGCCTCAGTGCACCTCCAGTTCCTGCAGAACAAACAGGCTCTGGGCACAGTGCCCTGCTCAGGGTCACTTCCCAGAGGCTACCAGAGGGCTCCTGCTTTTGTGCACGTAGAAAGGTGAGCCCAGAGCATTGGTGAGGGATTGCATGACTGAGAAACAGATTTTTTTCCTAGTGTGTTGAAAATTTCCTTCTGTCTGCTGTGAATGAACCCTGATCTGCATTTTTCCTTACCTTCCAGGACTCGTTACCAGAGAAGCTGGCAGTCCATGAGAAAAATGTCAAAGAATTTGATGCTTTTGTGGAAACCTTGCAGTGAAGCTGTTTCCCAGTTCTGCTGCAGCAATTCTTCCTCCCCAAGGCATCCTGGAGATGACATCAACAGATATCTCTATTGCCCCTGCTCTGCCTTTTGTTCACATTGACTAGTTCCCTCCATCAAGTGAGCTTTCTTTTCTCTCTTCAATGACAGATACAGCTCATCTGCTGATTCTCTTCAACTTTTCCACCACATAGTTCTGGACTGCTTTTCCTGCTCACAGTCAGTTTTAAGACTTCAGTAGGGACACAGGAAGTCAAACCTCAGTGTATGGAAACTTACTTTCTCTTCAGTCTGTGTTCTGTATGGAGGGGCGTTGTGGAAAGCTGCCATATGCTTCCTCCAAGGGTCCTATGGTGTAAGTTTCCTAGGTAGAGCTTCTTGCTAACAGACTTTTTCCTGCAGTCTCTGATCCTGTTAGAGCATAGAAAGCTTTGGCTTATTTCCAGGGTCTGTGAGTTCAGCAAATTGAACTGTTTGAAGTCCATTCCACAGAACTGGGCATTTCATCCTGACTTCAGAGTGTGTGCTTGGAGCACAGGGAGAGACGTCAGCTTTGGGACCTGCATAATCCAAGTTACCTTTGTTTTCCTGCTTCTAAGGAACTGGGTCTCTACACTGTGCAAGGCCCTCTGTTAGGTGGCTGATAAGCAGGAGTGAAACTGCAGGAATGCTTTCCACATTTCCTTCCGAGTGCACTGACACTCGGCCATGCTGAGTTTAACAGTGTTGACTGTTGGCAAGCCTGCACATAGCAGCTGTGATGATGCTGAATTCATAGTCTCTGCTTTTGAAACATAACTGTAAATACTAGGAATCCTATTTCTTTAGGGTTATGTAACTAGGAGTCTTAGTCCAAGATTTTTTCCTCTAATCCTTGCAAACCTTCCTGCTTTATGGTTAATAGATGATCTTAAGAATTAAAAAATATTTATTGCTTTTAAAGAAACCTATATTTAAAAGATGTTCTGTTTTCATGTTATAGTGCGGGTCATTCTGTCCTGATCATTGCAGAGAGCAAGTGTGCCATGGAACCCTAGCCAGTGAGGCTAGTCTCTCTTTGCAAGAAAATATCGAAGATATTTATTTTCTAAGACAGACTTAATTAATATTATACTCTATTTGGGGGACTGTGTGTCCATTACATCCAGCCAGGACTCACTGATAAAATGAAATGCACACGTCAGTGGAATGGAGTGGCAGGGACTTGGTAAAAAGCTGTTTTCTGATAGGCATGGATGAATTTGTAGTGTTCTTTGGCCATTCAGAAGGCAGCTTCTTTAAAGAAGCACACTTTTTTGGGAAGCTTATGGTACTTTTTAATCAGCTGGCTTTTGAGTAGCTGAAATTTTATTTTTGTAATAATCCAGCCACTGACAGTGTGACTGGCTGGAATTGCTCTATGGGTGATTTGGCTGTTGCATGTCTTCTGCCTCATGTAAGGATGGGAGGAGAAACAGTGACACTAAACAGAAACTTGGATAAGGTGGGGTTTCTTGTGGTTCTCTCCATTCCTGCTCCGTGTAACTAGAGTGTGCAACTGCAAGACCCCTTACTGTCCAAAACCACTTCTTTTCCCCCTAGTTTCTTTTAAGTGGAGTTGTTTTGCTTGAGGACTGAGAAACCATTTCCTCCGAGTGGCTGAGTAACCAGCCTTCCAGTTGGTGCAATGTGGCAGCTTCAGTTTAGCTGCATTCTTCATTGGAAGAGATTGCCTGCAGCTGATGTGGGAACCCCAGCTCCACTCTGGGACTCTATTTCTGTGTCACTGCTGGAACAAGGAGCCAAATTCACAGCAGCTTACTTTAAGGCCCGAGCAAAGCAATGCTTTGAAGTTGATGAGAATTTTTGTTGAGAGATGTGTTTGGTGGGAGGCCTTGTTAAGTTCTAAAACTCCAGGTAAGAGCTTCATTGAAGGAAAATTACCCACCAGAACCTTTTTATTTTACTCAACTGATTCAACTTCTTAGCAACCTCACATGGAAATTGCTTTGTCCATGCAAAGATGCAGAAACATTTAAGAAAGGTTCCAAGATGAAACAGTTTGTAACAGGACTTCAGTTACACAGGCTGTAACAAATATTTGTTACCCATCCAAAAGCCACCTTGTTTCACAAGTGGGAAGGATCACAGAAGGGTGCAGAACAAGGAAATAATGTATCAACTGCCTCTCACCTGTGTCCAGAAAGTTGGTCTGCCACTTTGTAGGAAGTAGTTTGTAGACAGGTGGTTGTGAACTTTAGTCTCTGAAGTGATACAATCTGGGCTGCAGAGCAGCAGACAGGAGGCAAAGGGCTGGTTCACACCATATGAATAGAGAATAGTTGAGGTTAAAGTTCATCTAGCCAGCACTCCTGCTGTGCTCTTCTGCTCACAAGCTGTGGAGCTGGCAGGGAGCACTGCCATTCTTGTTAACCCCACCCAGCAGGTCAGGGCTTGTACTTGTGCTCCTTTATTGTGGGAGTTCCTAACATGGCTACAGCTCTCACATCTCATAAGGCAAAATGGCACTGTGGCACATTTCCTCCTCTTCAAGAGGCTGGAAAATTGCTTATATAAGCTGCTAGTGTTGAGCTGGATGGCCATAGCAATAAGAGAGCCTCCAGGGCTGAGGTACCTGCCTCTTCTCTGGCCAGTCTTCAGTTTTAACACATGGTTGCTACGTCTAGGCCCTGAGTTCCCTGACCACTGCACAAATGCTCTGCTGCTGTGGCCTGCCACAGATTGTATTATGAAGGCTGTTTATTTTAGCAGCTCTCTGCTCTGCTGAACATTAAGGACAGTATCTATGTAGCTGCTGATTTACAGATATTTTGGGTGGAGGGGAAGGTTCCTCAAGTGTATTATTTTGGAAAGTCTCTGGTGTATTTCAAGTATTCAAAGAATTTCCAATAAAACTTTTGTGTAAGCAGCACTCTCCATTTTTCTGTGTACCAACAGGTCTGGGACAGTCCCATGCTCATACTTGTTTTCCTCCAGGAAAAAGGAGGGTCAGGGGCCTCTCAGTGAATGCAGGACAGAGCAAGTTGCTGCCTCTGTCAGAGGGCAGAATGGACTGGTGCATTATACTTGGAGAGGTCATTGGGATCTTGCTGAGATCAACCTACTGGAAGGACAGTGAGGGACAGACAGAACAGGTGCCTGGAGGTGGGAGGAACAGTCATAGGGTGTTTGACCCTGCTGACCTCACCATGAATTGGGAAACAAATATTAACTTATCTCCAGAGGAAAGGGGTGAGAAAAGGCAGAAAAATTTACCCAGAAAATTTGCATTGTACATGGTTGCTACATACTTCAAGAAGCATAGGAGTGTTTTGAGTTGACAGGAGAGACAGCAGAGACTAATAAAATACAGAAAGAATAACCAAACTTAACAGCTGCATTCTAGTATTGGTAAAAGTTAACCCTGTATAACAGACAGTGCCAGGTATGGTGCCAACACCTTCCCTTTAAAGGAAAGAAAAGATTATAAAAATCCATGTACTAATAACAACTGCTGATTTAAGCGTCAGTGTAAAGGGTGTCTGGTTATTATAAAAAAAGACACAGTGGATAAAATGACATGAATGGGGGGAAAAAAAAGAATAATGACTGTGTATTAGAAGGTTTTATCAAGGGAATATTCCAGCTTGGGATATAAGGGTAACTAATAAAAGCAATTTTTTTCTTAATCACATCTTTAGAAGGTAAGACAGTAAACTGAGCATACCACTGGGATCTCACAGTCTACATTATATGCATTTATGTATGTGTATTTATGAGTGTCATTTAATGAACTTAAAAAGACACAGTGCAGTGTGAAAACTCACAGAAACCATCCTGTAGGATCTGGGGCCTACTACAGGGCTTTCAGTTTCCACTATTTTACACCATGTCACCAGAAAGACAAGGGATTGGAAAAACCATCAGGAAATAAGTGACAAAGAAAACAATCACATAAGTATGATTAACCACCAAGGTCATGAACAATTAAATACCATCACTTTGTGAGCCTACTTTATGTATTTATAAAAAAAATGTTCTCAGAACAGTGTCCATCAAGTCAGGGGGCAGCTACTCATGAGAAAGTGTCCAGTTGCGGTGGTGCTCACACTGTTCAGTACTGCCCATGGCTGCACATAACGCAGTCCTGCCAGTGCCAGCTCCCTGTCAGGGACAGATGCACCTGCTCTCCAGCTCCTCTGAGCTCATGTTGCTACAGCACAAATCCAGGCAGGTCACTGTGACAAAGCCCAGAGCCAGGACCACCTGCTACACTGGGGAGGTCTGAGATCTCTCTGTATAGTTGGCATGTTAACCACACTGACCCCATTACAGGGGCCATGTCAACATACAGAAGGGGAGCTGGCAACACTGGGAAGCCTTAACTGGTACAGTAAAAACAGGCAAGCAGCACACATTTTAGACATGCAAGTGTTGACATCAGCACCAACACGTCACCCTGACACACCATCGCTGGCATCCCAGCAGTCAGGCTCCTGCCTGATGCTGATGGCTTTAACCCCAGCCCTCTCCATTCTACTCCCAATTCTTGCATCCTAGCCAAAAGCTTACTAACAGGCAAATTGCAGTCCTTAGGAAAAAGTGGTGAACTGAATATGGATCAAGAGGAGTGCAGTGGTCCAACCAGACTATTGCTCATCAAGTTAGCAATCCACATCCATCAAAATGAGAAGGTGCAGGCTTCTGCTGAGTGTATCACTTGCCCCAGGATAAACTTAGCCAGCAATTCCTAAAGTGGCTCCTGCTTGGCACCCTTGGAAATCCTAGGCAGACTGCTCATCATGACAGGAAGATGGTAATGTGGAAGAACATCCCTCTTCAGAAGAACCAAATCTACACTACTTCATTTTTGTTTTAAATCTGTTTCCAACCCAAGGCTCCTGCAGCCTAATATTTCTTCAGTTACTCACACAGGGAGCATTTAATACTTTCTTTCCTTCCTTGCAGCATGATTGTGGTTGGCAGCATAGACAGCCTTACTTGTTTCTTGTAGATGTGTCACTGCTGCTGCCACTTGACGAACATGTCTGGATCTGAGATTACATTTTGATTTTTATTGAAATACAAAAAGTGCAAACTGTGAAATACAAGATTGGTGCAGATTAAAAGAAAATAAACAGTGTGAACTGTGAAAATCCAGGCGTGCACCTGATGAACATTAACAAAGAAGGCAGGGAACACCAGCAACAAAAGCAAAGCAGAAGTTTTTGCACAGGAGCCCCTGTGCATAAAAAAGGAAACTGGGACCAAACTGGCCCTCAGCTCTCTCGTGTTAGCACACAAGGCATCTGGATGGCCCCAGACCCCCTGCACTGCCCAGAAGCTCTGGTGTCAGTTCACAGCTTGGGCCAGGGAGTGATCAGAGGCCATTAAGACAGCAGGAGGTTTAGCAGAGGGGAATGTTCTAGATGCTAAAAAGCAGGAGGTTGATGCAGAACAAGTACCCCCACAGGAAGAAATGGCTAATAGCTAACCTGAAAGGTAAGCCAGGAAAGAGACCCTTGGGCAGCTCTATAGCAGGAGAAAACCAACAGACCAGCACCTTAAATGTATACCACCCTGACCTATACAAGGCAGAGAAGCCCTGCCTAGCCAGCACCCTGGCCACGTGAGGAGGAATTTCACCACATGGCCTTGGCAGAAGCAGGCTCTGGTCACCACCCACCTGACACAGGCTGCAGGCAGGCCCGGGCCAGTTCTTCGCTCAGATCAATGGAGGAATATTTCAATACAAGGCATTCAGGAGAAAAGACTGCAAAAGCAACCCTGGTTACTATGCCTGCTCCAGGGCTCTCAGCAGCTCCAGCACAAGGAGCAGCAGAGGAAAGGGGATATTTACAGTGGGTCCCTTCCAGGATTTGCAAGCACTTTCCTACCATGAGCAGTAGTGGTTCCCTGAACACTCTCTGCAAGCACTGAACTGGAACAGGCTTTTATCCCTGCCAGCAGGGGATGAACTAGCCTCTATTTTGCTAAAAAAGGAAACGTCATTTCAAGAATTCACTAAAAAAAAAACCAACCCAAATCCCAAAAAACACCCTAAAATAAACCGCCAAAGTCCAGTCATAACTCAGACACTTGCATTATTCCCCACTTTCCCCCTGGACAGGAGCTACTCCAGCACTGCTCCTCTGGCTACTGGGCAGGGAACAGTCCCTGCTGCTGTGCAAGGCCAGAACATGCCACTTCCCTAGAGAGTGCACAGGGCCAGGCCTCATGCACACAGGCACTTGCATTCCAGGCTGCCGAGCTTGGGCGCTTGTCCCAGAAGTTCAGTGGGCTTGCCTTTCCTCCTTCCCAGAGATGAAGGTGAAGCCAGTGTCAGCTGCAGATATAGTGAGAGCACCAAGTCCCCTTCTCCCCCTACCAAAGGCTGCACAGGACAGGATGCCTGCAGGGAAAAAGGAGCTGCACTAGGCTCCCTCAGCCTCCACGGCCTTGCCCCTTAAACACTGGGGGAAGTACACCTCTCTCCACACTAGTCCACCCCAGATTACTCCTCCAACAGCACATCCGCCCTGCTAACTCACTCTAGAAGAGATCACAAATGAATTAGGAGCAGATTAGCTCTCCCTCCAAAATATTTACTTAGTTACTGCTGTGAATTGTTCAGGATGAAGCAATTCCTATCCTGGCCAAACAGGGAATGCTCCTACTCTTGGAAGAGGGAGACTTGAAGAAGTCAGCAGCCTGGTAACCTCCACAGGGCAAAGTCTCCCGGTATCTAGAAAGGATCAGATCCAGTCCTGTCTTTGAACCTCTCTTGCTCCAGCCTTAGTAATGTTTACTTATTTGTTCACTGCTCCCACCCACATGTTGGTGTGCCTCCTCCAAGGCAGCTGGCTGGACCTGCGCTGCCTTGGAGAGCTGCCTATGTTTGCACCCATCCCCATTCCAGAGTTTAGCAAAAAGAGCAATCTCCTTAATTCCTGCAGCAGATGCCATTTACTTTGACTACACCAGGGGCACTGACCCCTGGTCAGCGTTTAAAGGCAGGCTAAAATATTATGAAAAAGCAAATTCTCTTTAGCATCCAGTAGCTTAAAAAAAACAGTTCTGCTTGGTCCAAAAGATTTGTCCCTGAGGCCAGATGCAGCAAGGAAGTCTGGCCCAGGCACAGGATACAAAGATAAATCACACCAGTGAAGTAAGGCTAGAAGCTCCCTCCTTTAACTCTGACAGGTCCAGGCTGAGGAGAAGGATCTCTTTTAGCTCAGGTAATGGGAATGAGGCAACCCAAACCCAACAGAGATGCTGTGACAGTATCGCAGCTGCTCCAGGGAGGTGCCAGGACCACCCCACTCTGAGCCTGCCTTGCAGAGAACATGACCTCTCCAGCTGTGCCCAGGGCATACAGCATGCACCTGACCAGATGGCAGGGTGGAAGGTATGAACCCAGGAGGAGACACAGCAAAAGCCCTTGGCATGGAATAGCTGCTCCCTCACAGCTTTGGCACGAGTGCTCAGCACCTGGTCAGAAATATGTAATCCAGGCCTGCTGCACTCCATGGTCAAGGACAGCCCCAGTCCCCAGACCTTCCCTCAAGGCCATGCTCTCTGTTACACTGTGCTGGGGAAAGTTATGCTCAAAAAGTAAAAACTAGTCAAGGCGGTCTGTGCCAGTCAGCACAGATACATGTGCCAGAAGAGGCCTACTGCTGCCAGGACAGATGGGGATCTTCATGGTGCTCAGCAGCCCAGTGCCACCAGGGCACTTGCTCCTGCCATTCAGACTCACCAGTGGTCAAAGGGTCACAGCTAGCCTGCATGCACAGCCAAGCTTGGCATGACCCTTCCCAGCCAGGCTGGAAGTGCTGCTGGAAGGACAAACACACCTGAGCTGGATAATTACAGGAGGCAAGTCACCCACTACAGTCCAGCAAACACTGAATAGCACCTGGAGTGGGTGACACCAGAGGGACTGGGCTTGGGCTAAACTCAGCTTCATTGTTTTGGAGTCTGACAGGTAACAACAGCACATTGCCATGAGCCTGTCCTTCACCTGCCTGCCAAAAGCAGGGGGTCCAGAGTGGTGGTTGCAAGGGCAGGACACACTGCTACCTGAAGCACAAGGGCTGCTGCTCCCTTCCCTGCTTTAGGTGCCCCTGGGGAAAGGCAGAATCATGCTCAGTTCTGAGAAATGGCACTCACAGTAAGAATGTCTCCATCACAAAACCCAGCAACCCTGCCCTAGCCCAAACAGCCCAGCTGAGGCAAGGAGGGGTGAGCTGGGGCTATTGGGAGCTTGAACAAAAAGATCTGTGCTGAGGAAGGGACCAGGAGGGCAGAAAAACTGCACATAAGGGAAGGAGGAAAGGAAGGCAGGTCATCTGATAGGGCAGAAGACTGGTGATGAGCCCCGGAGAAGCTGCGCAGGTGGGTTAGGACTCAGTCTCAGCAGCTGGGAGACCAGCTCCCCTGCCCATCCAGAGCTGCAGGTCTCCTGCTCACTTACTTGCACACTTTCACCATCATCTCCACAGCCCTCACTCTGCTCATCACCCAGAAGATCAATGGTCCCTTTGTACTGGAGACAGCTTGGTCACAGCTCCAAGACAAAGAAGGGGAAGGTGGGCACAGTGTGCAGGTATGGGCTGGCCTGGGTTCAGGCCTCTGCAGCCTCAAACAGCTCCTTCTGGTGGTCCAACAGGAATTTGGTAAAGGTATTGATGGGATTGATGGCTTTTAGAGTGATGGCCACATCTTTGGCCCAGAGCAGATTTGGGCCAAACACAACTGCCAGGTTGGTGTTTGTCATCTTGTTTCTGTCGCTGTGAGCAGAGACCTATGTGGGAAGGAAAGAGATGACTGTGAATCCTACAGAATAGCACAGCAGCTGCCTACCCTCCCCAAAGCCAGAGACAGAGAAAATAAGGGGAGAAAAGCTGACCAGGCTATGTCATAACAACAGGATCAAGAGCACTGGCAGATAATATCTCTGCAAGTCCAAATCACCACTCAGGATCTTCCCTCTTGCTTGAATGGCCTTGCAGTGGCTTTCTTGGCAGCAGGAAGTACTGCAAAGCAAATCTGAGACCCCTCTTCTACTCAGCCACTTTGTAGTTCTACCTCCAGCCTGGGGAGCTCCCAGCCTCCCTGGTACAGACCACACAGGCTGTGTGCCTGCACCTTTAGGCTGCCTGTGCCTCTCAGCATTATGACAAGTAAATGCTTAGGCTAGTGCCCACCTGCACCAGAAAGGCTGTCAGCAAACGGAGCACTTGGTAGTTTTCTTCTGGCAAATCCTGGAGCGTTTTGCGAACAACATCCACACGTTTCATCTCCTCCACACCTAAAAATCAAGAGAGACAGGACAATCCTCAGCACCCATCCTGACGAAGGCCCTGCTGGCAGTCACAAGTTATCCCATGCATGCCTCCACAAAGACATCTTTGCCCTTAGCCAGTGTAACATTCAGGGAGTAGCACTTGTTACAACTCACTCTGGAAGCTGACAACATGGCTGTAGAGGCCAAAAGTAAGGAGGGGCTCAGGTAGCTCCCTCAAGAAGGTCTTGAGAATCACAGCAGGGAGGTGGACATCTTCATACTCCTGGAAATCTACAGGCACACCTGAGAAAGTAGAGCAGAGACTCAGTGCTAACTGGGCAAAGCAGCACCTCCTCCAGACAAAGGACAAGACATGATGGTCAGAGCCCAAAACTAAGGAAGAGGTATATTAAAAAACACAGAATCCCAAAGTACCACATCTTCTAGCAAAGTGGAAAAATATGTCCCAAAATCATATACAAACCAGTGCTGAATCCAGCATTACATCTTTAGAAGTCATCAAATCAAACATGACTAAGTTCCATCCTGGTCATCTTAAGTCCCTTCAGTATAACCAGAATAAGATGGTGTAAATCACCCCAAGAAAAAGGAAAACTTTCAGGAAAAAAGAAGAATAGTTAAGGGAATACGAGTGAGAAGGAATATGCTTTCCACATAGCAGAAGTACCAAACACTTCTCCCTTGCAATTCAGGTCATACCCCAAGATGAGGCCTCACTGCAGACCTATTAAAGGAGGAGAGGATTCATGATGGACTAGTTCCTGCACAGTTGCAGTTGCACAGCAGTAATTAGGGAATGAGAGGGGCTCTGATGTGTTTGGGCACTTACCCATATTGTATTTTTGCTGGACCTCTCTGACAACCTGTGTATTTGCTGATCTCCGGAAAATCCCCTCTGTATTAAGAGCTGTGAAGTGACAGCAGATGGAGAAGAAAACAATCAGCCATGTGAGAGTCTCTAAAAATGCTGGCCTTTGCAATTATAAATCCATGCTGTGGGGCATTCAGACAGATATCAACAAGTCCCTTTTTTAGAGTGCAACAATTTTTTCTGCTTCCACTATCTGACAAAGGATATAAGGGGCATTTGGATACTTTTACACAAGTAGGAACGTGGACTCCTGAAAGAAGGAGGTCTCCTAAACCCTCCACAATCTCACTTGAAGGCTAACTCACCTAGTTCAGGCTTTACACCCTACTCTAGACTGCTGTTCTTCTTTATCTTAACACAGTCTTGATGGGAGCTTGGACAGAACAGAGGTCACTGATCTGGGACTGCAGCTTCCCCAAACACTTACCATGCTCCCGCAAGTGAGCAATGGTGTCTCTGACCACCAGAGGAACAGGAGACTGATCAGGGCTCTTCTCCCTGAGGCTGCACCAAGAAACAACAGGTTACACACAACTGGTACACAGGACTGGTCCTGCCTTACATGCAGCCCCCAAATCTTGAATTTAGCCACACAAGCTGTACTACATATGATCTTGCTATCCCCATCCCTGGTTCAGCCATTATTCCAAACTTCTATCCTCTTCACCCATCACGTCACATCATTCACTGGAGCAACTATGAGCTCATTACCAGACCACAGGAACGTTTTTCCATCCTCTGTAAAAATCTCAACCTGTATATGCCAGGGCAAAGGGTTTCCCAGAAGGCAAGGATGCTAGTTATGAATCAGGTGAAAAGTGTTACACTTCCTTTTTCCTTCCCCATAGGAGCAAGGGCAGAAATAAGCTGACACACGAGAAAAAATAAATTTGGCCACCACATTCCTGTGACAGAAGATTTATCAACAAAATGGCCCTCAGGCAAAACCTCATGACACCAAGGTGCTCCCTGCCACCCTCACATTTGATTGTCCAGACCACTCGATAGCTGGGAGCTGTTGACCCCTCCCAGGCTGCTAACAAGCTCAGGCAGCACGGCACCACAGCAAACACCATCTGGAAATGTTGCACTGAAGCTGGGGAATGTGTTCCCAGACTGCCTCAGAGGATGTGTCTAGCTACACAGTACTGGCTCCTCCTCATTCCCCAGGGAGGCAAAACCACACTCAGTTAAAAATACCTTTAACAATTACTCAGTATCACCAGCCCTTGCCAGTGTCTGTTTGCCTTTGTCACTGTGCAGGAATGGGGAGTGGGCTTCACTACAAGGCTGAATAGAGGTGCTTTTAAAATAGAATTTATGATTTCAAAAACAACTAGGAAACAAATCTGCAGTGCTGCTCAAAGCAGCATAGTCCAAAAGAGAACCCTGTCAGCCTCCTACAGACATCTTTTGCTCAAGAGAAAGTTTCCAGTGCCGTAAAGCCATCCCCATGGCTCTTATTTTGCTCCTCCCTTAGTGACCCTAAGTTGCAAAAATAATCTAACCCAGGGATCAAGAGGGTGGAACTGAAATTACTTAGTCAGGATCTGGACATGAGCACAGAGTTCCTCAGGAAAATGATTGAAGTTTTGTAGGAAGTCTGAACTGCAAGAAATTTCGCAGCCATTTTCTGCTGTTGCTCAGTAATAAACACAGTGACCTCACACCAAGCAAGTCAGGGCAAAAGCAACACAGTCCAGAAATACTCACTGCTGTAGGGAGACTCCAAACTGCTGGTTTGGCAGCGGTGGGCGTGGGGGTGTTGGCTTCTGGGGCACTTGCAAAGGTTTCTGCAGGGATCTCAGGTATTCATCATACCTGCAGCAAAACACAGACTAGTAGAAAGGCACTCCACCTCCCAGAAAGTGCATGAACCCAGCACTGCACACCCACTGGTAGCAACACCAGGCTGGTACTGTCAATTACACCTATGCAAACCACCACAGGCAGCTTTGGAGCACAAGAACAAACATCTCGTTGCCAAAAAAAATAAAAAAAGCAGGGAGAAAAGGAGTATCTATCTGTAATCAAGAGGTGGAGTAGCTGAGTAACAGCATGGGCAGGAGGCCAGGACAGCATTGTGATGAGACAGATGCATTTGTGGGTGTGGGACAGGGAAGCAATCTGGTAGGGCTGAGATTATGGGAACTCTGGGAACCCCAAAGACAAGCTGAGCAGTGCAGAATGAGCTAAGCAGGTGACCAGACGACAGCAGATGCACACCACGAGCTCCAGGTCAGTGTCAAGGTCAGCATCTTGCAGGAAGTCCCCAGAGGGTGAGTGGGAGATGCAGGATTGGTGCCTCATTGCAGGAGGATTTTTAACTCAAAGACAGAACTGGGGACTGGGGCCAAGGACACACAGGAAGGACTACAGAGAGAAACCAGTCTTGAAGGCAACTTGTCAGCACACCCTGCAAAACCTGAGTGGAACAATCTCTTCCTTCCCTTGCCCAAAACGTCCCCTCTCACAGAACCCTAAGCGGGGGGGAGACAGACAGTATTCTCACTTTAGCACTTGGCTTGGGATCCCCAGCTGTTCCAGCTTCACATACTCCTCCAGCTCACTAAGGTAATTCACATAAAAAATCTTTCGTCCAAATTTAAAGCTGAAAAACAAGAGAAAGGTAGATATGTGAGGAATTGGGAAATCCAGTAACAGAACTGACTTCTTACAGAAAAGGAGTGTAGAGGGCTGTAAGAAACATCAGTGGGGCAAAGGGCAGGTATGGCTGAGCAGCAGAGATGTCACCCACATCACTCTGTCACTCCATCTATTTTACCAGGAGATGCACAGACTTTCCAAGATATATTAGAAGCCCTAGCAGGCTCCCTCAAATGGTGGATTTCTCCTTCCTTTGTTCAGCAGTAGGCTTGAGAAGATTTTACTCCCAATTATTTCATGGAGTTATTATTTCAGTATCACAATAAATTAAATATTTGAGTTACAGAGCCTGCAACTTTTTACTTCTACCTGGCTGGAGAGAAAAGGAGTAGCACAGAGCTGCAAATTCTGTAAGTTCCTGAAGAGGTATTTCTGGTGTGTGAGTATTTCTGAGTTCAGAAGTGGGAGGAGACAGAAAAAGGTGAGAGACTCCAGGATAGGCGTGGCAGCCTGGGCTCAGCTTGTGCCCCTCTGAGAAGGCCCCATTGTTCCCCTGCAATGTGAACATGCAGGTGAGCATCCAACAGTGTTTCCTTCGTACCTGATCAGAGGCTTGAAGAGTATCAGCAGGGTCTTGATGAACATGGTTGGGTGCACGATATACAAGGCTTTGATGTTCTTCTTGTATCTGTCAAGAGAAGCCCAGTAATGACAAGCTGCACTTTAAGCAGAGGAACCAACCTTTCCACAAGATTAGGGTGCCCTGGTTGCTTCATGCCTTTTGCACTGAGCCTCACCACACCCCAGCACCCATGGCCTCTGCTCTCCCATGCTCTGTAGCTGTGTCAGGCCACTCAGCAGCCTAAGGGCATGCTACCCTGTATTCCAATTTTCATCTAAAATCAGTGAGTAGCCTCCTCAGGAACCTACAATTATACTGTGGGGCTGACACACTTGCACCAGGTCCAGGGTTTGCTGGTTGCCTGTTGGCCTAAAGCATGTAACTACAGAAGGAGCTGTTTAACCTATGTTTCAATCTGTGTTAAACAACAATCCACCTCCTCAAGCAGAGGAATAAGTGACAGTAAATTATGATCACCAAGCTACACGGGAGGGCTGGGGAAGATCCTCTATGTTAGGCTAGAGAACAGCACAGGACTTCCTTGCTTGCTGCAGCTTCACTCACTTGCGATCAAATTCCCTGTAGGCATCTCGCAACCAGCTCAGGGATGGCTTGTTCTCACTGGTCAGGCCATGGTGCAGGTACACCAGAGTGTAGTCACTCTCCACATACTGGTCCAGTGTGAATTTCAGGTACCTGAGAAGAAAGAACTGATGAACTCAATTTGTGCTCTGCTACAGAGAGCCTATTCCTCCCTTTGGGACTCTTTTTGTGTGCCATAACAAAGGATTTGCAACTCCAGCAACGGAGGTAAGCACTTGGGATGACATGTCCAGCTAAAGAAGCTACTGCAGATGGATCTGTCCCCAGGAATCCAGAAGCTGAGAATTAGGTCAGATTTAAGAAATTAACATCAGCCTACTAAGATTCTACTTACCCCAGCAGTTTCACGTGATCTAGTTGATGACTTGGGGGCATCCGGCAAGCACTGAACAAAATGACTTTTCTTCCATATTTGTCATCACCTGCAGATAAAATGCAAGAGATTACAGGGAGGTAAGGACTTCATTGTGGTATTGGCAGCAAGGGGTAAAGAAAGAATGAGAAACCACCATAACAAGGCCCAGCTGCCAGCAAAGCTAAATCTGATTTTCAGCAGTTATCATGGGCCTAGTGTGGAAGCAGAAACCTGAACGCCAAGGGCCTGGCAAGTCAACAATGAGAATCAAGAACAGATTCCCTGCTCCAGACCTGAAAGGAGATGAAGGACTGGAAACCAGAATGCCTCCGGGCACATAGGGATGGAGGCAAGTACAGAGCAGAGTGCTCAGAGCATTAATCCTGCAGAGCTGTGCCTGGGCATTGCTCCTGATACACACATGTCCAGGGGGCACAGGGAAAACTGCCCTTCACTGGCACAATAACTCTTTCCATCCTGCACACAGTCCCAGACTAACTTCTAATAGCCTGGTGCATCTGGTTTTTGCTTCACCTGGAGTTTAGTTCTGTACACAGAACACAGGCCATTTCATACCCTGGAAACCAAGAAATTCCTAGAAAAAGAGCAGCTCCAGATAAGAACTCTTCTGGATGAGTTCCAGATAATTTCTCATCTTTCCAAAGGAAAGTCTCTTCTACAGATGGGCCAAGTAGGGCTGCTGGATTCTCCAGAAGGATTGTAGAATACGCTCTTCACCGCTTCCTAGATTTTCCATCCACAGAGAGATTTTTCCAGCCTGAGACAGAAGGAGCTGCAAAGTGCAGCACGACAAAGCATTCTTTGTAAAAGCCATGCAGAAAACAGTCCCCATCACACTGGAGCCAAATAACCCATAAAGCACCGTCATGTCATGGAGGACACTCCCAGGCACCACTTGAGGCTTCAGAGACAACAAGCCAAGTTTTCCCCAAAGCAAGTCTTCAACCATCAGTGGACTTCTGCCAGCAGAGATCTCAGCCCCATGAACAAAGCCCAAGCAGACACGCATGGCCAAGCTTAGCAGACATGCTGGGGAATAGAGAGATTTGCACAAGTGAGAACCAGGTCACAAATCCTGCAGACATACAGAGTTTGAGGAAAAGTCTGATTCTCTCCCAGACACAACACCCAATCCATTTCCACAAAGATGACTTCTTTTTTGCAGCATTGGAGATTAAATGGTTCCTTTAGTGTTAAGGGTAAAAGTCTTCCCACCTTTTTAGCTACTCACCCTGCTCTGAAACCTGTGTTTTCTTGTCAAGCAGAGAGTGCAACAGTGAATGGGGGTTGTTGAGGCTATACTCAACAATACCCTCCTTACTCCCATATGGTAAAGCATCTCACACAGAGCACAGCACAGAAAAGCAGCAAGGATCGCTACTTATGCAGGACTGACCTGCAATACATCATTCCTCTTGAAATATATCCTTTTCCCAGCATGGATTTATAATATTCATGCAGCCATTTTCTCAGCTTTGCACAGGCTCTGGCACTCAACTATCACTTGGCTACACTTGCCATGCAGCAGCTGGGGTCCCGGAACAGCAAACCTGATATTTCTGGGAATGCTGCCTGTTAGTACCAGAGGACCACTTGGTGCTGCAAAAGGCAGCCAGAGAATTCATACACACCAGCAATGACATTAAGATGCCCCTGGCCCCTTTTTGCCCCCATCTTGCCAGAACAGATTCTCTTGCTTCTTTGTTCATTTTTATTTTCACCTTGCAAGTCCCATTTTCAAGTGACCAGACAACACAGAACTTAGTGATGCACACAAGGCAGAAGTTGTACCCAAGCTAAGGACACTGCGGCAGCACTAGGAGCGGGCCATCACACTGACACACACATGCGCAGATACGGGCAGGGGGAGGGCGCACGGCCCGGAGTGCAGGACCAGGAGAGTGATGCAAGGCTCGTCTGGAACAACCAGCTACAGCCACAGCCAGGCCACAAGACCAACATTACACTGCATATCCCATGGCAGCCCACTCTGTGCCTACCCCAGAGTTTCTTGGCAGCTCACTGTGAGCTTTAGGGACAAGTCTAATGTAAATGAGTCGTCTAAAAGACTAAGTGCAGGTTACAAAGTCCTGGGCAAGAAACATGGCATATTGTGATCCTTCCCATTGGTCTTGAGCAACTCATATGTCTCTATCTGAAGGACAAAGGCCTGTATAAAGCACCAAGAGGATGCAGCACTTGAGAATCGGTTGAGTTTTATACTCATGAAAGAGAATGGTCAGAAAGACAACAGATCTTTGCAGATCATATGTAGCTCTATGCTAAATTCAGAACAGATGATATCTTCAGTTAACTGAGGCTGCATTTCACACCAGAGTGGATGGTCTGAGGGCCAGATGCAGACTTCAAGTTTAATCACACACACAAACCTCTGTGGTGTGCAGTG
Organism: Zonotrichia leucophrys gambelii; assembly: GCF_028769735.1. Lineage (NCBI taxonomy): Eukaryota > Metazoa > Chordata > Aves > Passeriformes > Passerellidae > Zonotrichia > Zonotrichia leucophrys. The sequence continues at coordinate 33,711,506 of NC_088175.1, forward strand.
CAGTACCATGTTTGTGCCTTGCTGTGGGTGCCCATACGCTCAGCTCAGGCTTCTGGGCACTGATTATCAGACCTGACAAGCCACAATTCCAGAACGACATACCTTGAATAGCTTTCTCTGAAATTATATAAAAGCCTACAGCAAGGCCTATGCAAAGTCTACAGTCTTGTTCCTTACATAGTCTGGGATTGCTGGTAAAGAATAAACAGAAAATCCATGACTCTTCCAAAGGGGAGATGGCATGTTTCTCCTGGACAATTTCCAGGGCCAAGTACATCAAAAGATAATCTACAGTGCCCTGGATGACTGAAAAAGGAGTGGCCTGTTTTGCCTTCCAAATCAGAATGAATTTATGCATGAGACCTAGAAAGGAACCAGCATGCCCTTTTCTGAGTTCTGGGTTTTGCTCCAGTTTCATCACATTGAACTCAGCCTGTCAACACAGAGATTTTCAAAGTGATCAACTGCCAATCTTGTTTCCACCTGACATATATCTGATCAGTCTCCTTGCTCCAGACATGACAAAATCAAAAATTCAGCATCAAAGCTGAACAATCAGTTGCTCCGATTTATAAACAAGAACCTAAAGCCCATTCCATGCATTCTTGTTGGAGGAAACTACCTTCAGGTGGCCCCTCTGCCTCCTACAGAACAGATTCTTATCAGGTTTGATCTTTCCCAGATGCTCCATCCCTTGTACTATTTGCTTTCCTGTTGGCAGCATTAATCTTATGTATCTAGGTCTTCACCCCTTGTTTGCAATTGCAAATAGCTGAAGTTTCCACTGAACACAGCTACAGATCACGAAGCAAACACTTGGCTTCTCAGGCTGCCTCCTACCTCTCCCAGATGAGGAATGCTCAATAGCAAACAACAAATGAATAACAAATTATATACCATCCGTACTCAAAGAACACCCCAACTTAAAAAATATTTTCAAGTACACTGGAATTAAACTACCTCCCTGAAGGATGTGATTCAGATTATTTTGCTTTTAACAACAAAGAGCAAGACAGTAGCCAATATCTAAAGCCAGACAAGACAGCTGCTCATCTAAAGAGATACGCCGTTGTAGCGCTGATTGACATAAGCTCCTGAATATTTTTATGGCACTTTTAAGGTCTGAACTGCATTTTTCTTCTTGCTCAAAAAGCAGCATTTCCAGGGCACTTCTAAGACAGGGGCAAGGAAAATCATTGCTGTGTGTCCAAGCCATGAGTGCAAGGCCAAACTTCTAAAAGGGCTGAAATTAAAATACTGAGGCAAATGTTTCAGATTAAAACCTGCAGCAATACAAATGTATCACAGCAGAAATTCACATCGAGATGGCAGTCATGTCCCAAGATAGGGCATTTAATGAATCTGCACAGCCAAAAAATACACAAATCTGCACATGGAAAATACATCCTTGGCATGCAAATCCTGTTATTTACTATTTGTAGGTAAATAGAAATACATCCATTTCATATCCTGAAATACATCCTGCAGCATTTATGTCATGTTTTGAGGCAGCCTAGCTGCAGTCTAGAGATTGCTCATTCCTACCTTCACCAGGTCGCCTCAGTTAGGTGCCTATCTTGTTGAAAGATTCATATGAGAATATCCTAATACTTTGATACTTGGACAATGCAGATGGATAAAACTTGCCACCAAAAGCTAGTGCTACTGCTAAAACAGCAAAGTTAACAGACTTGAGGGCCAAGGAAAGAGCACCACTACAGAACACTGGAATATTACTACACAAGTTTCACAAAGCTTAGCATGTTTAATCAGAGCCACTGTGAGTAAAAAACCTGTCAAATGTAATTTCATTTCAATTAGCTGCACTAAGCTTGTGGCACAGCTGGGAAATGTTTAAGCATAGTAGATTTTAGTTGCCTATTGAATTCCCAAGTGGATTTAGCCCTGAAGGAAAAGAAGGTAGGGAGTTCAAAGCAGAAGCATTTTAATACATTATTTCATCCACCCTGATATTCCCAATATCCAAACGCTGCCAGAATCAGAAAGCCTTATGAAGTGAATTTAGCTTTAACTGATACAAAAATATACTAGAGGGTCATATTAAAGAATGCAGTTTGGGAGGATGGCTGAGAGCACAGAAAAAGGGGAAGAAGACTCCACATAACGAGGAAATGAGAATCAGCATTTCCATGAATTGTGTGAAGGTCTTAGCAGTAAGAATTTCACACCAATAGAAGTTTTCATGTACATTGAGAAGCATGAAAGCCCCAGCAGCCAAATTACTGAGACTTAGGACTGAAGTCCGGAGAGTATTAACAAATGCTCAGCAAGCCCAGGGAACTCAAGCACAGCTTTGGGCAAACAGGTTACCAGAACACAACATCTCTGCAGCCAAATGGAGAAGAAACAGATAACAGTTGCTTTCAGATGGAGAATCCAGTTTAAGTGCCAGCTGCTTAGCATGTGAGTGCAGCAGCAGATCATGTGAAAGAATAGGAAGCAATCCTAGAATGAACTTCCAAACCACATAGGATAACAGGATGAACTGGAGTTCAAACTGAACTGGTCCAAGCAGGCCACCACCATGACAGGACAGGAACAGGATTTACATTGAGAGCCATGAGCGCCGAAGTGCCCAAAGTAAAGCCCACACACCAAATTTGGCTCAGATGATTCTGCTGTGTCTGAGGCAGAGGTGCAGCCCTCAGGCAACAATTTTGTGCAGTCTTTGGATTCCTGAAAAATTGCCAGTGCAGCCTAAGGCTGAGCAAAGTTTGGGCTCCCCTGAGACAGTCCAGCTACAGGCCATGGTCATGCTAAAGGAATACCATGATCTACAGAACCAAATGTTAGCGCCACAAAAAATCTACCTACCTGGTTGGGCCCCATCAAGTGCACCCTGGTCTGGAGGAACAGAAAAAAAGTTATAGCAAGCCAAGCTTTGCATCCTTTCCCAGGAAGTAATCATGAGGTTAAAGTCTGAGAGCCTAGCCAGATTGCCACCGGGACGCATTCAGCTGCTGTCTTGCAGGATCCAACCTCCTTCCATTTCATCTTCCCCCCATGCTCCTCTGCAAAAAGCAGCCTTATCTAACAATCAGAGGCAATAACAGCAAGCCTTGATTCCCAAATCTCCTTTTTGAATTTGCAACTAACTCTGTATAATCAAATCTCTTGCCCTTACTGTTAGATTTCCTCTGCCACCAAAATGGTAACTGCTGTAACCCACTTTTAAAAGGGTTAATTGCAATTAATTCTGAAGTCCTCTGAACAACTTCAGAAGTGCACAGAGAATGGCATCATACCATATGAATAACACATCCCACATCCATAACTTTTTTTCATGATTAGTAGATTCTGAGTAAAAAAACTGAACTGCCAATTAGAATTTTAAAAAGGTTCCTATAGTTTATGAAGGCATTTATTATCACACCTAGCCCCTTTCCATCACTCTCACACCTATATACTCAGCAGACTCACATGGGCAGACAGGAGCCTTTGCAGAGCAGAGCTCTAGGAAGAAATTCTCCATTCCCTTATAAACTTAAAATTCCTTAGATACTCTTCCTTCCCTTGACCTTGCATATCAAAATATGGTGCACAAGCTGGGCTCGCTTTGGATAGACTCAATTCTATAGAGGCAATTCGTATTTTTTATCATACAAAATATTCTTAAAGAAATGAACAAACAAAACAGTTAAAAGCTGGAAACTACATCCAAAAGCAGCAGAAATGCAGGCAGTCTGTACTGATGGAGTCAGTAACAATGTACCATGCCTGAAAAGTGCCCTTGTTACCCTTTGCTGAGTCCATTAGAACCAAAGACACCCTGCAAAACATCTTCACCACAACTTTTGTCTGCCACTTCTGCCTTTGCCTGCTCAGAGAAACAACAGCTACTGGTGCTCCAAGATTTATGTTACCTCCCCATGTCAATCACCAACACCTATAGCAAATCATCAGCACCAGTTACAGCTTTGGCACCTGCAGTCATGTTTGTTGGGTAGGTTTGGAACCAGATTCACCAATGAAAATAGATTTACTGCTGGAATTGCAGCTTCAATCCAGTAACACAAAAGAAGGTACACTCATAGCTCTTCACCTTGTTTTCCCACTTCAGTTACAGGTCTCACACGTATTGGCATCACAGCTTTTCTGTGAAGGCAGCGCCACAGACTGACAATTCATGGGGTGAGGCAGCAGATTTCCCACACAAACTAGCAGAAACATGCTTTGAGCTCCAACAAAGTTTTGAAATCACTGGGCAGGGATTACATAGCTGCAGTATATAGTGACAGCCACTTTCCTGACCAATGATACACTATCTTCTACCCTCCATGGCAGTGAGGAATTCATATGCCAATATATGTTAGGCCTCTGTTTTCTTATCCCAAAAGAAAGCAAGGCAATTATTGTGTAAAATGGGAATGCTGATGAACCTCATAGCCATAGTTTTGCATATTGACCCCAAAGAAGAGACCAGTATTTCAGACTGGGCAGCAGAACGAGGATGGAGCACCTTGCCAGAGCTGACAAGAGCTCTGCTCTTCCCACACAGCCACAGGTTTCCAGTATGAACTGCCATTTCCAGAAACCTGCTTTAGACTATTATCAACTACCTGCCTCAGTTTTGCAATTCAGCTTCTGCCAAAATTCAAGGCCAAGACTGTCACATCTGCCTCAACCCCCAAGAAGATGGAAGCAGCACCTTTGCCATGTAAGAACTGGCAGAAGAACACAGAAACTCTCAACAGAAACTTGGGAGAGTTCCTTAACAGCTCTCAACCAGGAGCTTGTGTTTCCTCCAAATTCTATGTGACATGAGCAAGGCCTCCTCTCTTTCAGCTTCAGGCCACGTGTAAAGAGGAATTTCACTGCTACAGCACTCACAAAAAGAGGCACTCAGAGTCAAGAAGAACAAAACCACCCAAAGACCTCTCCAGGGCCTGTGTAAAACACTCCATAAACACACACTTTAAGGCAGATCTGAAAGGAACAGCACAACACCAACATCTTCCTTCAGAAAAGCATCGAGTCCCAGAACCAAAAGAATGTTTCCTTAAACCAAAATATTGTGATTCCTAACAATACTCCAGTTCTGAGAACTCCCTCAGGACTGTGGCCCGGATGCCTTTTGCTGTCATCTTTGTGCAACACAGCACCACATGGGACAGCAGTGACATGCCTGCTCCTTTCCCATGGACAGTCTCTTCCCACAAGATCCTAGTCCCCAGAAGAGACAGGAGCAATAGGGCACAAAGGAGAGTCTCCATGAAACCACTGCACTATTTTTAAGTGAGAAACAAACCCCAAAAACTTATTTTCCAAACAAATTCTGCAAAAAGTTTTTCAGTACTTTCCCCTCTTAGGTCAGATAGCCAGACATTTCAAATGAAGCACGCCTTGGACTGAATTAAGGCCAGCTAGAAAATGAGCATGCTAACTTTTTAACATCAAAACTGGGCTTTTATTAAGTTATTAACTCAATGCACATATCCAGCAAGAAGCAATTACTTTCTGACCACACAGGATAACACTGGGATCATGAAGTTCAGCCTGAGGATGGGAACCAGCCTTCTGCTTTTGTCTCAAAATAGCACCATCATCACAGAACATATTTCAGGGCAGGCAGGAACAGAGTAAGCCACAAACTTTCTGCTCTGAACTGCAGAACAGGGAAGGACACGGGACAGAAAGCTAACGAATCAACAGAGTGGACAAAACTCCTTGATCTGCTGCCATTTGCTAATATTTATAAGAGATGTAGGGTAATTTTGGTTCAGGCTCAGCATAGCCAGCGTTCATTGCACCTGGAGCTGCTGACAAACACAATTTGTCAGCAGAGCCACATCTGAACAGTTTCATATTAATCCTCCAGTGAGATTTTTATTCTCCAGACTACCTCTAATGGGATTTTTCCAGACTGTCCCAGATTGATTGCCTCCAACAACAGAGAAGACTACCCTGTCCGATACTCTGAACAGTTAAAATTCTCAATTACTGACCAAAAAAAAAATTATCAGCTTCCCCAGAACCAAGATTACAAGTCAGATCCCTTTGATCCACTTCCTAAATTCTCCTTTCAGGAGATGAGAAACCAACAAGTCTCAAACGTACATGGCAGCAAATCCTCTATGTGGAGCTGTGCTCCAAGCTCTCCCAGTGCCAAGGAAGGCATCACAGCACATGCCATGTGTGGGACCATCACATGCTTCCAGACACATCAGCTCCCAGTGAACACTGGCCGGCAGGAGGCAAGAACAGAAGCTTCTCTGAGCTGTTTCTGCACTACACAGAGACACTGCAGGGACACAGCGCTCACCAGGAATACAAATTTAAACCACAGTGGGGAAGAGTTCAGAATGCAGGCACAGCTCCCAGTCAGCCATCATCCCACCCCGGAATCTTTTCAGGAAGCTGGCTAATTCTTCATTTGCTACCCTAGACTGTGTCAAATGGCCAAATGGCTCTGTTCCAACAGCCACTGACACACACCTCCACTGGAGCAATACTCCATTCAGAGAGCTTGTCAAAGAAAAAGTCATGTTACCTTGGAACAGAAATACCTCAGAAAGAGTGGTGTTTATCCCAGGAGGCAGCAGACAAAGTATATCCTTGGTTTGGGCTGACATTCCAGTCATATCAATGTCTCTGATCTAAACTCTGCTAAGCACTTTGTCTGAAACTTAGCCTAAAGCAACAACTGTTATCGTTTAACTCACCCTTTCCCACAGTCCTCAAATACCTGTGCCATTCACATTCCAAATATTCTGGCTATTACTACTGAAATGGTGGAGCCCACACATCTGTCCCTTTCCAGTTCCAGTAGCAGAGACCAGGGTGCAGACCTCTATAACCGGCAGTCCTGAAACTCCAGCCCCATGGAAAAGAAGCTTTGCAAAACATTTGCAAATGAAAACACTTCTGGCAAACCTATAAGGCATAACAGCCCAAATGTCAAACACCTGGCTTGTCAAACTGAGCAGGAAAACAAAAAACAACAAGGTTTTGAGTCTGCCATTATAATTTTGTTCCACAAAAGATGGAACATGAGAGATTAGGAAAAAGAAAGCTCATTTGAGAAAACTGCCTAGAAAAGAATGATATCAAGACAACTCTTACCAAAGTAAGTGCCAGAGACTCTTTTCGTTGTGGTCAAACTCTGCTGCAGAACAACCCTGAATCAGGAGGACTCCAGCTTGTGCCTCTGCTTCCTTGACAATTCACATGTGGGGCAGGGACCAAGTTACAGAGAGATGGCAGTAGGAGGGGAAGGAGGTGGCAGCAGGAGGGGTGGGAGGTGGTTATAGTCAAGCAGGAAGTATGAATCAAGTCACAACAAGTTGTAGAAGTGCTTCTTTTTAAAAAAAAACAAGGAATACAAGACAAACTGGCCTTACCCTTCACTCAGGCTCACCACAGCAACCTAAAGAATCCTCCAGAACTCTTTTTCATAGAGGTCCCCAGCAGTATATCACCAAGGGTTAGCATAAATAAAATAATATGGACAAGAAAACACAAGGAAAATCCAAATGCTTGTGACCCTGAATGAACAGGTCTTTCCTTGCAGTGGAACACAGGCCTATTCCCCCTACTTCAGATTTCTGTACATGTTATTTCTGAACAGGATGGCAAGCTCTGGCTGTTCAGATACAAGTGAATCCACCCACTGTGGATTACTCAGTCAGCTGAGGACCTTATAGCTGTATTGCTTAACTACATAACTTCTGTGGCATTATCAAGCAAAAACCACTTTTGTGTTCAGGATGTAGTAAAGAGCCATATATAAAACAATTCAGCAAAAGCAACTGAGTCCTGACAATAATATAATCAAGTCAGCAAGAGCCAAGAAGTAACCCAAGTTTAGCTGAAGTCAATGGAAAATTACACATATCACAAACATTCAAGAAGTTTGGCGTTTTTTCTGTGCCACCTGTCATTGCCACTTGGTCTTGGCAAACAACAGATGTCCCCAAAGCCCTATTAGAAAAGTCCTTCCTCAGCCCAGCTGCAAAGACATCAAAGGAGAAAACAGGAAGGTTCCTACCTGCTACTTCCACAATGTGGTGCCTGGCAATATCATAGTAGGGATGATCCCACTGCAGGTGAGTGACAGGCTCAGGGGAGCTTTTGGAGTCGTCTGAACAAAGTACAAGAAACAAGCAATCAGAAGAAGGGATCTGGAGCACATTGGAGAATACAGAAAGATAGAAGCATAAGAAAAAATGGCACTTCTACATGGGACTAATGTATGCAACTATACACCTTGAAAACCCACTTTTGAAATTCTGGTGGACATGGAATTCTGAGCAATGACTTCAGAAGAGTCCTCTCAGTCCTATGAGATCAATATGTGTCCCTCAGAATGCACACTCCCTTGAACAAATGTTCAAATATGTCACAAATATTCACAAAGACAAAACCCAAGGACACAGTCATGGTTTTTTAGGGAAAGGAGGATCTTAACATAGTCCCTTGATGGATGGTCATACTATATATCCTTGAGCTAATTTTCCTGACCTCTCTGTTCATAGTTCACAGCACAGGATTTCAGAGCAACAACTCAGATCTCCAGCCCCACCTCCCAGATGGAAGTTTGAGACCATTCCAGTCCAGAAGGCCAAACTTTCCTGCAAGAGACCATAATGGAGCATACTCAAAGATTTACAGCACATCTATTCTGTCAGCACCAAAATGCAGCCAGGCACAGGACTGAGAAGAGCATATTTACAGCAGCTGGCTCTGCACTTTTTAGTGCTGTTCAATACTGAGGCTGATTCACTTGGGTGTGGTGCAAGTTTAATGCATCTATAAAGCTTTTAAATGGAGCTGGGGCTCTCTGTTTATATAGATAAGACCACAATGCTGCAAGACAAACAACTGCTTTTTGGCCAAAACCCAGATCCCAAACAAGCAGGAAACTTACCTGATTTGGGAAAAGCAGGGACTTCATCTGATGGCCAGTTCTTATCATCTATGGAGGGGGCCAGTTTGAGCTGGCTGAGGGACTGGTTGGCATCATCCAAGCTAAGGTCATCCTGAAGATCCGTGAGCGGGTCTGCAGCCATGGTCCCCAAACACCGCAGTTTATTTCGCTGTGTCTAAACACGGACTGCAGAGACTGTTAGGTGAGACACAGAGATCACAAATCTACCTCCCCACAGAGACACTTCCTCTTCTCACCCATTTCCCCCCAATACTCCCTCATCCTTGCTTATCCAGAGATTGTGTCCCCTCCTCCTTAATACAAGCAGGAACTCCTCCTCCTCGCCAGAGGCACAACGTATCAGATTCTTTCACGCCAACTGCTATCAAAAGCCATCAAGAGCTGTACCAACCCTCTCAAGGAATCTCTGCTTGCCCACAGCTCTGGGCAGAACAGTTTTTCTCTCTTGAAACAGAAGCAGCACCAGGACTCTGCAGAAGGCGACAGGCTGCACCAGCCCCTGCCTGATACACTCCCTGTATGGCTCTGAGCTCCCCCTCCCTCCGAAGGGCTGGCACAAAGCCCGGCTGTTTCCACACTTGGCCCAGTACTGGAAGCTTTCCCAAGAATCAGCCCCCTCCTTCTCCCCATAATGGAGAACCAGAGCTCTCAACAACACTGAAGTGGGTGCTTCAGTGTGCTGTGATCTGAACAGAGAAGTGAACAGCTCCTTAAAACAGGAATTTTTTAGGCGGAGCTAGTAAAACAGGGAGAACAATACACATAGAATCCTCATCTCCTTTCAGCATCACCCAGTAAATCCTTTCTCCTACATAATAGCTAGAAGCAAGGAATGAATTCTTTCATTTAAAGCCGTACTGCCTGAATGAGTATTTTTCACCAAGCATGCAATAAGCAGACCAAAGAATTAAGAGGGTCCGAGAAACAGACAGCTCAGTGCGTTTGCTGTTGTTTGCAAATCTTTCTCACTCTCATCTGAAGCAGAAGATGCATTAAAGCTGGGACTGAGCTAGCACAGCATCCAGGACCTCCTAAGAGTACCAACTCTTAAGGACAATCCTTGGGAAGCTGCTGTTATCCTCTGAATTCAGTCTCCTGGAAGTAAGCAAGGAAACATTAAAAAGGACAACTATGTAGATCTGGACTGCTTACACTGACCACGTGGACAGTAATTCAGTGGTCAGCAGGCAGCAAGCCAAGAGGAAGTGTAAAAAAATCAAGTGACACCTTGCATCAGCAAGAGTCTCTGCAGCACTGTTTCACAGCAATGCTTGTGCTTATTTTGCTTTATAAGGAGAGCAAAGGGTTCAAAGATGATCTGAGGAGGCACAACACCTTAGTGTGAAAAGTATATTCACAGTAAAGCTATTTCCTTTAGCAGAATGGAGAGGGGGACAATGTTTTGCATCTTCCATCCCTGGAGCTTGAATGTGTATATTTATGCAGAGGAAACAATGAAACAGTTACTCAGACTGAGCACAGACGACAAAACCTGTGAGAGACTGAGCTCTGGAAGGTGTCACATCCATGCTCAGGTCTATACTTGCCACCAAGCTTGAGAATGCATTTTGAGAGCACAGGAAATTGGATATCCAGTGGTTTTCTTCTCCCTTTGGACCATTCCAAGCTTATTACTTACTTCCTATCCTCCCTTATCTGCTACTCACCAGTTTACAATCAGTTTTCACCTCTCCAGGGCTCCCAAAGGACTGAAAGCTTTTGCTAATCAAATGCAATGCTTCCCGAAATACAAAAGACATGACATATACAAACAGCAGGTCTTCAAAACAACACATCAGACATACAGGGTCCCACCACTGCAGCCATGCAAAGATCCAAGCAAAATTATTTTCCCTGCCCTCTGCTCAGGGCTGCCAGAGCTGCCTGACCTCCTCTGATATCAACAGGACAAGGAGCAAAAAATCAGGTTCCCCAGCTCTTTGAGCTCATGCTGGAAGCACGCAGCAGTGGAGCCAGGGACCAGGACTCCCCACCCCTCGCAGCTGATCCGATTTCTATGGTAACAGCAGGCACTGACTCCTATGACTCAGCGAGCTTAAAGCATTTCCCACAGGAGCTCAGCAGCCCCAAAAGCCAGTGCTCCATGCTGAGGAAGCTCATGGGTTCCCAGGACAGCCTCTCAGCATTCACAGCTCTCAGGGACTTCCCAGCCCTAGTGGGGACAGAGGAGCCACATTTCACTGCTGCCATCCACTGAGATGCCTTTCATGGGAGATTCTTGGGGATGCCCGGGAGCAACCACTTCCCCAAAGACGAGTCCTGAAACACCTGGAGACCAAATCCAAATCCTCCCAGAGAGCAGTGATGGTACTGCCATAGGGCCAGCAAGTCACCAAGTGTCCCTACACTTGTCCCTACACTCAGCATCACAGTCAACTTGCAGCACTTGTCCAGAGACAGAAGAGCAGGTTATTAGACAGCACTGGGGGATTTCCCCTGAGGCATAAAATTTATCTTAGTGTGGCACCATGTGGAAGAAGGAAGTTGTTTGTTAGTAGGATCCACACCACAAAAAGAGCCCAGTGGATAATGCTCTGGCCTCACCCCTTGGAAAAACAGACAAGGCTCTCCAGATACCTTCATGAAGTTTTCACAGCCAGCTCCATTCCTTGGCCGTAGGTTACTGCTCCATGGTGTTAATGGAAGCAGGATCCAGAGCAGAAGACCTCTTAGATTTCAGGTCCTTCTTGTGAACCATACTGTAGTACCCAGAGAGCCCCAGGAGATTTTGCAGATTTTTCTCCAGCCCTTTCCCAACATGCAAAAGGCAAAAGCACAGGATCTCACATCAGATAACCATACAGCAGTTTAAGACATGAAATCTTCTAAATGCTTGGGAACTAGGCTCTGAGAAGGAGAGAACTGGAGTTATCATGTAAAACACAAACTGAGGATCTTCATACAAGGATATACATTTCACTTTCCAATAGTGAAGCTGCATGAGATGCTTCCCTGTGTACTCAAAAATGATCCCTAAGAATCTGTCTTTAAACAGAAAGTCCATATGTATCATGGTGATATAGCTGTTAAAATGAGTAAAGTGTTTGTTAAATCATTTCATGTTTTTTAACAATAAAAGAGCATTTCAACAGATTTAACTCCGTTTAAAAACTGCATCTGTTTTACATAAATGTCATGACAAGATGTAGGTGGTACACTCCATATAGCAAATAATAAGATAAGAAAAATTACATACCTAGATTTTGAAAAGCAAAAGTTGTAGCCAAAGATTTAAAACCTTAAGAATCACACATGGCAGCAGAAGCATTTACTTACTGCCAAGCTCTAAGGACCCAACTGTTACCTTTTTTTCCAAGTATTTAAGTATGTTTTCTGCAACTGCACTACACCTGAACACTTGCTGTGTAATAAAAGTTAACTTTCCTAGATAAGAGAGACATGTGATGGAGAACAGCACACTCCACTAAAGGAGAGAACTCAAACCATACAATATTCACAGAAATTCTGAACTGAAAATTCCTTATATAACATCCAGAATTTACCCAAGGAAGACCATTCACATTATACCCAGGAAATCGTGGTGGTTGCTGTTCATGAAAACTATTTTTTTCTGCAATTTCATTTCACTGTTTTTCTATCACTTATTTCTAAGCTACACCTGCTTGGTAGTTTCCTTTTCCTGTTTTTCTTTGAGATGTACTATTAGTTCAGAAGTGAATTACACTTCAAAATATGTCCATGCATATATTACCACACCCTGGAGCTCTACATACAATAAAGAATTACAGAAGCCAAGTGACCTCTTCTTCCATGCAAGATGAACGAGCAATGGTCAGATGCAACACAGTCCTGGTTCCAGGATTATTTTTATGACTCTGTTGCCATCCACACCTCCCAGTTTCAGCCTATTTGCACAGATGTCTCTGTTTCTATACACATCAATCAAGGCCCTGCACTTTGCTACAGTGTTAAAAACAAGCACGTCCAAAGAAAAGGGAGCAGTTACTCAGCAGCAGACCTTCAGGGTACTCACGTGCATGAATGAGGTCCCGAACCGAGACTCACCCACAGAGCCCACCCCTTGTCTTCCCTCACATCAAGACTGATGATACCACCGAGAGCATCACTACCCTGGCACTACCCTGAAAGAACGCAGAGGCCGAGAGCCAGACCTTGTCCTGGCTCACCATGACCAGTAAACTCAGGACAGACACACTATTGCTCAGGGAAGCCTTTGGTCCTTCATTATTCCAACAACTTTTTAATTGAGCAGCATTCCTTCCCCAGTCACCTCAATCCGTTTATCGAAGGCCACCTCCGTGCCCGCTGGAAATCCACTCTAGCGAGGAGTCAACTTCCCCTTTGTTCTCTGCAGGGTCTGAGGGCAAAAGTGCTGAACTCCCCAAGTGTCCTCTCCGGAGCTGCTGCACAAAGTACAGAAGCTGCTCTCAGTGCCGTGCAGGACCCACCCCGGACTCGTGTGAGAGAGGCAGCGAGGCACACACAGCCCTGCGCGGGCTGAGCCCTCCTCCTCCTCATCATCACCCCCTCCACTATACATCTATACACTATACATACTCTCCCGTTCCCTGCGACTCATCTCCTGGGAGACCCCTGAGGGAACCTCAAGGTTGCTCACGAGACTCACGGACTTACTATTTACACTGTTAAAACAAAGGTCCCCTAGTACACGGCAATTGCCTGAAGGCAGGACAAGTACCAGCCCCTGCTGCTGGGCACCGGGATTAATGGCAGCCAGCCCCAGCGCCAGCCCCGCCGCAGCCGCCGAGGTCGGGAGCAGCCAGCAGCAGCCCCGGTGGCGCCGCTCCGGCGGTACCTGCACCGCCTGCCCCGGTCAGCGGTGACGAGGAACCGCGGGCTGCCGGCCCGGCTCTCCCCGCCCAGGTGCCCGCGGCGCTTCACCAGCCGCGCTCTTCCCGCCAGGCGCGCACCGCGGCCGAACCGAGCCGCTCCCTCACACAGGGCGAGCCCGGCAACACCCGGGCGGAGCGCTCGGGGCTCCGGGCCCAGCCCCGGCCCGTTCAGCCCCAGCCTCAGCCCCAGCCCCAGCCGCCGGGTCGCTCCCCTGCCCCAGCAGCACCAGGACAGGCCGCCGGACGCCGCTGCTGCAGGCGGGTTCCAGCCGCGCTCCCCGGGCACCCCACGCCGCCCCGCCGGTGCCGGTACCTGCCGCCGCCACCGCCCGCCCGTCACCGCCGCCCGCCGGAAGCGCGGCCTCGCCGCCGGGGGATCCCGCCCCGCCCCGCCCGCTGCCGGCCGCCGTCCGGGCGCGTCCGCCGCTCCCTCGCAGCGTTCCGCCGGCACGGAGCGCCCGAGGCCGAGGGGGCGGCTGCGGAGGCGCGGGGGGCCCGGGCCACCCCCGCAGGCAGAGCCCCTCGTAGGTGCGTGCCGAGGCCCAGAGTGGGCGGGATGAGCGGCCCGGCCTTCCCGAGCGTTGGGTGTGCGCCCCGGCATGTGTGCGCCCTGCAGCCCCTGCGGGACGGCCGTCCGGACCGTGCATCGCTCTTAGGAGTGCCAGTCCAAAACAGAGCGTGTCGCCCTGTTTTATGCCTGTCATGACGATACGTCGTAGAAATACTTGTCGTGAAACAATAGGAATGCTGCACAGGTACTGTCTTGTAGTGAGAAATTAGAGATTCGTCCCTCTTACCCTGTTTAAAAGGGAAAAAGATCATAAAAGTAATGGTTCTCATGGCAGAGCCCCAGGATTACTGCATAGCAGAGTATCCATTTCCAGCGTTCATCTTTCTCTTATCCAGCAGCAATCATGTCAACATAACAGCCAGCCATAATTCACCCATCATGCCTTTGTGTTTGTGCAGGGGATCCCGAGGTCTCCAAGGGGGTAGCTGATAAAACCACAGTCCTCAATGACCCTGTGTTAGCAGGCTGTCCACCAAATATTTTCACAGGCTGCAAGAAGCTTCCAAACATGAGCCATGACAAACCAGCATGCTGGGGACTGAGAATCAGCATGTCGAGCCCATCTCAACCATTAAGACCAGTGGCAGGTGCAAAAAAGAGTTGGATAAGGTTGTAGATCCCAGATCTGCAGCAGAGAAAAGTGGAAACGGGACAGCAGGCAGCAAGTCCTGGAGACCTGGATCTGTTGTCTCCCTCGAGGATTCTGCTGGCGGGACACTTGGGCAGGAACCTCAGAAGGCCAGTCCTACAGAAGGAGAGACTGCAGAGCTTTGTGAGAAGGAGAGCAAAGCTTCCAAAACCTTCAAACTGGCTTTCCCACAACATGGGGGGAAGGGCTTACTGAAGGGCTCCGAGTGGCAGGAGGAGTATATACAGCTGGTGGAGGATTACTCTGGTAGCCCAAGCACCCCCTAAAATTTCTGTCCCAAAAGGAGATGATCGAGCACAGGTGGTGCTTCAGGGAGTATGATAAAGCCATCCTGTGGCTCTGCCACCCCAAGAAGCACCACTTTGTCCACCTTGACCACAAAGCCCCTCCTGTGCACAGAGTGTGGCAAGAGCTATAGTTCAGAAGGGAGCTTCAAGACTCACGGGTTGGCCCAGGGGGCTGTGGCCATTCCAGTGCACCCAGTGTAACAAGGTTTGCTGCCCCAAAGGAGAGATGCAGGAGCACCAGGCCCTGCACGCTGGCCAGCACCCCTTGTCCTGCCAGCAGTGTGGCAAGGCCTTTGCATGCTGGCTCTCTCTCTGCATGCACAGGGAGATCCATTTGGCTGTTGGGACTGGCCCAGCCGGTCCCAAGGGGTGCCAGTGTGCCATGTGTGGGTGTCACCTGGCCAACTCCAGCTCTTTGTGTACCCACATGTGCTTGCATGTGGGGTAGTGCACTTGCACCTGCAGGCAGTGCAGCAAGTCCTACACCCTGGCCACTAAGCTGTGGTGCCACCAGAAATCCCACCTGGCTGGCAAGCCCTGCAAGTGCAAGCTCTGTGGCATGGGCTACGCCCTTCCCCAGAGCGTTGTGCACCATGCGCTCACCCACAAGGTGGTAAAAGGACTTTGAGGAACTTGCCACTATAGTGGCCTCACTTGCTGTGGGCCTACCTCAGGCAGCAAAAAAGAAGCCACAGAGAAAGGGCCAGCAGGGGGGGCTTGTAGCAGGGCTCACCCTGCTCATGGTGGAGGTGCTGAGGCCAGGGAGTGAGGCTGAAGTGCTGATCACAGCCAGCAGTCATTGCATTGCTACTTACCAGTCTAAAGGCAGATCCCAGATCCTGGGGCACATGGGACAAAAGCTATGTGTCCACCAGCAAATGATATAATCAAAATCATCCTCTCCGAGCTTGAGGACAAAAGCATTATGGTGCAGGATGAGGCCTCACTGAGTGATGTGGCCATCATCCAGGAGGGGATGAGCTTCAGGAGACATGGCAGAAGTGGTAGAGGTCAAGACTGATACCTGGCTGTCCCAACATGCCCTGGCTGGTCTTCTGTACTTATAAAAACAAGGTAAAAAACCAAAATAAAACCTAGCTCTCTCATCTTTCTGTTAGCAACAAGGCCCTATGGTTCAGCACCAGGCAGAATTAGCAGTCTTGGGGTTAACTGCCTGTATAAACTTGAGTCTTTGCAGTAGCTGCTCATTGAAGCTATGAGCCTACACATGCCACATGCTGGGCCTGGCACAGGGAAGGCATTGGCTGTTGATGGGGAAAACTTCCTAGAGAAGACACAGCATTAATGAGCAGTGCTTCTGTTCTGCCTGTGCTACATTGTCAGTCAGTGACAGTGCACCGTGGGGAAGGCAGGAAAAGTCTCAAAGCAGTGACTTTGAACAGTGCCTTCCTTTCAAGTTTTTTAATTACTTGCTGCTATTCAAGCACTTTCCTGGGATTTTACTCTTGGAGCTAAGCAACACTTCTGATCATTTGAAGCTCATGCTGGTGCCAGACATTACTGGTAAGCAGCTTTCTAAGTGTTTACAAGGTAGCTTGTAATATGAAGAGCATTTTACACAATTAGCAGAAGCAAAGTCCTGCCTTGGAGCTAGGGCTGGATGTTCCTTCTCCACTGTCACCTGGTTTGCTTGCTGTCAGTTTCTTTTGCTTATGGTGACTAGACAGTCTATCTGAGTTCATGAAAAGGATAGTTTTGTGTCTCACTGTGCAATTTTCAGTGTCCCTAGCTGAAAGGCTCCTCATCTCTCCACGTAAAAGTTGACTAGTTCATCCCTGCTCAGAAGATTGTCCATTTCCTTTCCACGTTCATACTGCATTCAATAATTTTTTCCCTTGTTTCTCTTCACACATTCTTGCTTCTTCTCTTCTCCTTCTCTCCTAGTCCTGCACCAAAACATTAAAAGACAGCACTGCCACAACTACATCCAAATATCCCCTCTGCTCCATCTTCTTCAGTCCCTGTTTGCCAACTGAGGCATGCTGATGTAAATTAGTCCTGTTGCAGGAATGAAGTGCACAGCTATGTGAAATTGAGCTCCTAGGAAAAGTTGACAATACCAGACCTAACAGGTTCTTTCAGACTTGTCTGCTCTGCTCTCTCTTTCCACGTTATAGGAACACCACTTTGATTTGCTGAATCCTCAGTTTTAGCTATTCTTGCTCTGTTTTATGCCTCTCAAACATCTGCAATTTCTCTATTTTTTTTGTTTAGTCTTGCTTAGTGGCTTTAAATTCTCTGAGTTTCTTATGCTCACTGCACAAGGCACCAGGGAATCATAAGTAGCATAATTCCCTTTTGGGGTGCTATGAATGCAGTTATGTGACACTCCTAAAAGCCACTCTTTGTGGTTTAAATTTTTTTTCATTAACTTTTATGACATGTTTGCAGACAAGGTGCTGGAGTG
Source organism: Zonotrichia leucophrys gambelii (assembly GCF_028769735.1). NCBI lineage: Eukaryota > Metazoa > Chordata > Aves > Passeriformes > Passerellidae > Zonotrichia > Zonotrichia leucophrys. The sequence goes on from NC_088175.1 coordinate 33,729,205, forward strand.
AGATCCATGACACTGTGATGGGATGTTAAGATGGAGGATGAATTCAGTTGATAAACCTTTGGGTGTCCTAATTTTTAATTATTTTCTCTATAGGGGCATGTGAGCTAAGTATTCCCTGAGTTGCTTGGAGCACATGCATGTGAGTGGGCTTGTGTTTGAAGGTGCAGTGCTTCCTACTGTTCTCTCTTTGGTGCCTATCCAAACTCAAATATTGACACAGCTGCGGAATGTTCTCACTGGAGCTGGGCTCATGGGCTGTGTTTGAAGCGTGTGCCCTCTGTCACAGCAGAACTGGGAGAGAAGGGGGAGCAGTGGGGGGAAGGGGCAGGGAGAACCCAGACCCCTGTTGCCTAAATAGCTGGCCTGCTTCTTTATTCTGAGGTAACAGGAGAGAAGCGGAAGGAACAATTATGAATTAGGAGGTCTGCACAGAAACATTGTTCACCTGACTGTTGATCTGAGTGGGGGAGCATGTCTGTGCCGTGCTGCACGTATCTCTTGGCTGCAAGATAAACTTAGCTGGCTAATTCTGAGGAGAGGAGGTGATTCAGCAGGAGGTGATTCCCATGGGCCCCTGGTGGTGATGCCACCACCATGTCTTCTCTTAGAAACAGCATGTTGTCATGTGAACAACCTTTTTCTTGACAGCAAAATGATGTATAAAGTTGTTTACTCCTAGGAAATTCCTATAAAAGCCCTGAAGACCATGGTGCTGGTGAACCTCAGCATGGATAGGATCTGTACAGGGTGTTGTGGCCTGACTGGATAGCTGTGCAGTGCTCTTTAGCTTGGTTTTTGCAGCATCTGAAGGAGTGTGGGATTATCTAATGCCATTCCCTTTCTTGTATTATGTCCAGTAAATGGTATTTTAATGGCTACATTGTAGGCTCTGAGTGCCTTTTTTATTGGAATCCATAACAAGCCCTCATGCCAGTGCACTACATTTGGTGCAGTTGTCAGGATGCTGGTGAGAAGGGAATAAGGATAGCAAGGAAAAGGATGTGTGCCTGCCTGGTGCCATGTGCTGGCATGGGGAGCAGTTACACAGCATGCTGCCTTTCAGTGCCAGTGAGGGTTAAGTTTTGGGACAGCAGACATGTGGATTACCCAGCTGGCTGGAGATCTGTGCACCCATTACCAGTACAGGCTCAAGCAGCAAGCACACAGCTCTGCTGGGTAATGAAGTCCACCATGCTGGCAGGGCTTCACCAAAACTTTGGGGTGCTGCTGCAACACTCCTGGGTGACAAGTGCCAAGATCTTTTGGATGATTGGGGTCCCTCCTGCTGGCAGAGTGACACCAGGTGTCAGGCATGCACACAAGTGTTGCATTTAAACCTCACACTACAGTCAGGGTTCAATCCCTGGCCAACTTGTAAACTGGCTTAAACCTGACCAAGATGTTTGAATGAAAAGGAACAGGCTACAAGGGAAGGAGACCTCATCTGGCAGCCCCCTGGCCCTCAGGGACAGGGGAACCCCTGTGTGAAGGGATAAGGGTTTCATCTTTATGATTGTATCTAAGGTGTTGCATTGATTAAACTGTATAACTCCTTTTAGGAAGAGATGGATAAATGCCTCAACTATTGAATGAGCAAACTATCCATCACAGGCCAAGGTCAAAAAAAATGGGCCAAGGCCAAACCCCCTATATTCGGCTCCCTGAAAGTTGAAAAAGTGTTACACAGGAAAAAAAAAATTGCCAAAGGCTTTCTTTACTTAAAAAGATGAATCAACACATAGAAGGAAAGAGATCGAAACTCCTAACTGTGTTACAAACCGTCACTCTGGATGATAAAGGTATCTTAGCTCTCTTGTCCTAAGAAAGAAAATAGCATCCATCATCCATGGGTGAGTGAAGGCAGAGAGAAAATGAAATTATAAAACTTTGCTTGCAGGAATGGAAGAGTTAAATGTTGGAGGGGTAGAAGTCACACCCCTGGAGAGGTGATAGCTGATGCATGCCGTGCTGCTGCAGAGGCTAACCACAGCAATGGGAGAAACAGAGAAGAGCCCTAGAAGCACATTAAGGAATGAAAAAGGCCACAATGTGAGGAGTCAGCATCTTTAATTACAAACATTGTTGTGAGACACAAGAAAGGGCTGGAAAGTGTCCCAGGATGTAGTGAAAATCTCCAATTACAAAGCAACAAAATAAATGTAGGAACCAGAGCAGAAGTAACATTTAAGGAAGATGGCATAGGTAGGTATTAGAAGATATTCATACCTGTCTGATAACCAAGCTTAACTGCCTTAACTGCTGAATTGTAGTGTTGCTTAAAGTTAGCCTTATATTCTGCATGATCCCATGGAAGGTGGTAAGACTTTTCCTTTAAAGGAAAGACAGGGAGAGGGTAAAAATCTATGCATAAGTATAACAACCTTGACTTAAGCTGCAGTGTAAATGCTGCCTGGTTATTATTAAGAAGAGACAGAGATGCAGAAATGAAAGTGATTGAGGAGATTGAAAGCTGCTCCTCTTCCAGTTAGGAGTGGAGGTGGCTGTGTGGGACATAGCAGCTGCTCTGACCTCACCACTCTGGTTTGTGCTTTTCCCTGTCCCTGCCTGTGCTCTCTGCCTAAATGCTGCTTCCCCTGCTAAGTAACATGGATATTTCTAGGGTTGTGTCTAATCCCATTCACACAGTCTCCACCCAGGTCATTTCCACCCAGGGAATGCCAGCCATTCCTAAAGGTGTCTCTCCAAAATCCGTAGTGAGGAGTAGAGATGTGTGTGGATGAGAACAGGAGATACTCTTATTATGTGAGGAAGGAAGCCTCTGCAACTGCTCTTTGTACCAGTGTCCAGAGTCATTCCTCAGCCACCCTAATGCTAATATTTGCACTCTTCTATGGAGATAAACATTACAGATGTATCAGTTGCACAGAGGCACAGCGCAAAATATGCTCCCTGCTGGCAGGAGGCACTTTTGTTCCATGTGGCAATTCCTGAGACTACCCCCATGCTGCCCTGTTTTTCCACTCTTGCCAATAGTCTGCTTGCTGTAGCAATCATTAGAGCCTTCTCAGCTCTGGCAGACCACTTCTTGACTTAATAGCTGATGTCATGACATCCAGACCATTCCTCTCTCCCTGTTCCTGGAAGCCCTTGTTTTCCTGGCTGGTTTTGGGTGTGCTAGCTCCCTGCTTGTCAGAGTTTCTGTTTCCTTTTGGATGGACTTTAGCATGTTCCACTATGGGGGGAAGAAAAGGGGGAAACCCAGCCTTCATGCTGCTTCATCCTCCTCCACTCAGCTGGGAATTATAAGGTATTGGGAAGAATGCACTGCCAATGGCACTGCTAACTAACCTAACTGGGAGGAAAATTTAAATTCCAATTGGGCTGTCAAAGGCATCCTTTCTGCTCATTGCCATGGGCAAGGGAGAAGGAGGAACACTGAAACTGTGTGTTGTGGTGCCAAAATAGCTGAGGCTGAGCTTGCTGATAACTGTGGGAAGGAAAGACAACTGAGCACTAGGGAGAATCAGGGGGGCTTGCAGATAAAAAGAGAAGGACTGGGAATGGCTAAGGAGGTCTCAAAGTCTTCCTGCGTTTGAGTACAGCCTTTGAGAAGAGTCAGGCAGGGACCTCAAGCAGCATGGTGGGGAGGCAGTGATGGTGCCATGGGCTGCACGGGAGCAAAGCCAGGGAAAAGGAGCAAGCTCTCTGGCTGGAATGGCTGTGAGCTGGCAGAGGTACCTCTCTCTGGCCCCAGTTCTCCCTGTGCCCTGGGACAAACTTGTCCTCTTACTACTCGTGCCATCTTCCTAGATATGAAATAGGAAGTTAAGTAAGGAAACAAAGATGCTTTGACAGGAGGGACAGATGCCAAGAGAGGAGGGATAAGAGTCCCACTGTCCCTGACACACCACGACCTGGAGTCCTGTTTCTTCATTCTGGTTCAATATTAACCCAGCAGGGCTGTGACTCTGCTTATTCTGCTTCCTTTGCAATTCCCCTGCAGCCAGGGCTGTACAGCATGGCGCAGACCAAAACCAGCATACTGAGGGGCCTGCTCTTCTCCAGCCTTCTGCACCTCACCCTGAGCCATGCTGGAGGTAAGACTCAAGGGCAGAAGTCCCAGTAGATGACAGGAGGAAGACGCGAATAGTTCTTTCCAGGGGTAACACAGGTGGCAAGTTTTCTTCCTCAAGTCAGGAGGACAGGCTAAAAGCTTGAAGCTGGGAGCAAAAGGGTGCTAAGAATGGAGTGAACATGGGAGGACATAGCTGCATCTGTCAGCTGGTGACAGCAACTCAGTGCATTTATGAGTCACTTGGGAAATGGCAGGAGGGGACCGTGGCTTAGTCCAGGATCAAGTCTAACATAACCATCGGGCTTTTGGGGATAGTTTCTCAGCTGACCTAGGTGACTTCAATTCTCCATTGCCTCCCCAGCTGTCTCTTATTGAAACTTTAGGTCATACAAAATATGCCACCTTCCTGCCCACTGCTCCTTTTATTAGAGCTTCTAACTGTCTTTTCTTAACATGAGGTTAAGTCCTCTTGGATCCACTACTGTGTAGGGGAAGAGCTGTCTCCAGGTCTCAAATCAGGGGCTCTGAATATGAAATGAAACCAAGCTGTGCTTATCGCAGTGGTCTGAGGCTTGCAAGACAGAAATACAGTGGCTGGGGACAGGGTCACCAGCAGGCTCAAAGCAAACAAGCCTCTATCTAACTGCAATTGAGCAGAGCAGCTTTGTTGAGGAAGAAGCGTTCTGTCACTTCTGTTCCTTGTAAGTGATGGCAGCTGTGATGGGATGAATTCCAGAGAGGCTGCTCTGATCATCAAGTGTAGACATGACAGGGCTTCTCCTCTCTGTGTGGTGGGCTGGGGGAGGCTGGGCTGTGGGATCACCACACCAGCTGCACGCGGTTTTTGGAAACTGCAAGGGGAGACAAAGGTGCCCTCTGGCTGTGCGCAGCCCTTTGACTGGCAGTGTTCTGACCTGATAGTTTTCCTGGAAAAGGGGCAGGCGTTGTCACTGCTCAAGCGCCACCGACGTGCCAACAAGGGATTTCTAGAAGAGATGCTTAAGGGAAACTTGGAGCGAGAGTGCTTGGAGGAGATTTGCAGTTATGAGGAGGCTTTCGAAGCCCTTGAATCCACCGATCAGACGGTACGTACCAGGAAACATCCCCCAGCCACCCTCTGCAGGGAGACACCAGCAGGCTGCCCACACAGCCAGGGCCAGGGTTGTAATGCTCGATTCTGTGAACCAAAGATGAGGCTGATGAGTGCACACCCCATGGCAAGCTCAGGCTTCCTTAGGGAGCTTCCCTCCTTGAGACACTGCACAGACTACACCTGAAAGCTCAGGCTCTTTTCTCTCCCTCTCTATGCCTAAAGTGACAAGGTGCCATTAGTCCTGAATAGCACCTTCCACTAGCCCAGCATGGTATCACACACTTATGAGCTGCTATCCCAGACACTCACAGAAGCACTGGTACAGTAGTCAAAACACTGAGTGCAGGTTCCTCAGACTCCCTTGAGCTTCTGCACACCCTGCCTATTTTTCTGGTTTCCAGACTCACTCACTCTGCCAAATTTGCGCTGCATCCTTTTGGGATTTGCTCCTAGCCCCAAGGCTGGTGTCTTGCAGAATTTCACACCCAGAAAAACAACAGATAAACAGTTAGGAGCCTAAGCCAGCAAGACACTACCTCTTTGGAGTACTTCAAAAGCAATCAGCCTCAGGCTGCATGGCAGAGATGAGAGCCAATACCTACATGTGATCTGTGGCCTTAGAAATTCCAGGTTCAGCTGCTTGGACTTCTGCACTGTAGCCCACTGCACTACTTGCACTGCTTGCTCTGCAGGTTGATGAAGTTTGTAAACATCTTTGGTCTCCTTAGAAACAACAGTATTGTCTTGATTCCTGAGTCTGATGTGTGGGAATGTGGTTTTATATTGCATTTTTTGCTTTGACTCTGTAGTAAATGGTATAAACAGAGCTAGGTTAGTCTTGTCTTTTGTTATGATGGGATGTTCTCTTACTGGTTTGAATAGCAGTAGCCAAGAAAGGTTTGATGTTCTGTGTCTCTAATTTTTTTAAAATCTTTTTTACAGGATATATTTTGGTCAAAATACCAAGGTAAGTTGTTTTGATTCTTGCAGGTACTGTTACTCCTTAGGATGCACTGTCCCATCCTGGAAAGATGGCTCCCTCTTTTAAGAGCTCACTTTCCAGGGCTAAGCACTTGTGTTTTGTCCCTAGATGATAAACTGGTTCAAATGATGATGCTTATTGAGATTGCTTTCATATAATGTGTCTCTTTCTTCTTATTTTGCTAGTATGTCAGGGCCTGGGAAAGGCCAGGAGAGTTCTGGATGCTTGTCTAGAAGGTATGAACTTCATGCTGACCTCAATCTCCTTGATACAGTGAGTGCCAGGAACTTGCTTCCTGCAGAGATTGTACAGAAAAAAAATTAAACTGATGTTGGAGAAGCCATCTAATTTTAAAGAAAAATACTAGGGGAGGAATTTGAAATTATGTCTTACTCTTTATTTCCCCAGTAATAATTTCAACAAACAATCTAGTTTGTGCACTGAAATAGTATGGAGCGAGTATCCTTATCCGTGTGACACAGTCAGGTGTGAGCGGCCTCTCTGAGCCAAAGCAAAGCACAGAGCCCTCAGGGACAGCTCCCTCTGATGAAGTGCAGAAAGCTTAGGCCGTGTGCTCCTCTCACAGGAAGAGGATGCCTCTGCTATTGGAGGCTCATGCACCCAGCAAAAGTTAAAGGGATATGTGAGATGGTACTTCTGACCTTGAAAAATGCAACATCCAGTTCCTCTGATCGGCTTACACTGCGTGTTGGGATTTTGACAGGCAACTGCGCTCTTGGGCTGGGCCAGAACTATCGGGGAACAATTAGCCAAACCAAGTCTGGGATTGAATGTCAAGTGTGGACAAGCAAATATCCACATATTCCTAAGTAAGTTCATCTCCTGCATACCCCTTTAAGAGTTTTCTGCGGTGGCCTTCCTTCCTAGCCTAACCAGCTTTGTCTCTCATAGATTTAATGCCACCATCTATCCCAGCCTCATTGAGAACTACTGCAGGAACCCAGACAACAACTCAGAAGGCCCATGGTGCTACACCCGAGACCCAACGGTAGAACGGGAGGCGTGTCCCATCCCCGTGTGTGGTATGCCCCAGCACTGCAGACAGCCCTTCACTCACAGCAAAACACTGCACTGAGACTGATACTAAGGCAGTCAAGGAGAGGGTTAAGGAGGGGGAATGCTTACATGAACAGAGGTCAGCAGGAGTAGAGAAGCTGCATCTTAAAGGGTAAAGGAGCTGAGGAAGAAAAGTCACTGACTTGCCCATACATAATGAGCTGTTTTCTCTAGATTATGCTAATCTAGATCTAAATTAAAACCAGTGTCAGCAGTACCCTGGAATGTACTACAGTATTTTCTAGTCAGTCACCCCGAAATCCTGGCCCAGTTGTCTCAAATTAGAGACAGCCATGAGTCATAATGTTTTTTGGTCTGAATGCCTAGCTTTAGGACAAAATAACTACAGTTTGTGCTTGGCTGCCTGCCTTCCCATTCTCTCCTGTAGAGGTATGCAGTTTAATACTCACAGTCTCATGTAAAGAGAAGATGCCTTTCTCTCATCATTGAACTGAACATGGAAGATCATCCCCCTACACTTACACATTCCTGTTTCTCCCTAGTACAGAGCCATCTCCCCTGGGGCTTGGCCTCTGTCTCAGAAGAACTGGTAAAGGAGAGAACCTTCTCACACAGCAGAAGTTTCTCTTTCATAAACAGACACTGGAAGCAACAACTCATAAGAAAAAGTTAGAGGACAGCAACCTTTTTGACATGGGGTTATTTTGAAATTTCAAAAGCCATTACCACTGCTCTGGTTTGCAGAATCTGACAAACTGAAAAGAAATACTGCTCTGCTTTGAGGCCAGGCATCAGGAGTGATGCCAGAGGTGGCACAGATGCCTCATGAGACCATCAGGCATCTGTGCTACCTCTGTTCACCAGTTAATTTCTGACCTGCAGTATCTTACAGTTATCCTGTGTGCATGGATGTAGCAGGATTAGAAAAGCCTTTGTGCACAGACCTTTTATAATCATGTTGACGTGAGTCAAAAAAGAGAAGCAGCCTTACCAATAAAGTGGCTGTGCCCAGTGGCTGTTGTGCCACCAGAGTGAATAGTCAAATGGGATATCTCTTCACATGGGGACTCCCCCTGTGCATATGGAGAAGGCACCTTGAGGCCCAGCCAAAAGAGATTATAGAGTACCCACTCCTTCAGGAAATGCTGCTTAAAACTTGCAGTCATTACAACACTTGCAAGAAAAAGTGTGAGAAGTCTTGCAGGAAAATTTTTCACTTATCATTAGATTTAGAAACATTGGCAAAAGTTAAATTTGCTATTTTAGTAGAATATCACAGTAAAAGGCTCCCCCAAACATGGCCTAGTTATGCATTTTAGAATAAGGTGTTGAAGGAGCTAATACAGCAGAATTATGATGCTTGAGACACCTACCCATCCCTTGAGCTCATTCTCAAAGATGCCCCAAAAGGGAACACAATATTGTTCCTCATATCTTAGTGACAAAGAGAAATGTCAAGAATAGTGCCAGCCTCACTCCACATACTGCTGAACCATCTCTGACACTGCAATGTTTTAGAGGGCCACCCCATGCATAGAAACACAGTGGGAGTTCCTAAACATATTGGGAGACCCCATGGAACTCTAGGCTTTACTAAGGGGCTCTGGTACTCTTTGCTAATAGCACTTCTGAGTGCACAGCTGTGGCTTAAATCACAGCCCTCTGTCTTTCCAGGTGAAGATAGAACAACAGTTCCATTCACTCCACGGGCCGCAGAACCTGAACCAATGGAGCCTTGTGAACCAGAGAAAGGCATGCTTTACACAGGGACTCTCTCAGTCACTGTGTCTGGAGCTAAGTGTCTACCATGGAACTCTGAGAAAGCCAAAGAGGTGCTCCATGGAAAACAAGTTGACCCAGAAGTGGAGCTGCAGGAGAATTACTGTCGGAATCCAGACAGAGATGATGAGGGTGTCTGGTGTGTCACAAATGAATCACCCTACTTTGACTACTGTGATCTGCACTACTGCGGTGAGAAATCTGCTTAGGTTTGGGTAGGCCCATATTTGAGGCAGTGGCAAAGAACAGGAGTAGAATGAAATGCTTGGCCTGGGAGGAATAGACAAGGATGTACGTGCCCATGCACACAGGAGTCTTGTTTGTCCACATATCACCTGCCTTAGGTGCATAGCACTGTTACCTCTCTGAGGTGTTCTCCCTGAAAACTCACACTGGTGGACAAGACACATTAAAAAGAGCACTGTTTTTAAACATCATTCCTTCATCAGACCAACTGTGTGGGGAAAGGAACATTTACATTGCTGATAATTATGGCAACTATATTTAAACCTTTTGCTTTGTCTTTCCATCTCTCAGACAGCTTGCTAGAGGATGAGAACCAAGAGTCTGAGGGATTATCAGGACGTTCTACTCTTCCTAAAGAGTTCAAACCCTTCTTTGATGAAAAAACTTTTGGTTCAGGTGAAGCAGGTGAGCAAAAACTCTAGGTACAGCATGCCTGCAGAAGGGATAGCCCTTCTGCAAACATGCTGTATCTTAGCTTCTTCCCATTCACTGTTCCTCAGAAACATCAGCTAGCCAAAAGCTGTTAAAAGCAGGGGAAGATACTTAAATTTCTTGAAGAACTCTCTAAAGTCAATATCCAGTTCCAATCATGGAACTAGTAAGCACTTCCTTTCTAGGATCTTCCAGCTTCGCATGCTGACTGCAGACAACAGTTCTCCACTGTGATTCAGGTAGAGTAGCAAAGCCAAGATTGCTTGTTTTTCAGATTGTGGCACTCGTCCTTTATTTGAGAAGAAAAAGATAACAGACCAAAGTGAGAGGGAACTGTTGGATTCCTACACAGGAAGAATTGTTGCTGGGGATGATGCAGAAGTTGGCAGCTCCCCCTGGCAAGTATTGTCTTCGCATAGTCTTTGGGAATTGTGTTTTCCTTCTCTTCAGCTCCAGCAGGTAGAAATAAAAGGGCTTTCCTATCTTAGGCAGCGTGCATAACTTATAGATTCCAATCAAAACTCCTCCAAGTGGCTGGCAGAGCAGTACTAAAATAGCTGGAAAGAAACTCCCCTCTTGAATCAAGTATGCAACTGCTAGAGAAAGCAAGTGTGTTGGTGTGTTTCATCTTCATGTCTTCCTCTTTCCAGCTTTGCTGGAATGAAAAGGATGAGAAACTTCATCAGGTAAAAGAAATGGGGTAAATAAATGGCCTACTACAGAGGATATACATGCCCACAGAAGACTTGCCACAGAGCTACTCACTCCATTTTGTCAGTATAGAGCAATGTTGTTTCCTGCTCACTGCCAAATCTGCACTTTCTGCAAGACACTAGGACCCATTTAGTCCTGCTAAGGACTTCCTTCCTCCTCATCTCTCAGGCAGGTGATGCTCTACAAAAAGTCTCCTCAGGAGCTGCTGTGTGGTGCCAGCCTCATCAGTGACAGCTGGATCCTGACTGCTGCTCATTGTCTTTTTTATCCACCCTGGGACAAGAACTTAAGTACAAGTGACATATTGGTGCGGATTGGCAAGCACGTAAGAGCAAAGTAAGAGTCTGAGAGAAGTGGAAGGAACTAGACTTCCTCTTGAAGTAAAGAGATACTTTAAAGAGATCCACTGAAGTATTGTAACTAATGTCACATGCCTCTCAATAAGAGGATATAATGGGGCATTTGCTTCTCTTGCTGATCCTAAAGGATGAAGTGAAAGCCTGGGAAATCTAAAAGGGTGCTCCTATGTAAAGACAGCATTGTCTCAGAGGGTACAAAACAGAGTATCATAAACTCCAGAAGACTCTCAGCTGCTACTGTATAGTGAGTTTTCCTTCATAACTATTTCAGATATGAAAAGAATAAAGAGAAGATTGCTCTGCTGGATAAAATAATCATCCATCCCAAGTACAACTGGAAAGAGAACATGGACCGAGACATTGCACTTATGCACTTAAAGAGACCCATCAGCTTCAGTGACTACATCCATCCTGTCTGCCTGCCTACCAAAGAAGTCGTGCAGAGGTGAGGAGAGAGAAACATGACTTCTCAAGGCTATTGGCACTAAGAGTGCCAGGCAGAAGAAAGCTGTTACAATACATTTAATTATACTTGTGCTTCCTTCCACAGGCTGATGCTGGCAGGTTACAAAGGGAGGGTAACTGGCTGGGGAAACTTGAAAGAAACGTGGGCCACTAGCCCCTCCAACTTGCCCACAGTTCTGCAACAAGTTAATGTGCCCATTGTAGATCAAAGTACCTGCAAGGCATCCACCAGAGTCAAAGTCACTGACAACATGTTCTGTGCAGGTAAGTAACACTGGAGTCACAGGCACAGCTTGCCACAGAAGTCAAGGGCTCTGAGCTCCTGGTGTGACTCATGCAGCTAGGTTATTCTCTGATAAAGTTGCAAATGCCCTCCACAAAGAATAACTTTCCCATGATAAGAAATTTCTCAGCTCTCAGAAAATGTGAAAGCTGGAGAATTTAAAGCTAAGAAAAAGTTTGCAACAACAACCTGTGTCAGGCATTAGTCTAATGGTACTATGTAGCAGCAGCAGCTGTGGGAGAAATAAGCACAAATAAAATTGTCTTTTCACTAGCACAGAGCAGTTCAGTGACTTCCTAAATTAAAGGCTGCACACCTACTATCCTATCCACTAGCTTGTCTCAATCTTTTGGAACCCATTCATACTTAGGGCCACATTTTTTGAAGGCTCCTGTCTTCCTAAATCTCTTCTAGCATCATACCCTTTTTGAGTGATAAGGGAAATGCACACAGAATTCAAGTTACTATGGATTTATGTACCAGTTTAATAGTTTCTAATATATTCTTCATTTGTGCAGAGTTCATCAGTTCCTACAAGCAAGCCTTGAGATTTTTGACTAAATTTGTGCTGCTTGCATCTAAATGCACGGGACTACTTTAGTTAGGATGGAAGCCAATTACACAAGTGTGCAGAAAATATAGAGCTCTTATGGATTCTCTTTCTAAACAACATTCTATGAAACAGCTGAGATGCAGACATACAGAAAAAATGGAGACACGGGTGATGGGAACGTGCAGAGATACTATCCAGTTTATCAGGAATGAATGAAATCCTCTTCCTCTTCATAGTGATACTTTAGGAGGACAGCTGGGGAGAGGAAAAGCAGAACTTAAGTGACAGGAAAGTAAAAGTGGGGATAACAGTGAATCTCCACAGTAAATAAAACAAGAAGGAAAACAGACTATTACAAATAAGTTTGTAAGACAAGCGAAGCACAGTAGCTTAAGCTACGGCTGTTGCACAGTGTCAGTGCAGCTGACACTAACACCAATTCTGATGAAAAAACAAGAATGAGAGCAGAGAGTAGATTCAAGACTGCTGCAAAGACAGATGCAAAGTTAGAATTTTTACATGTATGAAAAACAGAAGTCCGAATTAACAGCGTCAGCACTCTCATGGGTCCCAAAATATTTATGCTGTTTATCCCAAAACCTTAAAGAAAACATGGCCAACACCATGGGCAACATTTGCCCTACAGTCAAATGTCCATTTTTCTTGCCTGTAGGTTACAGTCCTGATGCACTAAAGAGAGGAGATGCCTGTGAAGGGGACAGTGGAGGACCTTTTGTAATGAAGGTATGTTCAACAAGTTCAAGCTTATAAGGTTTGTTCTGTGCTGAAATTCATAGTCTAAAAAAAGCAGCAGAGTTGAGCCACTGTTGAGTGGTTGAAGCAAACCCAAGTCATGCCTAAGGTGAGCAATGGAGACCAATCCTGCAGTCATCCAGCTCCATTTCTACATTGAGCTCTCAGCATACTGGGAGATCACCTGCAGGATGCATGAGTGATGGCCAATTCTTAATTAGAGATTTAAGAGTAAAGACAAAATTACTCCAACAAACTCTATTGGAGGTGCAAGTCTGAATCCCAAAGTAGCACCCATCATTGAACAGACTGGGGAACATCCAGGGTTTAGATCTGAGAGGGGAACTGAGCTGCTAAACAATCCAGAGCACAAGTCTTATGAGGTGTGGCTGAGGGAGCTGGGCTTGTTTAGTCTGGAAAAAAGGAAGGTCAGGGGAGACCTCCTGAAAGGAGGTTGTAGCTAGGTGGCACTCGGCCTCTTCTTCCTGTCAAACAAAGCACAAGAGAAAATGGCCTCAAGCTGAGCCAAGTAAGGTTAAAGTTGGACACCAGGAGAAAGAGTGCATTTAGTGCTGTGGTATAGTTAACACGGTGGTGTTTAGTCAAAGGCTGGACTTGATCTTGGAAGTCTTTTCCAACCTTAATGATTCTGTGATTCCATCAAGGTCTTTTGCTCCTTCTGCCAATGTCATTTTTTGTTTACTTTAGAACCCAGATGACAACCGTTGGTATCAAGTGGGAATAGTTTCATGGGGAGAAGGCTGTGACCGAGATGGCAAATATGGATTTTACACCCACGTATTCCGCCTGAAAAAGTGGATACGAAAAGTCATCGAAAATCAAGGGCGATAGATGAAGCATTTACCTTGCCTGGTCTCAGTTTTGCTACAATGCTCCACTTTGAAACATAAGCATAGAAGATCCTGAAGTAAAACAAGTTATATCCTTACAACTTGAGAAAAGGAAGGTCTTATCCCTTGAAAATAAAAGCTCTGAAACCCATCTTCTTCCTTTTATTCATGCTGAGTTTAGATGCGGTTGTATCTAAGCCATGACAGTAGCCAGGAGTACCACAGCACTAGCTATACTGCTAATTACCTGTTGTGCTTCAAATTCCGCTCCCTTCCATCACCTACAATCAACAGGTTTTGGACCCCACATAATGGCCTTGTCAGTCACAGCAAGCGAGATTATGCCCTCATGCACCATCCCTTTCCTCCCTTCAAGACAACTAATATTCTGTTCTAGTTTTTGATCCATGTATGTACAAGAGATAACCACCCTACAGTACCTGCAGCATTCCACAAGACACCAATGTCAAAAGTAAAGCAATTAGAAGCTGTTTTGATCAGACAGACATTGTTCACACTACAACAGCTGGCAATAAATACCAGCACCACTGTGTGCAATTCATCCTACAAAGGAATAGTGGCTTGAATACATTAAGCAGCACTTCCAGGAAGTTCCTACACAGCAGGTGGTGCCAGGTCCTCATTGTGTATTTTCCACCTGCATAGCAAAATTCTGAAGGAAGTAATTCGCGTAGTCATTGTCAAAACCTGCAGTGAAAACATCCTGCACTATAGGTGTTTGCTTAAGTTACAAAGGGATCTCGCCAAAAACAAGCGTCAGTCTTTCATAAACTCCTCTTTAGTAGGAATGTGTGGACCACTGAGGACCCAGAAGTACAGCAGAGTAAACACAAATTCTTGACTGGTCAATTTTCTACTAAAACAATCATGACATTTTTTCCCAAGTAAAGCACAAAAACCAACCTCTCAATGAAATCTGAAGAAAAAAACCTCAACATCTCAGGTTTCATGACTGTTTAAAGTCATTGATAACCACATATATTGAACACTGAAAATATTTAGCCCTTCTAATGTTTAAATTTTAAGCCTCACCCCTTCACTACTATCAAATCTGTGACAAAAGAGGGGAACCAGGACCATACAGTTTCTGGAGAAAGTCACTGTTCATATTGACTTGTTACAAACAATACAGAAGAATAATTTTTAAAATTCAGTTTAATGTTATTTAAATATTGTCTGGGCTAAAGATTAGGCTTTATTAATTTATGTGCACAAGTTTTAGTTCAGAACTCCCAGGATATTGAGTCCAACCAAACACTACAAAGACACAGGGTAAAAACTCATTCATAAAAACAACTATATCTTCTGCTACTCAATTATTCCTGTATTTCACTTCTGAGTCAGCTTCAAATTTAAAATAGTTTATGCAGGTTTGCAGGCATTGCTGTTTTACATCCTGAGCTAATTAACAAATAGTTCTTCAGAATGTCTGCTGAATATGGTAAAGGAACATATGGATTAATTAAAATGTCACTAAGCTTCAGAGAGCAGCTAGTAATTGAGAGGTAGTGGCAGTAACTCTAGCCAACACAAACTATTCACAAACTGCCCCGGTTTAAGTGCACAAAACCACAGCACTTACCAATAAGGGCCAAACCTCCACTTGTAACAGAGCTCTGTTCCACAAGTGCACACCCATTTCAGGTTATGAGAGGAGACTATGACTACTAAATGGAGGCAGTGGAGCAATGAATGGCATCATATCAGTTAACACAGGATGGAGAACGCTCGTGATCACCTGCTATCACAGTGTGCAAACTCACCATAAGCACCAAGCAGCATTATGTCAACTGTAACCCCAGCCTAGGGGTCCTATGAAAGGAAGATTTCAGACATTTGCAGAAGCTCTGGCATAGATTCGTAGTACAAGTACTAATTTAAAGTCATGTTTTTACTGTAATCAGGCAAGACAGTTTCAGCAATGGCTCTCAGGCAGAGACTGCTGGTCCACATAGCAAACAACAAAAGCAGCAGTTACATGAAAGAGATTAAAAATCTAGCATAGAAGTGTGCTATTTTAAGCCTGCCTGTCCAACCCTTCAATAACTCTGTTCTAGCTATGGAACAGATGTGCAATTTATGCTACACAACCAGTTTTCACATGGAAGTGCAGCAGTAAGGTGAAAATACATGACCTCCCTAGAAATGAAAGGGCTAGAAAGGATACGCAATGTGTCTGCCTTAGATCTTCATTATTTGGAGCTTCTGAAAAAGGCTCTTCACTAATAAAAAAAAAAAAAGAAGTGGCTACAACTTTTGCAGACTAGTTCTATTAGGTATCTTAGTTAAAAAATGGTAACATCTGATGCTTAAGAGCAAAAAGAATGTAGTGAGTGAGGTTTACCTGCATGAGGAACACTGCTTAACCAGATGAGTTCAGAATAAATGAGTCCACTGACCATACACCACTGCTACTCTATTCCATATCATCAGCAGCAGGCTCCCTCAAAGAAAGCTCCCTCAGCTGGGACCACAATCTGAGTAAAGGCATCACAAGGACTAGATAATTCAAAATAAACATTTCAGCAAACTAAGTATTTTCAAGTTACAGAAACATTCCGAAACAAAAAAAGCAACTATATAAAAAATGTACTACTGCTTATAGAAGAGTGCAAAGTCTCAGGACTGCACCCACAGACAGTGTATTTCCACTCATCTTCCCTACAGTGTATCCAAACCCCAAGGTTCATGTCAGCTTAGTTCAGTTTCTAGATGCCCAGTCACTAACATTCAGAAATAGAGAGTGACCTCTAACCAGCAGCTGCTGCTGTTCCTATAGAGGCTGGTATAGTTAATGCAAACTTTATTTACAAAAGACACTTAAATTAGTTACTTCATGCCATGTGTCCATACAGAATCAACAGTTCAAGGATTACATGGAGAAGAATTCACAAAATTAAAAGTGAAATCACTAAAGGTTTTCTAAGAGTCAAGAACTAGGAAGAGATTTTAAAGACAACTTTACAAATAAAAACCCCAAGTCATGAGAAACTAGTCTGAGCAAGAGGATGGTTGTTTACAGGTCTGTACACTAAAACTAATACACAGACAGCCTCTATTGTCAAAGAGATGCTCATTGAGAAGCAGATTATGTACAAATACTTGTGCCACAATGACTCAACCCCCCCAAAATCCACTGTATTATACATAAACCAGTTTGTATACATTAGGCCTAAACGAGGCCATTTAACTATGAAGACTTCTAGTTTAGTAAACTAAAGCTGAAGCCAGCCCCAAGCAACAGCGATACCGTCTCTCTGCATCTCTATTTGCGACTGCTTTTTATTCTCTCCAATCTTTTTTTCAAGTCATCAATATTGGCCGCTGCAGAAGAGGGTGAAGCCAGGGTAGTTCCAATGCCAGAGGAATGAGTCTGATTGGAGTCCAGGTCCAGGTGTTGGTACTGCTCCCGGGACTCACGCAGCTGGGAAAGCTTACTGTGAAGCATATCTGTAGAGGATGCAACTGTAGGGAGTGTTGGTTTAGACAGCAGAGACATCAGGGGCGGTCTGTCTTCCTGCTATGAGGGAGAAAAGGGAAGTGTTAAGATGTAAAGTGGTAAAGGCCATATAAAATGTACAAATCATCATCAATGGCTTTTCATCTCTTCAAGCAATAAAAACAGAGGAAAGGGAAAGAGCGCCACAACACAAGTGGATTTGGAGCAATAAAGTCAGCTGCTGTCAAAGTCAGAACCATGCAAAGCTAATTACTATGCTCAATCATCTGAGTAGTTAATGTTTAATTTTATGTCAACAGGGACACAAAGAAGCTAGTCTTTCAAGATCAAAAAATTCCCTGCAGACTAGAGTTTTACTGAGATAGACTGCCAGAGTCTTGAACAGCCTAAATTCTAACACAAGAGAAAAATCCCTGCCTATGTGCAACATCAGCAGACAATGAATTTTCTGGAAGAATGAGAAGAGGAAACTGGCAAGACTGAATCTGTAAAAGACTTAAAGTGGCAATTCACTGTTCTTTTACCAATATTTCCATCTGAGTTACTTACCTTGTTACTATGATCTAGGAAACATTTCCCCTCCTCAGAGCTCTAAGCTGATACTCAAATTTGTGTCAAAGGTTAAAACAGTGATGCACCTGGATGACTATTCCTAGAGCCAACATCACTTCTCACATGGCCGAATTCAAATTTCAGGAATTGGCACTAGATTCCTAACACACAGATCATTGAACTGTAAGAAATTTTGGTCCATAGATTTCCAGTACTAAGCTCATTTATCATTCCTGCACCTCAGTATCCATACACCCAAAACATATAAAACTTCAAGGTTTTATCAGCTCTCATGGTAGTTTTAGAGCAGAAAGTCTAGAATTTCCACATCCTTAATCTCTGAGGTGTTAACTTTTAGAGAACAGTTATTGTTTGGACCTTTCTGAGACTCAGCTTCCCATCAAGGAATAAGCTACAGGCCTGTAGAAACAACCTGCACACAACATCAGCAATGCAGACAGAGCAGACTGAAATGCAAGCCTACTTGGCCAAGTAATGAGATTAAAGGCATTTATACTAGGCATAGTGACATGCAGTGAGTAGCTAGGACATGCATTATAAATGAAAGATCATAAATTCTGATTGGAATCTGCCTTCTGGCATTTGAATTCTTATTTAAAAAAAAAAAAAAAAGTAAGCGCGTGCAAATCAAGTGCCTCTCCAGGGGATTTTACAAGTGTTGTCAAGTACAATACCTTTGTGTTGTCAAGGCCACAACGCTGCCTGAGGATTTTTAATCTTTCCAAGTAAACTGAAGGCCCCACTTCCTCCCCATTTGTGTTTCCTATAGATGAAGATACAGTGTGGGTAGATGCAGGAACACATGTTCCTTCCATCTGAGAAGAAATTCCTGGAAGATGAGGGGAAGGAGAGTTAAAAGATTTAAAACATCAGAAAAGCATAAACTTCTTGGTCAGTTCCTTGTGATAAGATCCAATGGATGAAGAATTAACCAACCTATTATTCGCTAGTTATTTGCATTTGCTAGTATAGATATATCTGGCCTTTCATTTCCTTGCAAAAGTGACAACTGAAAACCAAGAAAAGAAATGGAGAAATTTAAGGAATGGCTGCAGAGCAGCTCTAGAAGTGCTGAAACCAACAGCTGACGAGAACAGTGCAGGGAGAGGAAGATGGTGCTGTGCATCAGCAGTGAACATGTCCAAGGGGAGAACTGGGCAATTGGCAAGGTGAGAAATACTTGGAGTTGTCTGTCTTTTTGTAGTTTAGTCACACTTTTGGGCTTACCACTGATTCTAACCCCTCTTTATCTCTCATTTGTGCAACTTGAAGCTTTTTGTTCCAACACAGTCTCAAAGAGTGATTTCTGGAATGCACATAACAAGGTTTTTAAAGCTTCCCTACCAAGAGACTAGAAAAGGAATTTACATTATGAAAAAACCTTTTCCATTATTAAAAGAATTGCAAATTCTTATGACTTATCATGGACAAGGATTTGTTCTCACTAATTTATGACAAGGGTGTTTAAAATAGATAAAAGTAGAATAAAGGTTAAGCATTTATACCTTAATCTAAAGGTATGCACTATCTATCTATGCAATCTATCACTGTTGCAGTATGGAACAGCATATTTTATTATATCAGACAAAGTTAGGGAAGAAAAAAAAAAGACAACTGTGGCAAGTAAATTAGGTTTTGAAAACTGCTGAACTAGTATTTCTCAGTTGTACAGACTCTTACGATGCAAAATAGAATTTTCTGTCCTACATAGGTGGACACATTTAGGAAGTTCTAAAAGAACCTCATATAATCCATCTTCCTAAAGGGAATGATGGATTATACAGGGATCCACAATACAAGGATCCACAATGCAGGGATAGGAGAAGGAGCAGTAGTAGAAAAAAGGCTAAAGTTTCACAGGACACTATGAAATGAGTAAGAAATTAAGGTTAGAGGTAGTTCTGCTAGACTGTGTATCAGCTTTTACTGTCAGCTAATAATTTGTCACATTCCTTCCCTAATATATCATTAAATACTCCTTTGTATTTATGTGCAATGAAAAGACTCAGCAACAAACAGTTTTACAGTAATTCATCCAATTAATCACAAATTCTGCAGAAACAGTTCATGTTATTTAAAATAAGCTTTCCAATTCCACAGAGAAAAATACTATTAAAAGCATCCTATGTGTTTTTTAATAAAAAGGTCAAAGGAAAATCTGACAGCTGATACTGCTGTTTTAAACCACCTTTATACCTTGCAAAACCAATTCTTGATACCAAACACATGAAACACAGGCGAATGTTCAATCCACACTACAGGACAGCAATTAGAACCACGTGTTTGCCAAGTCTTTCAGATGTTTTCTCCATTTAGTGTGGTTCTAACTTCTGGTTTTGTAAACAAAGAATGCTGCCTCACGAAGCAACTCAAGCAGCAAGAAAATGGCTTGCTTCAGAAATCCATAAATGTATGCAAATATTAATTTCTACCAGGAGACCTGTAACTGTTCTAGCTCTGCTTCTCACAAACCAATCAGTTTTGCTATAACGTACCTGTAGAAGTAGCAATGCGTCCTTTCCCTTCCCGTTCTGTTTCTATCAGTCGGAGGCCTCTTTCCACATAGCTTTGGAAGAACTGTGAGGAATTTTTCAGGAAGGGCTCAATGTCTGCATCAGAATATTTCTTTTTGTATTCATACAGTTCTGCCAGACCCTGGGAAGGAAGAGTTGCTATGTATTACTACAATATGCATACACTATTGCATATACTGTTGCATACACTATTCTAGTGTATCATGCTCTCTTTCTTGCAGGAAGGGGGCACTCACCTCCTTGGTGTTCTCCTTTGAGCCAATCTTCTTGAATATTTCTGCCAAAATATCATTGACTTTGGCTTTTGAAGCCTTTTCCTCCTAAATAAATAAACAAAAGGAGACTTTTAAAACAAAGAATAAAAAAGAAATCAGACAAACCCATGACACCCTCACACCTGCTAGCTGGATACAGAGCTTCCAAGAGGGAGAAAACCTTGAAGTGATCAGGGTTCTACATAGCCACTTAATACACAGAATGTGAGCAAGAACATCATGAAGATGTCAGACTCCTTCTGAGAAGTGTTTAAAACCTGTTTTGGATATGGCTTACTTTTAGTAGATCAGATGCAGTACCATGCAGCATAAAACTTTTGCTATACATTTGAATTTCCTGCAGAGTACTTCATCCTAGGATATGCACAGTATACTCAGGTAAACACATACAACAAATTCCCAAAACAGACGTAAATGAAAATTTCACTTTACAAGAGTATTTCCAACATTAGTTGTATGTTGAAAAGGGAATTACTACTTACACAAAATTTAGTTTGTTTCTTAAATTAATTGCTTTACACTCCCTTCCCCTGCCAACACATTGTTACTTACTATGCGAGAAGCTCCTTTTTCTGTATCCTTATCAGCTTTTCCAGTCTGCTCCATAGCGTGTTTCATTAGTCTACAAAGGTGAGCTTCTAGCTCAGACTCATTTTTGTTGTCTATCATTGTTAAATGATCTAAGATCTAAAATGAGAAAAAAGGGGAATATTAAAAGAGGGGAAAAAAAGAGGAAATACTCTAAAGACTGCATGAACATCCAATTTAAAAATATGTGACTAGTGATTGCTCTGACCTTGGGCCCTTTCAGCTTGCACAGGCTGTGAAGGAGTGTCTTCAATGTCCTAATAGGGAACTCACTCTTACACTGCTTGAGCTTCTCTTTGGGAAAGACCTTCATGAAATTGTGGATATCCAGCAGAATCCGATCCAGATTGATGCTATTGATGGTTTCCGGAAGAAGACGCACCATTCTCCACAGACACTGGAATGAGAGGCTGACTTAAAGCAAGACAACTCAAGAAAGAAGCACTTGATTATATAAGAAGTTACATAACACTATCACTGAGCCACTTCACTCTGCTAGCACATCATACAGGCATGCACTGTGTCTGCTGCTCAAGCAGGTTTGCACTGGTGCATACTTTCTCTTTGCAACTGGCTGTACAGGAGCCAGATCTTTCTTTAGAGCTGATGCATACGTAAGGTACTGATTTCTCTACCTATAACTGGAGACTGAATGCTTTGTGTGAAGACATTTCAGCAGATAATACATATATATATATATATATATGCTATGTATACCTACACATAGACAAGTTCTTTAGGTTTAACCTCATTAAGAATGCCCGAGCTGTCTTTAAATCTTAACCAGTTACAAAAGGGCGTTGTATGGTAAGAAACGATCGTGCTCATGCTTAAAATGCAGACATTTGCCTGTTCACTCTGCCTGTCAACACAGATGACAGGACAGAAGTCAGCTCCAGCCTGGCATTGTCTGAATCCATACTACAGTGTGGTCCTCAAGCTAATAAGCCCAGCAGGTGACTGTATGGAGGACTGCACCTCTGTGTGGAGTTTGTATTAGTGTACACAAGCTTCTGTAAACTATTAACAGGTGTTAAGCTCCCCCCTAAAGTCCCTATATGTGACATTGTCCTGGGGTGACATTATGATGTTTGTATATCCCCATTATCTGTTCCGTGCCTTTAAGACCGGCTCTGAAGAGTGGAAGTTTTGTTTGTGTTTCTCTTATCAGGGACACAGAGAGAGCGTACATCAGGCTGTTTTTTCTCTGCTTGCTTAGCTTGCTGCTTTGCTGGCTAGCTTTTCTGCTCTTGCTTCTGCTTGGCCTTTGCCTCTGCTTATTAGTTAGTTTAGCCAAACAGTCCACATTGCTTCCTGGACTGTTTCTCCTCTCCTCTTCCTGTGACCATCTGGAACCTGCTCCGGACTGGGACCCGGGAACACCGAAGGTTCGGCTGCAGCGGCTGGCCCAGCGCCGGAGGGACTGAGAACAGAGCAACCACCCCTCAAAGTGACTTTCTGATTTTGCCATCTTTCTCAGAGCGGTGTCATCGGGTATTGTTCATTTTGTGTGCTGGGGGGTGCTGGGCCAGTCAAATAAACAGGTTCTTTCCACCTCTCTCCGAGGAATTTTTTCCCAAACCGGTTGGGGGGAGGGGCTGTGTGGGTGTTGCTTTCTGGAGGGGCCCTCCGTTGCAGATTCTTTAACAAATTTGCCCTGAACCAGTACAGACATCTACTAAGATCAGAATTATAGAAGTTGTAAGAAATATTTCAAGTTATGGACACTAATTTTTTTAACTCCATCTGTTCTTTCAGGTAAGATGATTCAGAGAAACCATGTAAGTTCAAAATCCCCACTACAGGCTCACCTTCATGACAAGTTCTGAAAACTTAGGAGAACTGGCTGTTGCTAGAAGACTGTCTTGGAGCAGGACAAGCAGAGCACTAGAAGGAATAAATTTATAAAGATTACACAGAAAAAGTGCTACACATAAGAAAAAAACCAATACCAACTCAGCACAGAATACCACAGCAGAGACTGGGGTTAGTCCAGCAGACGAGCAACAGCTCTTACCTTCTCTCTTTTTAGTATGTTACAAGAATTTAAGAGACAGCCTGCTGAACTTAAAAGCACAAAGAACCATACTAAGCTGGCTTGTTTAGCCTGCCTCCAGCTGTACAGTCAAATTCTGATCACAATTAGTGATAATTCTTTATTAGCTAGCTGAGTGATTCTACAGACAGCGGTCTTTGCTTACAAAATGACTAAAACTCAGCCATTCAAGGAACATAAGAGAACAGGTAAAGAAGAGCAGTTAATTGTGCACTTTTCATTACTTACCTCAAGATGTTGGTCTGGTCAGACTTCTCCAGAACTTTAACTACCAAGAGGTTGACTGATCGGATCACCTGCTCGCCCTCCTCAAGATCTTCAACCCGAGAATCCAGCATTAATGTAATAAGACCATGCATTAGGTCTTTAAGCACACCAGTGGATGCCTCTCGAGCCAGACTCTCTATCTGAAATAGCTACAGATTGAAGAAAGTGTCAGTTTTCCCTGCACATAATCCTTTACTATAAGGACTTCTCTAGACTACACTGTCAAACCAAGACATCTCCACATCTTCGTGTTTCCCACAAAAGTAAGAACAAAACTATGAACAAAGTTATTTCTACTGAGTGACTTCTGAAAATATTCAGGCCACCAACTCAGCAATCAAAAGGTAAAGAATTTTAAAACCAGAGCTTAATAGAAGTCTTAGTCTGTATTTTGCAGAAGCAGAGACCTTCTTCTCTTCCCCTAATTCTTATTCCCCACTTACTCTCAAAAGGTGCATTGATAAGCATTTGGCAACAAACCCTCCTAAGACAGACTTAGTAGGAAGCTAACCTAGGTACAGAACAGACACTCCATTCTCCCACAACTTCTGTGCAGAAGTTATTTGTTCTTCACCTTATCTCTTACAGCAAGCCTTACCGTGATCATGCTCCCAATAATACAGCTGTAAAGTCTGACAATCTCATCTTTGTCCAGCTTCTCATCTGCCATATGTGTATTGTAGATCAACCGGAGCTGCATAAATGTGGCTATCAGGAATTGATCGATGTGGCCAGACATAGCTTCTGCTTTGTCCTCCTGCTTGAGAACCTCATCAATCTAAGATTTAAAAACAAAACACTTGAGAGTAAAGTCAACATAATGCAAACAGTGCAGAATAACAATGATTTAAATACTTTTCTGTAGGAAAGGTTTTGCCCTGAGTAATCCATTTGCCAAGGCAGTTGTATTCTAAGCTTTCACCTAAAATCAGTAGCTAGAGATTTATATTGCTAATCCAAACACAATCAATTACTGATATTTTAGAGAACTGCAATTCTATCCCATACACAAATGAAAACAGCAACAGCTGCATTACAGATTCTGGAATTTACAGTTTTATGAAGTCTTCTGGACAAAAAAGCGTCTAACTAGTTAAAGTCACCTTAAACCCATGCAAAAACTATGGGGCAAGACAATTCTTTTGCCAAGGATCTCTAAAACTGCTCAAATTTAAAAGTTAAGACTCACTGACTAACTGGCTTTTACAAACTCTTAGCAAAAATAATTTGACAAAACCAAAAATATAACACAGAAGCACTAATGAGAAAAGCATTAAGGTTATTCTACATCTTTAAAGCGAGTCAGATGGCCCCTGTGCACTTAGTTTTGTCATCAGGGAGATTCTGAGCAGAGCCCACATCACCTGACATGGATGCTCCACCACAGTGCAACTCATCACCCTCGCAGGCAATGTCTGGTACAGTGTGATTAGTTGCTACCTTAATTCACTTACCTGTGTCAGAGCCTGGATGCTTGTATTTATATCACCACTGGCCACTTGGGAAATGACAAAGTTGATAGTAGAAGCTGTGTTACTGTGCATGTCATCAAAGTGTGGGGACACAGCACGGATTCTAAAGGGTTGGAAACAGGATTCATTACTTTTTGGAGAGCTATACTTATGTACACTTAACTGCTGTATTTCAATGAAGATTTAGAGGAAAAAGGATTTCATTCTTCACTGAGGATTCTCAAGGAAGGAATAATTTCTTTTTACCATGTCTATTGCACTCTTTGTAAAGACACTGATGATGCATTTACAAACTCAATACCATCTATGAAAATGCCTACGTAGAACTAATATTTTTCATTAAACATAACTGTTCTCTAGATTTCAGAAGAGTACAACAACCCTTTGTTTTGCCATCTCCTCAAGTTAGCTGACATTACCCTCTTATGGAAACAAGTCTGAATGTAGAAACTAGCACTATCAATTCACCTTTTCAAAATACTTTTTTAGGCAGCCTTGCTGATTTCACTTAGGAGGTAAAACTAAACTCACTTGGGCTCAGGAATCAAGACTGGCTCAAAGATGTCATCTAGTTTGTGTTGTACAAGTGCTGGCATCTCACATCCGACGGTTCCATTGTCATTTTCAATTTCATCAAGATCCAGCTGAAATTCCCGTGGAACTGTATGTGTTGTCTCCGGGTGACCGCCCATGTTGCGATTTTGGCTACAGAAACCAGGAGAGAGTTTTAGTTTAAGGGGTAAAATTATTAGCACTAGCATCCACCGGTAACCTTAAAGTTCTCATACTAACACAGGTTTTGCAGTTTGGATTATATTCAAGCCCCTTAACTCCCTCTGCTTTTCCCCTAGTCCTTAGTAAAACAAACTTCTGTAAGCCAGAAGAGCAGCTGCTACTTTACTTGCCCTCCTAGTTTCTCTTGTAAACCACAAGATACCCTGTACCTGTGCCAGGTATGCATGGTTTGGGATAACTAGCACAGTTTACAGTACTATTAAAATAATATAACTTTAAAGTTTGAAGGGCTTTTTTTGGCTTTTTAAAAAATAATGGATAGGATGCACATATACAGAGCAACTTCACAAGCCCCTGTGAGTCCAAGACTCACAGCATTCCCACATGACCTATACTGCATATCAGATTTCTCAAGGAAATAATTGAATATTTAGTTCTCAGCACAGACTTTTAATCAAAAATGATGAGCAGGTGGCAAGGAATAGTTTCTGAGCTTTTTGTTTTGGGTACTGTTGTCCCAGGCTCTACAATTCACACATGCTTATCCATTTTTATGCTTAATGTCTAATACAACTAGAACATGGTCCAACAAATATCAAGTTTAGTCCAACACACTGAAAGTTCTCCCAATATTTTTAACAGTTGCTTAATGTTTAAGTGCCATGTCTGTCTGCAGCCTGACCTACAGTCACCTTGACAGAAACCTGTATTTCTCTTTTCTTTCTTCTCTTTTATTCAGAGATCTATAAATAATCTAGAACTAGCCATGGCAAACCCATCACCCTCAGGAAGGGATGGCAAGGATAGAAATTGAAAGATACAAGAGCCTTGCTACCAAGGAGTTAGTGGGCAGTACTTACATCCTATAAGTGCGATACATAATTCTGTCCATGGAGAAGCAGTGAAAAAAGGCACAAGACCATTTAGAAAGATTTCAAGACAGACAAGACAAAAAAATTTCAGACATTTAGATTTATATTATTTGGCCATTTTTCACAACATGCGAAGATGATGATACAAGAACTAAAGTGACATTGTCAGACATATTAGCACATACACTATGCAGGTAGAGACCATAATGTAACATCACATACTTGAGTTTGGAGGACATGTCCTCAGCTTGTCCCTTGCGCATCATGCTGGCATTGGCACTCATGTTCTGAGTACGCTGAGGCTTCTCCTCTGCCTGTCTCACTGGAGCAGAAGAGGGTCTCTTGGCTGACCGCTTTATTCTTTCCTCCAGCATGCTCATGTCTTTCTCTGAAAGCTGTAACACACAATGCTATCACTCATCCTGAGTTGTATGGGTTTTAGAAGTCTCAGTCACCTAGAGGATTCACACCATACTTATCAGTGCAGACTGAAATTCTCTAATACGAAGGTGGGAACTGTCAATGCTACCTCTGAGCAGCAAACTCACCAGAACACTCTGGACTGTCAGATGCTACTTCAAGAGCTAATTAACCCATGCTCACAAGCTGTAATACAGAATACACCTATTTCTAGCCCTGGTTTTTCTTTCAAGAAACAGTTAACTTTGAATCCAAACTATGGTACCATCCAGTGTTTGTAATTGTTACATGTGTTGCTGCAAAAACCCCAAACAAAAAAAAAACAAAACAAAAAAACCCACCCACCTTTCTACATTCCCTACCACAAGTGCTTGAACACTCTGGACCCTGCCACAGAAGCCAGAGTTCTTCTGATAGTTGTTCTGTTCAATGTACTCATAATTCAATATGAACACCAGATGAGGCAACTTAATGCTCCAACTCAGGCAGTGTAAAGATTAATATTTACCTGCTTATCTACCAGACTGAAGACTATCAATAACTCCATTTGAACAAAAGTAGGCATTACAATTTCATGAGCAATACTCTCCAGCATCCCTATGATTTAGAAACCTTCCTGAGAATCCACAGATGGACCATACTGAAGCTCAGAAAGTCATGGTTAGAAAGAGCTGAATTGTTCAGGTGCTACCTTTACCTTGAAAATTCAAAAGCAAACTATGTAGTTCTCAAAACTACAAAATGCTCTTGACACCAACAGCAAGATGTACCATGATCAATCACAAGCAAATGAGTGCTAATCCCCTACAAAAGCGTAAGGACTTGAAGAAAAACCAAACCACCAAAGCCCAAACAAACAATCCCACAAACCAAACCAAGCACAGCATGCTAACCCAAATCCACCATGAACTCATGTGCAGTTACACTGACATTTCCAATCAGCTTGAACACTTGGTCACCATGGACGTTGTAGACAGTCACGATGGTGTTCAGCGCAGCGTTGCGCACGGCGTTGTCCCGGTCACCAATGTGGGTTGCCATTTCTTTTAAGGCTTTCCCTGGAGTTGGCTGGCACACATTCATGCCATACGATTCAACCAGACATCCAAGCTCTTCC
The DNA here is from genome assembly GCF_028769735.1 of Zonotrichia leucophrys gambelii. NCBI lineage: Eukaryota > Metazoa > Chordata > Aves > Passeriformes > Passerellidae > Zonotrichia > Zonotrichia leucophrys. Next base: position 33,757,179 of record NC_088175.1, read on the forward strand.
AAGCATTCTAAAAGAAGATGATAACATATGCACATTCAACTTAAAAGCTGCTGTAAAGAGAGAGCGCTCCCAATTCCTGTGTTGCTTGTACAGCACGAACATTCACTGTAGAGAACTGCCAATCACAAAGCTGAGGACAGATATAATCCAGGTGATTTATGAGATCAATAGTAAGCTACAGCAGACTTCTTCACAGATAAAAGCAGTCAGTCATCCTTCTACACTTCAAGTATTTCCCATAACCATGTAGGAGCAATGCTACAGTTAACATCACATTCAGGTAAACAGTCGTGAGCTTGCAATACTATATTATGTAGAGATTTAACTTTCTGCTTATACCAGGATAAGATACTCTCAAAGTGATCAGGAAGTTGTTTGAACTACAAATGCCACAATTTTATTACAGACATTATTTGTGGTGAAACACATGTACAGTGTAGAGACACGTCTTGCTCAGATGAACTGATTCCCTTGGTGAGTAGGGAAACAGTACTGTCACTGTTCTCACCAGCACTGTTTCACTAAGAAAACAAGCCTACTCAAGGGACTCATAATACTCATAGCAACTTAAGAGATTCCTTGTCTTTGGAAGGTATAAAGACACCAAAATATAAAAAGCAATATGATACTACTTGAAAATCTCATCCTTTAAACACTTGCAAACATCTGCATAAAATGCCATGTGCATGCAAATCTCACATCCCACTCAACTTTCTTATGCTGGGTTTTTCAAGATGCAAACCAAAGCAATTTCAAGTACTTTGCACATGTACAGTTCAACAGGCCATTTCCTACCTGCACGTTGTTTGGAGTTTTTTGACTTTGTCCCCTCCATGATAAAAGGGAACATCTTGCTGGCTGGATAGATGAGACACATTCTGTTCAGAATGGCACGTACATCCTTACGGATGACATCTTTCGGTTCTCCTACCTAAAGGAATATTAACATAAAAAATTAAAAAGAGGGGAAGAAATACAAAATATTTTATACAGTTTTGTGATACTTTTGACTATGCTAAATAGTCTTAGGAAAGCCAGAATCATTCTCAAGGCAAAAATCCCTTTTTTGTCAATGGCTTTTAAGGGAAATATGCCATATAGAATCATAAAGGTGACAAAAGACAACCTTAACACCATTGAGTCAAACTGTTAAACCAACACTGCCAAATCTACCACTAAACCATGCCCCCAAGTGGCACATCTACATGTCTTCTAAATATTTCCAGTGATGGAGACTAAACCTCTTCCCCAGACAGCCCATTAAAGTGATTGACAACCCATTCAACAAAGAAAATTTTTCCAAATATCCAATGTAAGCCTCCCCCAGAACAATTTGGGTCCTTTGGCTCTAATTATATTCACTTATTACTTGACAAGACAACATCAACATCCCCCTTGCTACAGCCTCCTTTCAGGTAGTTATGAAGAGCACTAATATATCCCCTGAGCCTCCTTTTCTCCAGGTTAAATAAACACAGCCTGTTGAATCTCACACAAGCCACCAACTGGACTTCACTCCATTCACAATATATTTTAAATGAACATATTGCAATGCTTGATGGTATTCTGCCATAATCCTCATGAAAAATAACATTAGTTTCTGTAAAACAAATTGTACCTTTAGGATAAGATATGGGATGAAAGAGGATGCTTCATTTTCGGTGAGGTGATACTCTTCTTGACTCAGCAAATTGAAAAGCAATTTAAGGTATTCAAGTGTTTTCATCAAAACACTTGTGTTGGTATCAAAGAACCGCAGGGTAAGCCATTTTAGGATCAAATCCAGGCAGCTGATGACTCCATCTTTTTCACTCTCCAAGTGCTTGAAGGCAGTTAAAAAAAGAAGTTACATAAATGAAACACATATATACACTGTTCAATAAGAAAATAAGCTAAGCTATGTCTGATAAGATAATCTACATTTATTAGGAGATTCTCAGAACAATACATACTCATTTTTAACTTAGATGCCTTTCTGAAATTCTAAGAGAAGTCTCTGGTGAGGAAATTTTCCCTTCTCCTGAGAAACAGTATTAATACCAACTTCATCATACCTCTGAAAATTATTTCTATATATGTTTAGGTTTCAACTACACAGAACAATGATCCCTGGCTCCTCAAAGAATTTCTATTTTATTTAATTCAAGTAGTATCTTTCATAGCAGAGAGTAATTCTGTCAGCCTCATCTTCTACCACAGATCCAAACTCACCTCAATCATAACAGACAGTGCTTTGTTGTGGTGCTGGAAGTCAGCATGAAACATCTCATCCTGTAGCCACTTGGCAACACAAGTGGACATCTGAGTTTTCAGCTGCTCAATATATTCATCACGGGGAGTAGTGAAATTCCACTTTAACACCTGTGAAAGGCAGTATTTAGAACTCACAGCAAGTAATACCTTTTCTTCCTGACAGATGCTGCTGATTGAACATCTTTTAATTCTGCTTTAGAATCTGTTTTCAAAGCCTTCTTATTACCAATAAGTAATGAAAAATTAGTGGTGTTTGCTCAATTTTTTTTTCACATGACAAGTTTTCTTCATATGGACTGATTATCCTTACACTATTATCTTACTAATTATCACTTTAACTCATTGTTTTTAAGCTCCAGACAGGTCTACTTATTAGCAAGTTATAAATAACACACATATTTTCACTAATAGAATTTTCCCTACAAATTGCTAAGTGGGGCTGCTCAAAGTAAGTATATTAAAGCATTTGCAACGTATCCTAGAACTCTGACATTCTACCTGAAAACAACTGACTAAGCATAATGATACTTCACTACTTGAAAAATGTAAAAAGTCCTTAGGTTTTTATGACAATGTATAAATGCACAAAATTTGAAACTCAGAAAAGAAATACCACAGTAAGCCCACTACTGATGTATGAAATTCAACTCAAGAATCAGACTCCAAGAGATGGACAGTGGCTAACACATGTCACAGTATGTTTAATTCTAAATTAAAAACTAAAGAAAGTGTTAAAAGCCTCCACTTCCAAACTTGTGAACACATTCTGATTTTTTCTCACCTTCAGAGCTTTCTCTTCTCTCATTCTCTGTTCCTTCCCATTTGGGACAATGATAAAAATGGGGCCTGATTTATCATCGTCTTCCTTCAGACTAGGCTTGCTTAGCACCTTCTTTCCCTGTACCTGAAAGAAGCAAGGTATTAGCAGGCAACACAAGCCATACACATGCCTCAGTCCCAGCAACTGCAGGTGTTAGATACTTGCCACCCTCACCCTATGTGTACAAGAGGCAGAGAGAAGCTGAAAGAAAAATGTTGATTAGAAGTTTAGAAGTGTGTGCTCAGCTGCTGTGGAAGCAATACCCATGACAGTGTGCACAGCAGGACCCTGTGAATTATGAGACATCACTCTCAACCAGTGTGCTAGTCACCCACACACATCCCTAAAACCCAACGTGGTACCTGTTTGACAGACTGGCTCTTTGTCAGACTTGAACTGCCCTTGCTGAGGCTTGCATTAGCTTTGGACAGGCAGGCATTACCCTTGGACATACAGCTATTAACATCTGACTGCTGGAAATAAGCCATAGAAAAGTCTTTGCTTAGCATGTGTTAGAAGGTTTGGAATGGAAACTTAAGAGTAAACAGCTGTCTGACAATAAAGGTCCTAATTCTACCAGCAGAGTTCTGGCAGAACACTGCACTGACTTAAGCAGACCTACAACATCCTTCAAGGACTGTTCTGCTCATTCTTACCATGAATATGGACCTATATCAAATGTTCTTGTTACAGCACTACTTCAGACAATGGGACTGTAGAATATTTTGGGTTATTTTTAGTTATATACATAGGACAAACTTAATTATTAACAGCAAAAAAAAAATTACTGTAATACAAAACAATAGAAAAATCTAACCAAAAATCGACTGTAATTAGTTGAGATTATTACATTTTTAAACATACTCCTTCCCTTTTTGTGCTTTGACTGAGAACTTCTTGCCCTTCATACTGTAAGGCAGAGGTTAATTTCTTTTGATACATGGGTTCAAAATTAATATTCATGGCCCTGGAATAGTAAGAATGAATTCACAATAGCACAAAATCAAAGAGGCCAGGAAAATTTCTAACAGAATGAGTTTCTCATAAGACTGATTTTTGACAAAATGGACTTTAGGAATTAAATAGGTAATGACAAAAGCAGTGATCAGGGAAGTGATATGGGAATGTCTGTCATCTAAGAGTTCAGACAAACATGAAGATTTTTAATAAAAGTTGTCCATAGCAAGAACTACACTCTTCTACCTATAACACATGAACAAACCACAGCTACTAACTGTAAAACTGATTTTACACAAAAGGCAATCAACATACCTTAGTTTTAGAGGAGAGTCCTCCTGCTTTGGCTTTTTTGAGATCAGGCTTAGATTCCATGGTATTAGATCCCAAATCATCAGCAAATGCTGGAGAAACAGTAGACCACTTAAAGTTATCTAGAAGCCCATTTTAGCTTATCAGTTTTCTCAGGACATAAGAAAAACTGTTTGTGGATATAGTATGTTTAACACACATATGTCTGAGGCTTTTAGACTCACTGAAGAAGTCCCTTAAATTCCATGTTAGCATACAAAGTTTTCCTAATTTCCTAATTAGGATTATGGTACTTGGCCAATTTGTCATTTTTCAAAACAATTAAAAAATGCAGACATATATACAGTGCAGGCTAATGTCTAGAGCTGTAGTTGAACCTGGCTTGAGTAAGCTAGCCCCAGCAGTTTGATTCTTCAAATCAATTGTCCCCTAATCCCATCACAGAAGCATTCTGGCTGTCCCACAGTGAACTACACTGAGGAAATAGTCCAGAGAAAAAATAATGGGAAAACATAAAAAAAATAAATTAAAATCAGATTAGAATTAGAAAAAATCTCCCCCTTTAGCCCAGCTTGGTTTTAGCTTCAATACCAAGTAGATATTTTCAAGTTTTCAAATAGCAGCTGACAGATGGTTGTATGGAAAGGAAACACCCTCCTACATTGGAAGCTGATTCAAATGCAAGAAAGACCAGAATCCTAACTATGGCTGAATACTTTTTCAGCTAAGTATGTTTATTCCTCGGCACGTCAAAAAGCTTCAAAATCCACCATTTTCTCAGTCATTTCCCAAAATGTCAGAGAAGTTACCTGATGCAGGTTGGAATTTGGCTGGAGCTGCTCCTCCTACCCCTCTGGAAGATGCTTTAGCAGGAGGAGCTGGTTTGGCTGGCATGTTGGCTTTGGCTTTCTCCAGCATGGCCAGTACCTGGTCTTTGGAAGTTGGCTAGAGAATGAGAAGTTCAAAAAAGGAGTGATAAATTCAATAATGCCGATCACTAATCTTTCCAATACATGCTACAGACAACAACACCAAAATTGGTTTGAAACAATCCATGCTCTGTTAAGCATCTTGGACGATGGTCATCGTAAAACATCATCCTTCTCAGATACTTTTGTTCTGAGTTAAAACATCTTTCCCTAAAGTTTCTTCTGCAAGACCTATGGGAAATGTGTAAACTCACTCTAGGTGAGTGGTCTTTGGATTTCAGTGGAGTGCCTACTCACCACTCAGGGGTCCATAAGCCAAACCAAACTGCTAGACAACATGTTAAAGTATGAGTAGAAAGGCATGGAGTGGGACAGGAACTGGTATGGAAGCTATCTGCAAGTAATTTTTTTTCAGAAGAAAAGCAGAGTGAAATATCAAGCTCTTGAAGTAATAAGCCTGTAATTTCTCTGCTTCAGTAATCGTTTCTGAAGCAGAGAAATCTCTAGCTCACAGCTCCTGATACTATTTTCAGTTCCCCTGAAAATAGTCAATGCAGACAAGCTTACATGACTCAAGACAGCGTGTCATGAGACTGTGAATAGGACTTAATAGTCACTCATTCAAGATCACATGATCTAATCTTTGTAACAGAAGTACCTTCAGCTTGCCAGTGGCTTTTGCCATCTTCTCAAAGCCCAGATGCATCATGAAGAAGGGCAGGGCATCCTGTGCCTTTTTGCGCACATCCCCATTTCGATCTTCAAGGCAGGAGTACAGGTGAGGCACACACAAGAGTAGGTCAGAAGGAACAGAACGGAGGGCAGGCAACTTCTCAGCCAACCAACCAAGAAGCTGAAAGAAAGTTTTAAAAGAAAAGCTTTTGAAGAAGTGTTCACAGTGCTGTGCCAAGGCACAAGAGTCTGAATAGTAGTCCCTCACATACCATTATATTCTACCCAAACATTTTTCAGGCAAATGCTCTTCAACAACATCAATTTTCATATGAGCAAATACAAAAATTAATTTAAGCACAGTTATGTTAAGTACAGTTATGTAATGTTAACACAACTATCTTAAAACTTGAAGCCTGGTCTTTTTGCAGGCTGTTTCTTCCTTTTGAAAGGAATAGAATTTCAGTCATTCTTTTTAATGTCTCCAGTTCTGTTCCATGGTGAATTTAAGGGACCACAAATTAGCTCTTAAAACGCTAATCAAAAATGACAGAAGTTTCACTTTAGAGGCATTGAAGTCTAAATGACAGCTATTATGCAGGAAGAAAGCTTGTTATTAGCCTTTCAAGGTTTAACAACTTTATGTCAGAACAAATACACAGCTACTTCTTTTCCCATATAACGGTAGCATTGGGTCATTTCAGTCTGCATAGATCAAGAGTCCATAGCACATAAGGTTATTTTGATTTGACACACTTAAGAAGTTTACTTGACAGAAGCCTACCTCTTGTCTTAGGAAAGGATTTTCTTTTTTAAGCTCTTCTGACAGGTCTTCCCCTTCCAACCACTCTTTCATGCCAGTTTGTTCGGCCCAGGCATTCACAGTTGCCAGTGCAGCAGCACGAACGTTATTCTGTAGCAAGAACAAGATTTAAAAAGAATCAACCTAAAGAGGGGTCAGAAGATTAGGACAGAAGAAGCAATAGTCTTCCTTCCCATGAAAGTAAAAAAGCTTCCACACCGTGGGCTTTGAAATCTCTTTTTTTATTTGCAGCTTAAGACATCTAAGATTCAGAAGAATTTCATTTTATTGATTTTATCAGCTGTAGTAATCTCTAAATCAGACATTATACCCATCTACCATAACTCCTAAAAAAATAAGTTTAATAAAGAGGGTGAAAGAGAATCTCTAAAATTACTTTTACATGCTACCATTCATTGATGACAATTCTGAGAGCAACTCTTAAAGAAGCTAAAAAATAGTGTTAGTGACTTATATAGCACTTAAATAGGCTGCACACTCATAAATCAGGAATGAGGGAATCCTCTAATTCCTACCAATTTCCATCTTGATTTTTCCAAGCAAAATTTAGAACAGCACCCTTTTTTGAAGCAGCTATATGAAGTTATGAGAAGCCAGATGGAATATTTAACAACCATGGTTCTTTAAAATGTTATCAGTCTAGACATGACTTTATACATATGACCTTCTCCTGCAGGCTCAATTTCTGAGGAAAGCTAATAATGTAGTAGACTCTTTTAGTAAAGTATCAACCATATTAAATGCAGAAGTAACATCCAGGCATATATGTAAACAAGAAGTCAGCATCCTTGCTTTACCAACTTCTCCCATCTTCTGTCTCATTGAGGAAAACAAACAAATCATGTGCTGCAGATAAACATATGGTCATCAGCCTCTCTGACAAGGCCTTGGGTCCTATCACCCAAATTTAACTTGTCTTCACTCATGCTTCAAGCAGATTACTTTCCTCAATTATTCAGTGAGTCCACTACAAACACACTGAAGTAGGACCCAAAATGGACCATCCTCATCTTCAAAAACTTGACAAATTTAATAAACTAGTTAAATCTTGCACTTGAAGTACTTAAAAAAAATTAGCACTGTAAGAGTGTTCAAAGGAGCATACAATTTTCTGTCAGCATTACAGTGCTTACAAGTTATGTCAGTATTATGCATTTGAGTAACAGTGTCAGTTAATCACAATTGGTCTTACCCTTAAATGACATACTTGCAACTCTCCTTCCAGTCTGGGGCTCTGAGGAACCTAGTCTAGTGGAAAGTGTCCCTGCCTATGGCAGTGAAGTTGGAACTAGATGGTCTGGAGGGTTCCCTTCAAACCTAAAAAGTTTGGTGACTCTACAAAAGGAGCTTGCTGTTACCTCAGGATAATTGGTGAGTTTTAAGAATTTAACAGTCATATAAGATCTCAGATCTTGAAGACTTTTAAAGAGATGTCAATTTTAACCAGGAGATTTTTATCTAGCCCTAGAACCAGTCCAAATCTTTCCTCTGTTTGGGACAGGTAGATCCAGCTTCTGCTCTTTTTCCAACTCATATTCCAAGCAGAGACAGCTGAAGTATGCCATCTTTGATAATTGCCCATGACTTCTGGCACAAGATATTGGCACCTTCCCAAGCCTTTTTACCCATTGCTTCAAAATGCACTTTCCCATGATCCTAAGCTTTATCTTGACACAGTATCCTGTCAAACTCAACACTGATGTTATTGACACAAGCTTGGGTGTCAGCTGGGAATGTCCTCCGTCTACCTACAGTTCCAAGGGTCTCTACACAGTGGCAAAGACAACAGCAATGTATAGTGTAATCCAGTGATACACTAAAAATTCTACAAGAAACTTCACCAAGCAAATCTTGTTCAGTGTCTAAAATACTGTACTTTCAGCAGCAGAAATATGCATATAGTTACCACATTAAATTAAAAGCCAGATTGTTTCACTGGGTTTAGTTACAAGCAGGAAATACACCTGAATATTCATTCAGGCACATATTTATACCTGAATATTAAATTGTCATTCAGGCAATAACTTTTTTAAAAAAATTGGTAAGCTTCCAAGGAAGTTTTAACTACCAACCACCTTTCAGGCATAGCTTAGATACACAAAAAGCAAAGAGATCTTGACATCTGTCCTACCTTACTATCTCCTAGGACTGTAATGACAGGAATCCCCAAATTTTTCACATACTGTTTGATATTGGGGCCCATTGCTGTTGCTAGTTGCTGAAGAATGCTCAGTGTTTGTTGCACCTGCACATAAGGAAAAAAAAGGTTTTAAATAAAACAGTATTACAAGCATTTGTGCAAAAACTCCCAGTTACACATGGAAAAGAGATATTGCTATATATTAAGCTTTTACTTTAGAATGCCTGCTCAATGAAACCAGCCTTGAAATTCATCACATCAAAAAAACAAGAAATACTCCCACATTCTGAACAAATTAAATTTCAAGTAAAAATATTTTCAAACAAGGGACAATTCACTTTTGCTTCACAAATGAAGCAATGAGTCAAATTATTTTAAGATTTCCTTTTATTACATTCAGAGTAAAGGTAGCTTTTCCCTTCTTTTGAAGCATTTTTAAATGAAAAAGGCAAATATTTGTTAAAATAGGGAAATAAATTATTTGGAAACACACAGCTCACTATTTTCCAACTGTTGATCTAATGACAATGAAAGAGACCACATAGAAATAATCAGGGTTCAGAAATCATGACTACCTTAAGATTTAAGCTGGAAACAACTGAAACAGGACTTTGAAAAACATACCAAGATTTTATTGGAGTCATTGAGACGACCCTTCAGAGCAGCTGGAAGTTCTCCTATGTTTGGCTGTATGAACTTTGCTTCATTTATTATGCTTGTCACTTCATCTAGACCTTCCTTTCTGATCTTCCAATTTTTATCCCCAATCTTAGACACTAGTTCTGCTGTGATCTTATCACTGCAAGAGAAGAACAGGGAAAGTGCCCATTTACTTAGTGATAGCACTATTAGTATTTGAGTGCTTTAACATCATAGATTTCTGCTTAGAAAGGAGTTATAAATGCAAAGCTTTGAATTGCAGTGGCAATGTATCTTCAGGTGCTAGAATACAAACCTACCCAATATCTGTTCTTGGCAAGAGATCCACAACATCATTCCCAACCTCCTCCTGTTCTTCTTCTTCACCATCATCCCCACCTCCCACACTGTGCCTGGAAATGCCACGAGTTGGAGCTGGTGCTGTCTGTCCTTGCATCTGCAAGCAACACAAAATCAGAAACAACAATTTTACAATTTTTCATTTGACATTAAAAATAAAACCACTTGTATGATATGAATGCACTGGATCAGGACAGCAGACTTCTAAACCATTATACTACTCAAACAAACCCAGGAACTTTTAATGTTCATAATGAAAAAAAATGGCTATTGAGATAGCTACACATAATGAATTTGCAGCCTTTGTGCACTGTCATATAAACCTGGTTCAACTACAGGCCCAAGGATTAGACCACAAAATTGCTACAAACTCCAGCTACTGAAGTTTCAAAGTAGCTTTAATGACACTTGGTAGCAAGAGAGCTCCACTTCATACCTTTTCAAATTCTGCATCTATCTGGGAGAGAAGGGCTGGCTTCTCATCTTCAAAAAACATTCGCAGAGAAGGGCCTACATAAAGATACATTACTCCCAGCAATGTAATGGCAGAAGTCCTCACAGCCTGCCAGAAAGAGGAAAAGGCACTCAGTCTTCAAATTAAGGTCTGATAATAATTCAGGATTAAGATTCTAAATTTACTCACTGGGTTGGTTGCAGCAAGAGCTGTCTTCACATTACTGATGAAAGCTTTGACATTCAATCTGTGGAAAGAAGATGTCTCCCATAAATAAAACACAACACAGGAAACAGCACCAACAAACAAAATCATCACAGTATGTTAATGAAAAAGATACCCCTAGACAGATTTACACAGCTAACTTAGATGCAGAAGACATGATCACTCATAAAACAGCAGCACAGGTACAGAGCCAATGCAGATAGTAGCTGCTTAAATAACTACTGAAAGACCAGTTTGGAGAATAGCCTACTGTGAAAATCAATCAGTAAACAATTTATACAAAAGCCTACTATTATCACAGCTGGAAACTTTCTTAAACTACATAATCCACATGACTGCTAGGACTGAAATATTGAGGAATGAATCAAGAAACATTTTAAGTACCTGAAACATGACTATACAATAAAGGTGAGGGTATATTACTGTTGTGGTGGATCTTTTTTTATTTTGTTAGTTAGTCTCAATCTTCCAGAAAAAGGCACATTTTTCAAAAGGCTATTTACAAGAGAAATAAAGGAAGGTTTAAATTCCTAAATCTTCTATGTTATCTCTGCAGCCTCAAATACTGCTGTCCTAGTAACACATCTGTACACATTCCATGTTGCAAATACATCTTTTTGGTGGAATTTACTAAAGAAGAGTTCATTTCCCAGACTTAATTAACATCACTATCTATTTAAAAGCCACAAAATATCTCAAGACAGGCATTGTAACTGCCCAAGTAGTCAAATAAAATTATATATGCAGTTTTCCCTGCTTAGAGATTTTTTTTCTTCAGGACTAAACTCTATTGACCACATTCAGTTAAAAGACTAGTGATTAAAAATTAAGGCATGCTATCCCTGGATCTGATGGAGAAATAATTTCTCACACTCACAATGCCAGATATAATAACAGCTATTTTGTTGGCTAAAACTTTACTCAACTGTAATCAACCTCAAAATGTCTCCCAAGGAGATTAACAGGCATGCTGGTTATGTACTCTTCTGGAGGTTGTCAGATTCAGTTGTTGGGTTTTTTTCTTTTCCACTATAAAATGTATAGTGGCCCACCTGGGTGCAGGGGTATCCAAGCAGGAGTATAACAGGCATGCAATACCACAGCTCTGTGCCCACCCCACACTTGTAAGTGCCTTAAGACAAATGCTCTTCAGAGAAGATCAAGCAATGAGTAAAGTAGCTAGTAGTGTAATCGCATCCTGTCGAACTAGTAATGCCAATACTTGGTTATATACTTAAAAGCTACAAGAACATGGCTAACATCAGAGCTTAAGGAACAAGAGTTCAGATGAACAGAACCTTAGTTCCAGATTAGAAACATTTTCATTTAAGTTTCTCTTAGCAATTTACTTAAAAGACTTACCCAGAAAAGCCAAACTCTTTAATTGCATTCGAAAGCCAGTTCAAAGTTTCTGACTGGTTTTTAGGATTCTTCTGAGAGAAAGCCGTAGCCACAACCTGGAATAGAAGAGAGTTAAGTGTAAACTTTAACTGTGAAGACACCTGCAAAAAACACAGGGCAAGTGAACAGAAAAAGCTGAGGTAACAGAAAAGGAAAAAGCAACTGTGTCACTATAGCAGAATAGAACTGACACTGAAGTGAAGCAGAAGTTCCTGAAGTACTTAGAGGCAGCCAGAGACACCTTCATTATGGATTCACACCTGCTTTTTAAAAAAAGCATTAGATAATTATTCATTATTACTGTGCCACTGAAGATCATAGAAGAGATCCTTCTAGAAGCTGTGCTGAATCACATGGAGGACAGGGAGGTGATTGAGACAGCCAGCACGGCTTCACCAAGGGCAAGTCCTCCCTGACCAACCTCATGGCCTTTTTTGGCAGAGCAATTACATCAGTGCAGTTACAAACACCATATAGTTGGACTTCTGTCAAGCCTTTGACAAGGTCCCCAACATCATCCTTCTCTCTAAATTGGAGAGCCATGGATATCATGGGTGGACATTTGTGGGTAAGGAACTGGTGGAATGATGACATCCAGAGGGTAGTGGGTTAAAGGCTCAGAGTCCTGATGGACATTAATGGCAGGCAGCACCCCTCAGGGATCCATACTAGGACCAGTCTGTTATCATAAATGACAGACAAAAGGATTGAGGGCTTCCTGAGGGCAAGTTTGTGATGGCCAAGCTGAGTGGTGGAGTTAACACACCTGAATGACAGGAGGCCATCCAGAGAGACCTGGACAAGCTTGAGAAGTGAACCCATGGAAACATGAAGAGATTCAACAAGCCAAGGTGTTGCACCTGGGTCAGGGCAACTCCTGGTATCAACACAGGCTGGGGGATGAGTGGAGAGAGTGTGTGTGCAAGAGAGAGCATCCAGTCCCTCCAAGGAGGCTGGAGCAGCAATGTGCACTCACAGCCCAGAAAGCCACCTGTGTTATGGGCTGCACCAAAAGCACTCTGGCCAGCAGGGGGAGGGAGGGGATCCTCAGAGCATTCCCTCTGCTCTTGTGAGACCCCACCAGCAGTGCTGCATCCAGTTCTGGGACATTCAGCACAGGAAGGACATGGATTTGTCTGAATGAGTACAGAGCAGGGCCACCATGATTTAAAGGATGGAGCACCTCTCCTATGAGGGGAGGCTGACAGAATTGGAATTTTTCAGCCTGGGTAAGGCTTTAGGGTGATCTTCTTGTGGCTTTTTAGTACTTGAAGGAGGCCTCCAAGAAAACTTTTGAAAAGCGCATACAGCGGCTGGACAAAGAGCAAAGGCTCTGAACTGAAAGAGGAGTTGTGGCTGTCCCACCCCTGGAAATGTTCAAGGCCAGGCTGGATGGGGCTTTGGTCTAGCAGAAGGTACAGCTGCCTAGGGGGTAGGGGGAGGACCTAGATGGTCTTTAAGGCCCCTTCCAACTCAAACCATCCTATGATTCCATTTTCAGCTTTAGAGAAATACATATTTAACTTCCGCCTGAGGAAGCATCTTGAAAGCAACCAGATCACTTTCATGCAAGAGAGAAAAACCAAAGATTTGGGATTTACTCCTCAGACTGAAAGGACACCCTACATATTATCTCAGATTTTATTTACTGAAAGAATACCTTTGCTGCTCACTCACCTGCTCAGCAGTCCATGGCAACTGACACGCTTCTGCTATTGCTGTCATGGCCTCTTTTGCATTAGTTCCACATTTCACATCACCAACCTTGTCTACAAGACCATCCAGCACAACCTGTGCTGAAGTTTTGGAGAAGTTTCCCTTCTGTGCAATTAATGCAACTATATGCAGTTTCATCTGCATCACCTGCAATGTCCAAAACAGCAAGAACGTTACTCATGTGTTTGTGTATTTTAGACTAATTTTTCTCATTCTATATATCTATAGATACATATAAGAATTATAGGTGGGTAAATACTAACATATGGACAAAATTTGTATTTGCATATATATAAACACATTTGAATATCTAGAAGTATTTATGCACACAGATATTTTGTACACACACAGGTGTTTTATGTGACTATACACAAAAACTGTGTACACACACAAATACAAACTATTATATATATACACAACCATTAATACTGGGCTGCCATTATCTACTTTTAGAACTTATATAAATGCACATGTATACATACACATCTAAAGGCAACCTTTAGATACCTTAGATGACATCTAGAGTCTCAACTCTCAACAGAAATAAAATCCAATTTGAGAGTTTATTTACTCACTGATTACAGACAGAACTGTGGCCACAGTGACATATACACATACAGCCTTTTAGCTGGAAACTGCTTTACATTAACAAAAACGGGCTATTTAGTTACTCAAGGATAATACATTACCTGAAAATTTGTTTCCTTCCAACCAGGCTTCTTGGCCAGCATTCTTACTAGGGCTTGGCAAGGCATTTCACTTCTTTCCATAAGCTCAACAGCCTAAAAGATAAACATTAAGTTAGCCAGTGGGTCACAAATTATACAAAATTCAAACAGAAGTTCTTAACTGTCCTCAAAGTATTTTCTTAATACTGAATTAAATTAGAGAAAATCTCAGCATAATAATTTACCTGAAGAGCAATTTTTACAAGGAGTCTAAGGTACTGAACCAACATTTAACCTACATACCCACATCAATACTCCTTTAATGCTTTTTAACAAATATCCTTAAGAATTACTATTGGCCATTCCAACCCTAGGAATTTAACACTTAATTAAAAAAAAACAAACAAAATCCAGGAACAGCCTAACTGCCCCTCAAAAAGCTGCTTTTGTTATTAAGATGAAGTATATTATGCAGCTTTCATGTTGGAATGTTGACTACACAGCAGAGATTAATCCTGAATATGATCTAAATGACTGCAGTTTAGCTGTTAATCATTCAATTGAAATGGCAACATTTTAATAAAGCAGGCTTCTGCAGCAGCATTTCAATGCAGCCAGTCACCATTTCCCAAATGAAGTTTGTCACTTTTCCCATTTAAATACTAAAAACTCAGCCATTACTGTACTGGTGTCATGGTATGAACTACCTGTACATCTACAGTTGAAGCTTTTTTTGTCAGTGACTACATGAAGCACTTTCCACTAGCTGTGAAGACTGCTAGCACTGTATAAGCCTCTAAACATAAAAATTTCAACTGGCAAATAGTTGATTATAATCAATTGCTGCCTAACACACACACAGCAGGAACTTCTTTGCAATAGATCTGGCTTAGTTGTTGCAAAACCTTTTGTTTAAATCTAGCTACCTTTGAGACCAAGCTTTACAATTACTTGGAGTTTTAAAAATACCTCTAAGTATCCTCAATCAAAACACAACTATTTTTGACAAAAGCACAACTGTCTACATTAAGGTAAAATACTTACTCCACCACTGTCATGGAATTTAAAGTAAATAAGCCATTTGGCTTTTTCAAGTATTGTTTAATACTTGATCCATCTGAAGTGCTGACATACAACTA
Organism: Zonotrichia leucophrys gambelii; assembly: GCF_028769735.1. Lineage (NCBI taxonomy): Eukaryota > Metazoa > Chordata > Aves > Passeriformes > Passerellidae > Zonotrichia > Zonotrichia leucophrys. The sequence continues at coordinate 33,772,687 of NC_088175.1, forward strand.
CTACTAGTAAGTATTTCAGGAGACTTATCAGGCCTAGAGAGCTGAAGAAATTATTACTTATTTTCTCTTTCCTTACTGCCTGTCTTATCAACTGTTCCAAACATACCTTCTGAAACTCCTCCATGCAGGCAAGCCTCTCTTTCCAGTTACCACTGTCCAACTGCTGGATACAAGAAGCTGGAAGGACAGCAGCAGCTTTCTCTTCACATACTTCCATCTGCAGCCAGATCAGAACAAAGTTAACACTCCACTGGATCCCTTCAGAGGAGAGCAGCAACCTTAAGGACAGGTAATATACTGGACTGACCCTTGTACTGTGGTGCATTTACAAAACAGGAAAAGGGTTCTGTTGTAGATTGAAAGATTTTTAGTATGGATTGTGGTTTAGGGATCTTATGGGTTTAGAAAGCTGCTAAAATTGCACTGCAACAGAAAAGTAATCTCTGGAAAGTATGAGAAACTGTGCAGACAGTAAAAAATAATCTTGAATACCAACTATCTGCTTAAAGAATCAAGCAGAGGTAACCTAAAATTTGCAAGGTAATTTTGGATCAAGTCTGAATAAACACTGACGACAACGATTCAGAAGTTAATGAGGACAGACGGGTCTTGTCTCCATTTTAGCAAAACAGAAAATAAAAGCTATTTAGTGATAAAAACTTCCCTTGTTTCACTGGTGTCTGCATCATCTTCAGGAACTGTATTCTCATTTTCTACTGTATAATTAACAATATAAGCTGGATACACAATAGAAATTATTCACTGTAAGCAACACCCCAAATATAACTATAGTTTGGATTGACAGTCCAAAAAACCTGCAGATACACCTAGCAAAGCTCTAATAGCTGTTTTTACTGTTTGAGCCACAGATTCTTGGTTGGGAACCGGGTAAACTCAGGTAAATAGGTAGAAGATGGTCAGCTAACATGCAGAATTCAGTAAGTTTTTTGAAATGTAACTTCCTATGAACAGCACAAACATATTAGTTCATTTAATTATTACTTTATTTCACTTCAGATTTCAATGAAAACTCCAGAATAATGCAAACTCAGGCTTTTAATACCAGACTCCTTCAGCAAATCACGTGTCCTAAATTACATATGAAGTATCACTGTTTTTTAAATTTCTTCCTACTTCAGGGACAAAAACATACCCTGTTATAAGGTATAAGCATGATTTATTGCTTACTGTCTTAAATGACCTGGTGCCAACAACAGCCTGAAGAACAGGTGTATTTACCAAAGTCCCATTTCACCAGTTACCAATTTATACCTACTGCTTTCCCTTCTCCTAACAAAAACAACCTCCATGAAAAACTCTGTAGTACCTGAAAAACTGACTAACCAAAGCTGCAATCTTTGGTTACAGAGGGCTTTGTATTTTAGAGAATAGCAGAATACTCACAGAGAGCTCCGACTCAAAGATTTCTTTGGTCTCAGGACCCTTCTTGCCTTTAGGCCCAGCACCTCCTGGACCTGCAGCTGTAGCTGGTTTGCCTTTCTTCGGTGGGCCTCCAGGCTAGGAAGTAAATGGACAAGTTAGCCAAGATCAAATAGCTCTCTAGCTCACATATCAAATGAACTGCTGTCTTTCCCATACTACATTTCTGTATTCTAATGTCAGAAAAATGTGTATCTCTGATAGCATAAGAACTGCAGGCAGAGATAAATTAGAGCTTATTTAATTATGTATTACTTTTAGACTACAGGTTTTACAAAATATAACAGGACAATGGAAGATGAGAAAGGAAGGAATTATGTATTTGTGAAAGTTCAGGAAATAATTACTTAATCTCTGTTTTCCTATGGACACTGGTTAGATACTAAACTTGTGACTGGTGTCTCTTTCTCAGGTTATCTGAGTACCAATAGATTTCAAAATTTTATCTATTCTTTGATTCACTTACAGGTATCCCACCTGAAGAACTAAGCAGCATGTTACAAAGACCACTACTGCTATAAATTTTTAAAATCCAAATAATAATATTAAAGAAATACAGGCTAATAGTTCAAATTACTTCAGAATATACAAAGGAACAAACTAAAAACTATGCTGAAAAAATACCCGATACTTAATTAGTAACCTTGCTAGTTCCAAGAAATGTTGACTTCAGCCAAGTATTATATCACAGAGCACATCAATGTTACAACATCTGAGGCTTCTCTGCATGTCTCCAGTCTTTTACCACTATTTTAAAATCAAAATCTGGTATTGAGACATAAGTGACAAGACAGTTTGTATCATTAAAAACAGATTTGATTACATTCCAAAAGTCACAGATTCCTTTTGCTGTTAGGCTCACCTACTCCTGTTAAAGGACAGTGATAGCTCAGTAGAGGCATATGTTCAACAGGCCACCTCTGATCTGCTGTAAGTAACTATTTGATGCAATTGCAGACAGCTGATTGGCAGACAGCCTCTCACCTTTGCTGCAGATGCTTTTTTCAGTGGTCCTGGTTTGGTTGCTGTATCTTTTGTTTCTTTATCTCCTGCAGGTCCTGGAAGAGCAGTGGTCTTTCCAGTAATAGGCTTGCCTTCTTTTTTCTCAGCTGCTCCTCCTGCTTTTTTCCCATAAACCAATTCTACCTTTTCAGCACACTCTTTAATCTGCCAAGCAGAGGGGGAAAAAAAAAGGTGGGGGTAGAAAGAAGCTATTTAGCTACCACAATTGGATGTACAGTGTCCTTTTACCAGCAGTGGCTCAAACTTGACTACCATGGAAAAAACGTGAAGAGTTTAGGTTGTTTGCTTTCCAAGACTTTGTTATCTGGTGTTCCTTTAATATTAAGGTTAACCAGCCAGTGGCATCAACCATCACTGTATTGCCAAAATAATTCTCCTAGTTCAAAATGAAGTGCATTTATATGCTAAGAAAACACTGACATCCTAGGGATACTCACAGATGCTCGAAGACTAAGCCTGAGCATCTTCAAATTATAAAGTCTTCATTCAGTCAACATACTGACAGCTTATGCAAAAGTATAACAACTTTGTTGTTGGGAAGTAAGTCTTTAATACCAAATCCTATCTAGTAATACAAAATTAGACCATATGGTTGTGACCTAAAAGCTTGTTTCAGACAATGAAGTGTTAAAAAAACCCCTCCATATTACCACCAACCAAAACCACAACTAAATCTCACAACCCACCTCACAGATAGTACAGCCAGATACTTTATTCAAGAATCAAGAGATTTTCAGATTCCCTGCAACATCAGTAATACTTAAGTAAAAAATACATATCCAAAAATCTGTGCTGAAATTAACTAGGCTAAAGCATCATTGTTCACCTTCTCTAGCCTAAGATGCATCTTAAATGCATAAATGGAGCCTTTTTTACAACATTTATAACAATACTCACCCGATCCAGCTTTAGTTTGTCCACATCTGCTAGAAATGGATTCACAGCTTTCTCTCCAGCTACTTTCAAGGCAGTGCCTAATGCTTCAAACCCAGCATCTCTTACTTCAGGTGCAGAATCATTGATATGCTATAGAGAAAGACAATTTATGTCATGTGACTTGTGGCTCATGTCTGAACATATTCTATACAAATCCCCCCCCTTATTTAGAATCTAAATCTACTACAGAGCAATCCTTGACATTCCACTGCAGAAAGAAAAAGGTTGTTTTACACTTCTGTTTTCCTATGTATTGACCAAGTTTACTTTTTCTCAGATACAGCCATTTTCTCATATTTGCCGTTTTCCCCACAAGAAGAGGTTGAACATTCATGCTTTAAACATCATGAAAGTTCATAAAGAGCTTAAAGTTCTGTAATCTTGTCATAATCTCAATTTTTAAAGCCAGGGATATTGCCTATACCAAGGAAAGGACTGTTTGCAATAAGAAAAAAGTATATATCATTATAATTTACATTGATAAATGCTCTAGTGCCACTGCTGTGTATGACTCAATGAGGGCTGTTCTTTTATTCATAGGAAACAACAGCATTCCAACAAAAACTTAGAGATGTGTGCAAAATGCAAGTGACGGTGTCTGGGATAATAGTTGTAAATCACCGTCCAAATCTACTACAACCATAGTGAGTCTACAGCTTCAAAAAAGCAAAGGTAAAAGGAAACCAAATTGTTCTCCTGAATGACAGTCACCTTCAAGTTGGACACCAGCCAAAACTGACTCTGAGGGCTACATAGCACACAAGAACTCTTTGGTGTCTGTGCTACTTTCAGGTCTTTCTCCCCAAACAATCCAAGGCTTCACAACAACAGTGCTCAAGTCAATGCCAGAGAAGTATCAATTCCTTCTGCTTTACCTTGAGAAGTGCAGCACAGAAAGGTTTTAACAGGCTTTTTGGCAGAGTAGAAGGTGTGCAGTGTCGGAAGCTTCTTGCAATGAAAAGGGATGTTTGTTGCTTAATTGTTGGGTTTTTGTTGTCCATGACTGCCAAAATATCTTCACTTATGTTCTGCAATGTGGTCTACAGTGTTGAATAAAAAAGTCATTATTTCAATAAAGAGAAAAGCAAATCAAAGTTCAAGACCAATTCTCAGACAGTGGGGAAATTTTCACTCTTACTTACTGTAAGAAAGATTGCATCAATGGCCTCCTGCAGCGCCTGCACTACCTGGGGCTTCTTCTCTTTGAATTTCTCCAGGATTGTTGGAACAACCTATGAAAAAGGGAACAAAAATGTCAGATCCCTCTCCACTAATATAACTGGAAAGCCTGATAGTCTAGCCCATGCTACTTTGCAGAGAAGCCAGTAATTCAAACCTCTCCACTGTACCCCTCCAGAAGTACACAACAGCAGTCCAAACTAGTTTACTCTTGCTGTTTTCCAACATTCAACTCATCCCAGTCACTCTATTAACAAATATAGATTTTTAAACAATTTCAAAACAAAAGGCAGACCTACAAGTTCAAAGTTCACATAATTACATATTATGGAATTCTACTGGAATACAGAGCAATAGAATGGAAATGAACGATTTCACAACATAAAGGGTGCTGTGCTGTTGCATTCTAAGAATCCAAGAAGGAATTTAACCTGGCCCCTCTTTCCCAGCTTTCTGACAGCACTAAGTATGGCTCATTAAGGAAGTCCTCATCTGATCTGCAGCTGACAAGATCAAGATTCTAAAGCAACTGGAATCCTCTCTGCAGCAATATTTTTCAGATCTACCACCTTGAAAAATCACATCTGACAGTAAACTATGTCATACTGAAATTTGACAGCAATTCCTACCTAGTCTAGGTGCTCAGACAGTCACTGCTAAAAAAACCAAACAAATAAAATATTCAAGGGGGAAAAAAAGTAAAAATAACTACACTGCAGATGTGCCAGTAATATGAACAGGTCCATAGGGGCTCTGTAAGAGTAAGGATGTCTGTCACTGAGCCAGAAACATGCTGATCTTAACTGTGGAAAGCAGGCTATTTTCAGGACTTTCATAAACATAACAGTTCATATTTTGGAAGCAGTCAGATACTTTACAGAAAGTTATATGCTCTTGTATAACAAAAAATAGATTTGCTTTCTACTCTGAAGCTCACTATGGGATCCCAACCTCTTGTGACATACTGTGACCTAGGCTCAGGTGGTATCTTGGGCTGCAACCTCCAAATTCCCAGTTCACAGCCTTCAACACTCAAAAACCTGCAGATAACACAGATGGCACCACAAAGACCATCATACATGCTACTGCAGAAGTTCGATACCCCTGCCCTCCACAGAGAACAGAGTCATAAGGAGGAGATATTTAAAATCATTAAGCCTCTGTTTTAGAAAATACTGACAGGCAAAATGAGCATTTTTTAACATGGAAGTTAGAAACCATAGCCTATGTGAGAGGGAAAGAAGAAAAATTAGTCCAGAGGTACAAATGCAGTCAGAGTTGAAGGTGGCATACATGTATTCAATTACAGTGAGGAGATTGTATGCATGATTTCACTTCTCCTGTTGGAACACAGACTGCAGACTAGCACTGCAGTCCTATATTTAAGTAACAGAGTTTATAATCATACAATTCTAGCAACAATTCTGTTTTTTAACGCTTCAATGCCCACTCTCAGGAGAAGTCTATATCTTCCTCAGAAGTAAATAAATCCAGCAAACAAATCAAGTGAACTGCTAAAATGAGTACTGAGATTATGCAATTCAGAGCTGCCATTACACTACTGAAAAAGTAATTTCTTCTCAATGCCATTTCCTTGGCAACTACAGAGCTACACCCTTGCTTTAGAAGCTTGGCTTTTTCAACACTGAGTCTGTAGCTGTAAGGGTTAACCTTTAGAAATCAACTATAAAACAGATGCCAGAATGATTTTTGTAACTACAGACAGTTTTCAGAATGAAAGTGACTGTCCAAACTGTTGTTCAGAGTTCAAGAGACCTGAATGTTTCTGGAGGACTGAGATTCAGCAACTTCCCAATTCAGAGAAACACTACCAGCAGCCAGGCACATCAGTTCTCTAACTGCGTTACTTTTGCATATCACACAAAAAAATTGACTGAGCAGCTTAAAGAACACACTGATGCAGGCTTGAGAAACAAGTGAGAACGGCAACTTATTAAAAGCTCTCTCTGCTCCCACATACTGGTTAAGCTTCCCTGTATTCCCTGATATTAGCTACTGGTAAGAGAAGAGCTTAACTGGAGCACCAGAACATTTTGGTACCAAAGATCTCAGAATTTTTTGCTATTTAAGGCAGACAAAAACCCCCACAAAACCCAGGCAACAAGGAAACAGAACACCCACCACCTACCTTCCCCCAACATTCAAAAACCTAACCAACATAAAGCATACAACATGGAAGTGCTAGGAAGAACTCCGATTTAGAAACTGTTTTTTCCACTGTGGCCTACAAATGCATTCCTGTAGAGGTATCTCTAGGACAAGGTAATGTAAATAACATTCATTTAATGGCAGAACAATTCAATTTTCCCAGTACAGAAGATTAATACTGCAACAGAAAGTTTCATGTTGCTGAATATGAATGAAAAAGGTCCCTTCAAACTTGAGATCCAAAGATCTAGGCAAGTATTTCAATACTTACTCTTTTAAGGGGTTGGTAAGCATTCATAATTGTACAAAGAATACCTCTGACAAATACCAAGGCTTGACAGGGAAAAAGGAAAGGGAAAAAAGGTGTCCAGCATGAATAAAATCAGGAAAAAAGTACATACTCTTACTTACATGGCCTGCATACTGTCCAAATTTCTTCCTGAGGCCTGTAGCTAGTCCAGCAAGGCATTTGGCAGCCAAAGCAACTAACATAACATTTGTATCCTTTCCAACAACCTGAAGAGAAAAATCAGTTTGAGAGAAATGGAAGAATTTCTTACAATAATCAGTGGGCCACAGATCGGGTTATTTCCACAACTGTTTTACTCATGAGTACTATATCGACTGTAACTTTTAAACTATCGTACAAATAAATTATAGAAAATTAAATTATATGTGCACTCTGAGTTTTATTTGCTACCTTTTTGAGAGCTTTCACCAAGTCTGCATAGTCTCCTGATTCCAGCTTGGGATTTTTCACTAGCAGTTCCACAGCCTCTAGTGCCTCTTTCCTTTCTTGCCATTTTTTTGCTTCCTGTAAAGCAAATAATTTACATTAATCTATAAATAGAAACAGCTCTAGAGAAGCATACTTGCTACAGGTTAGATTAAAAACCTTAGATTAAAAACCTTTATTCCATGCTGAGAAAACCAAGGTCTCCCTGCAGTTCAGCATCAGTAACTGCAGTGAAATATGAAATACTGTCCTTTCCCAGAACATACCTCAGCTCCTTAAAATTACAGCTTTCTTGTTGCTAAGTCCAGCTTTGAAACTTATTTATGACAGCCTGCATGTTATTAACACCAGTTTGTTGTTATCCCCGTGGCACCAATGCACACATTGCAGAATTGCCTGTAAGTCAAGACTCATCAGCTATACAAAGAATTAACAGGGAGTATTTAAGTTTATGCTTACTATTTTCTCATAGAAGTCTTTGGGAAGCTTGGAGAGAATTTCTACAGCTTCAAGCAACTCATATGCATCTACTTGTGGTACTGCCTCTTCCTCATCATCATCTCCTGCAACCAGGAGAGAGAAATATATAAACAGAGTGACACAAAATATTTATATATTTAGAGCACCATCTAAGGCTTATTGCTTAGAAAGTGCTATCAGCAGTGGTGAATTTGGTATTTCAAAAGACAGATACTCTTTCATATAAAGTTTCTGCCTCAGACACATTTTCTTCTTATGTAGTGCACTCCACATTTTGCACCAGCTTGAGTAAAAGCTTCTTTACAATTTAATGCATTCCTTCACCAAATATATACTACATACTTGCCAATAGCTTAAATAGTTTACCTCCATCTGCATCTCCTCCAAGTCCCTGCTGTTGCTCAAATTTTGCTTTCAGCTCCTGTTGGGAACGCAGGAACCTGGTCTGCTTAGGAGCAGCTGATGACACTTTGATCCATTCCTCTTCCAGCTCTTTTAGCTACCAAAAGGGAAAGGAATCATCGTATCAGAGACATTATGGACATACCCCAAGACAAGCAAGCCATTACAGTTTTCCCGTTTCAAAGCCAGGACAGCACTTCATTTCACTATTATCTTTTTTCTGCCACTAATGGAGTGACTTCACATTCACTGTTCAGAAGTCTGTGGATAAACTTAGTCAAAGAAGAGACATTATTGCAAAGCATTTACATAAGAACAAATAGTAGAACAGTCAGAATGGTGTGGCCCCTCTGCAGACTTTGAAATGAAAAGGGCTGAGCATTAAGGAAGCTTTCCTTTCCAGCCATGCTATTATTATACAGTAAAACTAAGATGAAACAAACTTGCTGAGCTACATTTGATGAAACAGTTTGGTTTTTTTAAACCATGCCCTTTTAAAGCAAGCTACTCCTTTTCACCTGAACATAATTAACTCAAGTGGGTAGGAGGAAAGGACGCATAATTTGTAAAGTTTTAAAATGATGAAATATTCTATCATAATTCAATGCCACTTCCTGAAGGGAAACAGTCACATCCTGGAGCATCATCCGAATAAGTATGAAGGGATGAACAGAGAAAAAAACTTCAGAAAAAAGAAAACTGAGAATAACAATTATTGACTTGAAGATGTTCAGTGCAAGGGTCTTTTATAAGGGCACCCATTCTGCTACATTCTACTGCTCAAGTGCTATCCTCACTTCCAATATGAAGCTGCACCCCACAACTTCATGTATGTTCAGAGCAACCAAACTCTGTTATGATTTCCTTACAAATGACTAGGAGTGACCAATATTTTGGGTAAAGTTGAATGGAGCTAAAAAATACATTCCAATTTTGGCTTTAAGAACGCCCAACATCACAAAATCAGGGAAGATGAGCATCAAATGTCTGGATACAGAAATACTTCCTGCCTACCTGAACAGAATTGATGTTCTGCAATGGAGGTCTCAGAGCATCCCTTATCCAACGGTAAATTTCCACAGCAAGGAGCTTGGCTTCGTCTCGAACAGCCTTTTCCCGAGATTCAAAAAGCTTTGGCAATACTTTGATGATTGGCTTCAGTGAGATTATCTTTGAACCAAATTCACTGACAGTGAAACACACAGAATAGCATCAGTGTTCGTGAACAGGGAGCAATTCTCAAATATCTCATTTTTCAAAAAACAGTTTATGAAAGTATTCCAGTGCATGTTTAGCGATTTTGTCATTTACTCAAACCATTATGCTAGATGTTATTTTGAGATGCTGCCATAAAATTTAAAGAATATACGCCCTATCAAAATTAACCTCCACACCCAGCTTGGAATTACAAAATCTGGCCTCTCAAATTACTTCAAAGTACTTAATCCAATCCAGTGTTTAAATCAGCTCCCTTGCCAAGGGGGGGAAAAAGACAAAAGAAAAGCAAGAAAGAAGCTGTCCTTAGACCAAAATTTGTATGACCTACTTTTTTTTTTTTTTTTTAATCAGAATAGAATCTCCTTTGTCTATCCTTGGAAACAAGCTGCAGTAAAAGCATTAGTCACTTTCCCACTTGTTGGACCAGATAATTATAGTGAGCTTGGGTCATCTTCACAGCAAACACATGTGCTGAATGAAATATGTGCCACTGAAGGAACACACAAAACAAGTTTCCTCAGCCAACCACCCTTCCTTGACAGAAGATTCTATGTGCTGCTGCACTTAATACACAAAACTTCCTATTTCAATCACTGATGAATGAGAAGAACACAAGAACTTACTTTTCAAACTCATAGCAAAGTTAACTGCTGTAGTTACTAAGGCATCATATATAAATCACCTCAAAAGCAATATTTTTTTTTTATTCAGAAAGATTCCTTCTTAATTCTGAATTAACCTTTCTACCAATCACACTTTTTCTTATGGTTCTCTCCAATTCAAGTTCCACATTAAAAAGTTAGCAAAAAAAGGCTGCTCAAGGACTAAAATCTACAACTCTCACTTTCTAGAAATTCTAGTGCACATCATTTTATTTCCACATCAATTTTAAAAAACACTCAGTGTAAAAACCTTCAAAACAGGTCTTGAAAGTAACACAATTTAAATATATGAACCAATGAGTTGCCCAATAATTCAATTTTTCTATCATGACTTAAAAAGAGAGCATATTTGGAGAAATGCCTATGCAAACCTATTTGTATCCAATTCATATAATCTAATTTATACAACAAGAAAGAATAGAAACCTTAGCACAAGACAGAAAACACCAGAAATTAAACTAGTAATGCATTCAAGCTACCCACCTAGGAACAACACAGAAAAATTTTGTTATCAATGCAGAAAGTCTACCAAAGGATAAGAAAAATTTAAGTAGTAACACAGCTCAGAAGCAGAAGATCAAGTTTAAGCCTACAGGGCTGCATAAGAGTATTTGATCTTAACATCACAAAGATAATAAAATACTGCAAGAAAGAAAAAAAACCATATGTGGCACATTTTACAGAAATAGTTGAAAGATACTGAGGAAGGTTATGCAGGTTTCTAACTACACTGCACTGTTAAAAGGACATTTACCTAGATAAGCAAATTAAAATACCTAAAACACATTCTTAAATATAGGACAGTAGTTTCACTTAGCAGAAGCATAGGTAATGTGTTAAGCCCAAAGCTTTATTTTGATATTACTGAGGTCTGAAAAAATCAGTTTAACAAGGATCATCTCTATGTATGCCTCAGTAAGTTCTCTAAAAGACATATAACATAAGGCACTCTCCACATACATCATACAGTTTGCACATGAGCTACTTTACTCAGAAAGAAGTGTTCTGTCCATTAATTTCAAAATTTTCTGTTTTCTTTAAAAAAACCCCTAATGGTCAGTAAATTATATATACACCAAGTACACGAATTTCATAAAACCCCAGTATTTTTCACTCAATGGCAGCAAAAATATTTCATGTGGAACCAAAAAACAATCTAATACTGAAGCCTACTACATCATCCTAAATTGGATTTGATTTTTAGGAAGCACTAGCAGCTCTCCTTTTCAATAAAGGAATTATTATATGGACAATAGAAGCTTACTGTGCCATGAGCTTGGTTTTTTTTCCCCTTTCTTCTAAAAATACACACTGTGTACCCAATTATGCTCACATAAGTGCGGAAAACAGTGATTTAAAATAAACTAAAACAAAAAAACTAAACTATGTTTTAATTTTCAGTGAGTTTATTACAGATATTCAGAAGTGAAGCTTCACAGTCTGGTACAAGACACAGGAATCTTGCCCTTCTCTCAGAGGCTGGGAAAATGGAACTTTGGTAAACAGTTACCAAGAATGAAAGAGATCCAGATAGGTCTAGTACAACATAGACAACCCTCACATCTAACAAATCCCATGATGTTGTCAACTGCTGCTGTCAAAAAATACCAATTCAGGAAAGATGCATTCTACTCAACAAGAACAAGGGCCTGCTAAAGTCAGCAATAAAATTAGACTCCGCATATTGCTGGAGTGAGGAAAAAGAAGAAAACCACAAAAAACACCATGAACTAAAAGCTTACCTTAGTGCTTTCCTCAGTGTCTCTATACATGCTACTATGATTTTTGGGTTTTTGTTGTCCAGACCCTTTAATAATTCTTCTTGTACTGCCTCTCCTTTCTCAATTTCTATATACATTAGACATATATCTTCACCCAGCTCTTTTGCTCTGGCCTTTGGCTGATTGAACACTTTATTTACAACTCCTGATGCTACTTCTCCTGTTGTCCTGAAAGATGAGAGAGTATTACTTTTGGAACATTTATGTGAATTAAGTGTTCTACATCATTATCCACAGGAAAAACACACACAGCACCAAATCCAGATTAAGACCCAACAAGCCTTCACATAAAAGGGACTACATCCTAAGATAACCTTGAAGGAAATAACCCTTTTTAAGGGATGGATTCATCATCTAGTTTTATAAAAGAACACAGATCACAGTTAATATGATTCTAATATCAGACTACACCAGTGAATAGTAGACATTCATAAGAGTGCATTAGCACTCTCTAGTTGAGGTTCACAAATAAATGCCACGTCCTGGAATTATATATGTTGCAATATGTTAAGTGTGTCAGTACATAATCCCAGCACAGTATTTCACACACACTTCCAAGCTTCACATAAACTAAATCACTGACACCACTTTTAAATGAAGAAGTGTGCAAGGTTTTTAGATTTTTTTAAACAAAGCTTTGTGTTTATTTAAGTAAGACCTTTATTCATTTCATCAGGTCACAAAGTCAGTGGACCAAAGTGGACTAACTGGCCTGTTACATGCTTTTATTTCACCCTCAGGAGTACGGCCTACTTCATGGGCTACACAACATGCAAGTACTAAAACACATCCAGTGAAGAAATTGGCAGGTATGAAGATTCATATTGGTTATGCTGGATGCAATGTCACATAAACATAACTATATTTTATTTCATGTGTGAATTACACAAAAAAGGCTCCCTCCTGTATAGATAAGACTGTTTCAATCAAACAAGAACAGAGATTCCAGTTCATAGCACTTACACCACCACATTAGAGATTCACTTTTTTCACCATTTCAGAAATTTTTACTAGTGCTTCAATAGTTTTTAGAATGCTGCAAGCAAGTTGTGATAAGTTAATATGCACATGGAGGCCATCCACAAGGAAAGCCTGCCATGCAGCAAGTTCTCTAGATTGGAAAGCAAGTTCTGCTATTAACAGTACAGATCAGAATTGATAGTGGTCACTGCATAATTAACATGCAGCTGCAGCCTTTCTCAGAGAGGCACATTAAACTGCCCTAACAGCCTAAGAGCAGCAAGAAAAGGTTACTTACTTCCCAGCTACATGAGCATTTTCAACATAAGCAAGCGCCGCTTCCAGTCCTTTCAGCTGAGCCACTGCATTGGAGTCGGTCACAAATTTCTTTATCAATCCAAGATACTTGGACCATTCAGGACTCTTTTCATCATCTATCTTCTGGAAGAGCTTAAGGGCTTCTTCATAACCGTTTAATCTGGCTTTCCATAGCTGGAACCAGAAATTGGACATTTAAATGTTGTGCTATTACAACCTTAACTCACCAATCTCACAAAGCTCTTCAATCACATTTGAAAGTATGCTCACAAGCTGGCACCTGCAGATTTCTCTTCAGTGTCTATATGAATGCCATGCAACAGGACAAAATATTTCTTTTTCTCCTGCCAAGAATGATCTGGATAGAGAGATGCCAGTCTTCTCCCCTGCTCTTCCTAAGTTCTAGCAAACACCAGTGAGGAGGTGGGAGCCCACAGTTTCAGCTACAGATGAGTAATTTCTCCACGTGAATGAGTGTACTTGTCTGTCAGCACACAAGCTGACGCCATACAATGCTACTAAAATCTGCTTAATAGAGGTTATTCAGCCTCTAGGTTGGATAGAGCTGATGCAGTTTCAGATCTGTTAATACTCACACCATGCAGCTGTCAAGATTACCCAATTACAGAGTATTTAGATACAGAAACACTACAAAATCATCATGAGCAGAGATATGCAGCAAGCCAAATCCATGATCACCCACCTTATGTTCACATTTCTGATCAATGGGCAATTTCATCCACTCACTGTCGTCCCCCATTGTAAATCAGGTTCTCTCTATAACTACAATAATTTCTGTGGAGATAAGGACAAGTTAGAAAACAGAAAATAAATACTGGGTGAATACATACTTATACCTAAAAATACAAAAACACAAAACCAAACCAACCAACAAAAAAATACCAAAAAACAAAAAAAACCAACCCCCCCCCCAAAACACCCCATACCAAAGCAAAACCACAACACACACAAAAATTTCCAAAACAACAACAAAAAAATTCCAGAACAATACAACTCTCCAGTTCTGTAGCAAATCTCATTGCTAATACGCAATCCGAGATTGTAATTATATTTAGATGCGCACTTTGAAGACCAGACCACTATTTTTTTAGCTCTAGAAAATTACCAGAAGCCATTAAAGATTAGAAAGCAGTGCAATTTGTAGTATTTCTCACACTACAAGTCTCAATAGGTAAAACTTTTAGTAAGCTGAAAAGGCACGTGGAATACAACTTCACCTAAGCTTGAGGAGGAATGCACTACAGCTAAGGCACTAAACCAAAATGAGTTCCCATCAACACTAAAAACTGGCTCTTACTGACACGTGCTTTTAGCAACAGGTGCCATGAATCAGTGTCAAAAAATAATCACATGCAAGTGTAAGGACAGTCATTTTAACAACTTTGTAAACAGCACAACTGAAATGAAGAGTTATCAAGAAGAACAAAACCCATTTTTGCTCTAACTTGCAGCGTCAGCAACTGTCAACAACAGATCAATTTCTTGCCACGTGGAGGGTTTAAATCCTTAGTCATTCAAGTTGTAGTGGTTTCCCCCTTCTTCCTTTCCTTTAGATTAAAACAAGAACACTGACTATTAGGGTATGACAGATGAGATCTTAGGCTCAATGCCCATCTCAGACTTATTGTACAACTAATCTGACTGCTCAGAAAATAATGAGACAACCAGTCTGATGCAGAGAGGTCAGCAAAATGAAAATAGCAGCAGCAGTAGAAAGGGCTCCCAGTGTTATTTATAAGCACAAAATCAAACCAGGGAGGGAGTAACACATTTCAACACACCAGTCTGAATGCACAGACCAAGCCAAGAACTCTATAACCCCGCCATACACAACAATTTACCACTACAGGCATAAAGTACACAACACTAGCAGAATGCTTCTAACAGAAATTCAGCCTTTGGCCTACAAAATATTTCACCTAATTCACTCAGAGGTTGTCTGTAGAAAATTAATCCCTTGAATTAGGGGCATATTTTCAGTCATATAAATTAAATAAGTAAGTACTTCAAAGCCTTCTGTCAGCGACATAACACTAACACATACAGCTAACCTGACAGCAAAATTAGGCTAGCAACAGCATACAGTAAAAACAGTCTTTTTTATTCCTTCCTGGATAAGTTAGAAGATACTTAAGTAACAATCCAACCTCCCAATAATTAAAAAACAAAAACCATAAGAAACACAAAAAATTCCAAAACCCCTACCTGTCACCAATACACACAGCCCCACAGCAAATTACACTAAGCTTGCCTTAAATATTTACAAGTTCCTATGGATGTTAATACTGTTCTCACTGTAATTGCATAAACTATTAATTTGCCCAATGGCAGTAAAACAAGAGTCAATGTCAGAACACAAGCTGACTACATACATAAACAAGTGCATCCAGGCGTTATTAGGGTGTTTCCTTCTCATTCCCTTTCTCATCAAAACAAACAACAATATGGATACTTTTTCTTGACATCAGCACAGTGGTAACAAGTGTGCTTCTTTTTGGGGAGGGCCAAAGAACTGTAAACCACTGAGAATGAAAGGATCTGCTTATTATGTAAGAAGTGAAGTACTCAGATGTGAGCCTACCTAAAACCCATTCCACTGAACTGTTAATTCTCTTTCACTATCTTTTTTAATGCTCAACTTACTCAAAAACAAAACAAAACAAACAAACAAACTCCAGTCACAGCATTCCTCCATATCAGGAATTGACAAAAAAAGGTACTCCTAATTAAAATTTACAATGAGAATAGAACTCAAAGGCCATACCAATCCCAAAGAGTCACACAAGGTCAAAGGTGCAAGTGAGTTACTGCATCCAAACCCCAACAGCCTTTTGCAATGCATCTGCTTAAACTCCTGCTTATGTTCTCTTATCCCTCCTTCAGCCTACTGAGAGAGTTCAAAATGAAACAGAAATCAACAAATTCCTGATTCAAACTCAATGCATTTTGCTTATTAAAAAAACCAAACAAAAAAACCTACCAAAAATCAGAAATCAATTATGCACACCAAAACAACACAAAAAGCACCACCCCACACCCAAAATAAGATGCTCACGGCAAATAGAGAAGTGGAGGGTAAAACATATCTAACTCTATAAAGGCAACGACTTCTCTCCAAAGCAAGAAACAAGACTGAATTCACATGAAAAGCTTTCCAAACAGCCCACCTAGCACTGGATGCGGGCATGCCCTAGAGCAAACAGTTTCCAGCAGTAAAATCCCCCATTCCTTAAGTTAGCTCTGCAGCCAAGTGCCATCAGCAAAGACAGCTTTGCCAGTATAAACGGAGCTGGCATTAGGAGTATCTTCATTTGAATGCACCAATATAGAAATAATGGACTGCTTCCTCAGTGTGGACGCAGACAACATAAATAGATGCAGTGGTCTCTTCCCAAAGTCACATACACCCTTGTGAACAACAAGCAGAACAAACTTTAGAGAAAATTAGGTAGCTCTGATTCTTAATCAGAAACTTGGAACTAATTTAAGCTATTGCCTCTTTATACTTTTTTGTTGAAGAACACATAAGGAACCAATACAAAGATAATAGTTATTCTGAAGAAAAATGGAAAAAAAGCATGAACACAACATGCCAGCAACAGAAACACCAGGATAAAATTTTGGCACCTGTACTAGACATCTACACTGTTTTTTTAGAAAACTGACAAAAGCATGAACTTACTACCTCAACAATAAAAAGAAACATTATTTCTCTCCAGAGATCTGTTCTGCCAAGGAAAGACGTCTAACTGTAGGGCAGTCCTCAATCAGAACCTCAATTGAGTTCAAACCCTAAAGTCAATACCAACTCTATTAAAAAGGCTTGTCCATTACTAGACTGATTTACATTTATTTTTATCCTTACCCATTGTCCTGAGTTGATTATATGATGCTTTTATCCCCAATCATCTCGTTCTAAGCTGAATAGTAAGTTTTGCACCTTTAAGACATGTTCCAGAGAGTGAAGGGAGGGAGAGAAGAAGCACACAGTTTGTTTTCAAACACTGCACTCAGTCCTCCGCATTCCTGCTCCCGACTGTGTTGTCTGCAGGTAGACAGACAGCAGAACAGAGCTTCCTTTTGTTTTTAGTTAGTTTAGCTAGCTGAAGCATAGAAGTTCCCTGGACTGTAGTTTTTTTCCCTTTTTCTTTAGACCTCTTGAAACCTGCTCTGGACTGAACACCCAGGGGAGCACCAGCAGCGGCACCTGTGGCCCACGGGCCGGGCCGGGCCTGGCCTGCGACATTTCCAGCACTGAGGGACTGATCAGAGGCTGGGTGAGCTCAGCTGCAACCCAAGGACAGAGTGATCTCAGTTTGTCATCTCTTTTAGAGCAGCAAGGAGTTTTATTGTTTAGGTTTTATTGTTTAATAAATTTTTTTTTCACTTTTCTCCAAAGCAGCAGTTCTCCCGGACCGGTTCGGGGGAGGGGCCAATTGAATCTGTTTGACTACAAGAGCCCCGTTAGGGGTTCTCTGCCAGATTTGCTCTAAACCAAAACACACATATACAACAGCTCACTGCCACAAATACAACCTCTTGCTTGTACAGTAGTGATACACTACAGCATCTAGCATTCCCCTTCCCACATCACAATGCACTTAACTTGGGGGCAATCACACACTATAAGAGGCATAAGGAAGGGAGTTGAATGACCATGAAACAGTTTCACCTATTTTTTTTTTCAGTCTGGTCAACAGAGTTCCCCCACTATTTTTACAATCGATACTTCAATTACAAAATGGGTTAAGTTACTTTCTGCATTCAATCGGCCATCCAAAAATAGCGATAAAATTATACTTCCCCCAGTAATTTACAAATCCCTTTAGAACAGACAATTTCTCAGAAAGTATTCCACAGTCACAGAGGGAAAGCTCCTTCTTAAACATCCAGTCTTTCTAGCTTCATCACTGCTCATGTCTGTCCTAATGCCAAGATTTTGTACTGTCTGCATCTTGCATTTAACAGAATAAAAGATTATTGTTTCTCTTTTCAATTAAGTCACTGGGTTCTGTGTGATCACAGAGTATCCTGCACTTGACAAAAAGGTTTTTCTTAAAAGCTTCTTTGCAAGGACATGCAAACCTCAAGTCATTACTTCTCAACAACCAAATAGCAAGTGGCCTCATTATAGGATAACACAGCTAAATTCCCTTATTACTAGTGAATTTGCAGCAATGAAGTGGTTGACCTACATAGATTTTTTTTTTTTTTACTGCCACAACTTAGAACAAACAGAATTAAGTATTTCGGAAACAACATTCATTTTGGTAAAATCCAGAAAACAAACCCTCTTAAGCAACTGAACTGCCAAAGTAAGTTTTGTGAGAGACACTTGTCATGAAAGTGGTCAATGCAACATTTCCAAACGCAAGTCACCCGAGAAATCAGGAGTGGAGATGAATAACAAATCTTTCCTGACAGTTCTTGGCAGGGCAGCTTTACATTACAGAACAGCGAGAAAATGAAGACCATCAAGGAAAGAAGAGGATCTTTTGAAGGGAGACCATGCAAAATGCAGCAAGAGCAGAAAGCATTTACAAGGCAGCACAAATGCAAGAATTTGAAAAATAGAAGTGAGCATTCCCAAACAAATATACATACGTTTGGAAAACAAATGGATCAACACATTAAAAGATGGTGAGAAAGTATGAAAACATCCAAAGTTTGGATTCACCATGAACTACTCTGAACAGCTCTTACTCAACTTCTAAATAAATGCTCTTCCTGATACAATTTGCAGAGCTGAATCGCATTAACATCATAGCTTATAGTATGGGGTACAGCTAAGGAAAAGTCTTTCCATCATTAACATTCTAACATGTGATTTCTTTTGAAGCATACATTCATCGTCCATCACTGTATTTTATTGTGAAGTGTCAGCTTCCAGCCCATTTTCTACACAAGATGTACAATGGCAAACTAGGAAGCCATTTTATGCTAAACAAAACCAGATGTTTATTGATACTGATTGTCTACCTCTCCCTACTCACTTTCACATATTGAATATTACAGTTGCACAAGAACATCATCAAATATTTTCATATTTTGAGAGGTTCTCAAAAGCATTACTCAAGAGTAAGTTCAGAGAAATCAAGACAGGTATTTTTAAAGGAAAAACCTGTTTGAAATGTTCCTATACAATAGGACATAAATTTGGAGTGCATATAATTGGATGCCACATTTCAGATAAAACTATACTTCTTGGCAGACAGATCTCTGGTAGTGCAGCCACAGTTTTCTCAGCAGAAGGAATTGTTTGGTCTTTTTGTTTAATGGCAGTTTTGGGTCCATTTGCTCTTTGGCTCTGAAAGGACAAAGTTTCACATTCTTAGAAGTTTAGTCCAACACGGGTTTTTTTTTTATTTGCCAGTCAAACCTTCCCCTTAGACACAACATAAAGTGGCTCGGAAAAAATGGTGAAGACCCAAGAAATCATAATACAGTAAGCAATAAAAATTTAATAGAATTTTAAAGGCTGGCATTTTCAGTTGGCAGATGAATTATAAGTTGCAAGATACAAAGACTCTCAATGAGAAATTAGAAAGACCTCAGAATAACAAAAAGAAAAAGGAGAAATGTACGCTAAATTGCATTAAAGAGCAAACAGCATTAAATTCTCTCTTGTCTGCTTTAATCTGCATGCCCTAACTCACCCCAGTGAAATTTTAATAGCACAAATGACAAGCTACTGGTAAGATATACAAATACTTAATTTTTCTGGAAAAACACATTTTAATACATGGCCTCTGAAAGTAACCAGGGCCATTTTTTTCCATTCATATAAAACAGAGACAATGCAAAATAAACCGACCTTGTGTTTGTTACAGCTAAGACCAAAAGCAATTTGTAACTGCATGGGTAAACCTGGAGTGAAGCCAGTCTTAGGGAGGAGAGAAGGGCAAAAGGGAAAAGGGCAACACACGGGCAAGTGCACAGGCATGTACTGACATAATTCTAAGGGTGGACAGTTGTGAGCGAAAGATGTCAGTGGGACTGTGCTTGCAAGCTGCAAAGGCCCCCACCCCTCAAGAGGTTTTACGGAGCTCAGGCATGAAAAGGCTCATGTGATTTTCTTTAAAAGGACGGCCGGAACTGCTGATGAAGGAAAGCTCCCGCGGAGACATCACTAGCTCCCTCCTTCTCCAAGGGAAGCTCCCTCCAGCACGGCTTCCTTCTGCAACTAGCGGCGCCCCCGCCATCCCCAGCACCTTCCAGAAGAACACCCCCTCCACGTCTGCCCGCAGCCCCCGAGGCGTCCCCGCAGCCCGGCGGCGTTTCCCACTCCGCGGGCGTGTGGCCGCAGGCCGCGGCCGGGCACGGCGAGCAGGCCGCCCGCCCGGCATTGTCTGTGCCCGCCGCCCCCGCCCCACGGCCGGGCCGGGCCGGGCCCTGGCAGCGCCGCCGCGCACCGCCCGCGGCTCGGCCGGGCCTGGCCGGACACTCACCCTGACAGCTCCGGGCCGGCTCCCGGCAGCAGCGGGCGGGAACCGCGGGCGGGCCGGGAAGAGCCCCTCCCCGCCGCGGGCGGGGCTCGGGGCGCCGCGGCCGCACCTGGGCGGGAGCCGGCCCGCGCCGGGGCCAGACAAAGGCGGGCAGGGCAGGGCAGGGTAGCGGCGGCCCCGCCGCGCTGACCCCGCAGCAGCCCCGGGCACATGGCGCTCCCTTCCCGCCGCCGCCGCCGAGCCGCCCCCGCGGGGCCGGGCGAGAGGCAGCAGGCGCTGCTCGGCCCTGCCGGCGGCCGCGGTGCCGCCTCGCGGCAAAGAAGCGGCCGCCGGGCCGGCGACCAGTGAGCAGCTTGGCCCGCCAGGCCTGCTGGCCTCATGAGTCATACCCCGAACGCCCATGCCCGTCAGAACAATTACTGCTCTAACAGAGGGAGCTGCGGTCATAGCCCAGCATGCAGCAGACATTATCCCAATCATCCAGCAATCCCTAATTCAAGGAGGGAGCGGTTCTGAAACCCGACAGCAGGAACAAGGCCAGCCGTGGGGAAGGAGAAACCGTGCCTTCAAAGGAGGTACGAACGAAGAGCCTGGCACCACACCATCCCCGCATTTCATGCTGCTGCAAGATGTGTAATGACAGCATTCTGGTTGAGCTGATTCATCAGCAATCTCTCTAACCCATCGTCTGACATTTTGAGATGCCTTTTCTACAGTGACAATAGCAACTGAAGAAGCTGGTATGGTGGGAACTGGGTGTCACTTGCTTCCTCCTCAGAAGAGCATCAAGCCATGTGATGCAAGGCTGTATTTCTCCAGCCATCTTTTTAGCTAGCTGAAGAAAGATGCCTTTTCCAGGCACCGCTAGCACCAGCCATGCTTCCCACTGCATTGCCCAAGTAACTTTTCCTACCACCTCACTCTACCCCTGCAGCAGAACGGCACAAACACGCACAGCAGCTTCTGCTTTTCAACATCTGACATTGGCAGCAACCGAGCTGTCAGAGACAACTCCAGACAATGTACAAGTGCTCAGGTCAAGAGACTCTTTATTCAAACAAGCCAGAGCAGCACTGCCCGGTGCAAGGCAATAGTTAGTTTAAACAAAAGGTACAAGGCTTTTCAATGTCACTTCAGAACTCCACCCATATAAAATGAACCACTGGGAACAGTCCACAACAAAGCATCAGCAAAGCTACACAGTATTAGCCTTGGACTATGTTGTCTTGAACCAACCATTCTGCTACAGATGCAAATGGCTTTAATGCCATCCTACTCCGGCAGACTTGACAAACCATTTACATTAAATAGTTTACAAACAAATTAGCAATACAAGTTTATATATTTCTTTTATAAACCATATAAGGACAGCTGCTGGTAGTGTGAAACAGAGGAGGGGTAGGAATGGGAAAAAAGGGAACCAGATGAACACTGACCGTGACTTTGAAAACCTTAATTAAAGGTTTGCAAGCACTTACATCTTTCAAGTGTCCTTCCAGTCACGCATCCTTCACAACAAAATCCTCCAAATTACATAATTAAGATAGTTATCTCTACTCCACAAAATATTCAGAGCAGTTTCTAATTGGATGTACTGTTTAAGATGTGCTTTAGTCAAACATAAGAAGAGGCAAACAGAAGTGCTGCATTTGTAGATGACAACTGGGTAGCAAAAAAACTCCCAAAACGATTGACTGAAGGAGCACACAACATGCTAAGTGCTTTTCTGCTGTATATTTATCACCAAACACACTGAGTGAAACCATTTATAACATTACACTGAAATTCAGGTTTCCTGCATCGACTATTAAATAGGAACAAGATCTTCCCATTTTAGCAGACTTTGGTATGAGAGCACAGACCCACCGTGGCAAACAAAGTTTTCAGAGACAGAGGCCCAGCTTACATAACTGACCCATACAAGGGGAAGGATAAGAGCCAGCATGAAAGTTAAGTCTGACAAAATACAAGTCCTATGTGTACAAGAACCAGCAATCACGTTCCATCACCACGCATTCCCTTTTTCACATTACAACACCAAGGGAGGAACCTTCCATCAATACAGATCTAAAGCAGTCTGAATAACCCCCCTTACTTCTAAAATTCAAATTTCTTTTTGTGAAGTTGTCACATAATTTCTCCTATAGCAAGTTGCCTAATTAATGTACCCAACTTTGTGTCTTTGAGAATTACTTTCAATACATCTGCAACCATTTGTTCAGAAACAGTCTGTTGTACCTGAAGGTCATTTCCCAGCGATTCTGCTTTGATATATCACTCTCCCAATGCTGCTTATAAGGCTTAGTCCTATCACAATTTTTGAAGTAGGAAAAAAAACCAAACAGTCAATCAGAAAGTTCAATATGAGGGGAAGCTACCAAACCAGCAAAGTTTAAAGAAAGGCCAAGCCTGAGGCAAGAAAACCAAACCAAATTCTAAATTTTGTACAATCAACTGATCTCATGTTAGACATTAGACTCAAAACTATACAGGCAATTTGCACTCAATCATTCTGCCTTCTGAGGTGAACCTTTCTCAAAGTTTTAATAACAGACTTTTGTGAGTACACCTTTAGAATATGCCAATATTCAAGACTCCATGGATTCTGAACTAAGCAGCTTTACAGTTTCAAACTAATAGATTCACTGAAAGCCTACAGCAACACTTTAATTGATACAAGAGTAATACATTAGGAAGGGCTCCCATTGCTGGTAGCTCAACATCCCGACAACTACTCATCCCCTTCTCACCTGCACAAGGCAACTTGAACTGCACTGCAGCTCAGCAGAAAATCAAACACTAAAATCAGCAAAAAGTAAAAACTGCAGAATAACCAGATAGGTCACACACAGCAAACACAAATCAGTTAAAAAACTGTAGCACCTATGATTTTTCATTTTTTTTTTATTCTTAGAACAGAATTCTGATTTGCTTAAGGCACACAGAGGTGTCATTCCTCAGCCTGTCTTCCAACCCAAAACTTCCAGATTCAGGAGGAAAACCCTCTGCACACCAACCTGAAAAGTACTGTCTTTGGAAGAATCACAAGACTATCTGTTTCAGAAACAAAATCAAATGAAATGCAGGAAAAGTGTGCGTGCAGAAGCATGGGACACACTTCTATCCAGCTCTTCTTCGCATATACTACAGGATTCAACAGGAAGCACCTCCTGGAGAGGGGCTCTGGCAATCATAACACTCGCACCCAACAACAGAGCTGCAGAAATAAGAGATGAGCTCACGCCCTTGGTTCTAGAACTACAATTACCCCAGAGAACGCTTTGCTTAGGACATTCTAGAGGGGGAACCGATCCTGCACGAAGCCTCAGGGGACAGAAGTGCCCCGTTCCCCCGGCGGCTCCCAGGCCCACCACCCCGGCCGCCTCCCACGGAAGGCCCCCAGCAGCAGCCCCAGGCCCACAACGGACGGAGGCGGCCGAGGCGGAGCGGCCGAGCCCGCGGGCTCCCAGCGGCCCCATCGCCCCCCGGCTGGCGGGCGGCCTGAGCGAGCTGCAGCTCCGCGGCGCGGCGCGGTACAGGCCGCGGCCTCTCTCCGCTACCAGCCGCAATCGTCACGCCGCCGGGCTCTGCGAAGGGATGCCGCCGCAGCCCGCGGGCCCGGGCCATCCCCGCGGGGAGATGTCGCACCGCTGGGACTACGCCTCCACACGGTTCCCGGGAGAAACGGGGAGGCTCGGGCCTGGCGGCGGAGGCAGGCCTAGCCACCCTCCCACGGGCGCGGAGAGCGGACGGCGAAGGGGCCGGAGCTCACCGGGGCAGGGACAAGGCCGGCGGGTCTCACCTGGGCCCGGCGGGTCGGGCCGGTGACGGTCCGGCGGCTGCTCGGCGGGGTTTGAAATCGCCAGCACCGCCCGCACCTCCCAGTGTCCGCCGCGCGCATTGGCTGCTGCCGGCCCCGCCCGCGCTCGCGCCCGCGCTTCTCATTGGCCCGTTTGAATCCGGCAGCCGCAGCGCGTGCTCTCCGCGCGCTCCCGAACCAGCGGCGGGGCCACCGGGAGCGCGCACCGCCGCGGGCGGCTCCAGCGGCACCGCGCCCCCCCCCCGCTCGGCAGCTACCGAGACGCGCCCGTCCGCCCTCTCGGCCGCCGCCGTGTCCCCATGGGGGATGCAGGAGGGGGCTGCCGGGCCCTCTACGGCCGGAGCAGAGCCTGGCGAGAGGCGCAGGTCCTAAGGCATCCGGGTCAGACCGCGGGACCCGCCGGCAAAGGGCTAAAGCATCTCGGAGCTGATGGATTCGGCTCTGGAGAAGATCCTGTTACAGAGCAATGGGCCCTCGCTTTACGGTCAGTGAGTTTGTAAAGCAGCAACTCAAGAAACGACTGAGAGGGGACCTCACCAATGTCTGTCAGTATCTGAAGAGGTGTCAGAAGGCTCTGCTCCGTGGTGCCCACCAATAAGACGAGGAAACGGGCACAAACTGATGCACAGGAAATTCCACATGAATAGGAGGAACTTCTTTAATGTATGGGTGACCGTGCGCTGGGAGAGGGCCCAGAGAAGTTGTGGAGTCTCCCTCACTAGAGATCACAGGATTTGTCTGGACATTGTCCTGTGCCATGTGCTCTGGCGTGACCCGGCTTGATCAGGGAGGTTGGCTCAGGTGACCCGCAGTGTCCTCTCCACCCCGACCCATTCTGTGAACTGGTTTTGGAGCACAGTGTGTTTTCTCTCGTTTGTTCCTTCACTTCAGCTTTAAAAATTGAAGGAAATTTTTTTATGGGTAATCAGAAACGAAGACAAGGGACGCCAGAATGCCATGCACACAACTACAATTAATCTTACACTGACCTCTCCTCACCGTGCCATGTCAGCACCATCAGTTTTTTGGAAGAGAGGCAATTTTTTCATGACTTGATTGAAATGGCTTCTACACCATGCTTCAATTGTGAAATGAGCAGAAATACAGTTGTTTTAAATGTTTTAGGTAGTTCTTTCATCAGAAAGGGACAGGATGTGTTACATGACTAGCATCAGTACTGTAGTGTCAGTTATTAATGAATGTTTCATTCATTACTCAGCCTTTGGCACTATTTAAACTCTTGGTTATAAAAAAAAAACCAACAGAAGCTTAAACAAAACCCCCTGCAGAAAGAAAAATCAGCTCTTCTTCAGAACTTTATTTTCCACTTGGCAGAGGCTTGAGAACTCTACAGTCCTAATACAAACAGCCCCTTCTGCTGTTGCCATGTTAAAGAGGGGGTGAAAATGCAAGGTGGTACAGAGTGAGAGGTATCGTGTGTGTGAAAGAATCTGCAGAAGTGCTGTAGATATTGGGCCCTTGATTCAAAATCAAAAGGGTACAGTGTATGCTACAATCAGGTTTCTACGAACCCAAATCTCTTCCTATTTTCTTGCTCCTCTCAAATAAAGCAAAGTTGAGGTCCCGTCTGACAGGTTTGGGAGTTCCTCATTCAAAGGAAAGTCCACAGAACATGCATGATTCACAACCAAAAGCCACGCAGAGTGGTTAAGAAAAGCTAAATTTATATTAAATTATCATCAACCCCTAAAATATTGAACACAGTGGTTAAATAACTCCAGAAAATCCAATGTCTCCAGTGAGTAACGTTAAAACCATTACACAGGAACACACGGAAATCACTGACGTTAGCTCAGGACAGACAGGAGAGAGGTTTGCTTTTTACATAGTAAATCAGTGCTCAAGAGATCATCCTCCAGTAGCCTTTCTACATTCTTAACATCCTAAGTGCAACGAGGGTCTTCTCTTCCCCGGAATGGGAACCATGATGCATCCCCAAGGCAGCATCTCACTGGGGTTGTCTCTAGAAAAAAGACACGAATTTCTGCCCACCTCTCTGGCAGAGGAGGCTGTGTGACATTTTATTGTTCCTTTTCACCATAATCATTTGAGGAAGGGAGCAGAGAGCAGTTATGAATGGTTGTTAGGCTGGAGTGTGCAGGGTCTCTCCTAAGAAGCTGCAGAGAACATTGATCAAGGTGGAGATCACAAACACCATGAGTTGTTGAGAAGACTGACTGTGTTTTTCCCTTCCCTTCCACACCTGTGACTTGGACAGCAGTTACTTTGACAGGCTGACTTAATCTTAAGAACAGGTCTGGGCAGATGTTTCCCTTCACCCCTGGCCCACCTCAGGATTTTGGTGCATGGTCATATAAGCTACTGGGAGAAAAAAAGAACAACCCATTCCAAAACCCAAAGAAACCCTGCTGTCCTACAGGTCAGAGCCTTCCTTCCCCATGTCCCCACTCCCAGCCCTGATGCCCCTGCCCCTATACATGGTTTCTGCTCATGATTTGATTCTTCTGCTTATGCTTGAGCCCTCTGGTGTTGTCCCTGCGTGAAGTGGCTTAGATGGGCAGCGTCCATGTCAGTGATATGCACTCCTTTCTCAGTTCCTAGTCAAGTCCACACCTCAATCCGAAAGTGCCTCTGCCCAACAAAATCAATGCTTCCAAGGCTGGAGTCAAACAAATAAATAATTAAATAAAAATCTAATTTAAAAAAAATAAATCCCTCTGGGAGTAGGGAAGAGTCCCACATTACACAGGGAAATCCAAGCCTTAGCTCCAGTTCATTTTCCACAGGAATATACACCAGTCAGCCCAATGGTGCAGTTAGGGACAGAGTCTCAAGCCACCTAGCCAGGTCAAAGCTGCAATCTTCCCCTATCTACAAAGCTACCTCTACTGTGAAAAGTACAGGCAAACTATTGGCAACTGTGGTGTTTTTCAGGACTGTTAGCATATAAACAAGGTTCGAGCAGAGTAGGATAATTCTCCTTTTTAATCAGCTGAAAAAAAATATTGCATGGGAGTTGTACCCTCCCCCTACCTCTGAACCATACCCCAGTGTATGTTTTGCTCTCTTTACACCATGGATGGGAATGTACTTGACCTCTTCCCATGCGATAAAAGAGGTTACAAAGTCTGCAGTGAGAAATTCTTCACTGGGAAGTTCTGCTTCCAAGGATCTGGCTTAATGCTTAATATTTTACCATATGATTTGAGGGGTTAATATAAATTTTGTTTTTGGAAAAGTGTCAAGCAATATTTTCTCTTTTTTCTTTTTGAACAAACAGATGACAAGAGAGTATGAAGAGGTGGCAATAGTCCTTGGGAGCATGCAAGACCCAGCTCCAAATGCTGCTGGGTTTTGGCTGCAAGGGCAGGATGACATTCCCTAAAGGGTAAGAGTCTTGGAGGCGAGAGAACTGAAGCTCATGCAGCTGATGGGAAAAATTATTTGGCAATGAGAGCTATTTAGTGGTAACAGAAGAACTTAAAGTGCAATTCTGTCTGATAAACAACTACTTAGAATGGCCTTTGCAGCTCCCTGATTATTGTCTCCCATTCTAGGTCAAATGGGCTCAGCCTAGTAATAAAGCAGGTCCTAACTGTCAGCACTGAGCATTCCCCTGGGAAAGACTCGACCTAGGAATTATCTCTTTTCCCTTATTATGGTAATCAAAGGTCCTAAAGGCCAAAATAATTGGGACCTTACAGAATTGGAACTAGTGGGGACCTAGCAAATTTTCTTTTTCTTTTTCTTTTTTTATCTATCAGTTATGCAAAGATCAGTAAAATTTAGGTCTTGCTGAGACCCATTTCCCCCCATTAGCCCTGTAGAGCTAAGTAAAATAACAATTTCTTCTTGTCTCAAGTTCAGCACACAGATTCCAGTACCCACAGGAACAGTTCTGAAAGGGGCACTTGCTGACTCCTGTTTTTCCAGAGTAGAAACATGTTTTAATGGGAAAGGGGAGAACAGGAGCAGTGTCCACTGCCAGCAACAGACACAGTGCTCCCATCTGAGCATTCCTTAAAGTTTTTAGTAGCAGATATGAAAGTAAGCAGTGATGCTCTCATGAAGTGAGTCTCGGCAGCTGTGGTTATCTCCTCTTTATGCCTTTACAAGGTGACCTGATGCTGTGTCAGTGTCCTCTTGAGCCCCAAACTATATCCCATCTATAAAAGACCTCTCTCATGTCAGAGACCCCTCAACACAAAGCCTCAAAGAGTGCTGCTAGTGCTGGAATGACTAGGGGTACTTCTGTGACCAGGAACCAGCAATGAGACAGCTCTGCTCTCTTCATGGGCATTGACCGTGAGCTGGATGGCACAGGACTTGCAGGTTGCCAGGGAACAGACACTCTGAACCAGATTCAGGCCAGACGAGTCACTGCAAAAGTTAATGCGGCAACTTCCAGGAAAAGGGAACATATAAATAAACCACAGACAGTGAAAATGAGTCAAAAGGGTTTCTGGGTTCCAACCAACCCACCCATCCTCCTTCTCCAGACACAACAACATAGCTGCCCAGGTGCCATGCTGAAAGGCAGTCTCAGTCTCAGGCCCCTTGCAAGAGAGGCTGTTCTCTGTGCCCCTCCTTGCCAGGCAGGCAGAGTCTGTCTTTCCTGTCCAGAGCAGAGGGTAGGGAGGGTATGACTGCTCCCAAAGTCACGTGTACTTTAGACCTCGCTCTCTGTGGAGGGCTTGCGTTGGTGTTTCCAGCCTGTGTCTGGGAGCGAGCCCCGCCGCTCAGGAGTGGCTGCTGCTGTGTTAACACTGCTGCATTCAGACTGTTCTTCCTGTAGCAGCTGCTCAGTTTCAGTGTCATCCAGTGACCCAGAACTGGCCTGGATAGAGACCGTATCTGTCTTCATGCAGACGTGGTCCCGGAGGATCCCTCCGCGGGAGCTCCGAATCTGCTTCAGGTCATCCCATTCGGAATCATCACTGGACAAAAGGCATATTCCCTCCACAATCTTGATCTTCTCCTTAGTGTAACTGTGGTCTGGACCAGTCTAGGGAGAAGACAGATGAATGAAAAAAATAAGTCTATGGAAAACTATGGCAAAGAGCAATGCAGAGCTGGAATAAAGACAGGGAAGCAGACAAAGAACTGGACCTCCATGTAAACAGCCACTGGCTTTAACTGCCACAATGACAGAACCTATTTTAAGCTTCCTTTAGTTCTTTACCACCCCCAGATGAGTCCTCCCTGCAAGGGCTCTCATTCCAAACTCCCTGATTCTTCAGTCGTGGAAGCAGAATGAGGATGAGGCTGCTCTTCTCATTCAACTGTACATATTCCCTGACAGAAGAAAGTAACAACACTGAGCCTAAAAAGGAAGGAAAAAAACCCCACCAAACAAAATCGGAAGCAGAAACAGACAGAAAAGCTCATGGTAAAAGTAGACAGGAGATCAATTCAAGGTTTGCAAATCTTTACATCTGAGTCATTCTAGATTCACCTCTCACAGCTGGAATACCACTGTTGAGTCCAAGTCTCACAGCAGCAGAGGGGAAGGAGATTATAGGGAATCAACAAAAATTATCAGAGGCAAAAGGGACCACACTGAGATTAAAATAGTGAAATCTAACTTGGCTCACTGTGAAACAAGGAGCACTTGATCTATCCCTGAGGAGAAAGTAGAGGCAGTGGGGAAATATACATCTGAGTATATCAAGGAGCATCAGAATTAAGGGAAAATGGTAAGCATTTAGATATCCAGATAAATAATCCTGGCTTATCCTTAATAGATAAAGCTAAAATGGCTTGAAGATTTGGGGAATCTATTGGATAGTACCTTTGAAAAACAGTAAGGGAGAACTTTCCCCTGTGTAAGTCTGTGATCCCTGCCATAGGAACCAAATAATGTAACAGATAATCACAAACTGTCCTAACAGAAGCTGCCTGTTCAAAATATCAGTGAGTATGAGTAGCCAAAGCCCAGACCAAACAATCTGCCACAGAAAATTACTTGCATGTTCCTGACAGACTGTAGAGCTAGTTTAAGGACATAAAAGCAGGGGAGGAAACCAAGAAAGAGCAATTAGTACGGACCGCGCTTGAGCCACACAGCAGAGCTTGAGTGAGGGAAGCAGGATCAAACACACAGAGCAGTGATACCTGACGCGAGGATGTGGATGGAAATCAGAACAGGGAAGATGAGAAGCTATCTGAGTGATAAGAAAGCTTCTGAGGAGAAAAGAGAGGAGAAACTAAGTGCTGCAAGACATCATATTAAACTCTCTCCATCATGTGGCACGAAGTACGGACCTCTGAAGGGCCTTTAAAATGCTCTATTTAATAAGGGCTCCATTGTTTTCCCCTATCCCACCCTTTTCAGGCCGTGCACAGCCAGGAGCCATTTTCTTGTTACCAAACCCCTTCTGGCTGCCTGGTTCCCCTGGTGACTGTCCAAAGCAACCTTGGTGCAAGTCACTAACCAGGACCTGTATCCAAGGAAGACAATTTCAATTGGCTCATGCACTTTCAAGGGCCAGCACTCAGTGCAAATGAAATACAAGACACTGTGGGAGTGGATAAGAAGCAGAGAACTAAAGACAGGTCAAATTCACTACAGCTCACTAGTGAAGAAGTGTTGCTGGCTGATGTCCATAGCAGTCTGAGCAATGCACTGAAGCTGTCCCTCTGTGTCCTACAGGTAAATGCTCACAAGTTGCAATCCTTCCACCTAGTGAGGCCTGTGATATTCAACAGCAGCTTGGGCTGGGCTTCCATGTCCTTAGTAGCAGTTCTTACCTCCTTCTTGTAGCACAGCTGGTTGTACATGGTTGGTTTGGGAATTGATTCAATCTTCACCTCCTGGGTAGATGTCCGATATGAAGGATTACTGTAGGTTAGGTTCCCCAAGCCAGGGTCCGTAAACTTGGACTTATTATGCCTAGAGGGAGAGAGCTGTCAGAAAAGTCACAGGAACCCACTGCCAGGATGCAAAGTTCCTGAGTGCTCAGCAAGTGGATGGCTTCAGCCATCTCCACTGTCCTCCAAAGAGAGAATTCTGGCTTCACCTGGCTCTTCAGCTATGAGTCCATTTACTAGCTAGCAGTACAGCAAGGCACTGCCATGTAATCACAAAAGCTATCATGGCAGTAACTGGTGAAGTTATCTGTCAGAAAGCACATGAGCTCATACACTTACTGAGATATGAATTATCTCACATTCCTGTCCATAACTCATAAGCTCTCTGCAGAAAATTTAGCCAATAAGGTTTCAAATAGTAGAACTGCATTGCAAACACTTTAGAGGCACAGGACTCAAACCTTGCAAATAAAATCATCAAGCGCTCCTTCCAATGAAGGAAAAAAGGACTGTAAATGAAAATAAAGATTTAGTGCTTTCAGAGACTTTCTTCTACAACGCAAGAGTTTACAATTGGGCAGGAGAGGGAAAAAAGATCACTTACCTGTATATAATTAAAGCAGCAATAAGCAGCAAAATAAACAAGATGCTGAGAAGACCTCCAATAATGTAGCTGACATGCAGTCCTTCTCCTGAAAGTGAATATCAAGGGTAATTTATGTACTTTTATATTTCACTGGATAATACTGACCTTGGTGTAATGCCTGATGCTGGGGCTTTACCCATACAGAAGTATGTAAACTAAAACATCAGCACATTAATGTTTAGCAAAGGGTTTTGTTTGGCTTCCTATGAAACAAACAACTTTCCTCCCACCCAGGCCCCAGCAAATCAGTAAGTGTCAAGATCTTTGTAATGGAGGAGTTACATGACAGGTTACTTGCTGACAGGTTACTCCTGCATTGGGAAGCAATTACTACAGTCAACCATCTTCAACTAAACACAAAAGGGACAGTGAAATAGAGTACTATTAATGGGAAGAGCCCAGTGGCTGAGGTATAGGATGAAAGAAAACAGAACAATTCTTCAGACCAAGGAGTCACTTGGAAAAGTCCCTATCTAGGTTAATGAATGTCTACAGAGGCATTTTGCTCAGAGGGCATTGGAGTAATTTAAGTCTGAATTTCAGAAATTTCAGTTCCAGACCTATGGACTGGAATGCCTAAGCACATCTGGAGGAACAACTGGTGGAGAAGAGTTAAAGAAAAGCAACTCACCCATGGTGGCCAACACCGCCTCGTTGGCACGAGTACACAAGCCTTGCCTGGCATCTTTGTCAGAGCAGCTGAATGACAAAAGGACAGTTATTTACTAGAAGTAGAATCAACAGTAACAAAGGTCTCAAAAAACAGGATGGAATGGGCTAGCACTGATATCCCTTCCCTTTCCAGTTATAAAACACAGGTCTTCCTTTTTCTTCCTCAGTATTCTGCATCCAGAGAAGAGACAACTATACATACAGGTGGTGTGCACGGATATATCAATTATTGGTTGGCAGTATCTTTATATCCAATTCATTCTAGATTTGCCTCTCAGGTACACAGATGTACTCATATCTTCCAGGAAACAAATTTCAGCATTAGTGCTGAAGCAAAAATCAAAATGTCTCAGAGTCAGCATGAAGATATTTCTGTCCAATAAATCGTACTCAACAAAGTGCAAGTTTTGCTCTGTAAATAACTCAACCATATACTACAGAACCACTCTTTTGCTGAGCTGTATGAATAGCAGGCTGTAGGGAATTAGCAGAAAAGAGTCTCTTAACTACTTGCACTGTAAATTAAATGTTAGTGCTGCAAAGATTCTGTTCTGCCCCAAGCAAGTTATCCCCTTCCCAGGGCAGAACTATTTCCTCAGCTGTGTGGGTCTAGTCTCAGATGTTTCAGTGAACTGAAGCAACAGACTCCTCTGTCCTCCTCCCAGAAATAGGTTCTCAAAATTAGGAGATTCAAAAATCAATCAAATTATGAAATATCAGCTAAAGGTGGATTTTAACACTTCAGTACAGTCAGCCCACACACATATTTCAACAACACGGACAGAAAGGATCTCCAGCTGTTTCTTGCCATCTCAACAATGGCTCTTTGCCATCTCAACTGCATCTTTGTCATAACAGTTTCATTCATTAAGAATGTGAAATCTGGAGCTGGAATATCCTCTTTTGGCTAGGGATAGATATATATGGATGACTGTAACCAGAGGGGGCTTTCATGTAGAACCTTGCAAAAGCTGGGACTTTCCCACCCCATTTCCAAGGGAACAAGAATACTTACTTTCCTTCCACTGTTTCCAGAGATGTGAGAGGTTTGGTTGTTGAAGTACCTAGTCTGCCAGGTGGTGTTTGACTTCTCTCACTTACACTGGTTGGTTCTGGACCAGGGGGCACCACACCAGGAACTAGAACAAGAGAGAAAAATAAGCAGGACTCCAACTTTGTGGGACAGATAAACAAGTCTGATAGGCCATTTCCAAAACTCTCTATAGCTTATATGAGCAGCCTTCCCATCTCAAACCCAGTCTGTCAGCAGAAAGGACAAGGAGGCTTACTCCCAACCACTGGCCTCAGGCTCAATATATGACTGCATAAGATCTACACATTGGAGAGCCACATCTGCTCTGGTTGCCACTGCATAAGCAGCAGCAGTGGCTCACTTATGGAAGCTACTACCCAGCTGACACTCCGTAAACTCACTCGTAGAACAGGGCCGCCCATCTGGCTCATCCGGACATGCGCAGACAAAGTCAGAAGCCCTGGCAAAGCAGAGGTGAGTGCAGCCTCCATTGTTCACTCCACAAGCATTACTACCTGGAAAGAACAAACAATCTTCTAAATATGTTACATCTGAACAAAAAGGGGCTCAGAGCAACAACCTTCTTTACTGCTCAGCCAGAAACACTTCTTAGAAATCCAGCAAGTTATTTTGTTTTTGGCATATGCCCTGCCCGTCATCTGATTGCTAAAAGTGATGACAATAGCCAAACACTGAATTGGATTAGGGCAGTCTTGAAAGGAAGGTAATGGAAATCTTTAGACAGAAGCCCCAACAACACAGTTGAAGAGATTTAAAAAAACCAAAAAAACCCCAAAACCGCACATTCTTCTGCTTTAACACAATGTTGGGTGAACAACAAGAAAGTGATATTTGCTAATCAAAGCTTTAACAGAAAACCTTTAAGATGTACTTCACTGAAAAGTCACAGACAGACAAGGAATGAGCTAAGGGAAGATGTGTGAATAGTTTGAGCATAAAAAAGGATGTTGTCCTTACTTGACATCCACAATAGTGCGGTGGTTCTAGAGTTCTTTTGGTCTACAATCAGAATTTGCCTGAATCAAGGTCCTTCTATTTACCTGTCTGTCTCTGAGGAGAAACCACAATGATATCCATCAATCCCTCAACATTGGCTAGGACCGTCTCTTTGTTCCGCCCAGAGTATTTGTCCACTCTCTGGATAGATTTTGTTTGCCAGTCAGTCCAGTATATCCATCTGTCCTGCTGCTCAGGGAGACAGCCAAGAAAAATCACAGCCATTATTAGCATATTTAGTCATATAGACACAGGATATCCATAAAAAACACATCCCAGTGGCAGAAGGCCCAAAACAAAGGGTTTTCCAAACCCTTACCCTCTTATTGTAAAGAAGATGACTGTCTACACCCCACAGTTCAGACAAACTTCCTTTGTTAGCTCCAGAGAAGATTTAAGCATTATCCCCTCAGCCATCTTGGTTTCCTCAGACTGCAACACTTCCCTGTCCCCAAACTCCACTGTACAAACTCATCAACACACCAGGGAGAATGGTGGCAGCAGAAAAATCTTCTCACCTGTGTCAGAGCAAAGGGATGTGACACGTGGCTGACCAACACTTGTCGTAGCTTCCCGTTGAGGTCACAACTCTCTATGCGATCAAGGTGAGCATCCACCCAGTATATCCTGAAGGCACAGGGAAAGAGGTGAGCTTCCACCTATTCAAACCTCTCTTTACTTTCTAGTCATTTGCTGACCAAGATCATGGAATCATAAGATGAATCAGGAAATAAAAGCTATAGAAGAAAGCCCCAAAACATCCCAAAATCAAACCCAAACCCACAGTGCTACTCCAATAAATAAAGCTAAGAGTGCTAAAAAATTCATTACATCCCTTAACCCTATGCAAGTATAGGAAGTATAGAAAGTATATGCAAGTATAGAAAATCTTTCACTGACCTCCTGGTGTCATAATCCAAAGTCAATCCATTGGGCCACCCTAGGTCAGTGTTAATCAGGATTTTACGTTCAGAGCCATCCAAATTTGCCCGTTCAATTTTAGCAATGTGACCCCAATCTGTCCAGAAGAGATACCTGAAGAGATAAAAGGCAAGTGTAAGAAGAAAAGACCATTTCACTTGGCCTTCAGAAAGTTTTAGTTATGAATGAAACTGCCAGATTCTTCAGGTTCAAAAAGGATAATATAGCCTGCTTCTCACAGCTATCTGCCCAACCCTCAAATTCCCTGCCTGCCTCACTACTACAAGTCACTCAAAGTCAACCTCTTACTGGTACCCGCAGATTCACATGGCACATCTCTTCTTCCTCCCAAAACCTCCTCTTCCAGCTTGCCTCTGTGCAGCCCCTCTCCCTGCCCCACCAATAACCCCATACCTACCCCTTCTTGGGAAAGACAGCAATGGCTCGAGGTTCATCCAGGCTGTTATTGATCAGCACTTTCCTGGAGCTTCCATCCAGTCTGGCCACTTCGATGGTATTGCGTCCTGTGTCTGTCCAGTAGAGGTTCCTGGCAACCCAGTCCACTGCCAGGCCATCTGTAGTCTTCAAACCCTGACCAATAACAGTTTCCATGTTGCTGCCATTCAGATCAGCCCGCCTGGATCAAAATCAATGACAAAGGGCAGTGAGGAATAGGTAGTTCCTGGAAAGCTGGATCTCCATCAGTCACAGGGCCACTGCATACTAATACCTCCCAAAAAGTAATAATGCTTTTGCCCCTGTCTCCGGCAGGTTAAGCACACCTTCAGCATGATGCTGTGTACCAAAAACAAGGTGTAAGCACTGGAGTAGTGCTCAGTCTCCCCAGTTTACTGGCACACTCAGCACAAGTCACTGGGTGACCTGGGGACTGGCCAAGCAGCTGACTGGCACCTACCTGATAACATCGAGAAATACATCTGTGTAGTAAATCTTGCCATCCACACTATCATAGTCCAGAGAAATGACATTGTTCAGCTCAGGGACAGGTATGTGCACATCTGTGTGGTCACTGGTGTCCAGTGAGATACGACGGATGGAAGCACGGCTAGAGAAAAGTAGGTAGGTCTCTGGAGAAGAGTCACATGTCTGCTCATCTCTCTTCAGCTGGATGCCAGTGGGGCAGGCACAGGAGAAACCAGTGGGGTGAGGTAAGCAAAGATGGGAGCAGCCACCATTACGAACTCCACATTTATTGAAGCCTTTAGAAACAGGGAAAGCGTAGTTTTAGGAACTCACAGACCAATGCTTTACTTTAAAGTCTACGTGCACAACTTGCTAGCAGCTGAGTTCATCCCAGCCTTGCTGGGAATCTACAGCCCTTTGTACAGAGATGCTCTCCCCTCTCTGCAAGATTCACAGTAGGTATGGGCATGATTGGCAAAGAGAACAGGAGGGTCCATAAGAAGAGGGATCATAAGAAGAAAAATCTTAACCTGCATTCCTTGCTAATCATAGTTTTCCCAGGGAAAAAGAAATAGCCAAATGCTCCCAGACTTACGCAAGTGCAGTTTAACTTTATTACTGCTACAAATGGTAATGCTGACAGAAAGATCCAACCCTGTAGGGAAATTGTGTGACAATGTACCAGAGGCCAGGCTGACAAAGAAGCTTCTGTTTCAACTTAGCTGCACACAGTGGCAAGTAAACAAAGGCATCAGAGAAGCCTGCTGGAAATGCCTGACATATTAGGGTCATATAATAACTTTTTTTTAAATTGTAAAGAACCCAGCATACATTTACTAGGAGGGAATAAGCCCAGGAGACAGGTGCAGGGAGTAGGAAGAAGACAATGTGGATATGATGGCTAGACTTTTGGTCAGCTTGAAGTTGTGTTGCCAAGTTATGCAATCAGGAGTGATGTTCTGCTGTTAGTAACCGCAGGAAAAGCAGCAGAGTTTTCTATAGAAGTATGTATTGGGGAAATTCTACAGAAATAAAACCACAGCACAAAGCAACAACTTCCACTGAAAAGCAAGGAGGCAAGATAGGGTGTTACAGGATCCCCAAGGAGTAACAAAGAATTGACTCTGGCACAGAATAGTTGGACAACATGATACATAAAGAGCAACTAAAGCAGCAGAGATTTTGCAGAGCAAAGAGGCAGACAAGAAGATGAAGCCTTCAGTGATTGGGAAATAATACTAGAACTTGAAATAATATTTCGGCAACTGGTTTAAGAAGAATTAGAGTCTTCTGGAGTTAAAGAAGGGAAATTGTCCAGTGTCAGTACAGTCTGGTGAAGCCTAGTAAGGCATGACTTGTTCGGTTGTCCTAAGAAAGTGGCTCTGCTGTGTGCAAGAATGAAGTTGTCAGTGCAATCCAATGAAGGAAATGGGACAAAGGGGTCAAAAAGCATCCAGTAATCAACACTAGAACTACAGAGCTGGGTAAACAGGGAGGAGTGCAAAAATAGTTAAAGAAGGAAGAAGCGATGCCTTAAAAGAAGGCATCAGAAGAAAAGCTGATTTTTGGCAAGTCCCTCTATCACTCCTGCTTTACACCAAAGGACTGTTTCCAATGACAGCTCTGAAGGACTCCCCTCACCACCACCACCATCTGCCACCTGGGGAGCAACTTACCGAGGGGCCGTGCCCTATCAACAGCTTGAATATCCATGAGGCCAGGCAGGTTTGCCCTCACCAGGATGACATTAGCACCAGTGTCCTTGTCAGCCCTGTGAATGCTGCGAGTTTGCCAGTCAGTCCAGTAGATGTAGGAGTCCAGCAAAGTGAGGCCATAGGGATGCTGCACCGGAGACAGCAGGGTGC
Source organism: Zonotrichia leucophrys gambelii (assembly GCF_028769735.1). Classification (NCBI taxonomy): domain Eukaryota; kingdom Metazoa; phylum Chordata; class Aves; order Passeriformes; family Passerellidae; genus Zonotrichia; species Zonotrichia leucophrys. The sequence goes on from NC_088175.1 coordinate 33,811,147, forward strand.
GGCGGTTCGCGCCATTGAGATCCGCAGCCTCAATCCGCTACGGGAAGAAGTAGAATGTCAGCCCATACTCAAAACACTTCTCCTCTTGCTAGCACTTACTGCAGCAAGTGGGAAACAGTCTCAGCAAGTGGTGTTATTCAGGTTCACCCTCCCTCCACAGCCCATACTCTCAGAAAAGCTTGCTCTTCTGACAACTTGCTCAAGGCTCTTCAAAGCAGCCTCCAACTACCAAACACCCAATGACAAACAACACTGAAGAACAGAATCAGACCTCTGTGTGTGCATCAGCCCAGAGCAGCTGGGACCCAGCCTTATCCACTGCCAGTCCATTAGGCCAGCCCAAGTTGTTGCTGATGAGCACCACACGTGCAGAGCCATCCATCCCAGAGCGTTCCAGCTTGGCATTCTCACCCCAGTCTGTCCAGTACATATACCTGGGGAAAAGTTAGCAAGTATTACAGAAAAGGAGATCAAAGAAGACCCATGTAACTCCTAGACAATCTCTTGACAACACTAACCCCATTTCATGGTATAAAGCTATTGCCCGAGGGCTGTCCAGGTTCTGCCAGACCAAGACTTTCCGCATGGAGCCATCGAGATTGCCCACTTCAATCCGGTTTGTTCCTGTATCTGTCCAATATATCTTCCTGCCAATAGCATCCACAGCCAGCCCATCTGTAGTCAACAGACCTGAGAAAATAGCAAAACATTTTGGTCACTGCTTTTTCTCCCAATTTAGTCAGGAATTTCTAGTATTGCTCTTGTCCATCTTGTAGGCATTCTTTAGGCTTTGCTTGCCTTTCCACCAAAAATGTATTCTACCAGGGTATCAGAGAATCTCTCTTTTCATACTGCAAAGAAGCAAGAGGCTCTCAGATCAAAATCTCCCTCACCTGTAGTGATGATGTCCTCAAATTGTGAGCCATCAAGGGCAGCGCGACTGATTTTCCGCAATGTGCTGTCTGACCAGTAAACCTTTCCTGCGTTGAAGAAGATTGAGAAATTTGAAAAAGCCCAAAACAAAACCAAATCAAACCCAAACAAGCAAACAGCAAAATCCTTAAAAACCAGATCCATGTGTTTGACTACCTGCTACACCATTCAAACTGGACCTGATTGTACAGAAATAATAATAGCACAAGATTATTAAGCTAGAGTGATAAAACAGTGCAAATTCTCCCCAAAATATATAGGACATTTACAGAAGATCTGACCTTCACACAGGGACGGAGAACACCTAATACCATCAGCTAGTAGTAGAGCTCTACATCTGACTTCTCCAAATGAGATCATCTACCTTACAGTGCAACAGTGTCTACATCCAGCACAGCATCAGATGTTTACTATACATGAGCATCCAGCATCTCAGCTCTACTGTTGTAAAAGGCCTCAGCAAGAGGAACTTTCTTAAATCAAAAATGCACAGGGACCCCATTCAATATTGCAGGCAGTTTTTTTTCATATGGTTTGGGTTCTCCGCTTTCCTGTAAGGATATTTATTTCCTCACTGGAAACAAATTATCTGCAGCACATACAAGGAAAATAAAAACCTACCCAAATCCACTGCCTACAGTAAGATCTGTGGCTGGGTCTTTACTCAGGCATTTAGATAGGAAGTTACTTGTTGCCTTTCAAACACAGTCAGATACAGTAAGAAGTTCAAACCTTCATGAGGATCCACTCCAATTGCAATGGTGTTCTTCATGGTGACATTGACTGAGACAACAACATCTGCAAAGTAGGGGATATCCAGAGAGACCATTCGGATGTCAGTCCTTCTGGCAAAGATCAGAAAGCTAGTCATTCCTGCAGAGTGGACAATGGACACATATTAGTGAGGAACAAGTTCAGTCAACTGTAGGCATAATTTATCAAGTATTCTAGAGTTAACAACCACTGCAGTGGAAAAGGGAAAGTGTTTTAGATAGACCTTGGCTTATGGACAGTCTGTGTACAAAAGCATCACTTTTTTGAGCATCACTTAATGCTTCTTTACATCCAAGTTGAAAGGTATAACACTCACAGAAGAGTTACTTCTGCTAATATGTGTGGGAAATTGTAATTAGGAGTCATTCTTTTTCTCCTAGGGAGGAAAAGTGGATGTACCATTGCCTGAAGCCAAGTGCCTTCCACCATCCACAGAAGTGGTCCAACAGGAGGAGTGTATACAGACCTATTAAAGAATATATCACCTTGTAGTTTAAGAATTCACCTCAATATTAGGGCAAAAGTCTGGGAAAAAATGTGACGTTTGGTTTACTTGGCCAACATAATTTCAAGAAAAATGTTTGCTTCATCAATCCATTTATCAGTAAGTTTCTTCACAGTAATTCCCACTCAAATTGAAGGTACAGGCACCAAATGGGTTTTTTAAGGCATAAAGCAGGTAGGCACATAAAAGTGAAATTTTTTCTCTAACACGGCAGAGGCAAAATGTAGCTCTGATACAAAACTGCAATGAGGATTCTACAGAGAACACTCACCGGTGGAGCAGGTCTTGCCATCAGACTGCAGATTGATCCCTGTGGGGCAAGTACAGCTGTAGCCTTTTGGAAGAGGTGCCAAAAGGCACAGGTGACTGCAGCCTCCATTATTAACTTCACATGCTGTATGTACTACAGAAAAGAGGATGAGAAATCCATGAGCCAGCAGCACTGGCACAAAAAAGAGATGCAGCAGCTATAGAAACACATTGTAGAATGCCCTCAAATGCCAAGTCAAGAGTTAATTCTCATGTTCTCATACTCCACACAGACACTTAAGACAATGAGGGCTGACAGGTCAGCTGCTTGCAGAAAAGACATGCCACATGGCAGAGCCTGAGCAAGCTCTCAGCTCAGTGGGGCTTGGGTGTGAGCTCTGTACCTGGGGGCCTGTGCCGGTGGAAAACATGAATATCCATAAGATTCTCCAGATTGTCCTGCAGTGTTTCCCGAGACTGCCCAGTTCTCCTATCTGCACTCTGGATGCTTTTGGCCTGCCAATCTGTCCAGTAGATTCTCTCGCCATAAAGAGTAAGTCCAAAGGGGTGAGGCAGATTGTTCCCAATCAGCACCTGCTCAGATTACCCCCATCACCCGAAGAAAAATATTATATAAATTAAAATCCTTTAAAAAATATATTTTATACATATATATACACATATATTAGTGACTACGAAGTCACTAAGGAGAAGAGGCTTCCCTTGCTCCCTCTGAACATACAATCACAGCAAAAGGAGAACGATGAGGCAATCTTGGCCCTCAAACTTCCCTCACACAGTTTGAAACTGAAAAGGAGTTCTTTTCTCTCAGTAAAAGCCACTGTGTACTTTGATCTGTAAATTTTTCCTTTCCATTGGAAAAAGAGGCAGGAAGCATCATCATCTTGTGCTCAGACTCGCAGAGCTGCTCCTCAAAGAAGGCTTCCTTACCTTCCTGTGGCTTCCATCCAGACTGGCATACTCGATGGTCTTCATGCCTGCGTCTGCCCAGTACAAGCGCTGTGACTCGTAATCAATGGCCAAGCCATTGGGCCACGTCAGGTTGGAGGAAATGATCACCAAGCGGTTTGAGGCATCCATCCCAGCACGTTCAATTTTTGGGTTAGCTCCCCAGTCAGTCCAGTACATGAACCTAAGAAGAAGCCCAGACAGAAGTGAATGCCCACACTTTTTCACTACCAGAGAAGCAACTGACTCTGGTGCCTTCAGGCTCTAGCAGGAAGAAGCATTAAAGTATTAGTGTTCTCGTGCCCAGCCTTGGGTTCTTGTAATGTACCTAAGATCATACTCAAATTTATAGATCTTCTACTGCCCATGGGCTTGCCCAATTACAATGTGTAAGAAAAAAATTCAAGAAAATAGGTCAAAGTCTAAAAATTAACTAATTATTTAGCAATGTACACCAGTAGCCCTTTACACTCTTGCTGTATTTGTCTTCCGGTAATCCACTCAAGGAAAGAATAGCACTCTTTCATTCAAGACATTTAACGCTTCTAAAGCAATGGCTGGCAAGCTTTTTCCTATCCACCCTATCCCCATCTCCAAAAGGTCTGAGAATATCCTTCTGACTGAAACTCAAGTCAATAAGCAGGGAGCTTGAATACAAATTCAACATATATGTGCAACAGAGAAATAAAAAATATCTAGATGGCCCCATTCTCAACATTTTCGTACCGCATCTCTAGTTATTACATCCTCAAGATAAGCAAATGAAAACACCAGCCAATTCCTGCAAGCTCCACAGCACAACAGGCAATTACCTCTGCTTATCTTGTTCTATTAGCATCTAAAATCACGTCTCTAGTTTCGGTCACTAGCAGGTTGTAGAACGATGGCACCAGTGAGAAAGAAAATTGTACAAAACCAAAGAACCACAAGGTCTTTAGACATGCAAGAATTGTTAAGTCATCCCAGAAGAAAGACTCTCTTACCCTTCAACAGGGTCCACTACAATATCTCTAGGTCTGTCTAGGTTCTCCCATATTAGAACAGTTCTCATGGTCCCATCTGTATTGGACACCTCTATCCGATCTGTTCCTACAAAAGTCGAGAGAGAAAATAACAGAGATGAAATTTGAATTACAAGAGCTAAGGCAAAAAAACCTCCATACAACAATGCATTCTTTCCCTATATCCATTTGTGTTCTTAGCTAGAAGATAGGTAAGAAATCTGGCTTAAAGTGTCACTTTCCATCCTCTAAAGTCACCTCTGTGGCTATCACTGATGTGGAGTCCTGTATATAACCCACCTCTTACCTAAGCCCCCATGCCATGAGAGAACAGCTAGAAAAGAATAATCCTCCTTACATCTCTCTTAACTGTGACTATGAGCAGGGAACATGCTCCAAGTATGACCTCCTGCATCCCAAGATACACTGATGGAAGATACATAAACGCACACAATCACAAGCTCGGCAGCAAGACAACAGTGACAAATATTTTTGTAGAATTAGTACTGGGGATACTGCAAAGAGAATTAAACTAAGGGTTGTGCCTCAATTCACACTCAGTTAGAAGCACATGACATGAAACTTCATCTTTCTGCCACACGGAAATTAGACAAATTTGGAATGAAAGAGAACTACCCAGCTGATTTTCAGTTTTCATGACTAATAAGGAAGACAGAAATCTATGTAAAGCAGAGGATCCCAGTACCTGCATCAGTCCAGTATAGTTTGTTGGTGACCCAGTCAATTGCAAGTCCAGCTGGACTTTCCAGGCTGGTGTCCACCACAACCTGAATGAAAACAAAGAAAAAATCCTTAGTGAAATTGGACCTTAGGGAGAAAGCACTTGTCCAATGCATTACCCATTCACAAACAATGTTAACTTTCAAAAAGCAAAAGCCTGAGCAGAGCAATGCCATACAAGAGAACATTAAGGACTTTAAAGTCTGAATAAGGGTTTTATTTGGAGAAACTTCAATTTTTTTTTGTGCCTGTACAAACTGCAAATCCAAACTTTGAACTCTCTTTGCCTCGTTTACAGCACCACCAGCCTAGAAGTGTGTGCAGAAAGCATTTCCAAAGACCATGATTCTCAGTCCAAACACAGAATGTAATAGAGGATTTAATACCTCTTCCTTTCAGATTCTAGGGCTACAACAAAGGACTTGAACAAAGCCCACAAATGGCCATGCTTCACGTCTCCATTCAAGGCTCTCCATGCACCCAATTGGTTATGTTGTGTGCAGTGATCTCGTTTGTCAGAACTAGGCCAACTAATGAACAAAAGATCCACCATGAACTGCAGAGCCTTAAAAAGCCAGTGTATCCCAGTGGCTTCAAATCTGATGCCCAAGGAGTCTCCTGGCCAGATGACCTCCACACACAGTGAACACTGTACCTCCTGGTTCGATCCATCCCATTTTGCTCGGCTGATTGAGTCAGTGCTAACATCTGTCCAGTAGACATAGTCATCCTTTGAGTCCCAGTCTAGAGCCACAGCACTGCGGACATCAGCAAGGGGGATGACATCATCTGACAGGTCATCGGTGTCAAAGCTGATCCGACGGATGTCCATCCTTCGGGCAAAAAGCAGGAACTTGTCAAGACCTGATCAAAGGTCGAAAGGTCTTCTTTTAATTTCTCTAAGTTCAACAATAAAGTGATAGACAGACAATTCCCTGCTACATCCACAACCTTAACTACCTACATCATCTCTCACTGGCAGGCCTTTGGTCTCTTTTTTTTACTGGAAGCAAAATACCACTGGGAGAGGATAGGCAAGGGGGAGTCAGAGTGGTTGTGAGCTCTCTCCTGGGGTGTAACCTATGCTGAGGGAACAAGGGAAACCATATTCTTCAAAGGATGGCACAAACATCCCTCCAAATAAAATAGCTATTTTAAAATAGCTCTTGAGAATCTGGGAGATAGTTGGTCAAATTCTTTCACATAGCTGTAAACTAAGAGAAATGTGACAATGATGAGGACTGAATGTTTTGTTTATCACTGACACAGCCATTATCAGAATTTCAGAAAAACAATCAGCTGTGCCAGGTAGCATGGTGCCAAAAGCAGCCCTGAAATAAGGACAAAGGGTGGAATTTGTCTGCATCCCCACCCATGAAGCCTAGTGAGGGCAGTGAGAATACAGAACAGGGGAATGCATCAAAAAGGAGAAGCATCCTCTGGCAGGACCCTTAATACTTCTATCTCAGTCTATCCAGCTTCATTTCCTTGGAAGCAAGTACTGCTGATGCTTAGTCCCACTGCCAGCCCTCTGCCACCCACTGAAGATCTGAGCACGTGGTCCCACCTCACTTACTCTGGGCACAGGCATGGCTGCTGGTCTTGCGGAAGCCCGTGGGGCAGGCGCAGGTGTAACCCTTGCTGCTCGGCAGGCAGAGGTGCGTGCAGCCTCCGTTGTTGTCCCCACAACGGTTTCTCCCTGCTCAAGTAGCCAAAGACAAGAGCGACCACACATAAAGCAAAGAGTAAAGAAATGAGGAAAAACACCAGTTGAGGTGTCAAGACCACATGGATATAACTTCCCAAGCCAGAAGTTAACTGAAAATCAGGAAACATACAAACTAAAGCACTAACTCAATTTTTAGGGCTCAATTTTAAAACAAATATTTAACTCAATGCACTTTGAGAGCAGATAATGGCAACTGAAGAGGAGTAAGGGAGGTGTCAGTCATTACAATGTCCACTAATGATTTTCCCCTGTCCCAAAACTTCTCTTGTGTAAACAAGCCCCAAGTATTTCCTACTGAAAGGCCTCCATCCCCGGTGTCAGCAGGGGGAGCTGCGGTAACACCCAACTCCGAGGGACCTCAACGCGCAGGCCGTGGAGCAAGTTCTGCCACAGCCCCGGGCACAGGCGGGGGTTCATCCACATGCTGGGTTCAGGATGTCATCTCCCAGCTTTACAGGGACTGGGCAGCTCCGGGTCTCCTACTGGCTCAAATGAGTTTCTACCCGCTCTGCAGTTACCTGCTGGCTGACGCTGAGGATGCAGCGTGTGGATGTCCATAGGGAAGTGGAGTTTGTTGCGGATGATCTCCTGGTTCTTGCCTGTGAATTTGTTGGCACTGTTGATGCTCTTGGTGTGCCAGTCTGTCCAGTACAAACTGTCCTCAAACACAGTGATAGCAAATGGGTGTGGGAGCCCTGCAACAGACATGCAATACAGGAATATGATCACGTCTAACATGACTCAGGCTAGCACGGAGACAAGGGAATGCTCTTTTCACTGTCCCTTAGGCTTCACCACACTCAACCTCCTCAAATACACTTTATACTAATTTAACAGACAATTCCTCTCTGCTGTCCTATAATCATAGATAGAACGTTAGGGAGCTGGAATAGGCTTTAAAAATCATCTAGTCCTAATCTCCCCACCATAGGCAGGGAGGGACACCTCCCACTAGACTAGATTGCTCAAGGTTTTATCCAACCAGGCTTTGAATAATGCCAAGGTTGGGGCATTTGCAACCTCCCTGGGCAACCTGTTCCACCACTTCACCATCTTCACAAGAAAAAATGTCTTCCTAATACATAACCTGAATTTCCCCTCTTTTAATTTGTATCCAGTACTCCCTGTCCTAAGACTAGAGTTCCTGATGAAGAATCCCCTTCCTGCTTCCTGGTAGGTTCCCTTCAGATACTGGAAGGTTGCAATGAGGTCTCCATTCAACCTTCTCCTCTCGAGAACTTTCTTTCCAGCCTTTGTAGGGGAGCGCACCAATCCTCTTATTAACTTTGTGGCCCTCCTCTAGACTTCCTCCAACAGTTCCATGTTTTCCTTGTGTCTGGAGCCCCAGAGATGGATGCAGTATTCCAGCTGGAGTCTCACAAGAGCAGACTCACCTCTCCCTCAACCTGCTTTTGATGCAGCCACTGATGACTGGATGGCAAACTCCATCCCTCAATGGTGACAGAATTCATTCCACAGTGAAAGAAGAGGAATCAAGCACAGATGCAGGAGCCAGTGTCTCAAGCTCAGATCAGCACTGCACTACTCTGTGGTCTTTATTGCAGAAAGCACTCCCTGGAGAAAGCCTGTTACTTACCTTGGCTAATAACAGCCTTCCTATTGCGTCCATCAAGGTCTGCCCTCTCGATGACATGATGTTTGGCATCCACCCAGTACATTCGATGTCCTGCATAGTCAATGGTCAGTCCATTGGGCCAGAAGAGGTGCGTATCCGCAATGATGCGCCGATTAGAGCCATCCATGTTGGAATACTCAATGCGGGGAGTGTTGCCCCAGTCAGTCCAGTAGATAGTACTGGAGGAGACGGAGAGACAGCTAGAAAACTTGTGGCCCACATACTGCACCCAGCATCACTCCCTATCAGGGCAAAGCAACATCAGTCCTGTGACCTTGAGCATGAGACTGGGCCACAGCCATGGGAGAAGTGAAAAGTGACACCCAGCCTGCTGAAAGCTGAAGGGCCCAGAGCAGGATTAAGGCTCTGAAGAGTCCCAACACTGACACATTCCCCAAAGTGTCAGTGCCAACTCAAGTCTTGAGTCAACCTTTGTGACCAAGAATGAAGTTTTATGTTCAACAAAAAGCATGTACATGGAGAGCTCACTGGGGGTTCCCCTCGGTTTCCCATACTTTCACTCACCCCTCCATAGGATGTAGGGCAATTGCTCGGGGCTTCTCCAGGTTCTGCCACAAAAGCACTTTCCTGTGAGTGCCATCCAGGTTTGCTACCTCAATTCGAGACGTCCCAGAGTCCGTCCAGTATAATTTGTCATGGATCCAATCAATAGCAAGTCCACCTATGTACAAGACAGAATTAAGCACAGAATGAAACCATGGATCTGCACGGAAAAATAGTTCCCTTTCTCTGTCCACCTCAGAAGAGGCCCAGTTTCTTCTCCTGCCAGCCAAGATTAACTCCGGGGGGGGACACTCACCTAACACCCATTCCATCCAACCCACAGCCTTCCTCAGGGAGATGCACTTTGTTCTCAATGCTGGGCCCCCACTTCCCTCCACTCACCCACCCTATACCATTGCCTTTTTTGCAGTGACGCACCTGGGCTCTCCAGCCCTGTGGAAACCACCTCTTCCACATTGCTACCATTCAGATTGGCCCTCATGATGCGATCAAGGGTGACATCAGACCAGAACACCAGCTCCTTGCTGTGGTGGAAATCAAGGGCAATGGCATTTTCCAGGTTGTTCAGGAGCAGCGTATACTCAGAACGATGAGGCAACACTTGGCGGATATCAATTCGATTGGCAAAGAGCAGCACGGGCTCTGGCCCTAAGAATATACAGGAAGACAGCATTGGAGTATTTCACAGCATTTGACTGGGTCCTGCCTACCATTCCCTCTGCACCAAGTCCCAGAACAGAATTTTGCAGTACTGGCAGCAGCAATCAACCCTCAAATGCAAAACACTTCAGAGAGTTTTTTTACATCCTCTATACACAGTCCTAACTCAAAGGTGAGCAGTTTTAAACCTTCTGGCAAACATTAACTCAGCAAGAAGCAATCATTCCAGGTCCTACCAAAGCCTGCCTCCCCTCAGCCTCTGAAACCACATCACTGGACAGCTGCTTGGCAGCTGGACAAGAGATTCTTTTTCCTATATGCATTTCCTAGCCATGCAAACACACGTGCTCTACTACACCTGCTACTACAGACAGGACACAGTTGAAATCTGCCTCAGCCAGATATAAACTCAGCAGGTATTTCCAATGCAAAAACCCATCCCCAAAATATCAACATCCTTTATGGATATCACTAGGGGAATTCTTAATGAAATCTGAAGTCTTTAAGTGAAATTTCTAATTGCTCAGTTCTTACATTAGAGGAGGAATAAAGTTAAAGAAGCGTATAGATATCTTTAAAAAACCCAGCAGATCTCCACAGAGCAGCCACTCACAGCATTCAAGATTGGTGCCCATCATCAAGGGTCAAACCACGAGGAGTTGTGATACAACCTCACTTATTGGAAAGGCTAAGACACTTCCTGAACAAAGACAGAAAGCTTGTTTTGTCCCAGACTCTAAGTCACAAGGAATGACAAAGGACTAGGAAGAAAAGGCAAGGGCAGTCTCCCTGGCAGGGAAAGGAAACAGTGTTGTACTTCAATCCATGGTCAGTCAAAATCACACAAAATTTTCACAAATATTTATCAACAGCGTGGGCATATCTAACACAAGTACAGGTACTTCCTTTCCTTCACATGTTTGTTTGTGAACAGCACAATGCTGCCAGTGAAGCACTAAAGACATCATTATGAGAACTGGACCAACAGACACACCCCAGTTGTGTTGTTAGGTTGAACTCCCCTTTACCTAGAGCTTTGCAGCTACGTTTGTCAGGGCGCAGCTCGTAGCCCTGCTCACACCAGCACTGGAAGCCTCCTTCGCTGTTGGTACAGCCTTGGCTGCAGTAGCCTTCCTCAGCACATTCATTCACATCTGCATGTTACAGAGAAAGTTACCATTAGATAGATCATCCATAAACCCAAAAATCTCACTGACAGATTGCATCTGCTTTCATACTCTGATTTTCACCCTATCATAGCCACTAATTTCAAACATACCAAAGCAGCAGGGAGGAGGCTACTGCTCCAAAAACCCACCTTGACATGATCGGCCATCTTCCAGGAGCCTGTAACCCGTGTGGCAAGTGCACTGCACCATCCCTCGCACCATCTGGCATTTCTGAGCACAGCCACCATTGTTGACATTGCAATTCTCCTCCCCTGTTCTTGGACCTGCGGAAGAAACATGTGAAGATAACTGAGCAGAAACCACAAGGCAGCTGTTCTTGCCTTCAGCTGTTAGGCAGCAGTCACCCTTCAAAGCAGTCTGAACAAGAGGGGGAGGACACAAGCTGTGCTGGAAGCTTCCTCTTTGCAGCCAGAGCTCTCCTCTGCAGGCCACAACTGAACAGGACAGCAGAGCTCAGATTAACATGTTTTTAGGATTCAGTGTCTCTGCAGACAAATGGTGATATCTGAGATCATAATCTTTTCCCCATCATTCCTTGTGTGCAGTCTTTAATTGGCAAAACCAACAAGGTTTTTTTCCTCAATCTTTAACTCGCTTCCATTATCACAGCTCAGACTTTCTTTCCTACACACATCCTTCAGTAACACCAGATAGACTCCCACACATTACCGGGCCTCCGTTTGTGTCTAAGACTGAACTAGGGAGGACTTACGGCAGTTTTGATGTGGGCTCTCATCACTGCCATCTCCACAATCATTTGCTCCATTGCACAGCTTCCTCTGGCCAATGCAACGCCCGTTCCCACACAGGAACTGGTCTGGGGCACACTGAGGGGTGCCTGCAATAGAAGGGAAAAGTAGCACATCACAGCTTACTGATGGAACAACAGTCATGGTGAAGAAAAGAATACCGAACATTTTCCAAGATTTGTTACAAACTTTTCATATGAGCACAAATACATTACTTCCTCTTCCTTTGAATTCAGCTCATCTAGCAGTCCTTACTGCTCTGCATATATTTATGCTGATTTGGAGGTCTGCAAACTCTCTGCCAGTCTGAGTCTACTGTTGCTTTACTGTGAAGTTCATCTGACTAGATTCTCTTAGAATGACTGGAAGGTCCTGGCTTAGCTCCTTTTGGTTTCAGAATCCACAAACCTACTCAGCATGTGCAAAGGAGGAGTCAGTTCCTCACTTTAATAATCTGATCTGTCACACCAGCACAGCTATGGATCTTAAGCCTGCCTAGGAAGGAACATCTTGTCTAACTCTAGCTGTACTTTGATAGACTTGGAATGAGATTTACATGCATCCCTGAAATCTGAGCTCAGGCAACAGGATTTCACATGACCTACACGCTTCAACTTCTGCTGTTGGCAAGGAGACTGAACAGAATTCCTGTAAGCAAAGTAATACTGTTTGTAGGGACTTTGCCAATCTGATTGTTTCTTCAGCAATAATTGCACTGTCCTGTTGCCTCTTACTTCTTGTACTTCTTGAGCTAACTTGATTAGCGGTCCCTAAATCATCACCCTCTGATAATCTTACAAAGATAATAGGACAATACATTTACCAGCAGAGAAACAATCAGATTGGCAGACTGCCTGTAAACAGTGTGGAAAAGGGTAGTTGGGCGATTAACAAGTACAGTTAAGAACTACAGACACACCAGGTGCAAACACAAAACCAGACAACATGCAGATTCACTTTTCAGAGCACAGGAATACTGTATATGAAGGATTCTGAAACTTGGACTTCATTTGTCATATCGAACATAAAGATCCTCACACCAGCTGATTTCCTAGTATTTTAGGAATCTTCTCTATGGCCAATAAAAATATATCTCTGCTCTAAAGCCAAGAGGATTTTAACTCCTGCTACAGACATTGGGACACCACACTATGTCACTTAGATGAGTGAGTACATTTCCTGGAAAAACCAGTTTAATTTTCACCATAGACCTTTCACTGTCACCATAGACCTGACATAGAACTGCACAACTAACCTCACAGTAACTGCACCTTGTGTTTGGTTTGATATGGAGACAGTGAATTTCAATGTCTCTGGAAGTTTGGCTTGGCTTCTTTCAGTACCTCTAAGTACTTTTGTTATCAGGATGAGGAAACAGGGTTACCAGCTTGTCTTTAAGTACAATTGCTTTTTCCAGGATCACCACACTGATGCTCACAACAGCTGACCAATTGAGGGCAGTTGCTCTCAAACTGACTACAAAGTGCGCCTCTCCAGATCCTCTGAGCTCAGCTGCCTTATAGAACAGCCACTCTCCACTCCTCAACAGCCCCAAAACAAGAGGTACAGTTTCACAAATCCATTCTGTCACCCCGAAAACCACTGTTCAGAATACACGGATGCAGAAGGATCAGTACACATAGCTGGGCTCCACTCACTAGGATGAATTCATGGACCAGCACACTCTAGTCCTCAACAAAACCTACAGACATCCTGAAGACTTTAAGGAATAGAGAAGATGCTAGACATTCCTTGAATCCTACCATAACACTAGGGTGTGTTAAAACCCTCCTGCTCCCCATAACCACTATCACACAAAGGAATAGCAATATGTGAAGTGAATACTAGAAAGAGTAACTCCTGAGTAAATGTCTAAGGGGGAAGATGACACCCATAATCCTCTAAAACAAAGGTCTTGTTATTCTCTTCCACTAAATGTCCTTCTTGATTCCACTGCCTGCTAGAATTGTTCAGCAGCTTCACAATGCTACAGGAAAGCTATCCAGAACTACCTAGAAGGTGTAAGTTAGTATAGCCCATGTGACAAAGGTAGTAACTTGGTACATAATTGATGTTCCCAAGCCTGAATGGAATTGTCCCAGAGCTCTGTGGTAATTCACAGTGTAAGGACAAGACAGGAGGATACTTGACCAGAAAACACCTTCACCTAAGTTAGCGTAAGCACACAGACCTGCACAAGTTGGCAAGCATGTAAGACAGCCTACAGGTCCCATTCTCTGGGAAGGACAGAAACTCTAGGCTGAAGTCCCTGAAGCAATACAAAAGAGACTTTACTACCTACTACCATCAGGATGGAAACTTAATTAGCTATTAAGCAGCAAGGTAGCAGGTCAAACCTGTGTTCTCACAGTTCTCCTCATCACTGTTGTCAGAGCAGTCGTCTTCCCCATCACAACGCCAGGACAGACGGACACAGCGTCCTGACTTGCAGCGGAACTGGTCAGCTGTGCACATAGATGTAGCTGAGGGCCCAAAAGAGGAACATCAGATGAGCAAGAAGGATCAGAAGAGACCCAATTTCAAAGCTAATGTCCCAAACACTCTTCTGCATCCACAGAAACAGAATGTTTCCACCAGTTCCCAGCACTTACTGCAGTTCCTCTCATCTGACTGGTCATCGCAGTCGAAGTCACCATCACACCTCCAGCCAGCATTAATGCACAAGCCACTGTTGCACATGAACTCTCCAGAGCGACAAGGCTGGTGAGATGCTGCACAGATATCAAAACACAAAAAGAGCAAACTCAGACCAATGTAACAATCCCCAAAGCTCCTCAGTTTCACCCTTACCCCCCATTATTAAGGAACTTGGCCCTGCATAGATTTCTTCTGAAAACTGCAGCAATTCTTGTAAGCAGAAGTGCACTAACTACACAGTTCTCATCACTATTCTTCCTTTCCAGAGTTAAACAAAGCCCCTAATAATGAAGAAGCCAGCTTATCTGTGAACAATTAGATTGCCATCTACACTGTAACCCCTTCTCCAGCCAACCCAAAATGCATTTAGGTTTGCAACTCTGATTCTTGGACAAGGACAACACCCTGTGATAACTTACAGCAGTCAGATTCATCAGACCAGTCCCCACAGTCATCATCACCATCACAGTGGTAGATGTCCAAGATGCAGCGTCCATATGCACACTGGAACTCCTCCAAGCTGCAGGTGGCAGCTGGAACATCTGATGCTAACAAGGGAATCAAAGAAAAGAAATGTGAGGTGACAAGGCACGGTCTAGTTTAGAGGCAACCTTCTCAGCCCCATAATGGACTGGCAAGTATTCATTGCTGCTTATCTCTGCATGATTTGTGTTACAGAGAGGAATGCTGGTTTTCCTTCACTGAAAAGCAGGTTAAACTTATATGTAAAGACTCATGCAGATGATCCAGTAAATACAATTTTTTAAAAAAGTCACATAGGATATTAGGCTATAAACACTGAACTTTTCAAAAGCCATTAAATTCTAGAGAAGTAAAAAGATATGAAGGAAGAATTTATGGGAAAGTCTCAAAAAGGATCCAAGAGTGTCACCTTCCATCTAATGCTTGAAGCACGATGTCTTAATGCCAAAAAAGTTTAATTGTTTAATAAATCTGAAAAAAGGTAGATAGAAAAACATAAAAATAAAGAAACCTTAGGGATAACTCCATATTAAGGACTGTGGCATGTCATTATGCAAGGTTAAACTAAGGAATGATTCCTTTAAAATTTTAACAAAAATAAGCACTTGAAGACCAAAGGAAGCAAGCAAGCAGCAGGGTGTCCAGGCCAGCACCTGACCTTTGAAGATTTTCCCCTCCCTCTCCTCTCAAGCTCTGGCCAAAACAACCATTCCTATTCAGAGAGGAGCTCTGCCATAGAGATGACCCTGGGCAAAGCCAAACAAACTAATGGTCAAGGATTTACCTACTGCTCTCTGTTCAACAGTACACTAAGTGGGAAGGCATGAAAAATATTTTGAGTCCCACACAACAGAATCTGACACCTCTTCTGATACTATTTGGAGAACGCACTGTATGTTTCAGATATACAAGTGTCCCAACTGAGGAGTTCTGAATATAAATTTATTAAACAAAAAGGAGAAGAAAGATTGAAAAGAAAGAGTAGTCTAGGAAGTGAACAACATCTGCCTGTTCAACTTGAAGAAATGGGCACAGCCTGAAGGCATGAGCTAGGAGCTTTAATTCAGTGAGCATCAGCAGCTGGATATGAAAATGTGTGTTAATGTGGCCCTCACCAAAAGAGCCTGAGTCTTTCAGTTTCCTTGAGAAAATTAAATCAGTGACTTAAATTATCATGCTGTGTGATTCAATTATAACACACACATCCCCAAAAGAAACAAAAAGAAAAGGAAAAAAACCCAGACAAAATGAAGTGTGTAATCCCACCTTGTCCCAAACGAATGACAAACATGATTGTAGATACAAAAAAGATGACAACCACATGGATGAAGATAAAAGAACAGGAGGTAGCCAAACTGAACTTCTTAGCAAGTTACTTAAAATGTCTTATAGAGACAACTGCCAGCTAGGACTGAAATAGCGTTTCAGCTCAGAGAAACAGGGACACCACTTCTGGGTGCCCCTCCACTCCCACAGGAGGCAACGTTGGAACATCTCTCTTCCCTTCCTGAGGGTCTATTCATGGCCTTCGGTGAAGTGACAGGCAAGGGAACAAGAAAGGCAGAGAGCAAAAGGAGAAGGAGAGAGGCTGGCTTCCTCTTAGAGTCCTTTCCTGGCTTAGAAATGTTTGCAGCCCCTGGCTTTCTGCCAAGTCTCATTATCTGGAAAGATAAAAGACAACTCCCCCATGCATCCACTCCCCCTGCCCTTCAGGAGCTGGCGGCCCTCATCCCCCTCCCAGAGCCTTTTGAAGTTTCCTGCTATCTAGAACAAATTCTGCAAAATGCCTTTGAGAGCAGGGAGGGGGAAGGGACACTGCAAGTTCCAGAGACATGGACAGTGCTCACACTGAGGAGAGAGGCCGTGTGGGTTAGAAAGGGACACAAACTCCTGTCCCGCCTGTGAAGGTGAAGAAGGAAACAACTGTTGTAGGTTCTTATGCCCCAACACCACACCCCTCCTTCAGCATGGGTCACTTGTTGGGCAACATCCTGCAAAAAGCATTACATGACTGGGCAGGCAGGAGGTGTCTCCAGTGTGCAGTACCTGAGGGTGGTTTCAATAAGCAGAATACACCTCCACTTCCAAAATTTCAGTCTGGAATCAGACAAGAGGAAAAAGAAGGGCATAATATTCTTTCCTTCCAGTTGCCCTTCAACTCCTCCAGTTTTATAGAGAGCTATATTCAGTAAAGTATAAACCTCCTGCTCTGACCCAAGGTCACAGCTAAGGGAAGAAAGAAGTAGCAAGACAGATGAAGTATGCTTGTGAGGTAACACAAGAGAGACACCACTCTTTCGTGCCCTCTGGGGTAGGCAGCAGAAGGTAGCATAGCTGCCAGTACAGGCAGAACTAACTTGCTTTTGATCTCTGCTGCAGAAAACATGCCAAAACCCAAGGCAAGAGCAGGTCCAAAGGGCTATTTCCTGTGATTACAAAGAAAAGCACTCACGGCAATTCTCTTCATCTGAGCCATCCTTGCAGTCTGTGTCCCCATCACAGAACCAGTGCTCAGCTATGCAGCTGCCGTCACTGCAACGGAACTCCTTCTCTGAGCACTTTCTCATATCTGCAGAGACAGCAATGCAAACAAAGCCTTGGCTTTTCTCAGAGCACCCAGGAAAACACCACAACATCCTCCTGAAGCTCCTAGGGCACCCACAAACAAGACTGCTCATTACACCATACATATCCATGTCAGGCAGGGCCCGAGCAAAACCGGCATTGTTCGCTGAACTGACACAGAGTGCTGGATTCAACAGGAATCCAAGGGGAATTCACAATCCCATGTCAAGGAATGAAAGGTCTCAAGTGAATTTTTTTTGCCTGGCAGGTAAGCCACATAGCCCAAGATCCTAAGCAGCCAACCCTTGGAATGTTATAATCCCACAAGTTCAGCCCAGAAAAGCCAGCTGGGAGCCTTAGCCGTGTTCTGGGAATCCTAGAAGTGCACAGGCCGGACTCTGCACAACTCCTCTTGAAGTATTGTGAAGGCAGTATTTACATTAACTCACCACACTGCTCATCACTGTTGTCCCCACAGTCATTGTCACCATCACAGTGCCACAGGCTGCGAATGCAGTATCCATTCTGACACGAGAACTCATCTTCCTCACACTCCCTTGGAGCTGCAAGGACACAACAGTGGTAAGGTGAAGGCAAGGCAAGAAGATTTAGCTTGCAGAACACCAAATGTGTGACAAGTTACAAGCCAAGCAACATCATCCTCCAAGGACACAGTGATGCTGGAGAGCTGATTCTCCTAACAAATACCAGGGGAGCCACTGGGAGATTTCTTGAGTGTCTCTTTTCCACTCTGCTCACACACCAACAGTACAGAAGGCTCGAAAACTTGAAGTTTAGGTTGAAGGAATTAGCTGGAATGGAGATGAAGCCACCCATCCCACGCTGGTATGTATTCTAGCACTGTCCCAAGCCAGACTCAAGATAACCCTGGACAGAAAAAAGGTAATCCAAACCTCTTTTTAAATGAATTAATAGTCTCTACCATTATCTAACAGATAAATGCTAGCAGTATTGTATATCCACCTTCTTTTCACAATAATGTCAAAGCTGTCTTCAAAGCAAAGGACATGCTCACTGAAGAGGAAGAGAGAAAATTTTAACTTCCTCTTGCGAACACCTCAGTATTTGGAGACTCATTCCACTCTCCTTGCCAGTCTCCTAAGGAAGCTTGGCTGCAGACAAGTAAGGAAATGAAAAGGACTGCAAATTCAGCACCTGAGGACTCCAGTACAACAGAAACCCTCCTATGGTTACTGCCAGCCTGAATAACCTCCCAGGAATCCTCTCATGCACAGAACCTTCTTTCTCCTTTCATTGGTCTCCAAACCTTTTGATCACACCCTTGTCCACTGTTATCTTAGATATGAGGGCATTTCAAACAATTATGAAAAACAGAAAATCAAAGAGACCCAGAATTACATATCTTTTCCTTCATTAATATATTTGAATGGACTGGAAAGCTGAGTTTAGTCCTGCATTCCAGAGCATCACACAGGATGTCAAGACCTGAATTTTGCTTCCCAGTTCTTTGCCCAAAAAGGCAGGCAAAGATCAGAGACACCGATCAGAAGGTGAACTAACTTCCATGCATGCAGTGGACATAGAATACTTTACAGTCAAGAGCTTTATTTCTATATTTCTTCAGATGGGCTTCCTCCAAGAGGGTCACTCTGGAGCACCATGCACACAACTCTGAGTAAGCAGTATCCTTACAGCACCTTCCCTCTCCTCAAGGAGCCCTGTTTGAAGGGACAGGATGCTGCTGACAGGCCAGCACTGCAGAAAAGTCAGACAGTGGAACCTGAGGCCACAGGAAGTCAGCCAGACAGGCAGTTCAGTGGGATTTGGCAGGGGTTAGGTGTTTCCACTGACAGGGGAGGGCACGAAGAGCCCAGCTCAGGGAAGTGCTTCATGGGACATTAACTAGCATGGCTGCAGGGCATAAATGGTTCTACAGCTGGATGGAGAAGCATCCCCTCCCCCAAGACAGGCAGCTGAACAGCAAGCCAGGTGCCAAGGCAGCAGGGTTTACAGGTACACACCTCTGTCATGGGCAGAATATAGCTTACTACAAGCCAGTAGTCCAATTTAGTGGATAGACTCTTGTAATAAAAAGGGTCAACTTTCCCCAGTCACAGCAGGCAGGCACTGCACCCACCCTCTTCCCTCAGACAGGTTACTTACGGCAGTCCTGCTCATCAGAGTCATCCTCACAGTCATTGTCTCCATCGCAGACCCAGGACCGGCGGATACATTTTCCATTGTCACAGTGGAAGTCCAAGGGGGAGCACGTGGGCAGCACTGAAAGAGCAAAGAAACACCTCATGGAGCTGCAGCCAGCTTCCTTCCTGAAAACAAAGTTCCTTCCCTCCTGAGGGAGCAGAGCTAAATCTCTTAGAAACAAAAGACAAAATTTCAAGTTATCAGGAAGAGCTGTTCCTTAGAGGGGGGTCAAGGTAGGTCTGTAGCTTGACAGTCTCTCTTCCCCAGAGAAACACTGACCTTTCCACAATAAAGTAGCTGTTGCAATTCCCCCACTGAGTTCCTTTTTCCTCTTTCATCCTTGAGCCTGCTGTCCTCCCATAACTGCACTTGTTTTATAACAAGCAAAGTTAAACCATCAACATCTTTCCTGCATGCTTCCCAGGGCAGTCCATCCTGTTTCTATTACACAGCAAGTTCCTTAGAGTGAGAACTATCAGAAGCAATGTTTTGACTTTATGAAGTCACATGCTACAGTGTGTGTTTCAGCATGGGGACTCTGTCAGGGTTTCTTGCCTAAAAAATCTGCAAGGAGAAGCTGAGAAGCAAGAATCCACTGCTGGGGATAATTTTCTGTACCTCAGGCGTGGACAACAGTCCCGAGTTTCCTCAAGGTTTCCATCCAGAAAGGATGAAAGAAGGGGACAGACATGGGATGATGCCTGCCTACACAGGAGTCTGATTGCAATGGAGTGGGACCACAAATCCACAGCATCTGAAGAGGCCTGGAGCCACAAAGCTGGAATTCAAGGGGGAACATCATTCCTGTTCTTTTCCCCACAGATGAGAGGAACACTCAACTCTGAGAGGTTCATGCTTTTAAGTGCTGCCAGCTGTGGTAGGCAAGGGGCTGCACAAGACTGCTCCTGACAGGTGTGCTCTCCAAAGAGCAGCATTTGCTCAGTGATGTGACGGGGCGAGGGCGAGAAAGGCCCTGAAACCCTGCCTGAAACCCTTTCATCCCAGCCCAGCCTGCCGACAGCAACTCCCATCTGTCACCAGGCGGGCCAGCCCTCTTCTGCTATGCTGCTACTCCCTTTCCTGCCAACACTGGCCTGGAGGTGGGAGTGAGAGGGGAGGGAGGTGGGTAAAAGAGGAAGGTGAAGACAGCAGCCACACACAAAAGGAGGATGATTTAATAAGGAGAACAAATAGTCACATTTTCAGTTTTTCCAGCTTTCTCAACCCTCTGTTTCCTCTTGGCCCAGGACTGCCACCAGCATCCTGTTAAAGAAGCATGGATTATCCATACTGAATCATTCACTGCTCTCCATAGCAAGCCCTCCAACATTTTTCACCAAGGGCCTGTCCTAAAACCCCCTCTCTCTAAGAATATATTAGGGCAGATAAATTCAGACTTTCTCTAACATTCATTTTTCTAACCACAAATTCAGATAATCTTCTCAGTTGTTCCTGTAGTGTCGCAGGCATTTCTGTATCTGAGGACATCACTACAGATGTAATTGCCCTCAACATACAAAGAATTTGGCATTGGCCCTTGGGAAAAGGTCCTTCCCATCATGTCTAGGCTACCCCATGCAGATATCTATCCATCTCATATCCAGCTACTTCTAGGTCCCAGAGGGGTATGAAGGATAAGAAATACTCAGAAAGGGGAAGCACAGAAATCTGTATTTTCCCTCTACACGTTTGACAGCATCCTGATCTTCCAATAACTGGCCCCCTTCCTTATATTTCAGTTTCTGTGGTTTGCTGCAGCAAAATGAAGGAGGAGTTTTGTCTTCTTCCTCAGGGCAGGTAGAAGTAGAAAACTCTCCACTTTGCAAACTCTGCTTCCAAATAAAACCAGGACATTTTTGGACTCAGACAATCAGTCCCACACATCAGACCTATCTCCCCCAAGAACAACTTCCAAACACTGCACGCTGAGAAAAACCTTCCCTGGCTTCAGCTGCAATTTCAGGACTAAGACCATCCTCCCAGCATATGCTTTAGCATGACTAATCACCAAAGGACTGCACAGGAGCCACCTGGAAGGGAATTTGCATGCTCACTCTCCAGGGGAGAATTCTTCAGGCTCCCAGAGGGTTAAGCCATTAGCGCTGGTTCAGAGCAGATACCATTATCCCACTGAACTGCTGCATCCCTTCATGAGCTAAAGACATAAAATGAAATTCCACCCCTACAGGGAACAGTTCAACCAATTTCATACTCCCCCTAGATATAAAAATCAAGCTTCAAGCACAGGGGAAGAGAGCAAAACACAAACTGCCATATACAAAGAAGGACCAAATTCCCTGACCCAGCAGAGATCAAGTGTGCGCTAGCCCAGAAAACACTGCAGTGGGGGCAGGGTGGAATTAAATCTCCTTCTACAGGAGCTCTCCTTTAAAGGAGGAAGAAAAACCACAAACCCACTTGAGACCAAAAAACCCAACCTAACGAATGAGGACTGATGTCTCATAGAGCAGAGGAACTGCCAATGGGATCAGGGCAGGGATCCACATAAACCTGTAATCTGAATCTAATAACGGTCAGAAACAGATGCTTCAAAAGAAAATGCAAGAAATTCTGGGAGCACTTTCACATGGGGGCAATCTTCCTAATCCCCCTCTTCCTAGCTCTGCCCTCTCAATCCCTTCTTCCCACTAAAAAGCACACTGCTTACACAAAACCATTCCAGTTTCCTTCGATTTGTTCTAAGGACATCAGGCTCCATTTCCACTGCACAGCCCTTTGCTCTAGGGACAAAGCTCTTCTCTTGGCCATTTATCACTTCATATTTTGATGAGTCTTATTTCTATAGAGTTAAAGCCAAGGCCATATCACTAGCATACAGTGAATGTTTCATACTGTTGTAAATACATCCAAAGTGTTTGGAAATTTGAAGTTAAGAGGAAATTCAAAAGCTAGGAGGTCACACTTAGGACATTTAAACAACCACCACTATGGCTTGTTCTGACATAATGGAGCAGCTATACAGTCTGCTAAGTGTATTATTTTCACTCACATAGCTAACTTTAAAAGCCATAGTCACGAAGTAGGTACATGAAATACAAATGAAGCAGCAAGAACTCTTTTCACTGACAGAGGTGCAACAAGAACTCTTCATCTTGCTGGAGGACAAACTGAATTCTTCTAATCAAGAAGATTAGAAACTGAATCCCGATATTCTTATCCTATCTTGATATTGATGTATGACCCTGGGACATTTCTGCCTCTTTTTCCCCCTTCTTCAACCTGCAAAATGAAGGATATTTATTACTTTTTCAAACAGCTACAAGTCCTTCATAAGCATCACTTCTCCTGATAAGAGACCAATCATAGATTGTAGTAAAATTTCACCAGTGCTCACAGCAGGATTAGGCTATGCCAACAGTAAACACAGCTAAGCCTCAACCCCCCTTCTCTGCTCAATTCCAGCTTGATCTCTCCATATCCATGCAAAGAAACAATATTTTCCTAAGAGAGATGAGCAAAGGCAAGTCCCAGGATGGAGTTGAAAGCAGGTAAATACCCAGACAGACAGGTACTAACTTGCCTCTCCAGGCAGAGCCAGAGGCAGGATGGAGAGCAAACCCAAGGAAGGGGAGCCAGTGGGAAGAACTAGGCTGGGCAGCAACAGCTAAAGAGAGCACATCTGTCAACTGACAGTGAGCAATACAAAAAGGCCTTTGAACTTCCAACCATTTCCCTGAGCTCATCCCTCTGCATGGTCACACTGGACATCATCCAATGTTTCAGCAAAGCTAGGTCTATCGTAAGCCTGCTATTCCTCCCCCCTTCCCAACTCCTATTACACAGGACACTCTTTTATTGCCAAGCAGAAGGAGAAGGGGGAGGGAGGGGGAAAAGGGAAGTTTATAAGGTGAAACACAGACTGTGTCACGTCCCACTGTCCTTTGAACACTTTATCCCTGTTGCCTGTGGTGAGCAGGTTGCTTTGCACCCAAGGACAGCAAGCAACTGGTGTTCAGAGCTCTGGAACACAGAGAGGCTTGAACAATACTGGCTGCTTAATCAGACAAACTCTCATTCATGTGAAGAATAAGAAGTCAATTTTAAACATAAATACAACCAAAACAAAATCATGCTACCTACATTAGATAAGTGCAGCCTCACACCCAGCTATGTTCATATTCGTGTAAATGTAAAAACACACACAATCCCACAAACAGATCTGTTGCTGAGATCTGCAGCACAGCAGGCAAAAAATCCAGGAACAAAAATAAAGGAGGTTATTCCACTCTCAGGAAGAAAAAGGAGACATTGCATTTTACTAACAAACATTTTAGAAAATCTAGTTCCAGAATAACAAAACGTTATTGCACTGCTGAACTGTATTTAAGGATGTTGTGGGTCAAAAGAAAAAAAAAAGAAAAAGAAAAAAAAAAAAAGTAAAGACTATCAGCATCCAATCTTTCACAGCCCTTTGATCACAAGCTCTCTGCCTGAGGGGGCATTGCATTAATTCTGGTGCCTTTTAAAGGAAACATACATACTCCAGGCCCAATAATATGACAAAGTTGCAGATATGGAACTGGTGTATTTTCAAGAGAATACTGAACTCTTGACAAGAGTTTCTAGATTTTAAAACTTGAGGTTTAGAAGTGAAGCTTCACCTGAGCCTTTGCATCTGAGCTCCTGATTAAGTGAATGACAGAAGGAATATTACTCTTTCAAAGTTTCTGTTAATTTTAATAAAAGACCTGTGAGATTTTTTTATCCTAACCTCATGTTAAATTTTTTTTTTGGGGTTGATGAGCAGGTTATAGTGACAGTCCTGCCTGCCAAGGAAGAGACTGCTACTGGGCTTGAATGAGCTGTAGCTCAACAGCAACTGTCAATTTCTCCATGAGATGGGAACAGACCACTTTCAGTAAGCTTTAAGGTAAAAGAAGTAAATTTTTC
Organism: Zonotrichia leucophrys gambelii; assembly: GCF_028769735.1. NCBI lineage: Eukaryota > Metazoa > Chordata > Aves > Passeriformes > Passerellidae > Zonotrichia > Zonotrichia leucophrys. The sequence continues at coordinate 33,835,609 of NC_088175.1, forward strand.
TTCAGTCCCTTCAAATGAAGAGGTTTTGTACAACAGTGCAGGGAGGTAAGCAAACAAGTCTGCCTCCCAAAAAGTAACACATTTACAAGTCAATTATGTATGATACAGATCCAAAATTCAAAGCAAGAAAGCACTTCTGGGAGGATGGTTATGGGGAGATTTGGTGTGTCTTATGAGAAACAGAACTATTTATCAGTCCTCAGGCCAAGTTTACTCAGTTGTCCTTTCCCCCCTGCCACAGGAAGTAAGACTCATTCACACCATGAGCACTTCAAAGGGCGTGCAGGAGGGCAGAATGAGAACCATTCCTCCTCTTGCATGCGGCTTTCGTTAGGGACGGGCCAAAGCAGTGTCTGCTGGCACAAGGCAGGGAGGCAGCTGAACTGCCCTGTGCGTGTGCAGCGAGGCCTTCCAAGGCAGACACTGTCAGCAAGCCAGAGAGCTGACAGCAGCCAAAGTCTATGGAGCTGCCATGACAGCTGGCAGGTTGCTTATTGCTATTATTACTACAGCACTCTGGCTTGTAAACATGATCCAGAGCAGGAAGCAAACATGCCACGGAATAATTGGCTTCCATCACAGCACGGCTTCAAATCTGCAAGGAGAACAATTTCTGAGACAGGTAAGCAGTGGCAGGGCTCTCCCAAAACTAATGGAAAATACCTATGAAGAGGCAGATGTTCTAAGGACACTGATACAAATGTAAAGTGTCTGGGGTATGCAGAAACAGTGACAGTTGAGGAAAAATTTAGTGGAATCAGCTCAAGAAGTGGTGATGTGTTTTATAGCGTGCTACACAATATTAAAAATCCAAACAAAGTAAAATATACTATATTTTAAGAATTTACCTCATAACTGAAAATATCTCTCAAAAGGAGGGTTTCCCATGTCTGCTCCTGTTTTTCACAGTTGTAACTCCACTCACTACCAAGTATCTTGCTTTCTTTTTTTTTTTTATACCACACACTGCATTTCAAGCTGATATTCTTTAACCAAAACTACAGATTACCAATTCAAGGCTAGAAAATTGCATTAATACAGAATTTAGCAAACTCCAATCAACTACTCAAGGATATATGCAGTACTGTATAGACACAGATGCAAGACTGAATCTTGACTTGCTAAAGTAATTTTCACCTTAACCCCCAGCCAGTTTCAGTCTCTTGCTTTATTAGGAGTCCAGTAGTCCAATATCTTCCCATTTTCCTCTCCTCTTCCCAAAGAAGCAGACAGAAGTCATTCTTCTCATTGTATTGGGTTAGAGTATACATATGAGCATATGATACCCTGAAGAAAAGTACACTTGAAAAAGGTATGGTTGCAGATTTATTTCTCTGGAAAGTTTGGACATTCACAGGAGAAAAAAAGAAAATCCAGTAACTCTAAAACTAGCTTGCAGCAGATCAGTGGAAAGGTGGGATTCCTTGCAAACATATCTGTTCACTCTTTCAATCAGAGACATCTACTTGATATTATAATTCCAGCCTGTAAAACTCAGAGCTGCACATCCATACAGTTTCTGGAAAAGAATCTAAATAGCTTTAGCATCTCAGAAGACTCCATATAAAGTGGTTGCAGATTGCAGTTCCTAAGTCAGAAAAAACAACTGGGCCCACTCCAGAACAAAGACTAGCCCCAGTTTTTTGAGGAATTTTTAAAGTAGGCCTTTAGTATATCTGAGGCTTGCTGGTTGACTTCAGAACAACCCAAATCTTTAGCTCAGCATTTGTAGTAAAAAAAATTTAATCATTTCAGTCAATAAATAAAATGATACATCAAGTTCAAAACAGAGAAGCTCAAAATTTCATGCCAGCCAGGAAAGTTTATGCATGTCACAGACAAATAGCCAGGGGAGGAAAGAAAAATTAGTGAACCCACTGTTCTCATGTACTGTGTGCATCACTGCTGATTTGTGAGAAGCTTAAATCAATTTAAAGTTCAAGTTGCCGCTCCAAGGGGCTCAAGCCCCACCCCTGCTCTTGCACTCCTGCTGCCCTGTTTATGCTTGGCACAGTCAGCAAGCAGAGAAAATGGAAGTTTAACCCCACAAATGAGTATACCTTCAAAAGGCTCCTGTAAGCCAAGCAGAAGAGAGGGATTTAACAAGCAACCTGTTCTGGCAAAAAAGTTTGGTGCTATGATAACTAAGCCAGACACAAAACAGCACAAGCCTACTCTGTAGAGCTGATCTAGTTCTTACAAGCTAAGAATAGTATCATACTTGGATTCATAACGAGCAGCCACTCAGAGCAAGATATAACAGGCTTAAAGGAGTAAGTGTTCCTCAGGCTCCTCCACTGCAACCTTGAATGTGTGTGCTGAAGTCATGCACTTAAGAAATAGGGCAAAAGATGCTACAGAAATGTTAACTTTTATTTCTGCTTTCTTCTTTCCTCTAAATTGCACTTCAAGTGCTGCTGGCTGTCAGCTGAAAAAGTTCTCTTTGTATCTATTCTACCAGGATGCAATACTTAACAAGACAGTTTCTATTTTAGTCCTTCCCCCTTGAATTACTTTACTACTCTGTATAAATGGAGCAAGGTATACTCTGATTAAGATCACAGAATCATCAAGGTTGGAAAAGACCTTCAAGACCATCCAGTCCAACAGTCAACCTATACCACCCCCAAGCCATACTCTCAAGTGCCACATCCAGACACCTCTTAGACACTTCTGGAGACCATGACTCCACCACCTCCCTGGGCAACTTATTCCAATGCCTGACCACTCTTTCAGTGAAAAGTCATTTTCTAATGTCCAATCCTGCCTGGTGCAGCTTAGGGCCATTTGCTCTCATCCTTTCACTTGAAACACGGTAGAAGACAGACTGACCCCCATCTCATTACAGCCTCCTCTCAGGTAGTTGTAGAGGGCAACGAGGTCTCTCTAGCCTCCTTTTCTCCAGGCTAAACCCCAATTCCCGCAGCTGCTTCTCCCAATACATGCTTTCTAGGCCCTTCACCAGCCCAATTGTGCTTCTCTGGACACACGTCAGCACCTCCGTGTCCTTGTAGAGAGGGCCCAAAACCAGACACAGCACTTCAGGTGTGGCCTCACCAGTGCCAAGCAGAGGGGGACAATCACTGCCCTGGTCCTGCTGGACACACTCTTGCTGATACAAGCCAAGATGCCATTGTCTTCTTGGCAACCTGGACACACACACGCACGGGATCATGTTCAGCTGTTGTTGACCAGCACCCCTAGATCCTTTTCTGCTGCACAGCTTTCCAGCCTGCAGTGCTGCCTGGGTTTGTTGTGATCCATGGGCAGGATCTTTCACTTCACCTCGGAGAACTTCACACAACTGGTCTCAGCCCATCGACCCAGCCTTTTCCTCATCCACTAAATGGGTCATGTTGTCATAGAAGATCAGGTTGGTTAAGCAGGACCTGCCTTTTGTAAAACCATGGTTGTCTGGGCCTGATCCCTGGTTGTTCTGCACATGTTGTATGATGGCACTAGGATGATCTGCTCCATGACCATCCCTGGTACTGAGGTTAGGCTGACAGGCCTCTAGTTCCCTAGACAATCCTTCTAACTCTTCTTGGAGGTGGGTGCTTCATTTGCCCATCTCCATTCAACTGGAACTTCTCCAGTTAACCAGGACTGCTGCTAAATGGCAAAGTGGTTTGGAAAGTTCTTTCACCCTCATTACTTTTAGGTGCATCCCTTCTGGGCTCATAGACTTATGGGTGTCTAATCAGCATAGCACATCACTATTTCCTTCTAGATTATGGGGGCTTCACTCAGCTCTCTGTCACTACATTCCAGCTCAAGGAACTGGGTATCCTGAGGACAACTGCTTTTGGCATTAAAGACTAAGGCAAAGAAGGCATTAAGTAACACAGTCTTTTCCTTATTTCCCTGACACAATGCTACCCTCTACACTCAGCTAAGGGGAAGACTCTGCTCAGCCCTCCTTTTGCTGCCAACATATTTATAGAAATTTTTCTGTTGTCTTAACTGCAGCAGCCAACCTTCTTAGAAACTGTAAATTAAAAAAGGCAGAAGTCAAATCCAGTTCCCACATTCTCTGCGCATCACTTTATATTCTGTTTCTTATATGTCAATCTCTATTTTATATTCTTCCCAACCTCCAGTGCCTGAGAATATCAGCAGATTGCTCACTCTTCAGTACTGTTTCCTACTTTGCACAGCTTCTACTCAAATAGATACAGGCCAGATCCCCTTAATATATTGTGTCTCTTTAATACAGTATATCTTACTGTGCAAGACCAAGAGGGTTCCTCTCTCTGAGGCCACAGAATGAGACACGTGATGCATCAGAAGACACCAAGAGAAGAGTGGAAGAAAGCAGCATGAAAAAAAATGTTCTTCCTCAAAACACAAAATCTGTGTCTACTTGTAATACAAAGACTTCCCAAACAAGAGGTGGCATATTCATCTTTAACAGCCCTTAGTGGATTTTACATCCATAAACTTGTCATATTGCTGTTTGAGAATGTTTGAAGTTTCAAAATCAATGTTTTGTGGCAAAGAGATTCACAGTTTAAGCCTATGTTGTATGAAGCAACTCTTGTTAGCATCTCCTGCTTGTTCCTATGGAAGATCTTATCTTTCCCACCCCCAAGTGCTACCATGCCTGCTTAGCTTGAAATTTTTGGTGCTGGAAGTTGTTGAATTACCAGGAAAATTTTATCAAGAAGTATCTCTTGTCTAAATCGTTACTGAGCCCACAAAAAAAAAGTTAAAACAATCCCATCACCATCCCCCAATCTCCTCATCTACCTGCAAAAGAAAACCCACAAGAAAAGGAATTTTCTTCTGTGCTTAGTAAAAAGCCGGTAAAACCAGCATAGCTATTGGATATGCCTCACCTCCCCAAGACTCAAGGTCTTCCATGTTGCTCAATGTTCACCAAATTTTAAGAAGCAAGAATCCAGAAGGAAGAAAATTTTCATGAAGCTGGGTTGACATCTCCCACATTTAGGGAAGAAGAGATTCTTTAAGACAAAACTTACAAGATTAGGAAAGCTCCTTTCCATACAGTAATCAACAGCAGAAATCAGGAAAGGTTAGAGAGAAGATTCAGCAGAGGAAGTTAATTTCTCTCTAATGTCTACTGACAGGAGCCTTAAATTTTCAGCTCTAGGGCAACATTTAGGAAAGGAGTTTCATGAGACCAGGCCTTTTTTTCTACTCTTCAATTCTAGCATGCTCTGTGGAACCCAAAGAGATGTGGTAAAAAAGAAACTTACTTGTGTCTCCATGGAAAGAGGCTTTCTCTATTCATCTCTATCGCTACATCCACTCAAAATGACATTTCACATCAGTTCTCACCTAGCTGGGCCCAGCTACACAGATGCCAACACTATGCAGATACACAGTACCTGCAAGGTAACATCTCTCAGCAGATCCCAAGACCAGAGAATGTTATTTCAGCGCTTGCCTTTCCCTCCCTTCACAGGGCAGCAAGGACAGAAACTAGAATGTTACTTAAGAGGGCAGACACTCTCAATACGCCTCTTCACACTATTTATTTTCCATTAATATTTACAGCAAAATCATATCATTTAATGCAGAGATAGTGTTTTTGCAAGAGTAGAAAAATGAGAGGTACTCTTCTCTGTCCCTCCTCTCCTTCTAACATATTCATGTCCAAGCACCACCTAAAACCAGCTGCAAAAAAAGCCAGAGTTGGGCTTCCACTGTGTTTTATATCATTGGACAATGGCTTTGTTCAACTTCGAGTCAGTCAAAAGTACAGATCATCTACAATCAAAAACATTTGTCACACAAATGGCAGGATGTGCCTGTAAAACACTGAGAAAAAGATAATTATTTTCCCAAACACAAGTCAAGGATGGTATTCTTACTGCAGCCATCTTCATCGCTGTGGTCCCCACAGTCATTGTCTCCATCGCATTGCCACTGAGCAGGGATGCAGGTGCATTCACCAAAAGCACTGACAGCACAGGTAAAATGATTACGCCCACAGGAGCACTCAGTGCTACTTGTAACACCTGTAAAGTAAAAGAAAAATGTTTTGAAGAGATCCATCTATTTTAGAGTAAACATTAAATACAAAATGACATCTATTTTCCTCTGTGTACACGCAGAAAGTGTATACACACTACTGTGTAAAAACACATCCTTGACTGCAAAGGAAAATTTTCACCCTCCTCACATGCTGAAATTGGAGATCAATTACTATGCACAGTTTCTTGGAAAGGGGCGCTTTGAAGGCAACAGCAAAGTGCAATCTGCCAAAAAGAGACTTGGGAACCAGCTGAAAAATAACTCAGCACTAATCACAAACATTCAAGGAATGCCAGGTATCAGAACATCCCTTTTATTTCACAAAGTCAGTCCTCTCCTAGGCCACAGCGCTGCTGCTGTTCTTCACTTAGTTCTGACATCACAATACAAGGAAAAACTCTCAGAAGTAGAATCCTTGCTATTTGAAGGGTCTTCTCCAAACCCTAAGCTTTTTAGATGCAAACCTTTTGCATGTCACTATTTTAGGCATTTCAGACTCCAGTGAGAGTGGAAAAAATATCTTTTATTATTTACCTGTAAACATTAAACTGTTACACTAGGCTGTACATAACTGACATTTTTAAGAGCAAGAGGATTTTCAGCTTTACAAACTGACCAAAAGAAAATACAGTCCAAATGATAACGTACAACCTGGTAATAATATTTTTTCCAGCCTTAAAGTTAGCCTAAAGACCTCCCAGCCCTCCTTTCCCACCTTCAGAACAATACTCTAACACAACTCTTGACTCTGACCCCTGTGCAAATGCAACTATTTAAGATATTAACGCACACTTCCTCTTAAGAAAATCTCTACCTTGAGAAAGAACAGGCTGTAACACCTCCCACCCCCAAAAGGAAAAGGTGATGCCTGAACTTCTGTCTGACATTATCTAGACAATCTATATAATCAATATCACTGTTAAACAAATGATTATCAATCATCAACTCCCTCAAGCTAGTCTGGTTGGATTTTTTTGCATAGTTCCTTCTTTCTGCAATTCAAACAAACCTAAAGCTCTTAGATTAAACAACAGATCATTAGGAAAGAACTACAGAGAAATACCTGCCCCAAGTGGTAATTAATTACATACACATTGAACTATTTTCAGCCTTTTTGATTTCATTGATCTCACTCATACATCTAGTGTACCTGTGATTAACCATAACCTGTACCCATTAAGAAAAAGAAAAAACAAGCCTCATACTTTCATTATTTTCCATTCTAATTGAGAAAAGGAATATCTGCAAAATTGACAGAATATTTCTGCAACTCTTTCAACAGCAGTGTTCCCTCCAGTGAAGACATCCACTTGTGCCAGTAGAGCAAAGATTTAACTTCAGAGAGAATGCACTTCCTTGAAAAAGGATTACATTATGTTTCTTCGGCACAAAACTGGGTGAAGAGATTTCTGCTGGCCTCAGCCGCCTGCTTGCAAATGCTACACTGCAGGTTGCAAGGCCTTAATACAAACTATTTTCCAAGCTGAAAAAAATTGGTTGCAGGATTTCTATTCAGTCTGTCATGGATGTGAAAACCTTTTATTTTTTCACTCATGTCCACTACAAGTTACCCTTGAAAGGTTTAGTACAAAACACACATCTCAAGGTATTACTGCATACAACAGAAAAGCAACCATCATCTGGTGTAATGAGGGACAAAGGCTGACAGAACAGGAGGTGAATAAGGAATGCAAGAGGCCAGGGCAATCAGATCTTCGGAGGACTTACCAGGTATGGCCAGGACAAGGGCTGGCTTAAAAGGACGGCAAGTGGTAATGTAGCCAGAAGGCAAAAAAAGCAACAGACGTTCCTAAGGAAAAGCAATTTATCAGCTATGCAACATTTCAGACTAGTAGAAATAAACTAACGGAAATTCAGAAGAACCACAAAAATCAAACAGGTTTGTTCAAATGGACAACACAGAAAATTCAGAACAAACCATCTTCTGCTGTTGTAGGTGCTACAACCTTTTAAAAAGACAGAACTAGTTGTACATTGTAGCCAAAGTAGCTTCTGTTTAAACTACCTTTTCCAAAGCAATTTTCTACCGTTATCCACAAAAGCACCCCAAAACGCTCACCCCAGTTACTTTAAACTCTAATACCCCTTTCAGTTGGAGTACACAAGACCACTATCATTTGGGGTGAAAAGATCTCTACGGTCACCAAGTCCAACCGTGAACCCAACACTGCCAGGTCCACCATTAAACTGCTTCTCTAAGTGTCACATCCACATGCCTTTTAAATACCTCCAGGAATGGAGACTCTATCATTCCCTGGGTATCCTGTCCTCCACTGTTGACAACCCTTTTGGTGAAGAAATTTTCCATAATATCCAATCTAAACTTCCTCTGACACAGCTTGAGACTATTTCTGCTCATCCTGTCACTTTGTACCGGGGAGAAAAGACACCTACCTCCCTACAACCTTCTTTCAGGAGTTGTGATAGGGTCTCCCTGAGCTTCCTTTTCTCCAGGCTAAACAACCCTAGCTCCTTCAGCCCCTCCTCTGAGGACTTGTTCTTCAATCCTTTCACCAGCTTTTCTGGCCCTCCCCATGAACAGCATGGCAGTACAGCACTGCAACAGCAAGGAAAGAATTAGTGCAGCTGTCCCAGCCTGCAAACTGTAACTTCATCTGCTGTATTGTCAAACACACAGCGCTCTTCAAAGCTGTTACTAATATTAGGTTACATACAAGCACACACATACTAAATCTGTTCTTCTCACCTCATTAAAGCTGCTATGTTCGATCATCTCTGCTCTGTGATTTTACCATGCTACTGAAACTGCTGGAAGCTGAAGGACACGCCGTGACCCAGATACCAACACTCCCTCATATGCACTAGCTGGTGTCTGTAGAGCCATTATGTAAGCATACTTTGCTCACCTATTTCTAATTACAACCAGTGCAGATCTAATGGTTTGTGATTCGTGATCTTTAGGAGAACTAGCCTTCTAGTCATTTATAAATCATGATCTACCCTGGTTTTGCACTTGTCAAGTAATGCATATGACTGCTGGGAAAGCACACTGATTTCGGCCTATGAACAGTTTCAGAAGCAAATGCTGGATGGGATTCTTTCCCAGCCAAAAGAACAAGGTGAATGAAAGCTGGCGCACCTGAAGGCAGCAGGAATTTTCTCAATGATTTCACAGTGGATAGTATTTCACCTTTGGTGTCTCATGAATATTTCCCAGTGCTCAGAGCTCCAGTGACACTACCCTGTAACTGTATCTGTAACAGCAGAGGGTCAGGAAGGATAAAGATGAGAAGCATGTTTTTTCCAACTCCAAGCGGAAATGGTGCACTTGGCGTGAGAAGCCTTAGCAGGAGATCTACTCCCTTAGCTCAAACTCTCATTAAACACTGGGAGCCTGAGACAGAAGGCTGACCAAACACACACACAAAGCTCCAGTGTCACGTTTCAATCCCAGTTAGTCAGTGGGCCAGGAACAGGATGGAAATCAGCATTTGCTGCTCAGGCAACTGGACCAACAATCAAAGGGGACATATCTAATTGCACTTGTACACATTATTCTGGAGCAGGAACAACGAGAGGCACCTCTGGGCTTAGTAATGACAAATATTTTTCCTGAAACTTTACATCACTTTGCAGGCTTGGACATTTTATTTACTCTGTATTTAAAAATATTTTCACTTATGTAGGAGGAAAAACCCTGACATATTTTAGCAATGCAATATACACAAAACAACACAAAAAAGCTAAACAGAGATACTGCCACATGCTGAGCTGATATCACTCAATTTTCATGGCCTCTCCTGATCCCTCATGTGACCACAAAAAAACTTCCAACTCTCATTTGCCCATGGGTACAAACAACTAAAAAATTATCTTTGCTGTCTGCAGTTTGGCTCCCTCCTGATGCATAGCAGCAGGATCCAGTAACCAAACAGTTTTCTAGCAAAGTATACAAACAACCTCCAGATTTTAAAAACAGGAAGTCAGTCTAAACACAGGCCTCATACTTAACATCTGCCATCACCTTCAATTTAGCATGGCATGCTCAGTTTCTTCAGACTGCTTCCAAATATCCTCCACATCTTCATTTTTATCTGATAAATGAAATGTCTCCTAAGGAAGGGTCAGTTCACCCCTCTTAAAACAATAGTTAGGATCTATGTAGTTTTATGTCTCAAGTTGGCAAAGCAGAAGTCAATTAACATCCTGTTATTTCTGCATTTCTGCTTATCTTTTTTTTGGGGGGGAAGGGGGCAAGCAAGGGCAGGGTTGCTTAAACAGTAGGTTGTTCTGCTTCCCTCAGCTCCCAACAACTCTTCATAAGGCCAAACAATACAGCCCCATAACACAAAACCTAATAATATACACAGCTCCAGTTTGCTTTGCAACCCTCAGAGCTATTACAGAGCAACCTTTTATTTGCCATAGATTGATAAAAATATTGACATTATAAAGAAAACTTAGGTAAACAGGAAAATTACCAAACTGGGGTCTGTAGCTGTTGCTTTGACAGAAACAGTAGATTTCTACTGGAGAGTGAAAATACTGTTTTGTTTAAGTCCTGATGGCATGCTTTATTCCAAAAAGAAAGATTCTAACCTGTTCCCTCTTCAATAAAAATAACAACACATAGCAGCTCTTAACACTATTTTGCAGCAACTCAACCTTTGACAGGCTGTTGATACAACATGGAATCATGCAACAGACCAGTTTGGAAGGAACCTCAAAAGATCACCTGGCCCAACCTTTTGTGGAGAATGGAGCCTGGATGAGACTATCCAGCACCCTGTACAGCTGCATCCTGAGAACCTCCAGTGATGAGGACTCTGTCATGTCTCTGGGGAGGTGGCATGATTGTTCTCACTGTAAAAAGGGTCTTTTGTTGAGATCAACACATTCCTGTCAGTCTCTAGTAGCATTCTAGCACTATCAGAATTTTATCATATTCACATATGGATGAAGTTTTCTCAATGAACAACTGCAAAAGAATATGGCTTTAATGGTCAATGCCATGCTGCCTTTCCAAATTTTCTTTTATCCGGGTATCAAGAAACATCTACATAAAAGAGACTCCCACTCCACCCTACCCTTTTGATTGTATCTTTTCCTTCTGATCCTAACACACAACCTCTTACTGCTATTTTTAAAATCAGCAGTAGGAAGTTCACAGCCATCAGTTTGTTTGCACCACCCTCCAACTCATGTACCTGTAGCATCAGATAGCACAGGTAAAACCATGGCTAAGTATCCCTTAAGTGCTTCTATGCTGCAAGGAAAACAGCAGCAATAGCTTTAGAAAAGCCAGAACTACAAACACTTTTGGCATTATTTACAGACTGCTCAGCTCAGACTCAGAAGCCTCTGGAAAGAACAATCATTCTCTTGGTCCAGCACTGAGTAACATCCAGATCCAGGTTTCTCCCCCTCCATGGACAAGCATCTAATTCTGGCCTACAGAAGACCTTCAATGGCAGGCAAAGATCTTTCTGCAAACCACATTAATACAAGAGATACAACCAAAAATATGACAATACCATATTTTATAATTCTTACTCTACCACAGAAAAATGTTGTGAGGATAGAAGGTATAAATGGATGTTGAACAAGGGTGAAGATACGAAACACATTTGACACTTAGAGTGACAAAGAGGAAAAAAGAAATCCAGGACTGTGTAAATGAAATGGAATATGATCAATGGCCTTAAAGGTGAAAGAGAGAACTAAAGTCCTAAGAGTGATGGGTATAAGGCTGTACATTTTTTTTTACCACAGAGTAAAGCATGGAAGGGTATCCCCAGATGCATTTTTGAACAAATCTGGAATAAGCATCAGAATATTTTGCCCTGGCTTCAACAGATGCACTGAATTTCTCTCTTCTGTATTTTAAGAACTCATGAGCATCTGATTGTTTACTTGTGGTTAAAATTAGTGAATTCTGTAGCATAGCCTTTAATAGCCTTCTTAACACCTTGTCCACCTATTGCTAGAAGATCTTTGTCAGATAACAATTATCCTTCTTTCTGCACTTCCAGGCCAGGCTCTCTTTTGCATTCCCATCACATAGACATCTTGATGAGGGCATATGCAGGGATGTCAGATGGTCTTGAACATAGTTCAGATGATACATTTTCCTTCTTTATCCAGCACTTCCCTGAATTCCTACAGCAAAGAAGCTCGGCTTTATTTGCTTGCCTGTCTTGAGGGAAAATGAAAATTTTGGATTCCTCTCTTACCCAAATAGCAGTTTCCACTGAAGGAAAAAGTACAGTTAATCCAGCTTTAGAAGAGGGATTTGCTGACCATTGTTTAAACTCAGAGCTCTGCTGGCAGACACAGAAAAGGCAACATTACAGCACAACAGCCTGATGTCAGAAGGGGCACCATGCACTGATAAAAGCCAACAGTTTTCTCTTCTTTTCTACTTCCATTACAGAAGCATCTGAAGCAGTTCTGATTGGGTACCCACATGGTCTTCGAGTTGTTGAAGCCTGCCTAGACTAAAGCTAACATCACTAGGAAGAGCAATCCAAAAATTTTCAAAGCTTTAAACAGAATTGTTACAGTTTTGTTTGAGGAAGTATGTGATAGTGGAAAGGTTAAGGGGGAAAAAGAAGAACAAAACTCTCAACAAAACCACATGAACCAGAGAAGACACTGAAGTTACAGCTTTTTGGTAATGGAATATGGTGCTTGCTTTGGCAGTCTGCAAGTGAGAATGAAAGTTTCCTAGTCCTAGAAGTTCCCCTTTCAATTTGAAAAAGCAGAGATAACCTCAATGCTGAACCAGCTTGTTCTCAATTAAACATGTGACTGCCCAAAGTGCTAGGGAGAGGCACATTATCAAGCATAATCACCTTCAGTTACCATACTAAACTGCCCAACTACACACCTCAAACCTCAAAAATGTTACACTTAATGTGACCACAAAGAATAGAAAGCATAAGGAAGAGAAATTCCACAGGGCATTTGCTAATTAGGACTTGAAGAAAATAAGGGGTACAACAAAGTGCAAACTAACTGAGTGTTAGTGCAATGATGTATGAGTGAGCTAGAGTGAGACTGGAACAGAAACTATATTTTCAGAAACACTGCCTGGGGAGCGAAATAGGAGGTCTTTAAAAACATGCTTGAGTCTCTGGATCCCAATTCTGATCCCACAGAATTGAAGACAAGCAATCCCACTGAAAACTTCTACCTGCACCTGGGGAGTAGGAAAGCATTTACAGAAACTATTATTGAAAAAATACACTGAAGAAGCATTTGATTTGACCATAAAAAGACTCAATGATTAAGAAGCAACTGTTACCGTTCCTTCTTCCAAAACTTTGAAGTCATAAATTAACACCTTGCAATAATCAATGTGACTATAACTGAGGTGTCTAGATACTTGTCCTAACTCTGTATCTTCTACAGAACTTGACAAAATGACTTCTTCCCTTCTACAAGTGGGTGTACTACTATTATGCTGCCACAATGTACTGAGGCTTAATGTTTAATCTGTTTCTACATATACAGAGTCTTTGAACAGAAGGTGCATTATTATTGCCATAAAATCCTACTCAAAATCTTATTCAAATTGGCTGGGTTACCAGCAAACACAGATCAAAAAAGTCAGCTGAAGGACCATAAACAAAAGATAATGAGAAATGGCAGCAAGTCAAGCTGCAGGGGGTAGAGATAGCTAGTAGGTATTACAGGGATCAGCATTAGATCCAGTTCAATTAAATAACTTCATTAATGATCTGGAAGAAAGAATAAGTATCAAGTTAAAGGAGCCTGCAAATGATACCAAAATAGGAAATATTCTACTCCAAACACAAAAGAGGAAAAAGAAATAATACAGAAGGGACCTTAGAAGATTGGAATTATGGGCAGGAAATTAAGATTCAACCTTTAAAAAATACTTTTTAAACTAGTACATCTGGTGAAAATTAATTTGAAACAGATTGAACAAATTAATAGAAAAGGCTGGGATGCAGCAATGCCTGGAAAAATCAAGGAGCAATAATAAAAGACTAGCCATTGGTTTCTGCTATGACACAATATGGCAGCCAAAAAAAAATACTTTAAGCTAATTATGCATAAATGTCACATTATGGAGGAAGACACTGTCTCCCCATCTGCAGAAGTGGAGTGTAAGATTAAGGTCCATCCTGAGGCTTGGACAGGGAAATTAGGCATCATATTCTAACCACAGTAACCAAACATTTATCAAAATTGTGCTACAGCCCACAGTTCCCTCATGACTCCAAAAAGATTGTCTGAAGCCTGAACCAACATGGTATATTTTTTTTCCCTGCTGACTGTTTAGTTCTTGAAATCAGACGAAAGGCAACAACTACCAATTCTATGAGAGTTTTCTCTGAATAGGAAACATTGTTTCCTGAGCAACTTTTTAATTACCCGTGGAAGTAGCTCACAGTGGACAACACATGAAGTCTCAGCATAGAAGCAGGAACCTTTCAACCACCTAAAGCATGTTAAACACATCAAAATCTCAGCCTTAAGCTCTTGTCCAAAAGCAGACATGAAATATCAGGTAAATGACAACTATTTCAAATGGACTGAGGAATTTTAGCAGGTGAGGCAAGACAGGAGAAAGCTGCATCTGAGTGACCACACCTGCAGTGTTATCTCCAGCTCTCAGCTCCTCAGCACAAGTGAGACATGGAGCTCCTGAAGCAGGTCCAGTGGAGGGTTAAGAAGATTACAGAGATGAAGAATCTCTCTTATAAGCAAAGGCTGAGGGAGTTGGGCCTGTTCAGCTTTGAGAAGAAATGACTGAGAGGGGACCTCATCAATGTCTATCAGTATCTGAAAGGAGGGTGTCAGAGGATGGAGCCAGGCTCTGCCCAGTGGTGCCAAGCAACAGCACAAGAGGCAACAGGCAGAAACTGATGCACAAGAAGTTCCACTCAAGCATAAGAACTTCTTTGTTGTGCAGGTGACCCGCACTGGAACAGGTTGCAGAGTCTCCCTCACAGAAGATATTAAAAAACTACCTAGGTGCAATCCAGTGCCATGTGATCTAGGATAACCTTACATGAGCAGGGGGTTGCCTACTGTGGTCCCTTCCAACCTGACCCATTCTGTGACTTTCTCCCCCAGCCTTCTCTTCAGAATCCTATGCAGTTCCTTCCTGGGAATACCAGAACTACTTTTTAAGGACCTGGTAAAATACCTCAACTCTAATTTCCAGATATTTTGGCTGAAATGTGATCATACAGTGATGCATTCTGCATATTTAATAGCCATTATATGGCAAATGTCCTTTCTGTAACTACACGGTTCCCTCAAACGTTTGTAACTGGAGGAGATTAGAAAATGCTGGCTTTGCTCTGTAGCTCCACACACATCTGTCAAATACTGTGACATCCAAGAAACCAAGCACCATATCAGCCTACTTCAAACATCATGTCCTATGCTGACAGAAATAGCCATTTTAAAAAAGTCTTTGAGCCTTTCAAAAGAGCTGAATTCAGTATGGTGGTTCTTCCACTTGCCCTCTAAGTCTGTACAAAAACATTAGATAGTGGAAGCATCTGTTTGTTTTACCAAGAGTCTATGAAGGTGCAAAGACCTGAGAAAACCATGAGCTGCAGTATGCTACCTCTGACATTGTGTTTCTTACCTCCAAGGCCATAACTGGAAGAGACTGAGCCTCCTACAAACCTTTAACCCACATACTTTTATTTTCTCTATGGACTAAATAATTTTTCCTACAGGGATTCCTAGGAGCAGGAACACTGTTTCCCACTGTGTGAATTTGTTTCATGTTACTGTTAAAAGCATCCCTTCAGTCTTGGCATTTCATTACCTGTAGCTTTTCTCTCTTTGGCAGAGAGCATGTCATCCATTTTATATTATGAAGTGCAGAGTGATACCTGAAGGATGCCATCAAGAAACATGCTTTGCTGATTTTAACATGAAGCAGCATTTTCTTACATAGCTGCAGGCTCCTGTTCAACTGCATGTCAATAGAATGCAGCAAAGAATTCAAGGGACTTACTCCAGGACTAAGTTACTTGTCATGCAGGATCATACAACTCAAGCACATTAAAAATTAAATTAAACACTGTGCACTGAGAAATAGAATGACAAAAGGTTGTTACTGTATAACAGTACTCAAGGATCTCACCATACAACCTAAAACATTCTGAGAATGTTTAGCTGGACCACAAGGGCCTGACAGGCAGAGCTACAGGACTCAGATCCTTTCAGAATACACACACATGCCGGACAAACACTTGAAAATACTACCTTAAGCCTATGTCATGCTTTGCAAGAATTAGTCACTTCAGCAATATGAGACACATAACTTTCCATTTCTTTCACTGGGGTTGGTTTTTTTTAACCCACACACTAAAAACCTCTACCCTTTCCTGTTCCATAAAGGTTGCAAACAATTTGCTGTTCGTTTATCATGAATCATGCAGCACACTAAATTTTAGAAAATAATAGCACAACAGCAGAAACGTTACCAGGTGACTTTCAAAATTACCAAGTGCCAGCTAGAGAAGCAATTGCTAAGAGCCAGCTGGAGAAGCAACCTGCTGTTTTAAGCAGATAATCCACAGGAAGAAAGTACTTCTGATGTACTTCACCTAGGACAGTTACCTATGAGTTTCACTAGCATGACAGCACTCATGAATGAACAGCCAGAAAGCGTTCTGCTATATCAAAAGTTCATGGAAGTAAAACACTGGACTTTGTTTTCCCAGTTATGGGGCAGAAAACATTGGCATTTTAAGTTCTGTGAGCTTTACTTTAACTTTTCCATTACTTCATAGACAGATTTCTCTCATCCTTGAAGTAATTATCCTAAAGCGATCCTTACATTATCTTGGCTACAGAAGCATCAAAGGTTAATTATAGTCACAGTAAGGATGAGCTCTGTCACTTCTGGGAAACAATCTCAAAGAATCAGAATCTCAGAGCTATTGTAGAAATTCTGGAGCTTTGCAATTCTTCCCCTTCATTAAATGGAGAAGAATGCAAGCAACCTAAAAGACCTCATGAAAACCAGCTTGGCATCTGTCACTCATAACTACAATATGAGAAAATAAAGATTTAATTTGAATACATGCATTCCTCCCTCTTCTACTTAATTTCTCTTATTTTAAGTAACTCAAGTATTAACTTTTAAGTGTAACAAACAATCAGTGCCTGTCCGACATCTATTCTGCTTCTGCCCCCATTCCTCTTCCAAGCTGCAAGCATCCTTGAGATTTCACTGAATTCCTTGCTTCACAGCTGAGAAACACATAGGTGTCATCTCACCATTAACTAAATATGAATTGAGCTAAAAACAAGCAAAAAAAAAGAATCCTCACTCAGTTTTCAGTTTCATACTGGAGATCCATATATCTTCCTGTCTGCACATAGTGTTGAACAATAACAGCTTCCAACCATGACAAAGGCTATTTAAGGAAACAGTTACAGGTCATAGCATTAACAAAAACTGAAATTAATGTCAATTTGTTTTTATCTGCTGGCTGTAAACTGCACTGATTTACCTGCAGTGTCATGAGCAGCTAAGGTGTCTTGAGGTGGGCCAAAGGAAAATGGAGAGGTCAAAAGATGGCAGCTAAGAGGAGGAAGCACCACTGCCATCTTTGCTTGAGAAGTTGGGCTCACAGGCTTCAGGGATCCAAGAAAAACTACAAGTGCCATTTTTCAACCTGGGTTGCAAGGATAAACATGCTTTGGAAAATTCAGAATCCAGCCACTTCCTTACTACAAGGTCTACAGGAAAATCCTTTTCCTTTTGATTTAAAAGTGGCTTGAGCTTTTAGCTTCTTCTGCCACACCCCTCATGATCTTTGTTAATTACTGCATCAGTGCTTCTCCAGTGCTCTCTTGATTTACAAATCACCCATAACTCTGCTCAACACAATTTCAAAGCCATTTTTATTCTGTCTTCAAGGTTTCACCTGGCACTGGCTCTCTGAACTACCCTAAGTAAGTTAGTCCCACAGGAAATTATCATCCAGCTTCTTTCATCTTTCAGATGCTCCAGGCAGTGGACAAGCTGTAAGAACATTCTACCCTCCAGAACTTCTCTCCAAAACCCAGAAAACTCATTTATTTGCTTAACCTTTTCAAGACTTCTGTTCTGTTCAGTCCCAGAACACACCAATCAATACTTATAGCCATACACTTCTTTTCAGAAAGTAAAAGTGAAAGCATTAAAAAGTCTTCCTTTTCAAGGAACTATAGGTTCTAGCAGGACTGCACTTGTCCAGGCACATAGTGCAACGAGATCAACTGGCTCAAAAAACCAGCCATTTTGGCTTTTGCAGGCTGCAGTCAGATTCTTCCCATCATTACGGCATGATACAAAAAAGATCAGGTTCCTGGACAAGACAGAGACTGTTTTCTTATAGAGAGATCATGTTAAGGAGTTTATTTTGGTATTCTATGAAGAGGCCCTCATGTTAGCAGTGGAGCATCTGAGCCTTGTAGCTTTCCAGCTCTGCCACACGAGAGACTGGGAAGGCAGCCACAAGAGCCCAGCCTAGCAGAGGAGTCCTCCAGGGAGGGATAGGATACACAGTGTGGTTTTGTGGCAATAAGGAGGCAGGAGCTCGTTTTTGCAATCCCACGGGCAGGAGGACTTCAAAAGCACAAACCACAAGATAAATGCAGCTATCTTGGGACAAAGAGAGTTGTTCTGTATGTTGTTTTTTAAAAAATAACTCCACACATGATATTATGTTGCCCTCAGAGGATGAGGGGCAAAGGGGCAATTATTAACAAGCCAGATTTAGCTGGAAGAACACAGCTGGGTCTGGCAAAGGGAGAGGTACCACAACCACAGACATCACAGCAACTGCGCAGCCTACCAGAGAACTGGATTATCTTTAAAGTAAAAAAGAAACCTTTACCAGCAATATTTTTTAATATATATATGCACACATATACACACAGAGACATGCACTCAAAAACACAAGTTTAATGCAAATATGCTTTATGTGCTTACGTGGGATAAGCTCTTTCTAACAGAATTGCCAACAGGAAGAACAAGAATGTCAGTGTTGGGGTTACTGCAGGGCAGCTCTACTGTACATCCCCCCTTTTTAGCCCACCCACATTTGTTTGCTTTCAGGGCAGCCCACGAAGCACTGACCTACACCTCCCACAGCACCTGGACTTCAGACTGCCTTGCAACACTTAGAACATGGTCATCAAACTCTTCCTCTGCTTAAACTGGAAGTCTCAGGTGCTGCCTCTACAAACCCCCAAGTTCCACAGTTCATTTATATTCACACCCCAGAAAAATTAACCACAATAGCGAAAAGCACCAGAGAATCCCTTACAGCCAGTTTCATACTGTTCACATTGGGTTTCACTTTCAATTAAATAATAGCAACAGCACTGAGGCAGGCAGAGGAAGACACACAGAAAGCAAAATGGTCCAGTCATGGAACCACATCTTTCTAGGTATGTGGGTGGTCTCTACTATTACAGTGTCAAGTTGCCTTTTTTCTACTAATGAACAATTTTAACACCTCTTAAAAAGCTGAGAAGTATTATCTTCAATACAGGAGCAAAAAATTGGAAGCTAAGCAGCACAGAACTGTGAGTATTTGGGTGCCTAAGGCAATTAAAATCAGTAGAAAATTAGACATTTAACTATCATTACACAGCTGGCCTAAGAGACTCAGACCTGACTCTTAATATTACAAAATACTCGTACCTCCCACCACAGGCAGTCTTCACGCTTGGAAACCTGAGCCTTAAGTGACTTCCCAAAGAGCTTGTGGCCAAACTGAGAAATTAAAACAGATCCTACCCAGTCCCAGTCCACCTCTTAACCAGGGCACAATTTGCCCTTCCATACCTAGGTTCTTACCCCAGAGAGCTTATTGAAACAAACTTGCAGGAAATCAAAGCCACTATTGCACAAACATGGAAGGATTTACACACACTGCTTGGGAAGTCAACACCTCCTGCTCTACCTCACTAGTCTTCTCCCCTATGCCATGTGACCCAAATTATATCAGATCCAAGTCCTGCTTCCAAAAAAAAAGGTCAGAGCCAGGCTCCTGAGACTCTCCTGGGGGTTTCCAAGTTCCTGTATTAGCCTTACAGTTCTTAAAAGGACAACATTAAAAGGAAGTCCAGTCCTGAGGCCACTGTTAATCTAATAAACACTGGAATTAGATTTCTTCTCAGTGAAGAGGCTGCCCGCCTGATGGCACAAAGCCAACATTTAAATGCTACTGTTGCTCCGAGCCCTAAATTAGTTTTGGATCTGGGGAGTTTGCCTTGAGCTACAGCCAAAAGAAACATAGGAACTGGAGGGAAATTTGTTAAACGTTAACAGAGCTGCAGGAAAGGACTACAGGAGGACTAGTAGGTGGTGGGGAAGAGGAAGAGAAGCCACAAATGAACAGCAGAAAAAGAAACAAGAAGACATGGGAAGTGACCAAAGAGTAAGGAGATTTTTGTATAGAAGTTACTCCCCCCATCCCTCCCCTCCACATTCAGCTGCATGAACAGCAGACTTTTTAAGTCCCACTTGCTCACAGGGTTTTCTGCACTACAGTAGTTAACATCTACCCTCCTATCTCCATGTTCAAAATACAGAATAAGAATCTCAGCAAACAGTCATTCCTGATTCCTTGGGCTACACTGTTTCTGAGTTACCACAAAATTTGATTGTCATCCTTGGTCAGTTGAGAGTGAGTGAATATCTCCAGTACCCCTTGACAGGATCTCAAGAGATTCCATATTCTCAAGGGGAGTGGTACACATCTGTCTGCAGGAAGAACTTTTGCAGCAGTCTCTTTTTCATGAACAGGATGCAGTGAAAATGATGCAAGATCCTGTCTGTTCACGTTGTTCTTCATTTTACTGATGAATTGTAGGACTTAGCATAATGCCCTTCTTCCTTGATCCAAGACAAATGTCTACATGGAGAGGGTTTAAAGACCATATTTTGACTTTTTTTTTCTTTTCCCAACAGGAAGTTAGCATGAAGAGTCCCCCATTTGACAGCTGCTTCCTGGGAAGCCAAGCATTCTGAATGAAGTGACCAGAGATGTAGGACAAAAAAGGAAGATAAGCAACTTCTACCTCAGAAAACTCCTATGACAAAGTGACCTGTTTAGTGGATGAGTGAAAGGCTCTGGATGTTATCTACCTCCTCTTCAGTAAAACATTTGACATTGTTTCCCACAGCATTCTCCCAGGGAAACCGGCTGCTCGTGGCTCACATGAGTTCACTGTTCACTGGTTAGAAAACCAGCTGGATGGCCAGGCCCAGAGAGCGGTGGTGCCTGGAGTTACATCCAGCTGGCAGCCGGTCACCGGTGGTGATCCCCAGGGCTCAGCATCGGGCCTGGTCCCATTTATTATCTTTATCAGTCTGGATGGGGAGATCAGGCACAGCTCAGGCACTTGCAGATAAGCTGGGTGGGAGTGTTGATCTGTGGGAGGGCAGGAAGGCACTGCAGAGGGATCTGGGCAGGCTGGATCATGGGCCAAGGCCGATTGCATGAGGTTCAACAAGGCAAAGCGTCGGGTCCTGCACCTGGGTTGCAACAATCCCATGCAGCACTACGGGCTGGGGGAAGAGTGGCTGGAAAGCTGTCCTGCAGAAAAGGACCTGGAAGTGCTGCTCAACAGCAGCTGAACATGATCCAGCTGTGTCCACGTGGCCAAGAAGGCCAGGGGCATGCTGGTCTGGATCAGCAACAGTCTGGCCAGCAGGACCAGGACCGTGATTGTCTCCTTGTATCAGCTCTGGTGAGGACACACCTGAAGTGCTGTGTCCAGTTTTGGGCCTCTCTCTACAAGAAGGACACTGGAAGTGCTGGAGCACATCCAGAGAAGAGCAATGATGCTGGAGAAGGCTCTGGAGCACAGCTCTAATGAGGAGAGATGACGGAGCTGGGGGTGTTAGCCTGGAGAAAAGGAAGCTTGAGGAGACCAAATTTAACTCCCTGAAGGGATGTTGTAGTGAAATGGGGGTCAGTCTCTTCTTCCAAGTGACACGCAATGGGACAAGAGGAAGTGGTCTCAAGTTACACAAGGGAAGACCTAGTTTAGATTTATGAGGAAAAATTTCTTCACCAAAAGGGTTGTCAAGCATTGGAACAGGCAGCCCAGGGAAGTGGTAGAGTCACCATTCCTGGAGGTATTCAAAAGGCATGTAGACATTGTACTTAATGACATAGTTTAGGGGTGTACTTGGCAGTACTTGGTTAACAGTTGGACTCATTGATCTTAAAGGCCTTTTCCAACCTTAACTATTCAATGAATTGGAAGGAATGAGGAGCTTTAGAGAGCAAAAAAGCAACCCCTCTGTCATTTTCCCAGAGCCCACAAAGGACCTTTGTTTGCTCCAACCGTATCCCCACTCTTTCCACTTCTCTACAGAAACATTTCCAAGCCAGTGGGCACACATGTGCACAGGGTGCTGCAGAAAAAGATAAAACGACTGGAGAGCGCACTCATTAGAGGACTTATGTGCCATCCTTTACTGTGCCACACTTGAAGCTGAGCATTGCTGGGGGGCAAGAGCATCTGTCCCCCACCAATCTCCTCGCACTGCAGCACAGAGACCTCTTTCAAAGCTTGAAGAGTCTATTTGAATAAATCATCTGTGCTTCTCAACAGAAGCAAGCTACAAACAGGGTATTAAAGAAGAGAATGAGCAGAGAGCATTGAACCATGTCCAGACACTAAATCAGATGAGCAAAAAAATAGGTTAAAGAAAACCACAAGTATCACAACATGGATTTTTTTGAAAATTTGTAAAATTAAATCAATATATAACAGAAATGAGTTTTTAGTCCTAGGAAGGGGTTTCTAAGCATTCTGAAATTCCATCCTATCATTGCTGAGACAACATATATCCAAGCTGCCATCCACTTTCCACACCAGTCCCCAAATTGAGCTCAACTACAGCTTTGTTCTCACACACATGATAGCATTCCTTTATATACTCACCTGGTATTTATGCTCTTCGTGTTTCTACCAAGTTCTTTTGCAACATTCCCCACGCAATCTGTGGAACTTTACAGGTCTCTTTGCAGAATTTTTCCTACTGCCACATTCAGGATTGCAGAGAAGCAAAGACAGATATGGGTGGACAAGGGCTACCGAATTCTGCAAAACTATCAAAATATAGCTCGTAACATTTGAGCAAACCCTCATACATCCTCTCCATGAACAAAATGACCATAAACCCTATTTTCATTCTCCAGTCCCTTGTCTTTCATGAGACATAGTCTGTTTACAGGTCTCCTGCTGTGCACACAACTCCTTCCCCAAATGACAGAAGTCCTGTCTCTCACAAACACGTATACACACACTGAGCAACGTTGACTCTGGTGAGGATCCCCCTCCCCCATGTGCCTTGTAAAGGGTTAAGGCCCAGTCATCACATGCTGGTAGGCTGACAGCTTTATGTCTAATGTCTGTGTGGGTTTCAGACTCTGCCTTTAATCGGGTTCCATTGCAATTAATCAGTGGGTTTCTTTATAAGAAAAAAAATAATAATAATAAAAAACGGCGAGCATTCTATTCAACCCAATTCAATCTGTCCAGCCAAATCTCACGACCAGCTGGAATGCCCCTTTCCTAGCCTGCCCAGCAGGATGCCCAAGAATGGCGTGTGAACGTTTCTCTCTGCTCCTGCTCCAGCGTTAAAATGAACAATAGTCCCTGCCAGTGTCATTCTTCAGCAATTCATCTCTTCCTGTCGCCAGACTCTTTCGTTCCTTCTTGCCCCTTCCACCTTTTTTGTATCAAAAACAACAGCAGATCAGCAGCAATATAATAAAATAAAATTGTATTTACTTGGGAGATT
Source organism: Zonotrichia leucophrys gambelii (assembly GCF_028769735.1). Taxonomy (NCBI): domain Eukaryota; kingdom Metazoa; phylum Chordata; class Aves; order Passeriformes; family Passerellidae; genus Zonotrichia; species Zonotrichia leucophrys. The sequence goes on from NC_088175.1 coordinate 33,859,412, forward strand.
TGAGGGAAGGGGCAAGAAGGGGGTTGAGAACAGCAAGAGGCCCCCACCCCCCTTCAGCAATGAAGACACCAAAAGGGAGCGTTCTCAAGCCCCAGCTGACCTGCTCCGCTCCACGCCTGGTTTCCCTGCTGCAAGGAACATCAAATTTGCCAGGGGGGCCGTAGGGGGGGACAGGGCCCTTTTCTTCTAGAGGATGTTGGAACTGTAATTACAGAGAGGCAGTTTCCGGAGGGAAATGAACATGGATCTCAACTCATGTTCCCTGTGTTTTTCATCTGCAGACCTGTGGCCTTTACTCAACGCTCTCATTCAACAGGGAATGGGTCAAAAGAGACTGAAAGAGGCTGCAAGCACAGCACTACGAGAGACCTGGACCTTCTCTTCCTGCAGGAGCGGGAAGAGAAAGGAACTGCTATGGGACAAGTCCAAGCAAAAATATTGTATTATATACAAATATACTCCTCAACAGAGGAGGAAATAAGTAGTGTAACTGCATGCATTGAATGGTCCATGAGGATAAGCAGAGGTAGCAGTAAACACCATACTAGGAGACACACTCCCAACACCAGCTCTCCCTCCATTGAAAGGAAATGAGGGGCCAAGGCCTGGAAGATTTTAGTAAATTTCGTTTCACAGGTGTGAATTTAAAAGGGTTGCTTCCGGGTACACAGAAATGAGCAACAGACTAGCAAAAACAGTATCTTATGCAGCATGCTTCAGAAGAAAAATCCAGCTGTTACTGATTACACAGAACATTTAAAATCCATTATAAACAAGTTAGAAAAAGCTTTAATGAAATCCCAGAATTAAATTCACCTGTACAGCTTCTGCACTTTTATGGCAGCACACAATCTCCATATTGTTTGCAACACAAACTCCTGAACTCAATGCACAGTTATTATATTGTATTCATCACCAGAACAGTCATGCAATCCATAAACACAGATTCACCTTCACGTCCTACTTCTTTAAATGGTATCATCAGCTCTGTTTTCTAGACCTCTGACAGAGTCCCATGACGGAAACCCAAGTGTACAACTTGTTTCCAAGTCTCCAACTTGAAAAGCCAAAGAATGGTTTGCAGAAGGGTTGGATGCTTGTATAACGCTACAGAAGGAAAGGGGAGTAACACAGGTGATATGAAGGTAAAACAGAGTGCCAAACAGGTCAGCCTCAGGCCTCTCAAACTAGCAAGTCCCCTTTTCCTAAGAAAAAGGATGGGCTACAGAAAAGAATGTAAAAGACAAAAGTTGCTTTGTGGGTGAGCCGCTACAGGAAAACGGGGCTTGGGAGTAAAAGGTACAGGCTAGATGAGCTTGGGAGATGAGGTACAGGTGTGAATGAACTAGATGGAGGCAAAGAGAGCATGAGGCAGTGTCCCATCTGACAACCACTACCCAGAACCGTCCTTACACATACCCACATTCCTTCATTTCCTTCTGTCTCTTAACAAGCTTCCCTACTTCTATAATCTTCAATTGTCTTCTGCTACTCCGTCGTCCTAAACTTTACTGGTTTTTTTCCTCCCCTGAAAAATGTCCATAAATTCAATCTCAGTCCAAATCAGATGCCAGCACAATCACTTTTCTCTCTATTCCCACTGAGAACAAATATACAAGTTTAAGCCAGGTCCTCACTGATGGCAAAAGAATAGCTCTTTTCCATCTGGATCACTTAGCTACCAAAAAAGTTAATCCTTTAAAATTACCTGCAATAATTTGACCAGGCAGACAGGCTGTATTATTTGGTATTTGACAGCACACAGCTGCACTGGTTTTCCATGTATCCTTTGAGGGATGATAGACTCAGCTCTCCATGCTATTTCTTGCATTGCAACACAATCTTCAACACTGCTTTGTGACACACAGAAATAGCCTCCTGCAGCTGCCTTCTCCTCCTCCTCCATGGCCTGTAGGTCAGCAAAGAAGCCCTCAGCCCATAGAGCAGCCTCTCAGGAGGCACTCTTTGGACCAGAGCTCCTCTGGTGCCCTTCACAAGGAGCAATAACTGGAGCAGAGCTCCTGGGTAACTGAAGCCTCTGTGACTGGACAGTCAATGTCCACCACAGTGAGCATCAGAGAGGCTTCTCCTGCTGGGAGGGTTTTTAACTCTTACTCAGCACATACAAATACTGATTGAAAGTTTTTAAAACATTAGAAATGTTTGAATATTTACCAAGTATTTGCAACTCCACTATTCATGAGTGAATTTCAGACACCAAAGAATCCTTAAGCTTCTTCTGGTTTTGGATCGAACTTTTTCCTTTACTTTTTTTTTTTTTATTTCTAGAGTATGAGAGGCTCTCTAACATTCTCCAACTTTTCTGTACTATGGCAAGGTTTTAAACACAGAAGGGGGAAGCATTCTCCATCCTTATTCTCCAAACTTACCAAATCATGTCTAACTGAAGTTACACAGACACTTATAAGGAGAAACTCTTCTCTCTCTCCCTCAAGTTTCAGCCAGGAAAGTTAGAAATTGGTGACACTTTAATCAACTGCAAGAGAGAATCAGGCAAGGACTGGAATAGGCTTGGCTCCTAATGCCCTAACTCCTTTCCTACATATCATCCCTCCTCTGCTCCAGAAGTATCAGGAACTTCCTTTGTAGTATCCAATTCACTAACACAGTCAAGCTGAACTCAAAGTGACTGTTCTCAACTTGTGCTTAATTTAAAGACTTAGGCTTCTATTTTAGTTCTCAGGACAAACTGCTCCCAAAATCTTGTTTGTTTTTCCAGCCACATTAGTTGGACTAACTAAAGTGGTTCTCTTTCCCTACAAGCCTTGCCTCACTACTAGTTGTGATGTTCCATGGATAGAATGCTTCTACAAACATTATATCATCAGTAATAGAAAACAATGGTGCAGTCACCAGATGCTAGTGAGGGTAAAGGTGCTTGAACATCTACATAAAGACAGATGTTATTCTATGTTCTTTTTACTCAGCTCTGTATTTGGCCTATTAGGAATTTCCTCCTATAAACAAGGATTCATATTCTGTGCTCATCTTCAAACGAAAGGCAAGGATATCCCTTATTTAAAAGCACTGGCTATAGCTATGCTAAGAACTTTGCTCTCAGCTTTACCATTGCACAGTAGTCTTGCTCATCCTGCATGTGGCCTTGGACAGAGTCCAGGAAGCTCAGTCTCCATATGTGCAGAACCTAGTTATGCTCAGTGTGAAGCATCTGTGGAACCATGACCTTAGAGCAAAAGTATTCTGTGTTCTAGGAGAATACTGACACAGGTAAGCACCTCCTGCCCAAATTTAATTTCTGACATAATACATCTGGAACAAGGATTATGCTTCTGGTATTATTCTTACAGTAACAGAAACATCAGGTCTAAGATGGCATTTTGAACCTTTAATACACATGCAACACATCTTAACTAATGTAAGAATTTAACTCCAAACGGTAGGAATGCCAAGCTTGCTGCCATCCCTGCAGAGGTGAAAAGCAATGTTTAAAGAAGGTGTCCTGGCTAATTTTTCCTCATAATGCAACAGAGAAGTGGGCTCACATGATCTCTTCTTGGCCCAATCAAGCAGTTTCATGTTGCTTAGGTATCTCCACTGCAGCTTTAGAAACAGGAGACAAAACCAGCACATCAATATGAGCCTACATGTCGATCCCAGGGCTACAGCAGTGGGTTCAAGCAACATCCATGGCTAAATTTATCAGACAGTGAAGGTGAAATAATTTGCTTTAAAGGGATATCACTTCTCTGATTTCTTTCAGTCTCGAGCTGCGACCCAGATCAAATAAACTAGAAACTGAGAGGTAATTCACAGGTAAAGAGAGAACAGGAAATCAAGCATAAACCCTACAGAACAGCTGAGCAGAAATAAGCTAGACATAATACAAAAAAAGGCTGTACTTTCAGTCCACACCAACACTTTGGATTAAACTACACAGAAAGGGCTTGTCAGCTATGCTTCCTTCTTAAAGGAAAACAAAAAAAAAACTAGACTGGCAGAGCTGAAACCACTACGCACTGTCTGCCTTAATCTCCTTTCTCCTTCAGATCCAACAGTGATGCCTCCCAAACCCTCTCTAGCTTTAGCACAGATGCTGACAAAGGTTCCTTTTAGAAGCCTGGACTTCAGAAGCCAGAGATAAATCCATCCACCCACATATATTTTTGTCTCCTTTGCATATACAAAATTTCATTCACCCTCCTACCTCTCAAACCCATCTCACCCTCCTTCCCTGAAAAGCGATTAAGGAAAAGCTGTAGAAATATTTGCCCAAAGCTGGAGCCGGTTGCTGGGCCCAGCTGCATTGTTGGTAGGAATACACACAGCAAACTTTCACTGTGAGGAGCCCTGCGGGACTCCAGGCACTTCGGGGAGGCTTTGTGAGCCCAGCTCTGCATGCACTAGCCAGGCTATTGTGAAAGGGAAACAGAAAAAAGTGTTACAAACCCCAATGCTCTCCCCACTCTCGTCTCCCCCCACCTCCCCATGTGCCCCCCTTCCACCAGCCACCACCTTCCCCAATACAAATCGAGAGGGGAGGGGGCCACTGATGAAGAGACTGAAAAGGTTTCCTCAGTTAGATTTAAGGCAACAAGTCAGGGCTGCAAGGAGCCCTTTATCCACCAGGGAAGCCTCCCACTGCTCCAGAGCTGGGCCGAGCGGGGATCCTGGGGGCCAGCTTTCTGAAGGCTGCCATTGATTTGTCACTGATGATAAGTGAGGCCGGAGTCGTTCCCACCATCGCCTGCAGAGGGGACGACTCCCACAACGCCCGGCAGGGGAGAGGGGCGGCAAATGAGGAAATGCAGAACCCAATGGTTGAAAAAATCCCAAATGGCTATTTTTCCTCTAACGAGCTTCAACAAAAAGGAGCAACCGTGCTGAGACCGAGGCAGGGGACAAGAGACAACAGTGCACAGGGGCAGTGCAGTCACTCATCAGTGGACAAACCTTCCCCATGGAGAAAGAGCAGGGGGGATTTCTTCAGCCTCAGCCTCCTAAGGGTCTCACAGTGCCAACTCGATCAAACAATATTCCTTCAAAACCTCTCCAGCTGCTCCCTTGCCAATTGCTTTTAAACCTGTTCTATTTACATAGAGACACTCTTCTCTCAAGCACATGCTGCTGGAAACTCGTTCTTCTGCTTTTTGGGAGGGGAAATCTTTTCTCACAGTACTAAATAAATGAGAGAGGCTAATGAAGCACCATGTCTAAAAGGTGAATTCCCAAAGCAACAGGAGATCTTAAAGGAGCACCAGAGCTCCCCCAGGGAACATACAAATAGAGCAGCAGCTGCCTGGGCAAGACCAGATGCAGATGGGTGAACTGAAAGCAAGACAAAAGGTGGAGGGGGAGGAAGGCTGAAAGAAAAAAAAAGAAAAAAAATCAGCAAAAGAAGTAATGATCCTTGGCCTTTCTGATGTAACTAGTTAGGAAAAACCATCAGAACTGGTTCAACTTGCATTACAAAATGTCTCTCTTGTGCTTCAAGACACGGAGGAGGTTTAGGAGTAAATAGGAGACCTTCCCTTCCTTTCCCAGCCCTCAGCAAAAGCCCCCAGCTGCCTCCTGCCCTGGCCAGGCTGAGGCATGCAGGCCTGGTAACACGGCCTGAGGAGCAAGAGGCACAGCAACAGAGGGAAAAGAGAGGCACGCCTGCAGCTTCCTTCCAGTTCAATCAGACTAGACCCAGCAATGCAGAGGATCTTATCTGGCAATACATCACCTCAGGACACTTGTGCACAGTTCCTAAAGCTCCAGTTTATAACCCAGCATGCTAAAATAAATGAAAGTTGCCAGGCTGTAAATTGTGACATTCAGCAATATTTTATCTCATATTCAGCCACTGAGAGGCACAGGGCAGATCACTGGGAGTAGTGATTATTTCAGATATTCTACTTAGAATTTCTTGGTATACAAGACAGCACAGCCTCCATGGACCCTTAAGCTGGGGATAAGCACAATATCAGAACCTTAACTGATAACATCCAGTCCAAAAACTTCACAAGTGTAAACATGAAAAAAAAAAACCCAAAAAACCCCAAGAAAACCCATCCAAAACCTCATTCATATTTGGGAAATAGCCAGCAACCAGTGAGCTCAAAACACAGGTTTAACATGCTTCTTTCCAGAAATATTACACTCTAACCAAGCAGCCACATCCTAAACCAAACAAAGCCTTTGAGTCCTGAAGTGCAACCCAATTAAAGCCCATTAAAGACCTCAGCCTCCCAATGAGAGAGGACTAAACATCTCTTGGCTTGATGAACTAACCACTCAGACCATTGCCACTACTTGAGGACCTGGAAATAGGCTTATGTCCAGTAAGGCCTTCAACTTGCACACCTGAATAATCTCAATAGCTACATGAGAAACAGGATTCACAAAGCCAGTTTCAGATGGATTCATCTCTTAACAGACAATTTTGATGCATCTGTTGCCAAATGGAGGGAGGGGATTCTTTCATGTCTAACAAAATGCAAACTCATGAGGAATCTTCACCCACAGCCAGGTTGCTCCTGTGGTCCCTTTCCTTTATTGTGCTGCCTGTTTTCATGAAACTTCTGTTCTCTGGGACCAGTTTTTTTGGGTGAGAAGATATGCACACATATTGAAATAACCACTGCTTCCATACAAAAGCAGGCTAAAGATGCCTGCAGATTTTTCTCATGAGAATAGTCTGTATTAATAATATTATTAAGAAGTGCTTCTGATACTACTTCCTGGAGCAAGTTCCAGGGTTTGAAGTGCCTATCCAAATAAAAGATTCCTCATAAAGCTCAGAAACCATTTAAGCAGACACATCATTCAGCCCTGGAAGAAGAATTTTTCCCTACTTGAAAAGTTTTTAACTCTTCTGTGTCCCCCATGCAAGCATACTTCCTTTTGCTAGAATGATCTCAGGGCCAAAACCCATGAATAGACAGTGTGATGTCTCCTGTCTTACAGATGCACTTACCACAATGACTCAAGAGCAATTTTCCTTCTGTTATTCCACCATACTTTGGGGAGTAGAGTACAACAGACAAATTAAGTTGAATCAGTTGAGCCAATGTGTGGGCATTGCAATACAATATTATTCAGCCAAATATAGAGTACTTCCTCTGTTCAAAGAGCAACCCAAGCCCATCAGTGCTAAAAATGTTACCTAAAATGACTGGATAACCGTAGAGAAGCGACAGAACACAGGGCTACGTGTCTACCTGTAGCAGAATTTTATCTCCAGTAATTACAGTATACCTTGAGAAGTTCTTGGGAGCTTTTTCAGTTGAATACAGACTTTTTTCCCCTCTCTTTCCACTCCTAAGTGGAGGAGTTATTCTTTTCAACAGTTGTGAAGTAAAATTACCTTTTTTTCAGTCAGGAAGAAAAAAGAAAAAAAAGAATTATTTCTGAGGGGGGAAAAAGGCCCTAGTGAGCAGTTTGTTTCTTGACTAAATTTCCTGAATTTTTCTGGTACCTTATGCTACCATTCTCAGACACAGTAAGAACATAACATTTATTCCAATGGATCATTCTCTAAGTAAGAACATCTGGTACATTTGGACCTTCGGCCAACAAGCCTTGATGAGTCAAGATCAGGTCAGCTTAAGTCACAGTACCCACTACTGTGTAATGCTACACAGCATTACTGTCCCATGTCATGACAGCATCCATCTCAGCTTCAGAGGCTGAGCTCAGTTAGCTTTCCCATTTCCTGGCCCTTTATTCTGAGACTGAATGTGGTCCACTTAAGTCCGCATTCTGAGAAGCTTGCTTAGAGTTTCATTACCCTCCCTTAATTTTTTTCACTGCACGTTATCAAACACACAGTTTGATAATGTGGTATTACAAATAGCAACAGCCTTTGGGAAATCATTCCCATACCCCTCCTTAAAACTGCACAAACACTTTGCAAACTGAATACACACATGATGATTTAGGCATCAAGTCCTCAGAGGAAGATAGCGGTTTTCCATGGGGAAGATAAAACTTTCTGCCCTTCATGCTGTAATCTAGTTTCTTGATTTCCTTCCAGGTATCCCTCTGAAACAAACCTTCTGTGTACAATAAGCAAAGGACAGAAAGCAGTCTTGATTTAACTATATTTAAGTGTTAACACAAGTCTCAGGCTCTCCAGAAACACAAAGATGTTTGCTCAAAATGAGAAAGAAGACTCGGGATGGTGATTTTACATCCATCAGTTGTCCCACCCTAAAGCTCTTAGCCCTCCTTCTCTTACTGCCAGTCCCACAACCCCATAAACTGGCATAGTTTTGTGCAGTCTGATAAAAAAACAGATGAGTAAAAGCTATGCAGTAGGCAATGAGCTTCAAAAAGATGCAAATTTGAAGGATCTTCCAACTTCTCCTCACCCAGCCCAATTTGATTCCTTCTGTTGCTTCACTGCTTGCAGAACCATGGCCTCAGAGACAAACTGACAGAAGTATTTGGGGTCATTTCCTGTTTAAGGCTTTAAAAATGTATTTACTACAGTGGGTCATGCGTGACTTTCTTATTACAGTCAGCTTACCAAGTGTTTGTACATTTGGAAGTAGGATAGACATGCTGCTGTGCTGAAAATTCTTATGAAAAGGAATAAACACAGGGAATTATATCATTCTACACTTGAGTAAGTAAATGTTTAAAAATGTAACATTCTAATCTGGGAAAAAACCACTGACTTTAGCGTGCAGAAAAAAAACCAGCTATTAAGCAACCAGTCACTGTGGTTAACTTCTTTACCCTCAAAAGAAAAATGTCTGTAGACTCCAAAATAAAATTGTCAACTATCCGGCGAGAAAAGTAAAAAAATCCCAGACCTAGCCGTTAGCACACCTGACCCAACAACCATAGGGAATCTTTATGTAACGGCTTGAAAAGGTGGCACTCCCAACCCAAGCCCTGTACAGTGGATCTCCAGGGGGTGCAGGGAAAAACACTTGAGCTATTGGGTAAATACAGCCACTGGAGCCAATTACGCGTCTACAGAATTCTACCCAGCAATCTAGCTTGCTGCTACAAAGCAGCAACAAGGAACACTTAATTTTTAGGTGAAGTTGTCAACAGCTGAACTATCCCAAGCCAGGAATCTAGGTTAAAACTTGGATTTCTAACCCAGCCCAAGTTAAGCTTCTGTTCTTGACCTTTGTGATTACATGGTTAAATATAATTTTGTGATCCGTCCTAAGAGATGCTACAGTCAGGATACGGGTAAAAGTGGAAAAGTCACAGACACAGAACAGATCTTTGAGAGCTGGGTTTAGATATGATGCTCCTCATTAGACAAGTGCCAACTGTTTATTGAATATGCTGGCAGATGACAGGAACATGCACTATCCAGGGCAAAAAGAGCAACTAAATCCTCTTAAGACGGACATTACATCTGAGAATAATTTTCACTCTCCCATTATCAGACATCAGACACAACAAACGTGTCTAATTGTGATAATCTTGCGTGCATTGTATCAGAAGGGGAAAAAGAACAATTAGAGAAAGGCAGCTTCAACAGAAAGGCAGGAAGAAGCATCACCATACAGACTAAAAGGCAAAGCTTAAGTGAAGCCTCTATTTACTACGTTAATTTCATTGTGGGTATTTTTTCTCATTATTTCATACATGTGTCAATTTACTACATGCAGAAATTAATTCTTCAGAGAGGGGATTGTTCATATTGTACGCGCATGCTGCATGTAACACTGTGAAGCTCTGATTTCCATTAGAGTGAATCTTTACGTGATCCAATTGACAATTCATGTGTAAGATTCATCCTATGTACATCTTCCCCTTCAGCCTGCCACATATTCATTCAGGGAGAACAGGAATGGCCATTTAGACAGCTTATGCTTTCCCACAGCTAGCTCTGTCTTCCTGTGACTAAACAGACACTTTGGATCACCACTGCCACTTCCACGTCTTGGCTCGGGAGGAGAGTGGCTTGTGCCTTCTTTTGTGTGCATGCCCAGGCTGGGCTTGTGAAACCTCATCACCACACTACATCAGTGGAGAGTGGTGGGGAGAGCAAGCAAAACTCTAATCCAGAGTCTGCAAATAAGTGCCAAAAACCAACTCTCTGCCAGACATCAGCTATTTAAAAGGCAAGAATAAGGAAGAATAATCAAGGCACTAGCAAGGCGATAAAGCTTTTCATATTCAGATTGACAATTTCTCTGGCAACAACTCACAACTTTAGTCTGTGATAGCCCAACCAAAATAAGATATTAGGTCTTTTCTTGCAACCCTAATGAATAGAAGTTTCCACCACAAAGGGCATCAACAATTAACGTACTGCACCATCTATATGTATTAATGTATTGCAACATCTATAGGTTGATCTTTCATCACACTTAGATGCTAATACAGCACTGTCATACAAGTAACAATACAATGAAGAGGCTATGCTTATGTGAGCCACAGAAATTAAATCCTGGTCTATTGAATTCTCACCTCTCCTTGTTTCTATGGAAGCCTTTCCAAATTACTATCAAGGCAAAGCAAAGAAGCAGCAACTCAGTGCCAAAAAAACGGTTGGTCTTGCCTCCCTCTGTCCTTCCATCAGGCCTATACTGATGAGCTCACTGAAGAGCAATTCACTTCAGTTTGCCAATACCACACAACCTGTGGTTTCACCATTCTGCAGGCCAGTTCTGTGACAAACCAACAAGCTGGACTGATTCACCCAGCAGATATCTACACAGACCTATCAAAGGGACAAGGGAGTGAGACTGCTCTCTGGAACAACCCACAGTTACACCAGACTAGGCGCAACAAGAAACCACACCCCTGGGCCAAGGAGGCCCAGCAGCTGGAGGCCAAGCCACACACACTGTAGGCAGAGGAAAACAACCTCAGCAGTGACAACATCCTAGTATCCCTGCCAAAAAAATTTCTCTCAGAGAAGTCAAGTTTTACTAAAATAAAAGGGAGCAGGAGCAAAAACTCCTCTAGTTCTGCTATTCCAAAACATGGGCGATATATTACCATAAAACTGTATTTTGATGACAATATTTCCCATAAAGCAAGGTTATACTAAAACCTACTCTGAATCAGTAACATGCCCTTGTAAGTCATTTGGAGCTGCATTCTTAGTGCCACCTGAAACAAGCTATGAACTGTGTCCAGGCAAACCAGATCTCCATGGTCCAGCCCTCTGTTTAATTGTTTTAAGCCATGTGTTTAATTTACCAAGTTTAAACAGGAGGAGAGGACTGAATTGATAGATATGAAGGAACAGAGGATTGCCAAAATGCAATTCATGATCTGTAAGTCATCTCTTCTAGGATCCTTGCAAAAGACATGGATCTGGAGAAAGGCACGTGGGTGATAACCGGGACAGTTGGAACATTGTTTATTTCCTGTTAGCAAAGACAGCAGTTCAGGCCTCCAAGGATAAATCAAATTTCTTAACCAGATGGAAGACATTTCATTTCCAAACATCATCCATACAACAATGGACCAGAAAGAAAGGAGCCAATTCACAACAGCAACAAGAAAACAAAATTACTAGAGATTTTAAAGATGAGTTCTCATCCAAATTTGCACTTGCAAAGAGCCTCATGTTACATCAGAACTCACACAACATCCCACCACAATCAATTCAGAGACACTTTTATTGGCAAAACAAGCTCTGCAAGTGTTACCCACATGTAAAAAGCAGCACGCTTGAGTTTCTTCCAGAAGTGGATTCAACATATGAAGGGCCCATCTCCACAGAGGTTTTAAGAGAAAGGGATACATGGAATGGAGTCCAAGTTTCAAAGAAGAACATTTTATTTATAGTAAGATAAATCTTCTTTGCTCTAATATATTTTGTCATTTACTCATAAGATTATAAAATTTTCTTCTCAGCCTTTCCTTTTACTTCTCATTCCAACATTTATTGCTTATGGTATTCTCCCTGTATACCAAGTGCAACCCAAATTGCACATGCCAGCTCAGTATTTGGTAGAATCTGACTTCACTTTCCACATTTCACTTGGCACTAAGTGCCAGCAGAATAACTTTGTACAATAACTTGTGGCAGTTTAGTTGGCTAACAGGTTTGGACTTTTTTTTCTACTACAGAAACTTGTGTTCTGGCTTAGATTCTGACTAGTTTCTCATGTGAATTTTGGATGAAATTAGTTGCTTCCCAAGCCTCAAAAGGAGTGTCAAACCCCAGAAACAATGTTTTCATAGGCATGGATAGCATTTTCATTTGGTTTCAGCCCATGGCTCTCCTGTGCTATTAGGTGGAGACAATTTTTGCTGTTTCGGTTAAGATTGCATAAAAAGAATTGGTTTTGCTGCTGCCAGGATCAGCAGTGGGAATCCTCCCAGTCCTACTCTGTAGCAATCATTACACAGATCTCTAGATCCAGTAACTTAATGTCTTTGCACATCTGAAAATAAAAAAGTTTACTTCCCTTTGGTTACAATGGAAGAACATTCAGAGCTCTGGAGTTCGTTCTTGTGGGAGTCAAATATTTAATTTACTCTTGATTAGTATAGGAGGAAAGTCTCAGCAGTGCATTCAGTTCTCATGGTTTGAACAGTTCAAACATGCCCTATTTCTGGGGCCACTAACGGAGCCAGCACAGTCACACAAAGCCTTAAGCATGTAAAGGTTCCTGAGGCTCCTTATGGTGGGGCTGTAGAGGGTCTGTGCTGTCTACCCACCCCATCCCATAACAGGTAATATTCTCCTTAAGGAGTTACTGTCATTCTGCTCCTACGAGCCACTCCCCTTCTGCTTGTCTCTAAAGGGCATGGAGCCATAAAGCACATACCTTAGAGACTATGGTATGCAGCCTGCACAGTCAGAAAAGCTGGCTCCTTAGGCTACCTGGTCTTCTAGGGTGTAACTCCAATGGCCCTCTGTCCTCACAACACTTCAAGAAGCAGTTTTAGCATTGCCACCACATTTAGTTTAAGATCTTGACATAGGATGTAAAGCATGTTGTTACAGCGTTGTTCAAGAAAAACCCAAGACAAACCCAGATAACATTCCATGCCTTTCCCAGATGAACCTGCAGGACCAATGCACTGCAGTACCTTAGCCAGCCAACGTAGGTGTTTTGGCAGCTGTCCCAGTCACTTAATCGAAGCCTGAGCTCACAGGCTGCTTTGCCCAAGCGCGTAAATCAAGATGTACATACCAAAGATGGCATCTCTGCCTCGCTCCCTTCCTTGCTCGAAGGCTACTGTGTGAGCACTGTTTATTTTTATCCTACAACTCATGAACTGTACATAGGTCTAATTTGCCCTGTATCTCCCATTATTTCTATATTGTAACTGTTAACTTTTCACCTTGTGTACCCAATTAAGCTAAGTGGGGGACTGCCAGACATTTAAAGGAGGCAAGTGTCTGCTACCCCCTCTTTCTTGCCAGTCTGCTCTAAAGCATCTCATCACAAAAACTGTTCACAGGTCCTTTCTCAAAAAATAATCATCTGAGTTTCTCTTATTCTTCCATATTACCATCGCCAAGTTTGCTTCTCCAGCACAACCAACCAAGAAAAGGTTACTACAGTGTATCACAGGAATTGTCCTCTTTTTTTTTTAGACATTCCTTTAGAGCTTAAAAGTTTGCTCCCAAACGGGTAAAGAACTAACCATAACAAGGCAAGAAAAGAAGCACAAAACACCACTCAACATTTTCTAGGGACAATTGACTGGAAAGCTTAAACCTAAGGAATTTACTTATTTTGTTCTAGTCTGGAATTTGCACTAGGAGCAACAGAAGATTACAGCTCCTCCTCTCCCAGTTCACAGAAGGCAGGTCACAAACAAGAGAAACCTCAGAGAAATAACAGGCTTCTCCTGTTAGTGAGCAAGCTGCTTCAAGCCAAAGGTTGTAGTCGAAGATTGCAGAAGTCCAGGAACACCAGGGTTCTTCTTGCTTGAATACTGGTAGCATAGAAATTATTCAGCGTAACTGTAAAGATGCAAAAATGACAAATCTGCCCTTCTGGAGGAGCTGAGGGACAGGCAGGGGATCCACCTGCTTCCCAGCTAAAAGAACCTAGTGCCTGGGAAAAAAAAAATCAACAAAACAAACCCCCTAAAACCAACAGCTATCCCCCAAAAGGCCTAAAGGTCTTCTGTTGTTTAAGGTAATGCTGAATGCAGGTCTGGATTCTTCCATACACTCAGAAATGCAGTGAACAAAGGCCTACAGACAGCATTGACTCATGAGTGGTGACAGTTCAAACTGGAACACACGAGGTTACCACCCTTGTGGTGGAGACAACTGCTCCGCAATCAGCTCTTCATGACTCAACACCCTCCTGCAGCTGCTGTTCACTGCATCAGGGAAGAAGTCAGATGCAGAGGCAGCCTTCCCCAAGATAGCAAAGGGCCACAACCACATCAACCGGACAAATCTGTCCTCCCCAGTTTCCAAGACAATGCCCAAGAAAACTCCCTTCATCACCTCATCTCTGCATGAATACAGCTCTGAGCTCAACCTGGTCTTTCCTTGTATTTAACTTAGGTCTGTTTGCAGACTAATGACTATTGCTCTTAAAGAACTCCTGACCCAGTGTCTCACTTATTCCTGCATCATGCTTTCTAAGATTTACACACTGAATACTTCTATTTGCGATCCAAGACTAAAATGCAGGTAGTTCTCTAGCATTCCTATTTACCAATGACAATTCTCTCCTGTTTCTTGGCTATTAAAGGCTCCAGAATGGCAGCCTCCAATCTATTTCTCCTTTCCCATACTACAAACTCTCTAGATTTCTCTCACAGACAGACTTGTTATGTTTTTCCTCATGCTAATAGGTACTGTGCTGATTAAGGCCCTTTTTATAAAGGCAGCACAAATTAGCGGCATGTTCTTCAGCCACAAGAAGCTCAACTCAGGCTTTTCAAGAGTAGCAGGCTTCAAAAATCACAGTGAAGAGAATACAGTCTTTGAGGCCTCAAAAACCTAATTTCTTGAATTTGTCAAGCTTGAAGAAGTGGCAAAGTCTGAATAACAAAGAAAGGACAGCAGTAAAGCTGGCTTCCTCCTAACAAATGCAGTTTTAATTCAGAGAATTATCCCACCTCCCAGTTCATCCTCAGAAGCCTGGAACAGAAGCAGGAAATTACAACCCCAAGACTTCTCTCCTTTTTTTTTTTCCCTGCTCTCAGAGCTCCAAAGAAAGGATTTGACTATTCAGCAGTTATGGAAATTCAGAACTAAAATTGGGTGGGAGCACAAAGGAAAAAAAAAAGAAAGAAGGCGTGTCTTTATTTTATTCTAATCCTAGATCCCACGAGACAGTTCTGATATACTGAATGGCTGCACCTTAAGCAAGAACCTGTCCCAGCACTAGCAGCTGTCACCAAGTCAAATGAACTGACAGAGCTGGAGATTCAGGCTAAAGGAGCAGAGTGTGTATTTCCCTCTAACCTCGCACAGTCCCAGGATGCTCCTTACAAGCCTTTCAGAGAAGGCTGAGAACATCAGGTGTCTGTGTTTTAACTGTTCACTACAGTGACTCATTCTTTCACACAGCAATTCTTAATGGGGAAGGGGAAGAGAAGTAGGCTGCTTTTCCAGGAAAGGAGCAATTTTCTGCCACCAGACTTACACTTGTTTCTATATCCAGACTTCTTACCAAACCCGTAGTAATCGCCTATTCTCACTTGATGCTTTTGTCCAAGCAATTATCTCAAAAGTTCTACCTTCTCACTTCAGTTCTGCCCTCCCAATTTCATACACTTTTCCAGACAACATTGTCTGCCAAAATACCTTCTGGGACATCCTACTCAAAAATCCTTCCAGGTAATGTACTCCCAAGGCCAACAGCTCCATCACCACCTCTGTCTGCAGTGGTGGAATGTGGAATCTATCTCATGGGCTCACCACACAGTGTTCTGCTAACAGCCTCCCTTTCCACCTCTGACTCCATTGCCAGGCTCCTAATATTTCATAAAATCACTCCATTAGGTCAGGGACTCTACTGTCACGGATTCCTAACAATTTGTCACATCCTCCTTTTAAAGCATTAGTAAAATAAGTCTTTCCCTGTCTCAGCAGTTAAATTATGCTCAATGCTCATCTTCACTTTCAAAATTTCCATCTTTTATCCTACCTAATTAACAATGCTTTCTGCCATCAGATCCCACATAATTACTCCACTTGGATTTCCTTACACGACTCTTCTGTTCCTCTGCCAGCTCAAGTCCTTGGCTCTCATTTCCAAAATGCCTATCTTTGCTTCTGTTAATATCTATACTCCTATATCCCTTTACCTTCTTCTCATGGTTTACACTACTCTTGCATTTACTTCCTCATCCTTATTTACACCGCTACCAGCTTTCAGTAGTCTTTGATGCCAACTCCTACCCAAAACCTCTCTCTATCATCATTCTAAGAAGTGATTGGAATGAAAAACTTTGGAAGCTTTTCCCATTAAATCAAAGCTAAAGGAAATTTAATTAGAAAGCAATACAATTTTAATATTGACCTTATCTATCCCAGTAGAATTATCATACCCCCTGATCCTTATCAGATGTCAGATGTCCAATTAAGACTATAAAGCCTTTGGGGCAAATGTAGCCCTTCCTTCATGTTACACAGAGCCACGGCACCTAGACCAATCCTTAAGTTAAGAAAAACACCTTGGAAAGTCAAAGAACTTGATTTTGCCAAGGGCAACACCACTCCACTGTGATTTGGAAATTACCAGAGAAGTTAAAAGTCTTCACTCTCTAAAAGTTCAAAATGCAAGAATAGGGTTCCCCTCAAGAGAAATAATGTTGGACCATGTCTGAGAAGAGAGAAGCGGGGTACAGAATGCACTGAAAAGGTTTTTCCATGGTATCTCTAGCTCCTTCCTGCCTCAAATCTCCAAAGCCATCCTTTATCTACTTTGAAACAGCAGGAGAGTCACTTCTTTTTTCCTCGTCTCTCCAGAAGAAGCACAGCAGAAATAAACCTCAAGTGATAAATTATGCACCACTTTTGTGTGGCTGCCTCTTGGCCAGACGGGAAATTTTTCTCCCAAAGCCTTTTGTTTCCAGCTTTGATCCCAGTGTTGGATCCGCTCTGTTCAGCATGGAGGTGAAGGGAGAGCTGACACAGGCCAAGTTCAGGCTTACTGCAAGTCACAGTCAGATCTTCCATTAGCCTTCTCCCCTCCCCCTTTCCAACTGGAACTCTCCTTGAGTTTGAAAAGATCCTATTAAACATTTTCCAGAGGGCCTTACAGAGGATACATTATTTTGATGGATGCCGGGGCTAAAGGAGGAGGATTTCTAAGTACAGTGAAATAATGGAGTTTGTTCTAATGGGTTTAAGAGATGCCCGGGGGCACCAAGTAAGTTCCTTCTCTGCAAATCAAAAACACAGAAGACCAGAAAATGGAGCCGAACAACTGAACGCCAGGAAGCGGGGAAATCGGGCTCTATTTAACTGCTGCTCTTGGTTACAGCCAACTTCAGGCTGCTTGGAAAAACAGCACACACACATATCACTGGCACAAACTTAACAGGAGGAAACAAAGAGACAACAGGGGTCAAACTAGGGGTGGCAAGTAGGAGAAGGATGCAAGGCTGGGTCCCCACCCCCTACCAGAGAGTCGGATCAATTATCCTTGAATACTAACAAGATTTCTGATTAAAGAACTGCTGCTATGCAATAGAAACAGAAAGCTCCAGCAGCTGGGAGGGGCTGTCAGGCAGTAACAAAGAGACACAGAAGACTATGCCCTGCTAGGGCATACTGAGGAAGTCACCATGCTGGTAGCCAGGAGAGGGGTCTCCCCTGGCTGGAGTCATGATAACGTCTCACTGCTGGTAGATTTAACTTCAAGAGTAAAATTCCACCTTGACACTACAGAACATGGGGGCTGTTTTCAGGCAAATATTTTATCTACTGGAAGCTTTGCTGGACAACAGTTCCTTATACAACCTCATCATTACAGTACAGGAAGGTGAATTCTATTCTAACTCTAACCTATTCAGGGCAAAAATCTGGTGCTTTTTACTTCTGAGTATTGCAACAATAGAAAGTTGCTATCAACATACAACAGCTTGAGAAACAAGATCTGCGCTGTCTTTGGTCATACACTTTTTGACAAAACTCCAGCTAGCAGTGCAAACACTGAATATGCACCTACATTGCTGTCCTTTAATCTTAATGGTTTGTGACTTGCTGACTGGTGGCTAATACCAGAAGAACCTAATCACCTAAGAACCTCATGACAGACAAAGCTTCTGTTACTACTTTTCAACCCACAGGTGTGCTAACATGCTTATACCAGAATGCTTAATGTATCTCATACCATCAGAATCGGGCTCATGATACTCCAATCCCTTTTTTTTCTTTATCTTCTATATTAAATTACCTAATTCCCTGACATGAGGAATTTCAGTCATTCACAATTCAGCACTATAAAATTCAACAAACATCAGCTCCATTTGATGTTAATAAAGTCTTTATGAAAACTTCTTTTCCTGCCCTTACACAGTGAGTCTCCTTTCATCTAGGGTCTCAACAGCCAAGGCTATCTGCTGCTCACAGAAAGACTGATTGCAGCTCAAGAGTCCCCCAGACTAGATGCAAAGGCTGGAACACTTCAGCATCTAACAGACAGCTCTGCACAAGAGAGGCAAAAAAACATGCCTGGAAAGCTAAAAAACCCGAACATGAATTCACTCACAACAGGAAGGCAGTCAAATACTCCCAGGTAACAGTCCCAGAGCAACCAGATATAAAGCATGAATAAACCACAAGTCTACAGAATACAAGCTCCTGCATCCATATGCTTACTATCTTTAGTACAAGGAAGTGGAAATCTACAGGCAGAAGAAAGAAGAGATTCAAGGAGCATTACAGTGCCCAGTTTTCACTCAGTAGAGACAACAAAATCCCATAAAAGAGTAATACCTAACCTAACAGCAATGGCAAAGAACCACTGACACCACAGACACAAAAGTAAGAGCCTAACCACCAAAGACATGCGATTCGTGGATGACAATTACATTTAGTGTTTTCTGCCCTGCTTTGTGTGAAACACAGCCAGCCACTAAATACAGTATGTCATTTAAAGGAGTGGGTTTGTTGTATGCCAAAGCTCCAGCTCTGGATGTTTTATCAGGTAAAGCCAGACACCTTAAAAGATGGTCAGTTTAAGTCTAATATATACCATCTGATTATGTAAACCCATATAACAAAACATCACAAATAACTAAGCCACAAATAATGGAGGACTAGAGAAATTAAGTATCCACCTTTCTTTTACATTTCTTTTAATAACACTTTATTTACCAATTCACCCTTTCAAACAGAGTCAGTAAAATTTCTGTGGTTTTATGATCTTTTGACCATCAGCGAGAGAAATGTAAGTATTATTAAAAAGAGAAAAAGTCACAAGCAGCAAAGGAATTAAATGAAGCTGCAGAACATGCACTTACTATATAAACCTATTTTTAAAACCTTGACTGGTTTTTAAGATAATATCTCTTTATCAGGTTTTATAAGTGTTATGAAGCATACATTCTATTGTGTTCGACTGTAAGTTGCATTCTAGGGCAAATGGAGTTGGCCTTGGGCAAGACAATTTCTACTTCACTTCCCACATTTACAAAACAAGGATAATATTTGCCTATTTCACAAGAGTGCACGAAGATTCAAGAGCACTATCAGACTACAGATCATTCTCATAGAATTAATGTTTTAACTATTTTTTAATGTTAATTTCACTAGTCTGGAGAGTATTTACAAGTAAAAACAAAACACAAATCACTTTGATTTCTTTTCTAGTTAACATACAGCACATACTGTTTTCTCGTTTGAACTACAAACAACTGGATAATGCTTGTACCTAACCACTTTTTCCTTCTGTAATTTCAAGGAATACAATGTAGAAAAACAACCACCAGTTTTCTGCAATCACATTTTGTGGCCCACACGGAGAGAATATCCCTTTTCAAGGTTCACAAGACATTCTGGAAATGCAAACACTTTATACAACTATGCACCTATTAATTTTGCACCTATTAATATAAATTGCTGCATACACCCACACTCCCAAGACACAAGAAGAGTTTCTCTATTGCAGAAAACAGTGCTATAGCAGACAACTGAAAGCTTCTAGAAAGAGAATATAAAAGAAAATTGGTTACATATACTAAATAAAACAGTTATGCTAACTTCATACTGGAAGATTTATGCCACATGCTTTTCCACTATGTTTTAGTGGATGGAATTGTCAAAAGCAAAAGAAAAAAAACATCACTTGTCACCAGCTGCAGCACGTTACTCCTCATTTTAGAAATACAGGGAATGCTACTCAGTGCCATCACCACTCTGGAAAAAAAATAGTCAAGATAACTCAGGGTGATCAAGAGATCTCTGAATATCATCCAAATTGATGATTCAGCAAACCCTGGCACTCTCAGCACACCCAGGAAGGACATTATCAGCTCCAAGTTGACAAATGGGTGCTTTACACTTGGCTAATAGCTGCAGAACCAACAGCAATGCCAAGCACAGGCAGTTGAAATTCTGATTCCCAATGCGAAATATACTTCCACAGAAGCAATATGTTTAGGTTTCCAACAATAAAACATAGTCAAGATGTTTCAGAAGTGAAGTTCTGATATTAGCTATGTATTGTTCTGGCAGAGCTCCAGGACCCAAAACAGCAAACACATCAGCCAGACGGGTTCTGTGACATTCTGTATTTATACTAAAACACAGATCATCTGAACACCAGGTCCTTCTTTGCTCCAGCCACCAGCAGTACATGACATGAGCATTAAATTCCCTCTCTATACCTGTTTTTACCTGCAGCGCACTTTTCCAAGAGCTCAAGATACTTGCAGACCTCTTTTGTTGGTTTGGGGATTCTTTGGCACAGACTTATCCAGTTTGATCTGCCACTATCCACTACAAACGAGTCAAAGGTCAGTCTTGCAGACTTGTGTGCTCTACGCTCTCCTGTACTGAGGCAGAGCAGTGAATGACCAAGAGTTTCCAACAGCTTACCTGTTCAGCATCACAACTTCCGTGAATGCTTTGTGACAGTTAAGCTGCACGCCACCCCTGCAGGGACTTCTAAGGGACAACTTGGAAAATTTTCTAGCTAAGTCAAAGAACACGGACTCATCACAAATTTTGGCATTTTCTCTGTCACCTCAATCCTGGTATCTCCTCATGTTTGTCCCTACTTCAAATAGGAAAAAGATTGTTCAGGAATTGTGACCTTATTGCAAAACTGTGTCCTTATTTCCTCATATTTTGATGAAGGAAAGAGGATATTCACTTCTGGAAGCAGCTAGCACGTCCAAACATAAACTCACAGTCACCCGACAAGAGGATACAAAAGTGCACTGATGGGAAAACTACTTGAAAGAGAAACAAACTGCCATAAAAAAAGCATCCTAGAGACATCAAGGAACAACCACCTACTAGCAAACCTGCATTTTACAATCAGACATCCCCCACATGGCTGTTAACAGCCCAGACACATTAACTAAGAGCACCTGGGTAACAGCCAAAACAAAACACATCCAGATCTGTACCTACACTAAGATCTCTCTTTTAGATCCTTCTCACTCCTAGAGGGCAGCTAAGTATCTGTGTGGCATGGGGGAACTCAAGAGTCCTTGCGGCTCCTAAAAAGCAGGCTTTCTGATACACAGCACTACAGCCCTCTCTAGTCAGTCTATCCAAGCTTGCTTAGCACATTCTTCAAAGCTGCCTGCAATTAGTTTTTTTGTTAGAAGAGAAATAATATTACTTGAAACCCAAACTTCCTATGATTGTGCCCTAGGGGCAAAATTTGTAGAATGATGGAGGTCAGCAGCACTACTGCAAATGCTTCCTGTAATTTCAGAGTAGCACAGGAGAAAACGGATGGGTGAAATTATACAGCAGCTGCCAAAGCAGTGAAGGGAAAGAAATGAGGTACGCATCTCCTCTCCACACCCCTCCCCCAAAAGCCTTCTAACTCTTTATAAACAATTTTGCGAACTGTTTGGGTGTTTTCTTCTCCACCGGGCGCATTTGTAAAATCAAGAACCACGGCACAAGACGAAGAAACAGCAGATGTCAGTTGATAGAGCAACCACAAAGCTAAAGTTTTCATGGCGAGACTTGATGAGACTACCTCCCGGCTCGCTAGGAGCGCAGCGAAAGCCTCCCCTCATCACTATTTTTGGTACTCCTGCTCTGGCCCCGCTGTGCCAGGGCGCTGCGGGAGGACTCCCAGTCCCCGCCGAGGCGAGGCAGGTAGCCCGGGGCGCCGCCGCGGAGCCGGGCTGTACCTTTAAGGGGCCCGTCGCGGCGGGTGCGCGGCTGCATTCCTGCTCCGGAGCGGCGGCTGTCCCGACACGCCGGGCACGGCAGCCTGCGAGGCAACCTGCGCGCCCGCCCCGGCCCGGCCCGCCGCTCGCACCGCGGGAACAAAGCCCGCGCCCGCCGCCGCCAAACTTCCGCGGGGGGCAGCGGCCGCGTGGGCTCCCGGGGCAGCGCCTCTCCGCGCCCCGCGCTCCGGCCTGCCGGGGCACTCCGCCGGCTCCAGCCCGCCGCGACACGGCCAAGGCGAGAGCCCCGCGTCCGGGCGCGGGACGGGGCGCGGACAAAGCGCGGCGGGGCGGCGCAGGGCAGGGCAGGGCTCCCCGCCCGGCGGGCGCGGGCAGGTGAGCGGCGCGGCCGGGCAGGGCTCTCCGCCCGGGCGCGGATCGCCGCCGCCGAGCCCGGGACGGCAGCCGGGCCCCCCGCGCTGCCGCGG
Organism: Zonotrichia leucophrys gambelii; assembly: GCF_028769735.1. Lineage (NCBI taxonomy): Eukaryota > Metazoa > Chordata > Aves > Passeriformes > Passerellidae > Zonotrichia > Zonotrichia leucophrys. Next base: position 33,882,088 of record NC_088175.1, read on the forward strand.
GGCAGAGCGTGCCGCGGCAGCCGCTTACCTCTGGAGCGGAGCAGCGCTCCCAGCAGCACCAGCAGGAGCTGCGGAGGCGCGGGCAGGAGACAACCCCCGCCGCGCCGCCTCATGGTGGCAGCGCCCCGGCCCCGTGCCCGGGCCGCCCGCAGCGACGTCGCGGGCTCCTCCTGAGCGGAGCACCCCGACACGACCGCCGCTCGCTCCGTCCGCAGCCGCGGCACTCCGGGGCCGGGGGCTCCCTCCCCGCTCCGCCCGCCCAGGCCCGGCCCCGAAGGAGGAGCTCTGCCGGGGCAGCCCCCGCCCTGCTCCCCCCAGCGCCGAGGCACTTCGCAAACTTTCGGCGAGGCAGAGGCGGTCCCGTGGCGGAGGCTCCGCGGCGAGACGCGCACCTCCCTTCCCCACCCCGAGGGGCAGTCGCCCGTCACCTCGGCGGGACCCTTGGGCTCGCCCAGAGCACCCCAGACCCCCTCAGCCCTTGCTCCCGGTACAGCTCCCTCGCCGCGGACGGGGAAGCCCTTCCCAAAGCGGCTCCGGTGCTCGGGGCTATCGGTGTCGGCTCTCCCTGTCCCAACTCCCGCAGCATCGCCCAGGAAAATCGCTCCGGGGTCTCGGCTGCCCGGAGCAGGGCTGCCCGGTATCCTCCGGTCCCAGCCCGCTGCCGCCGCTTCCCGACTTGTGCGAGCTTGCTGTACCCAGGACAAATCGCAGAGCCCTTCGCCCCGTCCTGTCCCCGTTTGCCAAACTCCTTCGAAAGGAAAACGTTCACGAGCCCTTTGCCCAGCATGCAAGTTGCTACTTATGAGAAACGTCTGATTTTTCCCTCCGTTCGTGACAATATTCTGCTATTTGGTGTTTTCCTTATAGCCGCGGTGTCCGAAGGCAGCTGACTACGTATGAATCTCAGGTACCCTAAAAAGAGATGTAGGGTCGTTTCCTGCAGGAGTAGAAATGAACCCTTGGACAATTGCCTTATATTCTGTGCTGCACTAAAAAGCAGACGAGCTTTCTCTGGAGATAACCCTTAGAGCCAGTTTTGTGGTCCTTTTGGCATGATTTGACATTTTAATGCATAGGGACTGTTGTTAAATAATTAATCTCAGTTGATTTCAAAGTATTGACTTGAACAGAAGGCTGACTCAGATAGTCCAAACCCTGGACCACAGAAGAAGATGAGAATTTTGTCAATTCAAAGGGACAGTGATAGAAATTATCTTATTTAAAGCCTTCCCATAGATGAATCCAGAGGAAGCTGCAATTGATCCCATCCTTTAAATAATCACAAGAGTAAGAAAATGACACAGCATGTGATTGAATTATGCCACTCCTAATTAAGTGTAAAATGGTGAAGACAAGGGGTATTATTAAAAATGTCAACGTAAAATTATAACAGGGACTAAGTCTTGACAAATTGTGCTCAGTGAAAAGAGAAAATAATCCAACACAGCTTGACTGAAGAGAACTCCCAAGAGCAGTAACACCACAAGAAACAGTAAGCAGCAAACCATGTTTAAATTCTTCTGTACATGGCCACCAAAATTTTTAGAAAGCAGACTTTTTCTTTATATGCAGAACCACTGCCTCAAGATAGGAATAGATCCACATTAGTGCAAGATGGGCAACGTGTGCAAAGTTGCAGAAGAGTAACAACAAATACAGGTAGTCAAGAGGGACTGCTCAAGGTGAAGAGATTAAAAAACTTCTCTATCCTAATATTGACTTGGAGTCAGTGACAGACTGAGGAACAGAAAGTACACGCCATTATTGTAAAGTAATAAACTTCAAGATACCAGAGTTTAAGATGGCTGAAGGGTAAGAATTCTGAATAGTGGGTTCAAGTTTAGAGACAGAAAACAATAACCTCACACTGACTGGCTGATTGACTAGAATGCAAAACCCTCACTGTATCTCCCTAAAATACAGAGCAACATAACCAAAATTCATTTAAGTTTATATTCTCTACTAAGGCTAGATCATCACGTGGTATAACTCAGAGGAGTCCTTCTGACTTCAGGCCCAGAGAAGCTTTTAGAAGTTTAGGTGCTGAAGTACTGAGTGGGATAAAGAACAGACATAGGGCCCAGAACTTCTTGATAATTATATACTTAGGTCATGGAACAGTCAGCTGTTGAGTGTTTCCCTGTGTTTGAAACAAAAGCCTCTTGAAAAATATTTGTCCTACATACAAATAAATTTACTTGTTAGCTCTTCAGTTCTTCTCTCCCCAGAGAACAAATGTTTTTACCCACTCTGTTAAAGAGTGGTTACCAGTCCTCTGCATCTTGTATTCTGGTAAATCACTTTCCTCTCTTCCTTAAACTATATCTCTGTCTTATTAGTAATTTTGAAATCCCCTGGTGAAATGTTAGAGAAGCACATAGTATTATCTTTCCCAAAAATCTCCTAAATAGGTTGCAGTTGAACAGATGAAAATGTATATTATAAACTTCTCAATTACCTACCTGTTGATAAATACTTTGATTAAATATAGCCCTGATTACATTTGGGATCTTTGAGGAATAATTGTAAAGTAGAGTTATGAAGTGAAAATGGACATTTATGGTAAAAGCAGACTAGTTGCTAAATAATGCTGGTAGAATTTAACCATATGGCTTTGGTCATGCCTCTTTCAGAGCAAATAACTTTAAGATTATGGAAATATCAGAATACACTTCAACCCATGCACAACATAGGTATTTGCTTCTACCCACACCTATGAGGGAGGAGCATCATGAGGTAACCAGCAACAATTTATAGATCACTGATAAGTGATATATAACACAAGTGTTGTGAGACAGATGAGAAAGAAGTAATTAAAATATAATTAACAATTAATTTATATGACAACATGCCCAAGCAAAAAAACTCAACCAGTCATTATAAATGGAACAGGAAGAAGATTATTATCCTATTAACCATTTTGGGACATAATTCAGATACATCCCCTCCAAAAGAAACATTTGAGAAATAAACCAATCCGATGACAGAAAATAAGTGCTATGAAATAACATTAATAGTTTGCATCATTTTCAGGGTGATTTTAAATAACAAACCTGTGTCAGGAAAAAGAAAACCAAGACCATGGTGTCATTGGAAAAAGAAGAAAGGGACCAGAACAAGGTAAGATTGTTAAGGAAAAGAAACTTTATCTATTTTGAAACTGCAAAGATCTTAATAATAGGTTTAAAGAAAAAAAGGGGGAAAGAAAGAAAGAAAAAAAAAAGGTCTAAGTCTTACCTATCAAAGTATTTTTAAAGGATTCAAATGAGCTTTTCCTTGTGAAGATGATTTTCCACACCTCAAGTTTCGTAGAAGAGAATGACACATTGGGTAGCTTAATTGTTGTGTTCAGAAAGGTTTGGAGCAATCGTGTTTTAAATACTTGAGATAGAGTGAATTAATTTCCTAGAATGAAAAACACATGAAAAATGGGCAAAATGCATTTATGCTAAACCAAGTTCCCTTTTTCAAGTAATGTAAAGCTGGCTGTGTGAACAGAAAGCAACAGATATGATACACCTTGCATGGCTTTTGGCATCATCTCACAAGACACTTTCATGGAACAACATTTTAAATACAGATATAAGAAGATGTGCAAGCATCTGATAGAAGGAAACCACAGTGGTCATTAGTCATTATTTATCAAAAGGCACTTCAGATCTGTTTCAAGATGTGTCCTGAGTTCTGTTTTGTCTACTATGTTCACTGACAACTTAAATGATGTAATATTTATGTTTGTAAAATCTGTGCTACAACAACTGATAACCTCAAAACAAAGGCAAAGGGCTGGAAAGACTAGGAAGGATGAGATCAGACACCCCAAATCCTATTCACAAATTGGTCAGATTGTCCAAAAAACAACAAGGAAAAATACAGTAGTTAGAAACATATTATTTTTGGGAAACAGAATGAAAAATGAATAAACTGCATGGAATTTTGGACTAGATGGATACAGCATATCAGGATAACAAACAATAGAAACCAACAGTGCAGCACCAGTGCCAGGAATGTGTTGAATTCTGGAACACCTTAACAGGTGTGTCACATAGGAGACAATTTGATTTCTTAAATTGGCACAATACAGAAGACCCGGGTGGGTACTGTGTCTGATCCCGCCTGAACACCACAGAAACATAAAAACAACTGAAGAGAAACAAGAACATAATATGAACAAGAAATGTATAAATCAATCCCTTTGAGAAAAAGCTGAAAGAATTAGGTATGCCTAGTCAAGATATAAAAGCTTCAAGCCAGATGCAGCTTTCTGATATTTATAAGAGCTAATTACAGAGATGTTGATCAGCCATCCTCTATGGCTCCAGTAGAAAGACATAAAAGAGTCAACTTCATTTGCAACAAGAAATGCTTAAAAGATTTTTCTGATCAGCATTCCAACTGAGGATTTTTCAATAATGGAGCAGACTGTCTAGGGGGACTGTGGAGTCTCTTCCACTGGATTTTCATAAGAACACAATTTGATAAGCATGCTGGTACTAGCCTTGATATGTTTAGTCTTGATGCAGTACAGACTGGACGAGGTGATCTTTTAGAACCCCTAGTGAACTTTGGTTCAACAATAGTTCAGGAAATTCTAACTGTAAAGATAATTACAAACTCTGCACTCTGACCAAATTCTTTTTTACTAGTGACCTCCACTAAATAAACAGAAAAGACAGAAAAACACCAAAATGATAAAACCAGAGGTATTAGACCATGAGATTTTCCAGTGGCCTTTTAAATTTCTTTAGTTATTTCACTGGCACATTATCCACATCAGTTCCCTCTTCCATACCACCAGTGAACTAAAGATGTGGTAGCTTGAATTACCAGGTAAGTTAAAAGTCAGATTTTACCCATACATAGGACAGCTGGGTGTCCAACTTTACTGATGTAAAGAAATATTTTCATTTTCTAAAGAGCTGCGGGATTGACAGCTTTTGCATCTGGTTACCTAGTTTGTAAATTATGGTCTCCATGTTAAATACGTTAAATGAAATTTTAACATTCATTTATATTTTATGTTATCACCTTTTCCTTTGCTGCCTTCCCTTTCTAAGTACTGGCACTACTACTGTGTACCCAGAGATGCTTGTAGGTGTCATAAACATTCAAATACTGTCACCATTGTCCCCTGCAGTGTTTCTCAAGTTATTGCTCACTTATACTTAATAAAACTAGATGCCATCTTCTGCAGTGTTACCACAACTGCTTTCATTCACAAAAATATAAAATTCAGATTAGCAGATGAGAGTTTAGTTGTTACTTAATTTTCTTGACCTTTCATTTAACTGCCACTTTCTAAGCATTCCAATTGCACATTTGTTGTGGGAAACTTTATGATCATCTCATGGGCCACTATTAATTCTACTTTGCAGTGCAGACCAGCAAAACTAAAGATTACATTAAATGGCTACATTCAAAAGCTGAGATATAAAGAATCTTGCAAAAGGTCCTTTGTAATGTAATGTCCAAAGTACAGATTCATCTAACCCCACCCCTTTTTGTGTGTGTGTCTAGAAGGTGGGACAGAAAGCAACTTCTAAGGCCCTTTAATACTTCACTCTAGGGAAAAAAAAAATAATAAGAAGAAAAGGAAACAAAACCATAAGTAAATTGACTTTCAAAATAGGAAAAAAAACCACACAAAACCAAACAACAGACCAAACCAAATCTTTCTTCACGTTTTCTTTGAGATGGTAGCTCCTTCTGTGTTTTTGAAAGCTGGTTCTGCTCCTTCTTTTGCTGGTTCCCTAACATCCTCTATGTAAAAATAATGCAAATAAACACCCTCTTCTATTCCTGATGAGACTCCTCCCTGCAGTGAAATGGCAATTATCCAAGCCTTGCACAATGTCTGCATTGCAAAGGTAGCCTATGGCCTACCCTTAGGAACTGCACAGCTTAATACCTTGACTCTGGCACAGAAAAAAAGGAGAAGAGAAAGAGCTTAAAAGGGAAATGTTCTCTCAAAAGCCAGCAAAAGAAGAATTCAATTTGAAGACAGAAGCCTAGCCACCTTTATTCCACAAACACAAGCAAATGGGTAAGTAGCAAGCTGTATCTCCTAAATTAATTTTTGAGTCCATAGAGAAGCATTTTCTAAAGAACTGAAGACTTGTGTCTTTCTTTGACTTCCAGCTATTAATGTAGTTTGCCATCAATAGTTGCTGTACTCAGATAAGAAGTTTGTGGTAAAAATCAATCACACAATCAGAAAGAAAGGTGACCTTATATCTCAGTATGTGGAACAGCTTAGACGGGCTGAATTTTCCTTTCTTAAAAAACCTGGAATTCATAAATTGGGCCTGTAAAGAAACAAGTAGTCATGGGAATAGATGTGAAAGACAGACATCTTTCTCTCAGCTCTCACACCTTTCTTGTTTGCAGAAGCCACTATGGAGATGTAAAAATGTAGACAGAATGATAAAGAGAGTTTTCTTTTTTGAAGATGATTCACTTCTAATATTTTATTGGCACGATAGGTCTGACAAGTACTGCCAACACAAACAAGATATAACCCTTGAGTGTTTCTGATAAGATGTCAACCATCTGCTTTCCTATCAGGTGGCTGAATCAGAGATACTTCTTAACACCTCTCCCTCTGTCATACTAGCTCTTGAAAAATGGGAGTGAGGGAACAAATTAATTGCTCCCTACGAGCACTGGGTGAGACCTGAATAAAGGCACAGGTGGGAGCAAGATCCAGACTTGCACACTCCCTTCACATGAGTCACCCACATGTATGCACACACATCCAACCTCCCTCACAGTCACATATACTTATGTCCATTTCATTGCAAGTTTAAGATTTTAGAAACTTGACTATTTAACATGATATTAGCATTCTAAGAGTTTAAGGTAATCTGAGTCTGTGTATTGCATTTTCATTTGTTCTTCATTCTATGTCAGTGGAGTTGTAGGTAACTCTGTCAGAGATTTGAGTGAGCAAAACCCCACATTTTTAATGCACAGGGGAAGACCATGTCATAGGGACTATAGGTTTCTCTTGTTTCTGTTTCACATAACTTAGAGCTCACTGAGTATGTTTAGTAAATATTAGAAATGGACTCTAGCCACACAATTTCAAACTCGGATCCACATCTAAACTTTACATACTCAAGGAACACCCTCTTCCTTCACTAACACAGTGTAAAATTTAACACTTAAAGTTAGAACTTTAACAATATTTTCTTAATATCTAATGTTATTATCAGATTCAAATGCAGAATGGTCAATCTATTTTGTTGTGGTATAGAAACTAGAATGATAAAGTTAACAAAGCAAAAGAAAAATTTTAAAATGTTCCTCAGATAAAACTTAATTAGGTCTTAATTCTCTACTATATTCTGAAAAATGTTCAATGCTTCCTCTATTCTGTTTAGAATTAATTGCCATAATCTTCATTTACTGTTTCAGTCTCAGTTGGTTTATATTCTCTCTCACTAAGCGATTTGCTTCTCTTCCTAAGTACTCCAACCATTATATCATCATCTGATCTCTATCTTCTACTCTAGTGAGTCCATAAAGGTGTTACTCTTGAAAACACCTTATGCATTATGTAGCAAAAAGGAAAAAAACATTCACCACTATGTCCTCCTATATGATGGAGTGAATCACCAGGCTACGGATGTGTGTTTTTGCTGGAAAAATATTTTGACTGCAACTCCTGTACAGTGGCAGGGTTCTGCAGTGCTGTCTTCCAAATGCCCTTTTGTGTAGCTTACAGACTTAGAATTTAGCAAGAATTCCACTATTTTAATGAATCTGTGATCTCCACTTTCTTCCATTTTATTGGTTTTTCCCCTTGATTTCATCATTTGCTTTTCCATGCAGATGTTATAAGGCAAAATATTTTCAGGGTACTTTGCATGTGATTAATGTCAGTTCTGCACAAAGTTACACACCTTTCCCATAGGAGCTGGCCACTGCAGCCATCACAGTTACGGCTTCACTTGATCCCCAGACACAACAGCTCACTCCCACTTAGATCTGCCTGCTCTCTTGCACATACATAGAGCCATTTGCTTATTATAATTTTCTCACACAGACACCTTGTCTAATGGATAACAGAGTCTGGCAGCTTATGTTTGCAAGGAACATTCGATAAGTAGAAGCAAAGAATAAAAATCGCTGGCCTTTTTGGGTTACCCCCCAGGACGAGCTAAGTCTTGGCTGTCAGAAATGCTTCCCATGCCAGAATTTCATAGTGATATTTATTTTTACCAGGCATTTTAGACTTTTCTTTTTTTTTTTGTTTGGCATGAGAGATCCTGCAAACTCTGCCAGAAATGGCTGTTTTTCTTCTCTGCATCATTAGTGGGGCGGCATTCCAACAGAGAAGGGTCACTCACTTGGTACTTAAGTACTTTTAAAGATGTTGTCCTTTCCTTCCTGATGAGATAATGGGAACAAAAACTGGAGGAGAGTCTTTCAGCAGTTTGTTCTTACAAAAAAAGCCAACTTTGCTTACTAAACACTAAACTCAAAATCAGAATTTGGACATTGCATTTAATGCATGCCAGGAATCTATTATACAACTTACAGCTACCATTGGTTTGAAAACAAACATGTGGCCTCCCTGAGCCACAGAATCTGTCACCCTACTATTCCCTTTTCTCATAAGCACATCATGCAGAATTCAAAAGTACTCTTATGGCTGAGGAATAGAAGAATATTTCAAGGGTTTTTTCTTCTCACCAACTTGTATTTAAAATCTTGGAGCTTGTTTAGACCTGAATCATCAACAACACAGACAGATCTCAAAATAAGATCAGATCTCCCTTTACTTTTTTCTGTCCACCAGTTCAAGAGGGAAAATAAAATCTTAGCAATCCAGATTAAAATGCAGTTAAACTAGTAAATAAAATAAAAATTATGATGGCATCATGTTCACAGGACAGTTTCCTGTATGCTTATGACATCTTACTAGTTAAGTATATTCCTGACTCAAGACTTGCTGGTACAATTACTGGTGTCACAGTTAAGCTCTGTAATGGTACAAATGCTGGCTACTGAAGAGAGCTGCTGCTGTTACCATGTTAAGTTATCTATCACTAGCTGAAAAACACAGTTGTTTCCAGAATTCATCTTGGCAGATGCTAGGAGAGAGAAATTTGGTGAATTTTATTTCCCTGAAGATCTTAAAGAACAGCCTAAGTCCAATCTGTTTGTCTAGGTTTTACCTGAAGAGGTAGTATTAATACTGCATTATTTGGGAAAATTAATTAATTTACTCGTGCAAAACCACTGTGCTATAAGTAAACCAGACAAAGAGTTCATTCAGTTTGAGAAGGCTCAGATTAGGAGAAGCACTAGAAGTCCTGGATCTTTTTCTGTAAAAGACTTCTGAGGGACCAACAATATAAAAACATGGATTTCATCATGTAATTTCATAATTTTTGGTTTTGGCTGACCTTTTTTATTTAAGATAATCTTATTTTTAGTGTATGTGTTTAGAGAGTTTGGTCATAATCCATATAAATAATTATTAAATCAAAAATTTAATGAGAGGTTTTTATGGGTTTGCAACTGACTCATGAATGAATCATCCAGCTTCAGTACCATTGATTTTTTAAATTACTTACAAAATAGAGTGCTAATTTCCCTTACATGATTTCCAATAATTTACATAAATAATAGCATGTGAACTCCTTATTCTCCATTTCTTCAGATCTCTCCTCAAAACTTATCTCTGCTAATGTGCCCAAAATAATAGATTATCAATAAAGATTGACAGTTAGTTAAGTCAATGTTTTTCTCCTCACAGTATAATTTGTTTTTCATGTGTCTTTTTGTTATCACACCTGCAATTTCATTAATTATTATGTACAAGGAAAAGCTCATCTGGAAAATATGTGGGAAGCCTCGAAGAACACAAAGCACTATCAAAGTCAAAAAAGCTGAGTTCTGCACAAGACAGGCTCTTAGCTAGCTATGTTTTAAAACAGGATAAAGCTTTGGATGCTCAAAGGATAAACAGGAAAGGACAGAGACATTTTCTTAGTGTTTCTGTGAAACTGTCTTACATTGATTTCACAGTCAGATGGAACAATTCCGAAGACTGCCCACAGCTTAGTTCTTTGTACACTGTAGCAACAACATTTCCATCAGTCACCTGAAGAAAAAAAAAGGTTTGTTTCATCTGATACACCCAGTAGGCTGTATTGTAACTACCATAGTAATAATTGTTAAAATTCTAAGCAATTGAAACATTTCATTCCAAGAAAAGTTAAAGAAGCCAGGCAAAGTGATTCAATCTGTTTAAAACAAGGCATTTCCTCTGGAATTTGGTTCTTGCTATCTAGTCCTGTTTATAATTCTATATAATACTCTCTCTGAAAGAGGAGCTGTTTCTCAGGATAACTTTGTCTAATAAAAGGAAAATATTTCAGTTTCACATTGATGGTATAATTCAGGAAGATGAACATAAAATCAGCAGAGTAAGCTAAGAGAGTATCAGAGAGTAAGCTAAGCAATTAATATAGTGGGGGCAAAGTATGTGTTTCTGGAGAAAAACAGAAATCTGATTTTAGCTAAGTTGCTGAGAAACACAAAACTTAACAGGAAAGATTTTCAGTCCATGCATCTTAACATAATAAAGACATTTTATTTCATGACGTAATTTAAATTACACCACTAACTATTTTCAAACTTGTGGTCACATGGACTCATATAACTAAGTTAGCCCAGTTTACTAAACATATGATTTCTGAAACTCTCCTTAAACCACTCTTCAAAGTGAATTAAGCTAAATCAGATCAAGATCACGTTAACTCTGAAAGAGAGTGTGCACAAAATATACCAATGTAATCCAACTGATCCTCCTTGAAAGACTGATTTGGATGCCCAAATGTCCCTGGTAAACAAAATGCAGCAATTTTAGTTACTAGATGTAAGCACCACAGTGATTCCCAGGGTAGATGGTAAAAGTGTACTCCATAGGCTGCCCTGAAGTGAGATCTGTACCTCTGATAATCTACCAAGAGACTGACAAAAAATAATTTTCTTCACAATCATTCTTCCAGCTGGGCTCAAAAGAACATTAAGCCCTTGTTAGATGTGCCCCTCTGGGGGCAGCTATTAAACCTCCAGATGGTTTCCAGTGGCCCAGAAAAACCTTCTGAATTTATTAAAATGCATTAGTCTGGTGTTCTAAAATGAAGTTGGTAAAACAAACTTAACACCTATGGCCAGGCTGGCAGCATTTCTCCCTTTTCAGGTCATGAGGCTGAGGGAACAGGTAAGTGCTGCTGACCTGTTATATCACCTAATCCGGGCTCTGGCAAGCCAAGGGAGAAATAATAGTAAACAGGAAAGTCTATAAATGGCATAAAAATGACATCTTGTTTTTATATAATTTTCTTTTGGTTAACAGTCAGGCACCATTACTACTGAAACTTACTCTTATTAGAACTGCAAATGGGACCAGTGTCCAAAAGGTTTCCTTTAGCTGGTCTGAAGGAAATAACAAAGTCTAACCCATAGAGACTAAGAGGAAAGAGAAGAGAAGAGAAGAGAAGAGAAGAGAAGAGAAGAGAAGAGAAGAGAAGAGAAGAGAAGAGAAGAGAAGAGAAGAGAAGAGAAGAGAAGAGAAGAGAAGAGAAGAGAAGAGAAGAGAAGAGAAGAGAAGAGAAGAGAAGAGAAGAGAAGAGAAGAGAAGAGAAGAGGAGAGAAACCACTCTAAAGGAAAAAACAGAGATGTCAGAATATGTAATATTCAAAACTGGGCTTTAAAGGTCTCTTGTAAATCAGTGTTCTAAATACTGATCAAAACTAAACTCTGGTTTACAGAAATGGTTTAAACAACAAAAGGAAAGAGTGCACAACCTGTGGAAGGCTCTTACCAGCTCAGCTGACCCACATTATAGAAGAGCTTTTTAAACACCAGGGACACTGCTTATGTGTGTAACAACATAATCATGTGTTTTCTCATTCTGCTTGAATCCACTTCCTTTCTAAATTCTGCTGAATTTCTGGGCTCAAAAATATCTTGGATCAATGCATTCTGTGATCTCATTGTATCTATTACTGAAAAAATCCCATATTTAAATTTATAGCCTATATCAGAATGCACAAAGTGCCAAACTGAACAACCTGGAGTTTTGAGTGAGTTTCATTGTAGTGCAAATAATTTTAGGTAACATAATTTCATATTGTAGTACAAATAATTTTAGGTAACATAATTTCATATGTTACATTTATCCTCTTTAAGGTGATCTTACATTTTTTCAATCATTCGTGCTGGAGTGTCTCATTGTCTGTTCACTAAACTATTCTCTCTGCTCATCTTTGAGATATTTATATCTAAGCCATATGCTTTTAAAGACATAACAAAAAACAAAGGAGAGGTCCAGGCAATCTTATGTGGGATATTAACAGTTAAGTTATAACATTTTGTTTGCCCTTTTTAAATGTGGCTGTCCTTTAAATATAGATTAAAGTTGAGTTGCCTGTGTCTCAGCATTTTTCTCTAGTGGAATAAAGGCAGATCATATGCAGGAACAAATGGTTCATTGAATTTATGTTCTTTTGCATTTGTCAATTAAAACACAGAAACACCTGCAGTCCTGTTGGTTGGTTGGTTGGTTCGGTTTTTTTGTAATACTTTCAGGATTACATCCTGGGCTGGTATTTTTTCTAATGGTGATGAAAGAAATGGCAGAGTAATTTGGGAATTTTAGCCACATCAGCTTTTGGGAAAGAGGAGTCCAGCAGGCTTGCTTCCAGCCACATGAAGAGCTCTGCCACTCGAACATCCTAGTACAATGGCCATTCCCAGACTAGAACAGAAAGAGCCCTGCAACTCAGGACTTTTCTGCTCACTTCCACTTGAATCTACAGAATGGACAATTCCTGAGGATCCCTATACCTACCTCTCCTGAGCACAAGGGATGTAGAAATTCCAGCTCGGGGATAGTATGGTCAGAAGGACACAACTCTGAAGGATCTCCTTGGCCACACTTTCAGTCGTTGCTCTCTGGAACAAAGCTGCTACACATTGACTTCATTAACCCAGGGAAGTGGTCAGAGCAGCAAGGCTGGCACAGCTCAGGAAGCATCTGAACAATGCTCTCAGGCTCGTGGTGTGATTTTTGGGGTGTCCTACACAAGGCCAGGAGCTGGACTCGATGATTCGGATGAGTCCCTTCCAACTCAGCATATTGTATGATTTTAACTTATTACAATTCACCTTCAAATCAAGATCTTTCCCTCACAGCTGTAGTCCTAAATAACCCCTAGCAGTAGACACCTTAAGTTAGACAACTTGAATCTAATCAGGATGACTTTACACGTGCCTCTCCTCTCGCCATTTCAGCTCCTCAGGACATCCTGCTCCCTCGCTCTCCCCTCTCTGAGGCGTCCCTCGGCCCCGGAGCAGCCGCCCTGGGCATCGCCCACCGCGGCCCCCGCGCAGCCCCCGCTCCGGGCGCTGTCAGCGGGCTCCGGGCGCTGTCCCTTCCCCGGGCTCTGTCCCAGCCTTGCCCCAGCCCCTGAGGGCACGGGCGATGGGGCTGCCGGGCGGAACTGTGGCGGCGAGGGGCGTGTTCCCAGCCGGGGCGAGCGGCCGAGCAGCGCCGGGAGCGTCGGGCGCCTTGGAAACGGGCGGAAGCCGGGAAGGAGCGGCAGGAGGAGGATGCTGAGCCCCGAGCGGCTCTCGCTGCCCGGGCCCGAGTACCTGGGTGAGGAGCGGCGCGGCGGGGCGGGGACGCTTCCTGAGGGTTCTCTCCCCCTGGTGTGCCGGTGGGCCGGGACCCGGCATGGGGAGGGCTCGGCGGGGCCGGGGTGGCTGCGCCCGGCCCGTCCTTTCCGGGGACTGCGGCGAGCGGCCCCGGCTGGGCCGGGCTGAGGGGGCTCGCAGCGGCTCCGTGTCCGCCCTGCCTGGGGAGCGGGCAGCGCCGGGCCGTGACAGAGCGGGTTGTGGGCGCTGAGCTGGAGGGCACAGCAGCGTCCCTCGTCCCTCCGGTGCCCGGAGGTGCGGTCTCCGCGGGCGGCCGGCGGGAGCTGAGCTGCCTCTCCTTCCTCCCCTGTCCGCTTTGGCGATGTGATGGCGAGCGGCGTCCAGCCTTTCTGTGATAGACCTCACCCATTACCAGCCTGTTTTGCTCACAGATCTAGGTGAGCACCCTTATTTTGTGCTCGTTTCCCAGCAATGGGAAGGAGTGCTGTTCTTTTGTTCTGAAATAAGGTAGCATCGATACTGTTTCCTCCATAAAATGAAAATCTTTTAACCTGCGAAGCGGCTACTCCTTTGAAGACTACATCCTTTTTAAACTGCCCGTAACGGCTTGATGTTCCAGGAATCTAAGAAGCAAAGTGGTGTGATGTTAAGGTGTCAAATAAAAATAATTAGGATGGAATAAAGTCAGTATGACTTCATTTAATTGCTGAGGAGGAGATGAATTACGAGTAATAAGCATTTGGATTGTGTTCAAGAGAGTATTTGTGGAGTGAAGCTCTTCAGCCATTACTTCCTAGGCCCAAGAGATTGTTTGGTAATAACTCTTATCAAGGTATACATAATTTTCTGTGGTTTTCTTGTACAATGGAAGGTCAGGAATGGATTGGATTGCTTTGTGCTTCTTGTTCCATCATAATTTTGCCATTTCTGTAGGTCAAAATGGAACAAGAGTGCAGAAGCACTGCTGTAAATGGAAAACTTGCAGGGGGTACTAGACTAAAAGACTTTTGTTTAACCATTTAAGCAAAGGAGTGATCTAAGTAATCTTAGAGTAGAATTTCTCTGTGCTGTTGCTGCTAGGCTGCTGTTAGGGTGCTTTGTGCATACCTGCATAACTGCAATGCTGTTCTGTGTCAAGGAAATTCAAGGCAGAAATAGGTTTATTTACTGCTGTCATGGGACTCACCTTTCTGAAGGTGTTATTGCTGATTTCAGTTGTAGAGCTTTGGGTGTTTGAGAACAGCATCACAGTGCCATGTAGACACACTAGACACACACCCTTTGGGTTTGTTCTGTCACACCACTTCACTATTTTTAACCTACATGCTAATAGTTAATGACTTTTCCAGAGTGGCTCTAGGTTGAAACCTGTAAAATTTATTTTTCTTAATGAGCCAATGTGGTTTCAGGTTCTTGTAATTGTTCTTAATGAAATAGGCCCTTTTAATTGTGTGAAACTTGTCAGTAAGGATTGAATCACTCAAAACAATCTAGGAAGCAGACTAAAAATACTTAAAGTGTGAAAAAAACCCCGGTTTTCTGTTGCACATCTGAAGGTAAGATGTGAGATGTACGAGAGAGATTTCTTATCTGTACAAGATTGTTAAGTGCAAGCAGCTTTACTAGTCACTTAAGTGAGCCTCCTTTTATCTCTGTTCCGCATGCTGATTTGGAATTCATTTTGTACAACTTTCTAAATTATTCTGACATGTGTCAGAAAAAGACATGTGACCATATTAGGGTGAAGAATGACTTGTATAAGAGTTTGTTCTGTTCTTTACTTAGTATACCTTGGGTTTAGATTGCAGTTTCTGTTGTCTATTAGAGGAGGAAGCTTATTCTTATTAGCTAAAAGTTTTATGAAAACCAGTTTTTCTGCCTTCATGAGACTTTATAACTTGCCAAACTGCTCACAGATCCTAAGGAGTTTAGTGTGTACTAGCAGTAGGAAAATGGTTAAAAGCCAAACCAAAACAACCCCCAATTCCCCCTCCTCCCACCCCAAACAAACACACCTCCCCACATGTTTTTCTGAGTTGCGTTTCTGTTTTCTACATTGGCATCCTGAAGTCACCATTATTTGGATTGTTCTATTGTGCACCTCAAGGTCTTGTTAGTGTCTGAAGTGGGGCTGTAAGGAGCTGTGATAACTTTCACTTTCTGTAATTTCATTCTGGACCTGCATTGCCTTAGCTTGCCACTTAAGGTATTCTCTGACCCTCACAGATCAGATGACCCTGCCATTTCTGAGCTGGAATGGGCAACTCACCCAAACCCTTCTTCCCCTCTTCTCTTTCTCATTAGCAAAACCAGGCCATCACATAAATTGAGCAGCCAGAATAACATAATGTGCTACTTGCTGTTTTATTTCCTGCTCTATTTGAGATAATTCTTCTACAACCAGTTGGAATGCTAAGAGGGAAATAAAAGCAGTTCTGAGTTAAAACAGAAATTATCAGGGAGAGAATTAATATTCACTTAAGATGAAAAATAATTGCAAAGCTTTGTTATGCCAAAATTCCTGGAATATGAAAATCAGGGCAACACGTCTCATGCCACAATGAGACAGTAAGTAGAAGAAAAGAGATGACCATTACTTAGGGAATGGGAGTGGAGATGAGGTCTGCAGAACTGGCAGAAAGGCTACAGTGCAGATGATGTTGTTACAAGCAGGACATTATAAACAGTAGTTTCTCTAAATAAACAGCATTTATTGTTTGGTTATAGTGATGATAATGTGTTTCTCATTTGATGGATGAGACTGAACCTACAGTAGGCAAAATGAGGCATATTTGAGACATTTTTCATGGCTTCCTCATTATGGTTTAATAACTGGTGATTGCTCAGTTATTTATAGCAGGCAGCAGAGCACTTAGGGTATTGTTCTGCTCATGCAGCTGTCTCAGAACTTCATATTGTATTACTTCCCTGCTCCCATTTGCTGTTACGGAGAAAAAGCTGTAGAGTACTGCAAATTTCCAAACTTCTATATTTTCTATGTATTCTCTTGCCTTCTACTACCCAGCTTCAGGATGTTGTTTCTTGTCCTTCCTTGCCAACATAAGGCATGTAAGAATGCAAATACTCTGCTAGGAAAGTGCCTTATCAGTAAAGCATGGGCCTATCAAGTGCCAGAAACACAGTTGTGTTTCCTCATCTCTCTCATAAAAGGTCTTGAGTTTAATGATTAGAAAGAGTATACATTCTTTTACAAAACTGAGTAGCTCCCAAGAGAGAAGTTGTGTGGAGACTTTGCTGAAGCCAAAGGCTTACTCTTCTTCTGAACAGTTTTAAGAAATATTGATCTGGAAAGTGCAAATACAATAATTTCCTTTAACAGCATAATCAGCACATAAGCTTCATTGTTATCCAGACATCTCAGCTGACACTGGTTCTCTATACTACCAGCTGACACTGGTAGTGTAGATATTTGTTGAACTTCTGTGGAGCACTGTGACTTAAAGATCTCATGTCTAGAAAAAGAGAAGAGAATGCCTATTTAAAAGTTTTATTTCCTGCTCTATTGTACAGGTAGGACAACTATAATGTAAGTTGAAAATAATGTGTAAGAGTTTGCGTATAGAAATGTTAGTTAAATCTTCAATATTTAAAGATTCGGTGTTCAAGAGCTAAAGATTCAATGTTAGTTGAATCTTCTTAGAGTCAGTCTAGTACTTTGTCCAAAAGATGGAGATTTCACCACCATACTGCTGTTGCACCACAGGATTTCCACCTTAACTTGAAAGGTGCAGGTGAAATCTGCTCCTGAATTAGGTAGAGTTCCACAACTGGAGAGTACAGTCCTTTGCATATGTCCCTCTGAGCGTGAATAGGTAGGGAACCATTAGGCTGCTTAATGCCTTATAACAAACTGAAATGACAATTTCTTCCACAATTAATAATTTTAGATTTAAACAAAAACCTCCAAAAACCCCAACCAGACAAAAAAAGAGAAGGTAGCTCAACGATTTGCTTTGGTGGGGGGTGGTTTCTAGCAGCTGTATGACACCTTGCAGGAAGCAGTCTGCTGGAAGGACTTACACAATTAAGTTACTCTGTGTGCAGTATTATGCTCATTGTTTGAACCAAATTCTCAGCTATGGTCAAGAGTAAAGTATAAATGGAAATGTTTCTTAAATTTTTTGTTGAAAGTGGTTTTGAAAATTGGAACATACGAAATGTGCTGTAGTTATGGTGTGTGACCCCTTGCCATGTGCTCCGTCTCATGTTGGGTGATACCTCAGGTATCACAAGGTCTACTTGTACTTAAATGTTCTGTCCTTCAGAAAACATTTTGCTTTTGGGGGTTAATAGGAAATTACACTCTGAAGCTATGCAAAGCTGGAAGGAACTATGATAGTACAGAGATGTAGCATTTAGGTTGTTTTGTTCACTCACTTCTCTTTCCCAGGCCGTTTCTTAGCAATATCTGAAGAGATTAAGTCCTTAATGATGTCTGAAAAGATTATAATGAGCATCCTGAAAAACCATTGATGCTGGAAAAATTTCCAGAGTTGATGTGATTTTGTTGTTGCACTTTATATCCTTACTATTTCTCTCTTGCATCATTATTGTTTTGGTAATATTTGCATGAAATTGATTTTATATTACTATGGATGTATCTTTCCAATGTGTGTAATAAGGTAGTCCTTAGTTAAGCTGCAGTTTAGAACAAATACTCTGAGAGCATAAGCTAATAGCTAAATACTCTTTCAGTATATGTTCTCAGAGATTAAAAATACCAGAAATACTCCAGGTCCATTAAAGCTTGTTATGCTCTCAAGCTTCTGATAACTGAAATTAATCATAACGTTAATTGCATCAAGCAGTGTGTATTTTCAGCACTTCAGCTGAGGAGGAGGAGGCAAATAAGTAAGAAAAGCTGGTCTTATCCAGGAATTCCCACTCCTGATTTTTCAGCATATTCAGTTATGCCAGGAATGACCCCAACTTTAAAAAAAAAAAAAAGCTCCTCTGTGTGCATACAGAACAAATTGCTTTGACAGGCAGCTCTTGTTTCAGAAGAAGTTGTGTCTCCTGGAGAGTTATCCACTTGGATAGTAAAACCATTGCATATACACAGTATCGTGTCAGTGCATATATTCAGTTTTGTGCAGTGATATTATTTGCATGAAATTTTCCTTCAAGACTTTTCAAGTATCAATGCTTGTTCTTACAACATGTGCAATCAAAGCTACAAAGTAGTGGATTGTTTGTTCTTATCAGAAGATTGAAACAAG
Source organism: Zonotrichia leucophrys gambelii (assembly GCF_028769735.1). NCBI lineage: Eukaryota > Metazoa > Chordata > Aves > Passeriformes > Passerellidae > Zonotrichia > Zonotrichia leucophrys. The sequence continues at coordinate 33,901,006 of NC_088175.1, forward strand.
TAATTTGGTAGCTTATAAAAAGACTATTTTTACTATTTTAAATACATATGCAAAATTATTTGGTGTGGTTATGGCTAAATGGAATTAGTTATGATTGTCTAATGTGCTGTAGAGAAATCCATAGAGATTGTGGATGTAATCCCCATTGTGCCTTGTACTTGTATGACTTGGCCTGGCCATATTTGGATTCAGCCCAATTTGCATTCAGCCCAAAAGTGCATTCATTCCAAAGATTCATTTTAAACATTGGGCATGTGTGTGATGGGGGGGTGTGAGCATGTGAGTGTCACAGGCCGTTCTCTTAAGTGCTGCAGGGGGCAGCTTTGGAGGAGCTGTACGTGCTGCTGCTCATTGGACTGGGGCTCCAAGTATAACATCACTGCTAGTGACATAGTGATAAGAGGTATTTACTTAATATCAGGTTATGGGCTGCCTGAAAAATCCTCTGCGAACTTACTCTGTCAGATTCCTTTGTGAAACCCAACTGCAAAGAGTGGCAGCTACCAAATGAATGTGGCAGGCACACTGGTTTCCTGTTTGGGGTACTTGCTTGGGATTTCAGAGTTGAGAATTTTTGTTGTATTTACAGAATATAGGCTGCATTGGAAAGTTCTGTATGAGTAGGCAGCTTCTGTTACAATAAGCCTGAAACAAACAAATGCTGAGGATGATGTCCTGCTGTAACACCTCCTGTGTGGAAACTGCAGTATACTGGAGTTCTGTCAGGAAGAAAATTAGTAGAGACAGAAAGCTGTAATAGCACAGTGAGTATTTGGGCTTTACATTCTGATTTGGACTTGCTGCCTTCTTATTGCAAAGAGGGCCTCAAAATATGAGCAACCAGTACATCATTATCCCTGAATTTTCAAAATCTATTAAATGTATGAATCATCTCATTTATTTTGCCTAGAACTCCACAGATTTTTGACTATGCTTGCATAAACGGTTAATGTTCCGGTATGGTTCCAGTGTTTGTTATGGAAAGTACCATTTGTATAAATTAAGGAACTACTCTTTTGCTATAACCAGACTCCTGGCACTTTATTTTGCCTCTCTAGCCTGCTAAAACCTGTCTGCAAATTACATTTTGTTCTGTGACTTTCCTGTGTAGCATAGCATTAGTTGGGTTATAAAACATATTACTCGCATCGTTCCATGGAACTGGGCAGTCAGTGAACAGGAAGCCAGAGCTGGAATTTGGTTTGGCAGTGTGAACTGTGCTACCTGGAAAGAGCACAACAGCCAAAGGGACAAAGAGAGAGACTTCTCAAGGAGATTTAAAGTGCTATTTTCTTTTAATTTCTCTGCTCATAGTTTTCTTCCCTTCCCCACACCTCTACCCACTCTTCTGGGAAATAGGTATAGAGGCTCTTCGCCAGGATCCTTAGGCTATGCAACAAAAATCCTAAGAGAAATACCCTTTTACATGCAATTGTATTCGATAATGACCTATGTATTTTTGTGTACATTTTGAAAGGTCTAAAATTCTGTGTTGAAAGTTAATTTATTCTCCAGGAGCAGATTCAAAGGTATTTATTATAGAGGTCAGCTACATTGTGCTGTGCAGCACTGTGGGACCATGCCTGTCTATTCCCAAAGGCTTTTAGGGGAGATTTATGACTCTAAGGAGAAATATGGTTCATTGATAGGGACTATTCTATGAAAGGAGTATACACTTCCCCACAAAGTGTTGAGAATAGTTTTGCAGTTGAGCTGAAGTTTATTGCAGGCTGAGATGAGTGGAAATCTGTCTGCTAGTACCATTTCCTGGCATAATCTGGTACATGTGACACCTCAAGAGGGGCCTTGGGAGACAATTGCTGAGTGTGAGATGGACTGCTTCAGGAGGAGGGAGGAAGGATGGGCTGAAGTAAAGTTACCCAGTTGTTGCTATCTTGAGCCTATGACTGAGCTGCATGGACTCATTCTTCCCTCGGGGGACGCAGGTGCGCAGAGCTATTTTTCTTTAATCACTCACATAAATTAAATTTATTCCTTTGCATTAAAATAATTAAATAAAGCTACGCCCTGTATCTTTTAGTGCCAGATAATATCTTTAAACTTTTGGCTCACCATTTTGCTATCAGCTGCAAGGTATTTTCCAGGGTGTGCTTAACCAATTTTACTATTGTCCTGAAAAGTGTTCTAGGCAGAGAAATCCCCTGATAGCAATCAATATTCACGCATACTTTTAATCACTGTATCCACTGGGAATAATCATTTCCGGGCTGCTCTTGAAGTCCACCCCACACTAAGATGAAAGGGCCTTCCATGCTGTGTATCAAGTGGCACAGGCTTGATGCTTACCAGGATATTAAACACAAATTAAAATGGTTTAGAGAATATTGATGTGGGTCTGAGGTTGGCCAGTTGCTGGTGAGGGGGTGATTCTGCCAAGTCTGGAGCAGATTGGCAAGGAGCAAGAACAGCCCTTGCCTTTCCTATGTTCCCTAAGGGTTTTCTCCTGCTCTTTTTAGGACACGACACTACTTGCAAAGGTACAGTAGGATACGTGTTTAGGATGGAGGTGTGTGGTTTGGGAACAGGGTTTGTGTGCTTTCCAGGTTAGGAATGATTTTCCTGGGTTCGTTGTAACTTGTCTTCTGATTGTTGAACTTGTAGATTTGGAAAGTCTACTGCTCGCTGGCTGGCACATCACCTCAGACTCGGCTCTTTGTTGCTCTAGCTTGGTTTCTAGCCAAAAACATCAAAGGGGCTCAGTGGTAAATCTGTGCTGCTTCCTCCCTGGCAAATGCTTGTTTTGTACAGTCTGCCCCCTGTAGAAGCAGCAAAACAGTTTGCGTTGCACCAAACTGTCTTTACTCAGGAGTCCTATAAGTGAGTGTCATTCTGTGGTGAGGCATTGGCAGATCCACCATTTCTGAAATTCTCCCATGTTTGGCCCAGGCAGTTATTTGAGACTGGCTGTTGAGCAATGTAAATCTCTCTTGGCATTCAGACCTGTTCCCCACCTGCCACATTCACTGATGCTTGTTTGGAAACAGATGTACTTTTATTTGCACCTTCAGGAGGAAACCTTTACAAAGCAACCTTAAAGCTACTTGGCTTTGGCATAGAGGGGAAAGTAAAGAACACCTAAAGCTCTGCAACAGCCCCATCAAAACAGCATTGACAATCTGTGTAGGAAAGATGGCCCAGAACAGAGATCAGGAACTCCTCTGGAGTAAGCGTTTTCCAGTGAGACTGCCTCACAGCTCCTTATCTTCCTTCAATACCAAAATCTCAGGGGATTCTAAAAAAGGGTCAGTGCTGTTAATGACTAACTCTGTGTAGCCAGGAAGGAAAGCAGGATTTAGGTGATGAATTTTGCTATCTATTTCTGGGAGAAAGAAACCTCCACTCTCTAATTGAGGAAGCAGATGCTTGATGTCTTGTGTAAGGCACACAGCTGGGCTTGTCTGGCTCTGGGAAGGCCCCTTATATTCTAACTTCTGTCTCTTACTGTTTTTTATTTGCAGCTCAGCGACATGTCCTCACATACATGGAGGATGCAGTGAGTCAGCTGCTGGAGAACAGAGAAGATATTAGTCAGTATGGCATTGCCAGGTTCTTCACTGAATAGTAAGTACATCAGGATGCTGCCAATAGGGCCAGCCTGAGGAGGGCTTTTGGAAACAGACAGAATACATGGAGAATGGAACTGGACATGTGCTGGTTATGTTGTGAATGCTGGATTTTACTGGGTTAGTCAAGGGCTGCCTGAGTGTGTTTTGGAAATGTAGTGAGTTTTGTACAGTTCAGTACCTCTTCTATTACAAACATTTGTGTAAAGCAGTCACTATGGGAAACAGTGATTTAAAAACATGGAAAACCAAATTCTGCTTCTCTTGGTCAGGACTGTTAGTATCAAACTGCTTGAGAAATACTAAAGTAAACTGTTTCACAGACTGCTGCTGGTTTCAACAGCACTCATTCTTCCTTGAGTATGAATTTGAATTGTTTGTATCCTTGTGTGGTTGTTGTTCTGTTAAATGCTTTAATAGGATGTCTCTTCTTCCCTTAAAACCTGGGTAAGTCCTTAAGTACTGGACATGAGCACTGTCTCTTCTTACTAATTCGCAGGAAAATTATTGAGGGAAAAACTATGTGCTTTCTGTCCAGAGAAAGTAATGCTGACATTAGTCAGCTGAGCAAATAGTTGGAAAACAAGAGCTTAAGAAAGATAAAGAGCAGGATTGCAATCACCTCCACCCAGCAACCGGACTTCTTTACCGGAGTTGAAGGCAAGGTGGCTTTGAAATACCCTGCTGAAATTGTCATTGAGGCATCTCTGCAGATTAGCTTGCATCTAATTTCAAATCTACTCTTCTGTGTCCTTTCTAAACTTTTGATCATATATATACTTCAAAAATTAAATGGTGAGCAAGAGGTTGTTCACACAGTGAGACTGTTCAAAATGCTCTGTAGTATTTCTTCATCTTGATGTGATAACCATTTTCTTTTCATTTCCTGTTCCTCTTCTACCTTTAAAAGAATAAGTAGTGGTTCAAAACCATTATAATGAACAAAGCCATAACCATAGAGCAAAACCCTCAGACTGACTTAGGTGCTGGAGATCCTGTTTTTCCCATTTATTTTCAGAGATACAATTTTTACAATGTTTTCTTGTTCACAGTTGGTGTCTTGTGGAGTTTCTGATTTCATAAAGGATTATAGGACTATATATTATATATATATAAACATATAATGATTTATTATGTATTATATATTATAATATTATCTATTATATATCTAGGAATATAGGATTATATATTTCCTGTAGGAAAAGGATTCTTTTTCATTCATTTTCTAATACAGAACTAGTAGTTGTCCTTTTTTCTTTTGTCTTTTCTAAAATATCTGGAGTTCAGCAGATGAAACTGTGTCCCCATACCAAAGCACAAACAAGCTCAGTAATTTTGAGAGCTGTGAAGGTTTGAAATGTGGGATTCTTAATTTAAAGTGGAGAATAAATGATAGCCAACATGAGTGTAGAATGTGAAGTTTCATATTATGAAAATGTCATATGTTCTGGCTCCCAGGGCTTAGTGGTGAGCCCTCTGGTGAGCCCAGAAGATTTCTGTTCATCCACTCAATGTTTGTTCCTGCTGTGCTTTGAAGGCTACGCTTCTTTCCCAAGCAAATAAACTTGATCTTCAGTCTCAGCATCTTCAAGCTCAAAGATAACTTGTGAGATTCCAGAAGGTTTGTGGGCACTGTCCTAGTGTTTTCCATAATCCATGTTTTTCTGAAGTAGAGGATTGGAATGGACATATTTTGAAGTATGCTGCAGATCTGAGATGAAGGGACTTGGTATTAGGATGTCCAGTTTTTAAAATTGTCTTTTCCCTATTTATGCTGACTTAAAATTAGAGACCAAGCCCAGGTTTAGAAAGCTAGCGGGCAGTTTGGCAGGCCCAAACAAGTAATTTTTTTAAAAGTCTTTATGGTGTAAAAGAATGACTTCTGTAACTTTTCAGAAATTAAATTAATCTGTCAAGGACAGGTATTAGATATTTTCCAAACTTCTTTCAGAGGGCATACTTCTCAATGTAGTGGTGTTCCATGGACCTCTCTGCTGGATTCACTGCTGAAGAGCAACCTGATGGCATTTCCATCATGCATTGCAATGCCCCATTACCATGTCAGTTCAAGTCTTTGAGCCAGTTACAACAACTTGGGTTTTTTTGGTAATTAAGAAAACTTTGTTGGGACTTAGCATACCTGAGTGAAATTTCAGAATTGAAAAATATGCAGTCATTTAGTTCTGTATGGATCAAGCAGAAAGTGTTTTGCTGGCAATGAGTATTTCAGTTTTTTCTGAGAAACAGAATTGGGTATGTATTTCAGTTCTCTCCACCATCTAGCACTGTGATTGCTGATTGCAGGGGACTAACCTTGATCTCTACAGTTTTCCTTCCAGAATAGTTTTAGTCTTCAAGGATAGTTTTTTCTCCCACTTTATTCCAGTGTTCATTTGTCCCAATCATGTGGACATCTGCTTTCAATCTTGGGAGTACCTTGAGGCTTCCCTCATCTGGCTCACTCCTGACCCTTACAGGAACAGGGATCAATCACCCCTCTGCCAATTAATCCACATCTTTTAGTTAAACAAGTAAAATTATGCCTCTCTTAGGACTAATCTTGACTTTATAGATATGCTGAAATGCTACTGGTATTTGTTCATTACAAGCTTGAGAAATCTCAGCTCTGCTCTTGAATCTTCGTGAAATGCAGGCTCTTGAAAACTCTCTGTGTAATTACACACTAATGCTGCTTTGCTTCTTCCAGCCTGATGTCTGTGCCAACATATCTTAAAGGAACATGTTCCCCCTATACATTATTTATCATCCTGTTTTCTTGATCTCTGCTATACTGAAGAAAAACAGGGCCCTCATTCTAGTGCATTTGATCACGCAGAGGGAATGTGCATAGCATCCCACTTTATATTTTCTGGGCTCTTAAAAGAGTCTGTCTTTTTTTCATTTCAGCTTAAAGAACCAGCAAGAAAAAAAAAAAAACAGATGAAGAGACTTCCTACTAGTACATTTTACTTTTCTTGTAAACTAACCCTTTGCTTGAAACTTTCTCTTCCAGCATGCAGGTAGATGTGCTGCTCTGTTCAAGACTCTTTGGAAAGCTCGGAAATAATAACCAGTTGTAACTTACCTTGGTTAGGAAACTGTTTTTCCATAACTTTGTTTGTTTGATAAATCAAACACAAGTGAACTGGAGACAAGGGAATGGACCTTTTTTTTTTTTTTTTGAGTCTATATTCTTGTCACAAAACACCACTTCTTTTCTTTTGTTTCTGGTGAAATATGTCCTGACCACCTGCTAGCTGGAGCGTGACTGAGAAAAACCTTTTGCTCTTAGCTTGTAGATGTAGCACTGCTTCCACTGGACTCTGCAAACTGATGGCTGAGATCCCCTTTTCCTCTAAAGAGTGTTTCTGCTGGCTCTAATTTGAACGCCCCTGCTGGATCTTATGTGACAGTTTAACAGTATTTATCTGAGGAGGTATCTGTGGTGTGTGTGACAGGGTTGAGGGTCAGATGCAGCTTTTAGATCTCTTTTGTGCCTGGCAGTTCAAAATACCAGCTCAGCACTGTGTAGAGCCTTGTTTTACAGGAAGGAACATTTGCTTTGTTCCTAGTAACAAGACTGACAGTGCTATATAGTTTGGGATCCTTGGGAAGGAAGATGTTATCATGGTGAGAAGTATCAACTTCTAGCAATGAATGTACCTCATTTTCTCTTGCTGTCTGGATTGGCTGGAATGATTTGTTCAACTCTTTCCTTAGGGACAAATGTGATACTGCTCCTTTGGCTTTCTCTGGCAATAGACACAGGCTTTGGTATCATACAAACTTTTGGCTTGTTCAGTCCTTTATTGCTGTACAACATAACTGAAATAAATCTGTAGAGTAAACAATGTCCTTCTCTTTAAAAATGTCTCAATACCGTTGGGAGAGGAGGGCAGGGGGGAAGGGCCAGGAACAAGACAGATGGGATGCCCATGAGAACTAAGCCACTCACTGAAGGCAACCTTAATTGGCAACTGGAAATAAGCTGAATTATCTGATTATGAAAAGGAGAGATTCTTAGAGCTAGCTTAGAGCCATCAATTTTCTTTTTTCTTTGCATCTGTGTATGTAGGCCTTATCACCGCCATCATCTTGCTGTCATCTGCTCTGCATCTTTCCCCTTTTCAGAGTAACTTGTTTTGTCTTGTTTGCAAGGATAGTGTAAGCTCTTCAAGACAGAAGTGATATTGTACTGCATGTACTTTACAGCACCTAGCATTGTAGAATGTCGACTCTGTACTTTGTACAATTACAGTACAAACAGCAAAAACAGTAGCGAGAAGGTCCTTAGGGCTTTGACAAGTTGTGCCAGATTCCCGTTCTGAGAGATGAAGCCATTCATTTGAATTTTTCAGTACAACTGTTTGGGGGAGGGGCATTGGTTGTTGGGATTTTTTAGTGTTAGTTCTTTGTGTTTTGGGCAAATCAGTAGTATTTGTGAGATATTAATACTCTTAGGATATTACCTAAAATATTGATATTCTCTCTGATATAATCTTCTGAGCAATTGCAAAAAACCCCACAACATCATGTGTTTTTCAAATACTGTCCTGATTCCTACATGTCCTCTGCTATGGAGAGAAAAAGATAAAATGATGCCATTCAATGCAAGACTGCACGGAGCCATGTGATCAGTATCAAGCTGCTGCTGTCAATGACCCAGCTGTGCTGCACCCCTTTGGGCTGCAAATCTCAGCTGGGATAATGTGCTTGATGGTTCCTGACAGGCTTTTACGTGGGATCCGTGACCCCTGGGGCACTGCGTATGACTGCTGTCTGCCTCTCCTTTGCTCTCAGTTATCAGTGCAAGGAGAGTGAATGTATGAACTCAGACGCAGCACTTGTGCCAGAAGCTCTGAGGAGGTTTTGCAGTTAATGTGTATAAGTTGCTGTGAAAGAAACATTTTGAAAGTGTCTCTCCACAGACTACAATGGATTTGCAGGACTGAATTTGTTGATAAATCTTTCTAGGGAACCTACAGTAATTGCATATTTCTCCACTAAGAGTGTTGCTAATGGACACAAAGCCTTTCTGTTAGTCCCTTTGTTGCCTTCCAGTCTCACCTCTACAGAGAAGCATTGTCAGAAGGGCAAACTCCCTTTCTTGTAATTGAATTTTTCCAGCCCACCTTAGAAATGGGATTTCAGTACCTCATGCACATTGTGCATCGGGTATGTGTTTTGTATGAGAGCTATGGAAGATCTGGGGGTTGTGGATAACTCTCTATGACATTTAAATTATGTGAATTTTGTCTGGTACCTGTGTATCTGTCGCCCTATGTTTTTATTATAGAATTCCTTTGTGGGAGAAACAGCATTGGGATTTTGATATGGCAGCCAGGATCTATGAACTCCCGATTTTCCCAGAGTCATTTCTCTGTAACAAACATTGCAGCAAGTCCTAACCTGACAAATATGCTGATTGGGATAACTGCTGTTGAGTAAACAGCTGGAAAAATGCATATATTAATCTCAATAACACAATTCCCACTGTAGTTTGTACATGTTGCCAATACATTAGAAAATGTAGTATTGTCTTACCTTATACTTGAGAATCTTACAGATGAGTGGATATTCAGATGTGTCCCTTGAAAAGAAATACAAGGGGGATGAAAAGGTAAAAAATCTCTTTGGTAAACAGGATTATCTTGGAACAATTGTAGCAAAGCAGTAGCAGAATTGAACTTAAAAGAAAGTATTTACCAGTGATGCTCTATGTGGTAATATACTCCACATAAGAAACTTCTCATACTGTTTGGTGACAAAACAATCTGCAGGATTTGCCAAAGCATATGAATGTTAATACTGGATATCAGCATCTTGTCAGCACAGGGTAGTTATCCATGATGTCTGCACTTACATACAGACTTGACCTGCACTGTGCTCTTGCTCTTTGAAGAGAGGTAATCACAGTTTCCATGTGCAGTGTGATCAGATTATGATGCTCCTAGTATAGACCCACAGGAGTAGCAGTGCAGTCTTTGCCCACTTCTTCCCTATTCCTTCACATCCTGGAAATGACATACTTACTTGTGGTCTTTTTCAGAATAGCTGCAGCAAGAGTTGGCTGACTACTTTATGGAGACCTTATGAAATTTGGTATATTTTATTTTTTCTTACAGCCTTGAAGGTTGAAATGCAACACATGTGCCATGAAATTGAGCTTCCTTTAGATCAAAGCCAACTGCATACAGGTGGCGTGGATAGCTAATAAAACTGGAAAGAAATTTCCCAAAAGCCAGAGTCCAGGAATGTGGCAAATGGTACAAGCATCAAGACAATATATATCTGAGTTAACTTTGTGCCTTTTCTCTGTGCTAGAGTTGAATGTACTATCTTCTCTCTAGCTTTAGTTTTTAACTCTAGTAAAATTCTCGTTTATGCTTTCAATTTTTTTATTGTTTTTCATCATAGCTGCTGATATTACTAGTACAAAATTGGAGAAGTATATGATACAAGCTGGGAGTTAAAATCAGGCTTTCGTGGCTTTAAATGCATGAACTTATACAGGCTGAGAGATGGACAGATTGAGAGCAGCCCTGCCAAGAAGGCCTTGGGGATACTGGTGGATGAAAGGCTGGACAGGAGCTGGCAATGTGCATCACACATCAATGTGCATTCCTGGGATGTCACAGAGTCTTCTGTTTATTTTTACTTTCTCCATCAGTCTGCTCTTTTTTTTTTTTTTATTTTATATCTGTGATACTGGCTGGTTCCTGCCCTGTTCTTGCATTTCTTATCATGCATCTCTGTTGTGGTTTTGTTTCTATCCTTGCAGAAGTGAAAGGGCCCTCAAGTCAGAATTGGGGAGCTCTGGAAATCTTATATTGTCCATCTTCCACTGAGAAAAGGTTTGTAGTAGAGTTTGCTGTGATGCAAATTAGATATTCAATGCTGATATAACTGTTTGACCAGCAACTTTCCCCATCATTCTGGAAAATTGCTCAGTTGTGCTTGCTGAGTCACTGTTGGAATATATAGGAAGAGATGAGAAACATAAATAATGATATATCCACCACAGATGTAGTGGGACTACTTACAGTCTTTTGCATACAGTCTGCAATGCGTATATAAAGCAGTAATCTCACCTCATGCTTGGTCACATGCTTGAAAGATTGGATTTCCTGCAGTTTCTCAAAGTGTTTTGAAGAAAACTGTTTTAGTAATATGAAATTGGGAACTGAAATTCAGTGGAAATGCACTCAAGAATAGCAGCTTTGGAAAAACATAGCAGCGTAGAAAGTTTGGTACGTGGTGTTTTTCCCCATATTGTATGTGGGAGTTTAAAAATTATTCTTAAGAATGAAAGGCATCGTTTTATAATTTTCTGTTAGTAATATTTTCTTTTTAACATACGATTTCCTCCAATAAAGCTTTTGATGTTTTCAGCAATAAGAGTACCACTGTTGGATACATGGTAACTTCATGAATAGCAGTACCTCTCTCGGTGGTACTAACTCACATGGTTTAGTTCTTGTTTTAATGAAGCACTTTGGCATGGGTCTAGGCTACTTCACGTATATAGGAGATCAGTTTTAGAGTTCTTGGCTTACATCTGCCTAAACCTATAAGGCTTCCTATTAAATTGGAATCAAGTAGTGTAAGTTTAAGGAACACTTTATTTCTTCCCAGAAATACCTTTAAGGAAAGATGGATCCGAATTGAAGCTGGAGTTTGGTTTTCTGTTGTTGGTTTGGGGTTTTTTCCCAGTTTTGTGTTGTTGGAAGGAATTTTGTGTTTGTTTTAGGCTGCAAAATGTTGAGGCATCACAGAAAACCTTGAGGAACATTTCTAATTGCTGTGCTAACAGGTTGTGTTCCCTTGTGGACAAGACCAACACATGGAAACTGTAAAAATCAGCAAATGTTTGCAGCAATAGGATCTGATAAGATCCCATAATAGGATTCCTTATTCTTTACAGGACAAAATCCCTTAACTATGTCTGCATCTCCATTAATATCAAACACCAAAAGTCTTGTAAGCCTGAAAAATGCATTTTTGAAATGTGGTTTATCTTCCTTTTCTGTAAAAACAGCACTAAACAATAGCAAGAAAAGCAAAATGTCTAGTTTCTTGAAATCTGCATGTCTTCAGAGAACCTGAGATTTTCTCTGCAGTGCTGTGTTGAAACCATACTGATCCCAGAATACATTAGCTTTCGTGAGTTGCAATAACCATGTCCTGCAAATTTAATATTATTGTGTATCTTCAAGTGAATTAAACAAACTGTAGCTGGTCAACACTGTAGCCAAGTTCTTGTAATGAGCCCAAAGTGGTTTAGCTAAGCAATCTCCAAATGCAGAGTTAGCATTAATGTCAAATGATGTAACTTCATCTATATTAGGGAATTTTGGCAAGGTTCACTTGTTGCCATGATGAAAATATTGGAAGCTGCTCAGTCTTTGATGTGCTATAGTTCTTGCCAAGGCAACTGAATTGGATGACAGAGTACCAGTTGTAAATTTCTTCTTCTGAGTTTCTCCAGTCAAAGGAAGGCTGAAATGAGCAAATAGGGAATCTGTTTGCATGGCACCAGTATCGAATCTCTTTGGAACAGGTATTCAGTTACATTTCAGTATTTTGTGCGTCACCACAGCCATAACATGATTGGGCTGCTACCTTTTAAAATAACTAAAAGTCTAGTTTATTAAACATGGAACTGTCTTACATCAGGAGAATTCATGCAGAATGGAGCAAGCAGGCCCTTACTTGTACTTATGCTTTGGCCTCAACTTTCTGCAAAGTCAATTTGCTTTTACATGACATTTTACTTTGATCTCAGGAGTTCAAGATAGGTGCAGTTCCTCAATAATTTTCAAATCTATACTCCTCCTTTGGTGGACATTTATGCTTTGGTATCAAAATCCATCTCCAGCTGATGTCAATTCCATAGCTACTTTCTGAAGTGTTAGATAAAAGGAAATCAGAGTACTACCTTGTGTGGCTTGTTTTTAATAGTGTTTTTCATCTTTGTGCCATCCTGTCACCCTTAGCCCAGGTTCATGGTATGGTTTCTGTGGCATCTTAAATCTAGTGAATGAATTCCACAACACGACAGTGAGGACAGAAATAATCATTGGTTAATAAAGGAAGCCAAAAAATAGAGATCATGGTGTATGATAATGAAGCTAACAGAGGACTTGCAGCTCCCATACCCTCAGAATATAGAGAGTTACAGAGCAGTTCAGAAGGAATTTTCTTCTTCCCCCAAAATGTCAAGTTGGACTACTTTGAACAAATACTAAATAGATTAGCTGGAGAGTTATCAGTTTTCCTGGTGTAGTTATAATTTTGGATTGGTTTATTATTTACGTATTTAGTTTATGTGTGGGCAGAAAAAAACAGGTTTTTTGAGGGAAGCTGGGTAGCAACTTGCAGTCTCCTCCATAAAAGCTAGTTATAATGGTGTTCACACAGCCATTCCTGTGGTATGCAACTTACACAGTTTCCTACTGTAAAAAATAAATCTCTGTTTATACCAGCAAGACCTCTGCAGACTCACTGAAACACCATGTAGTCTGAAATTGCACCTGATCAGACTGAAAGAGCTGGTCATGGGTGATTGATGCTTATCTGTGAAGGCTTCTTTACTTTTCCCTTAAGCACCTTGGAGGGCTTCTGCAGGGCTATTTATGGTCTTTCATTGTATGCCCTTTCCCGTCTTCCTGAATGCTGGGCTTCCCAGCTCATAATTCTAAGAAGAAGCTTTATTTCACAGTAGAAAGGGGCCCCAATATGTGGCCTATTATATCCATATCAGCTTGCTTACCCTTTTCAAGCAGCTATTGTGTTTTAATAGGGCCCTGCCTGGCAGGGGGAGTCCTTAATTCCTGCCATGTAAGAATGGTCAGCTTGAGTTACAGCAAACTGCAGGATGCTGCTCTGATCAAAAGGCCTCTGTTTTTAAAGATTCCCACGTCCCCACCCCTCCCCATTTGCCTTTTAATTTTTTTTTTTTTTTAATCCTGGGCTACTAATTCAACACAGTATGGTCATTTTAGCTTGGGATTTTCAAGGCTTGAGGTGTTAAATTACTGACCTAGCATATGAAAAATTAAGGGAGAGGGACTCTAAAAAAGATAAAGGCTTTCTGGGTAATAACAAGCAAGCGCAGCAACTCCTTTAATCCTTTCCTTCTCCAGAATCTGTAAACTGGTCTCAGAGGGTTTGATTTGCTACAAAGCAACATAAGAAAGCTTGTTCACTGCCTACTCTGAGCTTTGTCACAGGTGCTGTGGTTCATTTCCTTCATCCCAGTACATGGGATAATCTTTGTACCACCTGCATTAAGTCTGCCACGCAAACAGAGATTTCTAGCCTATATCAAGTAGTCTGAAAACAGATAATTAAAATTTGTCGCTCCTTTCCCTCTTTCCACACCCTGCAGCTGAAGTAATCTTGAGTGCATGAGACAGGAAGGATCTCAAAAGATCCAGTCTCTGTGTTTGCAGTCTTATATCACCCAATCTTGCCAAAATTTTTTAATGGTAATGATTTCCTATCTGCTTAGTTGTTAAAAAAAACGATTATTTCCCTTAAAGCCAGTCATCAGGAATAACTTACAGCATCTGTTTTGTCTTAACACATTTCCAAGGAAATGCCTAAAAAACACTGCTAATTTCGTTAGAGGGAGATGGTGGTTTCCTTGAGGCTGACCTCAGTGTCCCAAGTTCTAAGATGTGTGGAATTTAAAAAAGCACTTGAAACAATGGCTTTGAATTGAGGAATGCTCATAGTCCTACACTACTTTCCAAGGGGGATAGCTAAAAAAGCAGTCCAATGATTCATCTGAATATTGCAAATATTGTAGTAGTCTTAAACCAAGAGGTGAAGAATAAAATGATCTTAAACTGCATTCATACAGCAATAATCTAATCACTACGACAGTGATTTTGTTTTTACCCAGTTATGCCTCCAGTTTTAAGTGTTCCCTCTCAGGGTTCCTTCTAGGCAAGGTAAACCTCACTTTACTATCTCAGAGCATAGCCTTGGGCTAAGTGCAGTTGATTATTTGGGGATGCTTTATTGTTGTGGATGAGTTATTTAACAATAGAAATTGCCTGTTTTGTAAAGTCTTTTGCATTTCAGTATTTTCTATTGCTGGAGCTAGTTATTTGTTACCCATTGTAGCATAGTCTCTAATCCTAATACTCCTGGTTATCCCTACTTACTGTGCTTTAGTTCACACAGTGAAACAGTCTTGGAGCTCTGGCTCCTTTCAGATGGGGCTCAACTGGAAGATGTGTTCCTTCTGCAAATGAGCACTCAGTCAATGGGACTAGATTGAAATAGTCCAGGGCATTAATTACTGTCCAACATGATACAAAGGAGATAACCAGAGTTCTACAAAGAATAAAATAAAATATGGACCATCACTGGTGAGAAACGAAAAACAAATCTGGGATCAAGAAAAACAAATCCTGGGATGCCCATGATGTTGACATCAAATCCTCTGCACTGTTTTTCTCTACAGACCTTTCAGTCAGACTAAACATAGCCTCTGACAGCAACTTTGCATTTGAGGCCACCTTATTTTTGCTTGAGACACTCAACTCTGTTTTAATGACCTAGACACTTGTGTAGCTGGCAACAGAAGGGTGTGTGGGGGTGTGTGTGTAAGTGGTTTATGCTCAAGAAGCCTTCAAAATTTTTCCTTCATCATACTCTTGATCGAAAGTGCAAGCAGTAATGCTGTCAATTAAGGAAATATGGTCATTGTCCCTTGTTTTCCATTTGGTAGAGGAGGGGTCCTGTGAACTTGTTCAGCTCTTTGCATGGTAACCAGAGGTGGCACCTGCTAGGGGGACAGCAGGCTCCTGGCAAGCTCTTCCATCCTTCTCGAGGGCTTGGGACTCTGCATTGTGCGTATTTGGCTTTGCCTGAGTTCAGCAGGGAGAGGCTAACTGCTGCAATGGGTTTCAATTGAGATGTTACCATAGCATCCTGGGACTTTTACAATCTATTTAGAAGTCCAAAGGTTTGAAAAGAGTGCTTGAAAGTTTCTGGACTCTGGCAGGTTGCCGAAAAGTAAATACACAAAAAGACAAAGCCTTATGAAAGCTGCTCTGTTCAGAGAAGCAGCACCTGAGTGCTAGGATTCCCAGCACAGCCATTTTTGAGAGCTGGGGCTGTTTTATCTCAGTCTCCTCCCAAATCTTTTTTCTTCCCCTCACGTGTATGTGCCATCCCACAAGATTAGCCTGGGTGTGCTGCCAGATGCAGCCCTCTCAGCAGTGGTGGTGGAGGAGACTGTTCTGGGGTTTGGCTGCTCTGGGGCACGGAAAGGAAAGGAGTGAGAAAGCACCCTGAAGCCCCTACTGTAAGAATTTCTTTAGATATCCCCATCTGCTGAGAACCTTGCTTTATTCTTCTCTTGTCTTTCTTCAGGATTTTCTCACAAGTGAATGGAAAAAGCTGTTTTGTTAACAGAGTATCCAGTTGCCTAACAATTCTTGTGTGAAATATGAGTGCTCACAGTAAACTGGTGTTAACTAATGAACATTTAATTCAATTTGTAGTCTTGGTTTCAGCAAGACAAATAAAATCACATCATTAATAACTGTTGTTACTCTTCTAATTTTCCTACTCTATTTACTGGTAGAGGACTGAAGCAATCATTAGGTTTGCAATAGGAGGCTTGGACACTAACACAGTTGTTGAAAGCTTTCTTCTAGAAGGAATCTCTTGCAGATGGCTACACTTGAAATGCCTGAAAGAGGAAAAGGAGCAATTAACCAGAGAAGTGAAAAATTGTTTTCCCTGCTTCTGGGTTCCCAAACCCATTTCTAAATGATTGAGGACAAAGTAATAACTTGTTGAGGTACCCTGTTTTTTTCCTAAGTCTTTATTCTTCCAATGTGCTGAAAAGCTCTGGCCACTTAACTTTGCTAACAGTATGAGCTGTTCACTGAGAGGAGGACAGATAGAGGGAAGACTGAGCAATCCTAAGGGAAGAATCTCAGCAGCTGTTCAACTTGCTGAGAATGATTGAGCTTGATGGTGAAGTTTGCTCCTTTATTGTTGATATCTTGCTTAAGCCATTCCTCTGAGTGCAGCTTATTTCATTTCTGTATTCAAAAGATATTGGGAAAAACATCTGTTTGCATGTATAAAAATCAAGGTAAGGTGTTGGTCATTTGCCTTACTTACTGTTGGAATACATGTAGCAACTTTGGGTTGTCATAACTTTTCTTTCTTCTAGAAATGTTTACCTGTAAGATTGCCACATTAATGGTATCTTCATCTCTGGGCAGCTGTTAAAAAAAAGATGGCCAAGTTATTTTGGTACTGGCCATCTGCCCATGATCTAGGAATTGCAACATATATAGTTTATTCAAAATATATAGTGTTCCTGTCCCTTGTAGTGATCTTGACCCTATCTGAGAATAGATTTGTCATTGGGCTGCTTGCTGGATAGCTCCATCATGGGCTGATTCCTTTGAGCTGAACTTTTACTACTTATAAAAACGAATGTAAGTATAGGGTGTCTGAAATGTAGCATCTTAACTGGGATAAAATTCTGACTCCCAGGCTTGCAATCTTGAGCTTTTGGGGGAAAATCCTTCCATTGTATAGTTAAACAAAATCCTCCTTTACTCAACTAGCTGGCGGCACTTGGCTGTCAGCACGACCAGGTGTGCTGATGTTCCAGCATATCCACCCACTCTTTTAACTGAGTAAGCAACAAATGATATCATACCCTTCTGCCTGGTAGGTTTAAAGCCATGCTATGCTGAAAAAGTGAGTGACTAGAGTTTTTGCTTATTAGAAATAAGGAGTAATATAGTGGGGCTGTCTCCTGTGAATTAATAGTATGTTGGCTTCATGTCTGGACCTTTCCATTACAATTGTGCCAGGATCTGCTTCCAAAATTTGCATGTTCTATAGATGTTCTGAGCAGCATAATTTGGTGCATTTAATTGTATCATTGTGCCTTCATTTTCTTTCTCTTCCAAAATGTCTTCCTTATGTGTGTTATCTTTCTGAAAGCTGACTTCTTCTGTTACACCAACTTTCTTCTTTTTCATCTGTATCCTTCTTTTCTCCATCAGTCTTTCATCAGTGAAACAATGCAGATCAGAAATGAAAGAAGTCATACAGGCTGTGGTTTGGGATGAGAAGATCTGAAATTCCATTTCCAGTTTTGTCACAGGCATCTTGTGGGACTTTTTGCAAGTTACTTTACCTTACTGTGAACTTGTTCACTCTAAGGCAGTGAGTGACAGCACTTTGTAACGAACACTCTTTGCTTGCAATGATAGTCATGTAATTGTGGCATATTTGGATCCAGCACATGATTTATTTATTTACTTTAATCTCTTGGGACAATGGTTGTGCTTTACTTTGCATGAATAAGGTTTCATAAATATGAAATACTGTATGTGTCCATGATATTTACAGGAAGAATATTCCTGGATTCCAGGATTCAAATGTCATGAGTGTTTCTTAATCATAAGGCGATTGTACTTATTTTATTTACATTTCCTTTTGGGTAGGGGGGCTAGAAACTATGTTCTGTACTACCTTTCAACACATGACAACAGATTCTGTTTGCTCACATATGTTCGAGAACCAGGATATTAAAAATGAGAAATGGTGATTCCTTTTGTAAAAACTGAGTGGCTTCTCCCCACACACACACGCCACACCCACACCCAGTTGTTACATGACTCAAATTTTGCTGAAGTCTGTGTGGAATAATTATCTTTCAAATGTGAGACCCTTTTCTGTATTATGAAGAATAAAGTGATTTAAAGTCTTTATATTAAAAGAGGTGATTTAAAATTGCAGACTGAGAGGGTTCACACTGACCACTAGATTTTGTCTGTTTCAGAGATGCTACCTATGGAGAGGATCTGCTGTGATGAAAGGAAACTTGTATCTTTTCATTAATTCTCATCTGTGAGGGAGAGTTAAGCTGCTGTCCCAAGTGAATGTTTTAATGATCTCTCTGGAGTGTTTCAAAGCTTTGTCCCACTTGCGTGATGCCAAGTGAAATGCACAAAATCTATCTTTGAGGCAACCCTGTCATTATACCTTTTGGTATATAATGTTTGTATTTGCATTTCTTTTGTTCTTGTAAGTTGAGCTTTACCATGCCCAAAGGAGAACCTCTTGCACTTCAGAGAAACCTTTGTAAGACAAATGTTTGCTATAATAAGTTAGCCTAAAGTGCTTACAACTCATATTTTAGAAATTTATACTAAAATACAAAAACATGAGTGTTGAAGATTCATCATAATGACCAACTACTTTTTTCAAAATGCATTAGTGCAAATGGTTGTTTAGCGGTGTGTCAATCAGATTTTCATCACAACTGCAGTAAATTTTATACAGTAAATTTTATCCAATAGTCATTTTTTAGTAACCTAGAAATGATACCTTGAGGCTTCTCTTAAAGAGGATTTTTTTGTGGCTTTAAAGAAAACTGTAATGTAAACAGCAGTGAAGTTCAAAGGTACTGAAAGAAAGGGCATCTTCTGGTCAAATAAACAACAGTTACTCTTGGCAAGCCATTTTCCAATGGATTGTTTTCAAATAAGTGGGTCTTGGACACTCCTTGCTGGGATTCTTTAGAATCAATTTTACTTTCACAAACCTCTAATTCCTATAATTAAAATTCAATGTGTGGTTTTTGCAAATAGTTTTCTCTCTAGAGAACAGATGAGTATAAACTTTGGAGATTTGGTTTCACAAAATGTAATGGCCAGTGGTTTTCTTGCTGCTGTTCTAGTTGTTCCCAGAATATTCATGTTGGTTCAGCTTTCTAACATTGTTGTTTTGACTTTCTGTCCACAGTTTTAACAGCGTGCGGCAAGGAACACACATCTTGTTCCGCGAGTTCAGCTTTGTCCAAGCCACCCCTCATAACAGGGCCTCTTTTCTTCGGACCTTCTGGAGGTGTTTCCGAACTGTGGGGAAAAATGGAGGCAAGTATCCCAGCATCTGCTGCTGTCCTGTTACCTTGACATGAAAATCGTTAGCCAGGCTGTTCATGCACTACAAATACTGACCCTTCACATTGCATTCTAATATTCTAACATTATTAATGGGGAGAGAACATCACATTTCCTGTGGAATGGTTAAAAATGGCTCCCAGAATATAGCAGTGTAGAAGCACCTTGTTGCCAGTGCTACTTCTATAACAGAACAGCATGTCAAGCAACAACAGATCAGAGGGAGGACATTGTGGGCCTGTGCATTGAGATAGATAGGAAAAAATGTGCTGGAGGTTGGTGGCTGGGACCCAGAGAAGGTTAGAATATTGGGTGTGGAGCATGAGGGAAGGGGGTGCTGAGATTCTCGCCCAGCTGGGCTCCTGAGTGCTTTCATTGGGAGCCTGCAGGAGGCTGGGTTCAGTGGTGTGGGGCAGCTAACCCTGCCACCTGAGCTGTGCCTGAATAGTCCTGCCATAGCTGGGTGATGCTGCACAATCCTGATGGCTGTGGAAGAGGGACCACTGACAGCTGTGTGACCTCTTCCCCAACCCGACCCACAAGGAAAAAGCTCCAGTGCCAAAATAAATGCTCAGCACTGTGCTATCATGCCCAGCTATTCTTATATTCCACTTGGTATATTAGGTATTACAGAACTGGCCAGAGTTCAAAATAAACTCTTGTAACTACATGCAACTAAAATTATGTTTTGTTTTACTTTTTAAATTGGTATTTTAAGCAAATACACTGAAAGTTGCTGTACAAATATGAATGTTGGTGGGGTTTTTTTACTGTAATCCTCATTTCTTTCAGGCTATTCAGACTCATTTCTTCTTGCAGGAAAGACTAGAACCATCTCTTAAATATAGATAAAACCTTGCCTTCTGGCTAAGCTTTGCAACACTTCTGCTTTTGATGAACAGAGTTTGCCAGACCGTGAATAAAGACTTTTGTGTGCCATCTAGATCTTTGGCAATTAAGCAATCACAGTTAAACATGGCAAAATCTGCAGTAAGCTGCTGAAGTAACTGACTATGCTATCTGTAACACCTTCCTCCCACTGAGAGGTACTTTGTTATGTTATAAATAATTTACTTTAGTTCAGGAATAATATTTTAAAGATTTGAAGTAAATTATATAGTACTAATTTAACAGTATGCAGTAAGGACATACCTGTTTTGAGATCAGATCATAGTCAGGAAAAAAAAAAGTATACTCCTAGACATATTTCTATGAGGAAGTTAGAGATAACAGTGAAGAAGAAGTCATCCAGCAGAACTGCAGCTGTTTGTGGTAAACCATATTGAAAAATTGAGAAGAAGCTCTCTGATGCAAAGTATCCACTGCAGTACTTTCAGTGCAAGGTTTCATCAGGCTTCATTTATCCAGCACCAACCTCAGCCAGATGAAGGACACCTGGATTTGTTGAAAAGAATGGACGAGTTTTAGCTTCATAGTATCTCCTTTCTCTTTAACTTTTAGTAGTTTCATGTGAGTATGGAAAACGCCATAGAAGAAAGTGTAATTACCAAGGTACTTTGAAGAAAAAGGAACAAACGCTCAGCTGGATGTTGCTAAGCTCTGGTTGTGGCCTAAAAGGAGTTCAGTGTGTATTTTCCTAACTTTGAAGTCCACTAGCTTCACCTTTTAGTCTGGGTAAATATTACATGTTTAGCTGTATATTTATACATCTACATACATTTTCTTTTTACACTAACCAGAGACAGAAATGCATCACTTTGGATAAATTACTGTCAATATTTTCTTTCACTTAGTCCAATTTCTATGGTTCTCTAGTCATAATTATAAACCAGAACCTCAGTATTTTTTTATTTCAGTTTTACTTGCTATGGATTATTTTTTTTACTATACCTGTGTGAGGAACTCATAACATTCATGGCCACTTAAGAATTAAACTCATTTACTGAGAAGCTGAACCTGTGCAATGTGGTGGGTGAAATATGGTCATTACCACGCTCAGGAATAGAGTAGACCTAGATGTTTTTTCTTAGCTGTGTTTGCATGGGAAACCTGTGCTGAAGCAGACTCCTGAGAGGACCTGTGGACCCACAGAGAGAGGAGCACATGCTGCAGCAGCTTTGCTGGCAGGACTTGTCACTCCATGGGGGACTCAAGCTGGTCCAGTGCATTCCTGCAGGACTGTGCTCCATGAAAGGGACCTACTCTGAGCAGTTTGTGATGAGCTGCAGCCCTTGAGAGAGTATTATGCTGCGGAAGTTTGTGGAGGAGTGTCTGTGGAATGTTATATTGGAGCTGGGGAAGAGAGCAAGGAGATAGAAATGGCAGAGACAATGTGTGGCAAACTTCCTGGTCTCCCTGTGTCACTTTGGGGAGGGAATGTAGTAAAAAAATCAGGAGTGAGGTTGAGCCCAGAAAGAAGAGAGGGCTGAGTGGAAAGTTTAAGATTTGGTTTTATTTCTCACTATCCTACTCTGTTTTCATTGGTAATAAATTCGATTTCATTTCCCCAAGTCGAATCTGTTTTGCCTGTGATAGTACCTGGTCAGTGATCTCTCCCTGTTTCATGAGCATTTAATTATATTTTCTCTTGATTGTCCAGTTGAGGGGGGGAGAGTGACAGAACAGCTTTGGCAGGCACCTGGTCAGGGTCAAACCATCATAAGGAGGTAAGTAAGTTATGGAGTCCTGGTACGAAATTTTTCTTATGGTTATATACTGTGCAACTGTGCTGTTTCTGAAATTAGTAGCAATATAGCTTGGGCTAACATAGGAATGTTGCTTTTGAGACCCGAACTAGAATTTCTGCATTCAATGCCCTGTGTGAGGTGTATGAAGTGTTACTCATCAAATGGCCACTTTATGTCAATGGAATTTCTGTGTGCAGAAAGGGATGAAAATATACCCTTTGTTTTCTACAGCACGATTCTTATCTGCCCCAGTTTTCTCTCTGGGTTTGTTTCTCAGCAGGGATTGCTCCATTCTTTGTCACTGATTTATGTCTGTGAAGAACTATGAAAGCATCTTTTGTCTTCCTTTGTCAGAAGTAGTACATTCACTAACTTCCATGTTTTCTAGGTTGTTCTTGGTTTTATTTATTTCTTTATCATAGAAGCGTTTACTGCTGTTCCCCCTCTCTCAGTTACTTTACATTTCATTCCAGATTTGAATTTCATGTTTTAGGAGTGGGTGGTGGCTTTTTCTTAATTTTCTCCATCTGTGGAGGGTATCCCTGATAAACGACATAAATACCAACCCTGTGAGGATGTAAGTCCACCTAATAAATAACTTACATCAAAGCTTGTACCCTGGCTGGAGGGAAGCAAGAGAGAATATTAATGATGTAAGATGATGCAATTTTGTGAGCTTATACAAACTCACAAACCCCCATATTTTCACTTCTGAGTGTGTAATTAGGATTTTAGAAAAGTAGACAATATTGCACAAATAAGTTAAGTGATTGCTTAATCTGGCTGGTAGCTGTTCCTCCTTGATGCAGGGAAATTTACTGCTTTGTCTGTCAGTCTTGACCATGCCTGGACTTGGAATGTGCATGTCATTCACCCAAGCAGATGCACCTAGCCATGAGTTCTCAAATTTCCAATAATAGAGAAATCTGTCTGAACACAAGCAGTGCTTAAATGTAACAATCTCTGTGTGTGCAGAGCCATGTATACAGTAACTGAAATGCACTAACATTATTGTTTCTCTTGGGAAACTGCTGTAGATGTTACTTTTCTACTTAATTCCTTATCCTTTTGAATTACTGGGAAATAGCTCTTCATGAAGAAATCTAGCATATTTTATGTTATTTTTCTTTTATATTAGTTCTGTTACTTGATGGGTTGGGGTGACCTTGACTTTTTAAAGTCCTTTCGTTTGGAGGCTACAAGGGAAATTTACTAGCTTCAATAAATGTGATGGTTACACTTCAAAAAGTAAAGAAAAATTTGTTGGTTGGGGGGATTGTTTGTTTGTTTATTTTTTCTTAAGAGGATTTATTTTTGGTGATATGCTGGATCCATTTTACAGGATTTTCCAGTGGGTTTAGAAGCTTAGTAAGATGCAGACTTCTATTTTCAAGTATGCATAAGCATATCTGGGATTCCATGCATTGGGGATGTGATACCAGGACTAGAAGGAAACAGATGAATGTGATCCAGTAACAAGAAACTGAGATTCCTTGGTGAAAAATACGTCACAGAATTTCTTGTGATAGAATCACAGAATATCCTGAGTTGGAAGGGACCCATCATGATCACTGAATGCATTTCCTGGCCCTGCACAGGACAACCCCAAGAATCACACCATGTGCCTGAAAGCATTTTTCAGATGCTTCTTGAACAGAAGCCTCTTGCTTCTGTCAGACTCTTGCTGTTACTACTTCCCTGGGGAGCCTGTTCCAGTGCCCATCCACCCTCTGGGTGAAGAACCCTTTTCCTAATATCCAGCCTAAGTCTCCTCTGGCTCAGTTTCATGTCTTCCTCATGTCTTCCTCGAGCCTTTTCCCTGGTACCAAGAGAGAGGAGATCAGTGCTTGCCCCTCCTTCCCCTTGTGAGGATGCTGGAGACTACAATGTTTCCCCTAAGTGTCTTCTCCAGGTTGAACAGAGCAAGTGATCTCAGCCCCTTCTCATGTGACTTTCCCTCCAGACCCTTCACCATCGTTGTAGCCCTTCTTTGAACAATCTATAGTAGTTTAATGCCCTTCTTATATTGTGGTACCCAAAACTGCCCCCAGCCCTCGAGCTGAGGCTGCCCCAGTGCAGAGCAAAGTGGGACAATCCCTTCCCTTGCCTGGCTGGTGCTGCTGGGCCTGATGCTCCCCTGGACAGGGTTGGCCTTCCTGGCTGCCAGAGCACTGCTGACTCATAATGCACCTTCTGTCAACCAGGCCCCTATGTCCCTTTCCTGTGGCACTGCCCTCCAGCCTCTTGTTCCCCAGTCTGTCCACACATCCAGGGCTGCCCCATCCCAGGTGCAGAATCCAGCATGTGCCCTTGTTAAACTTCATATTGTTGGTGAATGCCCAGCCCTCTGATTTGTTGGGGTCTCTCTGCAGGGCCCTTCTGCCCTTGAGAAAAGGGATTTGCCCAGTTTAGTGTCATTGACAAACTTACTTAGTATTCCTTTGAGTCCCACATCTAGGTCGTTTATGAAGGTGTTGAGAACTGGGCATAGGATGGAGCCCTATGGAACTCCACTAGTGAGAGGTCAGCAGTGAGTCGGTTACCCCATTCTCTATAACCCTTTGTGCCCTCCTTTAACTTGTACCAATGGTACACAACACTCACAGAGGTGGTTAGAGGACAGCTTGTGTTTGTTGAAGCATAATGATCAGTTAGCAACAGATTTCTCCCAGAGGAAGGCAGAATGGCCAGAAGTCTTGTTTTTCCTCTGCTTGTGCTTAAATTGACCTCTTGGAATCTATCTGACCTGCTCTTTTGAATTGTCTGTTCCTCAGGACTCTTTAATTAAAACTGTGCTTTCTCAGTTTAAACGGCCCCTGCAGAGTTCTGCTGTGAAGCCTCATAAGGTCAACATATGCCTCTCCCAGCCCCCATGGCTTTCATGTCTTGTTGGTTCTCTGTTTTTAATTAAAAAGAAAGATTTTTCCTTAAATGCTTTCCAGCCAATTAGAGAAATTTTGCACTGAGAAACTTGTTCCAGGCCTGATGTACTGAGAAGTGAACAGAAAGCTCAGTCAGAACCATTGGCACTTCTTTTCTAGAGCCCCAGCTTTCTTTGGTGCTTTTCAACAGCTTTTCTCTTTTTTCTGTCTTTGCGCCTCCCCCCCCCTCCCAATTTAGAACTGCTTCCAGCAAAAATAGCTGTTGTTTGATACCTTAGATTTAGCACTGAAATGTAAAACTGCTGTAGAAAGTATGTTAGACTGTATTGCCTGAGAATCCTTTTTGCAGACACTTGCCTCCCCTTCAGATAAAAGGTACATTTACTGTTCATATTGAAATAAAATCTTATAAAATGACCAGGTTTCTTTCCCATTCATCACATGGTGTGATGGCTACCTCTTTGTTTCTGCACACTTGAATTAGGAAATTGGAAGTCTAGCTGTCTCTGGAGCATGTGGAAAGGGAGGTTTACCACAACCAAGCACACAGGCTATGTCATGAATTGAGAAGAGTGGTAAGCCTCTATGACTAATTCTACTTCAGTTTGCCAGGAGGGCTAGATTCCTTACAAAAAGTAAAGAAATGTCTTATCTATATTATTCATGTAACTTGGAGATGGAAAAGAGCTAAATGGACCACTGTTCTCCCAGCTCAGTTTTGAAATATGCTATTTTAATGCATTTTTGCTGACAAGATTACTTTCCTGAGGTTACAAAATCCCTTTCTTTGCTAGTATCATTCTAATGCTTCCATATGTTATTCTTTATATTAAATTACTCTGCCTTTTTTTTACTCCCACCTTTGTAAGCTTTTAGACTATCTTCATTTTTAGCTTAGCCAATCTCTGCTAAGTGAAATGTTTAGAACAATACACTGATGATCACAGTAAATATCAGAATTTTTTTTCCTTTCCTTTTTGTTACTAAAACTAAATCAGATTTTTATACCATGTTATTGTAGGAAATCTTTTATGAATCAGTGAGGTCTCACAGCATGTCCTAAAGATAAGTTAGCTGTGTTTTCTGGAAATTCATTCTGCAGTGAAATAGCCTTGGCTGAAATGATTGATCTCTAACTTTACTCATGTCATAGTTCCTTCGTGCTACAGTTACAGCTGTTGCTATTTATGATTTACCAATGTAGCTCTGCCTGGAAGCACTCATGACTCTGGAGTATCATGACAAAGGATTTCTGTAGCTGGGCAGAAATAAGTGGAGGATTACATTTTAGAAATGGTGAGATATATCTACAAGGCATTGTAAGTTAAAACGTCTGCATTACATAGATCTAAAATGCATTGCAGTAATCATTTGTAGAAGTGGGTCAGTGATGGAATCTTCAGCTAGTCTCTCCCTGAATTCAGTTCATGCCATTCTGTCAAGGCAGTTTGTGAAATTAAATGTAGTACACTGAAAATCCTTCTTGTCTAATCTGCTTTGGGTTTATTTTTCGCCTCAGTATTATATTTCCTTTTCAGCTGTCTTTGAGCATACACCAGCTCTTTTTAATATTCAAATGCTTTTTTTCAATTTAGTATTCCAGATGTGTATCTCTCTAGATTTTTTTTAAAACCAGTAAATATTTCTGTTTGTTTTCTAATGTTTTCTGGCTATTTTGTGTCTTTTGACACTTCTTCACTGGTTGTGTCATTGGCAAATTAAATTAATATGTTCTTTACTTTTTGTCCCAGTTGAGCAAAACATTTAAATAAGCAGTAATCATTGTTGCATTCTGCTAAGCAATTATCCAAAATTCAACTGGTAATTATTATTACTATTTGCTTTGCAGTCTTCTGGCAAGTTTCCCATCCCTATGACAGCATTCCTATTCAAACCAACTGAAATAGATTTTTTTAATTAAGACTTTTTTAGGTTCCAATGTAGTCTTGAAGAGTTAGTATTACAAATTGTGGGGAAGTTCCCTGGAACAAAACTGGTTCTAGATTGTTTGACCTGGCCTGGGATTCTGAATGCCCCATGTTTCTTATATTAAATAAACTTGGTCTACCTCTTCTGTCACTTGTGACATGTCTTGAAAGATGATCTGCATATTTCATATGCATAAGCGATCATCTAATAGAATGTCTATGAAGCCTTAGTTTCATTAATTAGTATGTTTTGTGATATTTTCTGACCTATTCTTCAGCAGCAGAGATGTTGAAAGGGAGAAGTAGAGAAAGTAGGTGAAAATCTTGATTTGTCTCAATTCCTTATACTGTGACTTTCTGCAAAGAGGTTTTATGAGAAGGGTCTCCGTGAAGCCCACATGTGCTTTCAGCCCAATGTTGGCTCTTAGTCTGCCCTGAGAGATAAAAGCACCTAAACTGAGGAATGCATTATCTTCATCCCTTCTCTGTAAGCCCTAAAGCATACTTCTGCCCATGCTGTTGGCTTCAAGTGTGTGTCTGTGCTGTATAATGCAATGTTTACATAGACAACTAAGCTTGGGGTTTGTGTTTCCATATGGTACAATTCAGCACTATCTCAAAATACTAGCTTGGGACCTGGATGTTGCAGAGCTATATTGCTCTGACAGCAGCCTGAGCCTAGTTGATCTGTCTCAGCAGATCAGTGGACATAAGGGGAGTGTTGTGATGGTGTGTCTGCGCTCATTTCTGTGGAATAAACTCGAGCATCTCTGTGTTGAGCTGCTGTGAGCACTGTAGCTGCAAACTGAGGAAGAAGACTGAGGATGGAGAATGTGTATTCAGCATGAGCAGAAGAGTAAGAACTCTCCTTCACACATGTAGTTAAGTCTTCAACATAGCCTTGGTATTAGGAGTTACCATTTTAACTGGAGAAATAACTATGTTTTGTCGAGCTGCACAAAAAATCTCTGAACAAATAATTTTTGTCATTTTTCATCCCAGATGCTTCTTCAGCTTTTCTCTCTCATGGTCTTATTATTTATAGTTTCCATCACTACACATTCACTTCCTAGCTTTCCTAAATTAACTCAGCTGATTTATATAGTGTGCTCCTGATTCTACAATATGTATCTCATTCATTGGATTCAGACCTGACCTATATCTAGAAGTTTTTTTTCTGTTTGTTCATTGGGAATTTGCACAACTACAATTTCTGGCCCCCGGTTCTTCCACTTAATCTATTAGTTATACTCACAAAAGCTTTATATTCAGTTATTTTAATAAAATAAGCTTGAGAGTGCCATTTATTTCTTTTGAGGAATTGATTTCCCCAGTGTTGTTAAAAAGACTGACTGAATTTCTGTTTCTATAACTATATTACTGAACTCTTCCAGTAAGCCTTTTCTTGTTAGGCAAGATAATTTGATCCTAGAAACTTTAAACCTCTCAGGAAGTCCCTACTTTGCAATTTGTTTTGAGGCCTTGGTTCCATTCAGTATGTCCACATTTGACTAAAGTGTAATGATGAATTAAGTACAGAAATTCTTGGATCCTTTAAAAGTTGCCTTACGTCAGTCAACATCTTGAAGTCTGGTTTAAATCAGTATGATCAGGTATAAAGTTGTTGTATATGATGCAAAGGATTGTTGGCTTACTCTTTGTTATGCCCCTTTCAAGGATCCTAGATGAGTATCAGTAGAAGTGATCTGCATGCATGATTAGTACTTTGATATGCTACTACTGTGAAATGGGGATAAGGTAT
The DNA here is from genome assembly GCF_028769735.1 of Zonotrichia leucophrys gambelii. Taxonomy (NCBI): domain Eukaryota; kingdom Metazoa; phylum Chordata; class Aves; order Passeriformes; family Passerellidae; genus Zonotrichia; species Zonotrichia leucophrys. Next base: position 33,929,769 of record NC_088175.1, read on the forward strand.
TACTATGGAAAACCTGTAATCTGCAAATGAGTTATGAAATGTAGTCAGTAATATTTATAAGTTAAGCTTGATCCATTTTGAATTTGTCACAGGACATGACTGTGGTAATGTACAGTCTGTGATACCTTCCTTCATAAACTGGTCTCAGGGTGAGTTGCATTCTGTGATCCTACCAAGCGTGAATCTCATAACCTCTGTTGAAAAATGGAGCTTTCTTTATCTTGGATGAAGAGATACTTAAATATCCATCACTTCTTGACCCCTTTTTCTCTTAGAGCATATCCCATGGGATTCTTCCAAAGAGATCTCTGAAGTCATTAAAGTATGCTCTCCTGAAATCCAGGGCTGTGGTCCTTCTAATTGCCAGGTAGATACATTTCTGAAACTTTTATAAAATGGTTTTTCAGGTATAAAGAAAAACACCTTAGAAATGCTTCAGGCACAGGAGAAGCTTACACAGAAGTTCACACTTTTCTAGACTGCAATGTTAAGTTAGCCAAACCCCAAAAATCCGTAGGATAAAAGCTTTGCTAATTCTAGTGCTCACATAGATCCTTGTCAAATCCTGTCTTCTCTGAGGTTTTCCTGCATTAAGATTCAGACCCGGAAATAGTCAGCTAATTTAATGAATTTGTACGGATTCTCCAGTAGGACTTGGGTAATATTTGTAATGCAGTAACCTGGTGTTTCTCAGTAGAAGAAGCCATAGCATCAAGGGTGGCTGGAGAGTACATGAAGTACACAATAAACCTAAAGGAAGCTAAACATTTGAGAAGAATTTTTTTTTTTCTGTTTGGAAAAGCAAGTGTGTGAGATTCCAAAGTGTTCATTTTCATAGAGGGTAGGGAGAGATGTCAGGAAAGGCAATATTGTCCTGAATAGAATTTTAACTCTTCCCCTTTAGTTCCTTTGTGTTGTAGGACAAACTCATTGAGAACTATCTTCATCCCTTTCTCTAGTCAGCTCTTTGCCTGTCCATTTTTTTATTATTTATCTCTGTTTTGATCATCTGTTTGTCAAATATTTGTTTCCTTCCAGCTATGGTATCTGCTTATCTGTTACCACTTTTCTCTCTACTCTTTCTGCTGGAGTTAAGGTATTACATATTCCAAGTGCTCATCTAGTCTTCATTCAAATTTCCCTTACATAATTCCCAGAATAACTTAAACATTTTCTGAAAAGAAGTCAAGCTGTCAGTTCTTTTTGCATGAGTTATCTCTGCATCACTATCTGATATCAGAAACAAAGCTTTTTCTTTATTTCTTCTTTGTCATCCCCATTCCCCATGCTGCTGTTAGGTATTTCTTCATTCTGTTGGCAGAGGCAGAAGGATAGGTGTGTTGTGAAGTTACAATGCAATGCAAATGTTAGTTAACATGATTAGGATAACCAGTAGTTAATATTGCAGCTTATTCCTGAAAGAATTTATTTTTTTCTGTCTACTTTGATTGGAAACTTTTCTTATCAAACCCTTGAAATGACTGAGCAAGTGTAATTGTCCTTAAGGTGCTGAGAATTGCCCTTAAAGCTGAAAAGTGTTTCATGGCTTTCTTCTGTGATGGACAGGACCTCAAATGTGATGTCTTAATTTCAGAATGATGATTATTGATAATACTTTTCTGTGCCTACTCTCTAAGGATCTCCAGGTATTTTTCAGACATTAAGGATTGAAGCTTCCCAAAATTTTTGACAGTACTATTTTCATTTAACAGTTCCAGAAAGTGAGACAGGGAAATGGAGTAATTAGCTGAAGTTCCCATAGTCAGAGTTCAAGATGTTTGGCCTTTTGATACATTACTCCAATTTTATATACTAAGTTTATATTTTTTACAGATACAGGATTGCTTTACTGTGAAACAAGTAGGAAAATACACATATGTTAGTATGAAGCAACATTGTCTACATAAATTGTAAGAATCTGTTGGTTTTTTTAAAATGTTTTGAGTGTACTCTCTTACTGAGAATGGTGGCTCACTGTGCATGAGCTGTGTGGGATGATGCAGGATGTATTTGTAGTTGTTTCCAAGTTTGATGTTACAGCCCCCTTTGCTACATGCTTTTCTCAACAGAGTCTTTACAGCAAGATAGAAATCAGTTTAATTAACATATGTCATCGAGTTCATCATCTCTGTTGTTGTATATGATGCTAAGGATTGTTGCTCAGTATTATTCTCCTGACAATTCTTTGCTCTTCAGGGGGGTAAGGTTATTTCTTGTGTGTGCAACACCTGTCTGAAAGTGTGTACCCTGTCTGAAAGTGTCTTGGCGCATAAGCAGTCTGGTGTTTAGCTGGTAACTGTATCACTTAGAAAGCCAGTCTTGGTGTACAGAGAAGTTGCTGGCTTCTAAAGTAAAATTGGCAAGAGATTATCCCTTTATCCCTTTTGAAGAAGCTCAAAATAGAAACTACTTTATATGCTGAAGTATATTCTTTATTCATCTTCCCTTATTGTAAATTCAGACTCTTTTCCTTTTATACAGAGGTTGCAGTCTTTTGTTGTTTTAGCTTAGCTTCAAAGTACTAGCTAGTAGAGTCTTGTTCAAGCACGTTGCTCTTCAAGGGACCGACCACCTTATAAAATAGCAGACAGTTCTTTCCCCTTAGGTCCAGTCTACTAGGCAAGTTGCATACAATATCTAGTGAAATATTTCTTAAACATATCTGTTCTGTGAAGGGCCATCTTCTGAGTTCTTTCATTTAAAGAGTAAAACAATGAAGCTTAGAACCCGATCTGGCTATGTCATGTCTTGCTATTTTTCTGGAAAAACAAGCTTAAAAGCTGAACTCTGGGTCTCAAACTCAGCAAAGTGGGATTTTGGCATTTGCTCTCAAGAGGCTGCTCCATGGGAAAGTTGAATCTGTGCATGGTGTAGCTAAAGCCAAAACTAAAGAATACCTGCTGAAGCATGTCCCTTTTTTGCAGGTTGTGTCCATCATCTCTTGTCCTGCGAGTATACAAGTTTGATGCCCAAATTCAAAATCTGATGCACTTCTTTGGTAGTCAGCTGAGAGTGTCTCATCCACAGGGTGGTTTTGAGTAGTTCAGATGGGCTTCTGGTCACTATCCTTCTCCTGTTTTTTACACTAGGAGTTTAGGTAGAACAGCCTTTTCATTGAGGCTCTGAATTCAGAGCTTGAGGAGAGACAACATAAAAATTAAATTTCACTCTGCATTTCAAACATTTTCTGTTTTCTGGATCAGTACGTTAAACCCTTAACAAAATGTGTCTTTCTGATGATGCTGTGTTAATTTATTCTGGCACTCAATATTCTTAAATAAAGAATCATGAGTAAAGTTTATGAGTACATTTTATCAAAGTTTTCTTTCCATGATGCTTTTTGTCTCTTATAAATCTTCCCTAGCTTTTGTATCTAAAGTATCCCATAAGCAAAGCAAAGGGAAATGAATATTGTATTAAATCTTAGTAGACTAGAGGAGTTAAGAAACAAATCAATGGTTGCTGAAATCTAATTAATAATCTCGTCAAGCATTTCCTTTGAACCCCAGCTAAGATATCTTGCAGAACTAATATTAAAGAAAAAAAGGCTAGTAAAATGTTTGTTATCTGTTTCTTGGTAACTAAACATTGCTGTCTTTAGCAGATTGCGTTGGGTTGACTCTAACTGGATGCCAGGTACTCACCAAGGCTGCTTTCTCCCTTCCCCTCCTTAGCTGGAGAATCAAGAATATAACTAAAGGCTTGCAGGTCAAGATGAGGAGGGGGAGAGATCACTCACCAGTTACTGTCATGGGCAAAAATTTGACACAATTTGTGGAAATTAATTGAATTTATTACCAATTAAATCAAGAGCAGGATAAAGAGAAAACCAGATCTTAAAAACACGTTCCAGCAAGCCCTCCTTTATTCCTAGGCTCAGTCTCACTCTGGATTTCTGTACCTCCTTGCCCCGCCAGAGCTACAGGGGTATTTCTGCTCCAGTGTCTGCAGCACCTCCTGCCCCTCCTTGTGCACTGAGCTTGGTGTGAGAGCTGTTTCTCTCTCACAGTCTCACTTCTCCCTCCAGCTGCAGCTGTGCAGTTTGGGGTCTTTTATCCCTTCTTAAATATGTTATCCCAGAGGCACTCCCATGGTCACTGACTGGCTCAGCCTTGGCCTGGGATGTGTTGCTCTTGGTTCAGGCTGGCATTGGCTCTGTCACACCTGGGGGTGAAGCTTCTTAAAACTTCTCACACAAACCTCCCTGCATCTTCACCCACTACCAAAACCTTGCCACACTAACCCAACACGCAGATGCAGCAAATAAACAGGGTTACTAAGGGAAGCGGTTTTTAAAGAAATAATAAAGCTAATGAAAGCTTTGTTTGTTATTTCTTTTGTCTTTCTCTGTTAGAAAAATGAACCTGGAGCATCCCTATACACACACAGGGCCTGGAGCTTTGTTTTGCAAGGTCTTAGGCTGATTTAAAATAAATTAAATTACTTCTTAGGTAGTTGAAATATTATTTCTGATAATAGGCATGCTTTGGGTGTATGTAAAGGCAATTCCTAGTCAGACAGCTGATACTGAATAGGGGTTTTAACTTTTTTTTCTTGGTGCCAAGTAGAAGATGTCAGTATTTTCCTCTGTTCTCTGTTGTCCTTGTTGTACTTAGATTTGCTGGAGCAAATATGGGATAAGCAAGGAAACTCAAACTGGCAACTCCTGAATCTTAATCCTGTTAATCTGTATCTTTGGCAAATCCCTTAATCTCACTGTACCTGCATTTTTCTATTTATAACCTGGAGTTACACCTGTTGGATTGAATTAAGTAATCTTAGGACATACAAGTGCTGGCTGGATCAACAAAACTGAGAGTATTTAGCTAGCTGTATAGATCAAATTTGGCAGAATCAACGCCTTAAGGAACTTTCGCTTTATTGTTAGTGATAAACAGCTAATGTTAGACAGATGCATGTAAACTGGTAATTTATTTCCATTGAAATAATGTAACTCTTTTTTGAATACAAAAGAAGAGTGATTCAAACATTGTAAACATTTGAAATGTAAAATCTTTAACATAAAAAAGCCTTTAATATCAGTCTTCTCTCTGCCCCCCCTCCCCCAGTTCAGACTCAAAGTTTTTTCCTGTGGGAATTTTCCTGCCTTTTAACAATTCTTAGGATGATATTAAAATCAATTCTGGAGGAAGGCAGGAAAGGCTTTTTGATAGACAGAACTGGATTTCAAGAGTTATATCTATTCATGTGAAAACTAACCAAACCTGCAGAGAGTAAATATGAAAGTGGCGGCTCTGTTTGTTGTGGTTTGGTTGCACAGGATTGTCACACACAGTGTACAGAATCACTTTGAAATCTTTCAGACCTGGAACAGATTCAGAGGAGTGTGAGGTGCACCATTCTTCTTAGCCCAATTGTTAACATTTGCTCTTTTGCCTTTTCTTACTCTCACTGTGTTTGAGCATTTGGTAAATGTTTAATAAAAAACTAAGTGTTGGTCAGATACATCCAATATTAATTTGTGGATAGTTGTATGTTTCTAACTGGTACAAACTGAACATATAAAAAAAGTAAAAATTCAGATTAGGAAAGTGTCATCATACTAGCAAATCTGTCTTCATTACCTTTTTTTTTTTTTTTTTCTTTTGTGAGCATTTTTTATGTAACGGAGATACAGGTAGAGAAGAATTTTACTTTCTATTCACTTATGACTACTCTACAGGGCAGTGACCTCACTGTTATGTCAGTTCTAAACAATGGCTCTAAGGTATTTTTAGAAGAAGCTTTAGTGTTAAGTTAATCTAATATTTTAAGCAGCCTCAAAACGATGGATATTTGCTTGCCAGTAAGTTAACTCACCTTAAAAATTTATTTGTCTTTTAAGATCTTTTACATTTACCATAGCAAAAGGAATTTATGTAACTCCTGAAGTTACACAATAGTGTTAATTTTGAAACTGGAGCATGGTGGTAATTGTAGAGAAGCCTGAATCCTTAAGGAGTTAACTGTGTCATCAAACATAGTCCTCACAACCTAGGAATGTGATTGTTCAAGTTATAGCCAGAAGTTACTCCAAAATCTTGTTGTCAGACTATAGTAACTTTTTGAGGAAATACAGGCAAAAATAAATAAATACAGAAAAAATTAATAAAGAATTAAATATATTCTTCTACCTCTGTAGAAGAGCTGATTTAAAGAAAACATCAAGAGAGTTTTCTTCAAAATACTGCAGTTTTCAGTTATTGAGGTATCCAGAAGTGACTTTTCTGTTCTTCAGGAACTTTGTTCAGATCACTTTGAACTTAAAATGGTTTCAAGGTAAATGCAGATTTGACAGATATTATTTTCCTTGAGGCTTAAAGAAAAAATAGCATTTTGTTTGTCTTCTTTGATGATTTTGAGGAGAAACAAAACCAAATAAGCAAAAGTGGCCACACTGAGAAAGAATTGTTAATGAAAACATTTCACAGAACATACTTTCAATTAAGCCTCTGAGACTGACTCCCATCTGCTGTAATTGGAGGTGCAATGCAGAACTTCTTGGGACTTGAATGCAGGCAGAGCAGCATGTAGGCTGCTAATTTTTCTGGACAAGAATGTGTTTTCCCTTTGCTAACTGGAGAATTCTCCAGATATACTCAGTACAGTGTTCTTCTATCCTTTCACTACTTGTACTGCTATTTTTAAAGCTTATTTTTAACTCAGATCACTTTCATAATGAGATTTCTCTGAAATCTTGACATTGGATTATCTCAGTGGGATGATCTGGGAATCAATTGGGTGACTTTTCACAGAATTCAATTTTGGCTTTAAGTGAACTACTTCAAATTCTACTAGAGTCAATATATTTGAAAATTGTTGCAGAATTTGTTCTCCCATTTCTGCATGTGTAACTATATAATTATTTTCCAGTTACAATAAGGTACAGGTGAGAACTGAAGGGATACTGTATTCTGCACTTTCAGCCTGGTCTGGATGGTACCTCTACCAAATATCCTTTGGTTATCTTCTACAGTTTTAGCATGTGACTTCTATGCCTGAGAGCTAGAAGACATCTAGGGACCAATAAACATTGTGATAGTTCAGTTGTTTTGTGCATGCACATTGTTGCAGGCTTTAGATTCACTGAATAAACAAATTCTGATAAAACTACTGCATGCAATCCCCTTGCTTCCAAGTAGCATTAAATGATTTGCAAAGGGCTACAATCACGGTGACAGGAGCTTGCTACAAAAGAAAGTCAAGTTCCTTCACTGGTTTTGAAGGGGCTTCAAAGTTCCAAAGTATTTTACATTTTTCTTGTTGAAAAGTCCCAATTCCACAATGTTTTACCTGAGTCACAGGTGAGTTTGAAGAAGCTGCCCAGCAACTACATTGTCTGTATAGGCTTTGTCTAACATGGAGGCGATGGTGTTGCAATAGAGATGTTTTTAGGGAGTGGGGTGAAACATGCTGTATTGCAGTATTTGTTAATGCAGCCATTTTTGATTAGAAGTGCATAAGCAGGTTAGGGCACGGAGGAGCGCCTGTTCCCTCACTGAGTGTCAAAGCGTTTACCCTTTGTTGATGAAACAGCAGAGTATCTGTGTGTGAGTTCAAACATCTGAAAAACTGGCAGCTGGGTTTTCTCCACATAAAATTGCAAGCATTCTTCTCCAATCATACTATCCTCCTGTGCATTCTCTCTTATTTGCCTCAGTGCCTCCCTGAAATCTTCTGTGTTGAGGGCAGAGTCTGCCAAAGATGGATTGTCAAGAAAAGCAAATTCTCCCTCTGAAGACCTGGTGTCATTCATTAGTATGTGAGAAGGGTGATTGTAAATAAACAACGAATTATTTTGAGTTATGTGTAGTATTAATTCTAGTAATGTATACAAGGACATGCAGCTGACTGGATAAGGTAGAGATGCCATTAATGTTTAGAAAGAACTTATTCCTGAACCCAGTTAAATGCTTGACACTTTATCCCAGAAGCCTTATTGTAACAAGAACAACTGACACTATTCTTATCTTCCATTACCTCTAGTGTCTCCTTGGTTTTATTCAGTTGATCTTACCAGATGAAAGAGAACCAAGAAAGTACGTGTGTGTCCTGTAGAGTTGTCCAGTACTCAGTTAAGTGTTGTTGTTGGTAATGCATGTTATGATCCCACACTGTATCTTTAATATAAAAAAAGGAAATACACAGAACTGTATGTTCCACCCCACAGTGCAAGTGGATTGCCCAGGAATACTTGCAAGTTGAAACCTGTTCTTTAGAAATTGTACATTCATTACCTTGGAAGCAATATATTTTTTCTTTCTTCACAATCATTTTTTAAAATGACTTTAAAACCAAACCACCATGCTTCATGTGACTATGAAACATTTATAGCTGGTTTATTCTACTTTGCACTGGGAAAAGGCTCAGCATTTAAGATATCCTAGTGATTCAGTTTCTTGTGGTAAGAGCTAGACAGGAAAAAGGGACCTATTGTGGTCGTATGCCTAAGATAAATTGGAAACTGAAGGTGTTGTCTTCTCAGAATTGAATGCATCTGAGACTTTACTAATGCCTTAATTAAATCTGCAGTACCATGTCAGCATAACCTGATCTAATTGCTGGCTGGTAAGGTACTGCCTTCTTGCATCCTCCTCATGGCAGCTCCAGCACTTGTTCCATCTTGTGCTGATCTGTCTCAGCATGCTAAACTGGCAGCAAACTATTCAGTACTTCTGCTGCTTGAGTTAGTTTTCTCCCAGCACGGCACATTGAAATGTGCCAGTGCAAGGTCACAGAGAGGTGGAATGCCGAGTGTGGTACTCTGCACCCATGGCTGAACTCAAACTGCCAGCAGTTCCTGAGTGCAAAAATCCTCTCATTGTCAAACCTGACCTTAAAATACAGGCCATATTGCTTTGTATTGATATTTGGCCTAGTCTAATTAGGTAATGTACTGAATATATTAATATTTTGCTTTAAAACCTCCTTTAGAAAGTAATACACTTGTTGCGTTTATAGCTAGAAAGTGCTATTAGGCCGTGAAGTTTGACCTGTATAGCACATCATTAAACTTCACTTAGTAACACCAGTATTGAGCCAAAACACTTTTGTCTGACTGAAAAATAATTTGCATATCTTCCAGAAGGGCATTCAGGTTTGATTAAGTCATGTGAGCCTGAAGGGGCCGAAGGGCCCCTGGGAAAAATAGCAGGAGGAAGCAGTCAGCTGCCGGTGCTGCCAGAGCAATTAGGCTGGCCTGCAGCCCGGTCCCCATGAAGTACTGAGTTTTCATGGGAAGGAGGGCTTCTGCAAACTGCCTGCTCTCAGACACCTTCCTCGGGAAGGCTGAGCCACGTGTAGTTGTTCTGCAGACCAGCAGTAGGGTGGCCCTTGTGCACACTCCACACTGCTGCTGCTGAGAGGAAGTTGCTTGTGAAGATAGGAGGGCCAGGTGAGAAATTGTCCTGACAGGAGGAAAGTTGTTTATTGGTAACTTGTGTGTTTTGTTGGAGGTCAGAATTTACTAAGACTTACTTGATTTTGAACTGAAACGTCTCTTTGGGTGCTGTAAAACCACGTTCCTGAGTACACTACTGCAATCTCAACTTGTGGCAGTCTTTAATAGTGTGATTATCTTCACCTGATTTTTTTTCCTTTTTTTTTACTTTAAGAAAATTACGGGGTTTTAAGTGTTTCAATCATATGTTAAAGTCAATTCCTTATTCTTGCTTTTGACAAGCTAAGGAAATTATCATCTTGAGCCTCTCTCTGTAAGGCATGTTTTGTAAGCATGTGATCATTCCCACAGCGCTTCTCATTCCTTTTCAATTCAACCATCATTCCAGATTGGTCAAGTACTGGTAACTGAGCCTCTCTACTTGACATTGCTGTGTTTACTTATCTCAGGACCATATTATTCTCCTAATTGCATTTTTCTGAGCATTTCTGGTGACCACCTTCTTCACCTGTCTTTGTTGTAACTATGTATGCAAGTGGAGCCTTCTGCATTCTTTGCTTCTGGATAGAGTGTTTCATATATGAGGCTCTAAGCTACATGCGAGCCGACTATGCCCATGAGGTTCCACCGTGTTACTACTCACTCCTTTAAAATTTTTAGTTTCCTCTGTGTGTATATGGCTCACAAATGGTACACTTAATTCTTTTTCTCTTCTAGGCCATTAACTGAAAAACTGCTTTAAAATGTGGAACTGAGGAGGTATTCTTGGGGATCCCAAGAAAAATACATCTCCTCATCCTTATTTTGAGATGTAACAGTTAATGTAGTTAGCTGTTGAGTAATTCAAAATTTTTAATCACAGTGTTGTTTGTATGAAGGGTAGTATCTCAAAAAACCTAACTGGTTTTTGATGCTTTTTTTATACCTAGACTTGTGTTCCCTTTGAAAAGATTGCTTAATTCACCAAGACACTTTTCTTCATGTTTCATAGCTATGAGTTATTTACTGATAAAATGCAGTATTTCCTGTTTGAATACTTTGTTTGGAAGTGCTATCAGGGTGGCCATGGTAGAGATGCCCAGGTTATCTGACCTGGTACTACTGCCACTACTGGTAGCAGTACTTTAAGTGTTATTTTGACCCTGTCTTTGCTCTCATCAGTACACTGTGTGCTCTTGTTGAGTAGGCCCTTCACTCAGAGTAAGCCCCTGTCTTAGAATTTTTTAGTGCTGAAGTGACTTCAGCTTTTTTTCAGTCCTGTAAAATTTCCCAAGTGTTTCAGGCTTTGAAAATCACTTCTCAGTAGTGCTGAGAGCTTGTCAGCCAACCCTCTTGAAAATTCTCACAGAAATTATGAACATCTGCTTTTAATTTTTTAATATGTTAAGTACCACTCCAATACTGACATCCTCGCAAATTATCATTGGAATGGAAAATGTTTTGGATTTTGCAGAAAAGGAAGGATGATATGTATCAGATTAAATACAGTACATGCTTTTTCTGAACACTACTTTTTCCCCCCCATGTAGCAAAATGTCAAGAGGGCTATCATTACTACAGTTTTCTCCTGATATGCATATCATTATCTTTCTCTTTTCTCCCTGATTTTTTTTACCAGCTTCATTTTGTTTCTCTTCCCAGTTTTCTGCAAATGCCCAGCTTTTCAGTATTATTTGCTACTGTCAGATGCTTTTTTTTTTACATTGTTTTATTTATTTATTTTTACACTGCTTAGGAATCTATGAAAGATTTATGCTAATAGTAGATGAATTTAACTTGACTCTTCCACTTGAAATATATCATGAAAGTATTTAAAATATTGTCAATGTTTGGCAGAGAACTTAATCTCTTCTGCTATCTGAATTTCATCTTGGGTAGGCTGTGCACCTTTTGGAAAGGAATATATCACAGAATATGCTGAGCTGGAAGGGACCCATAGGGATCGCTGAGTCCAAATGCTGGCCCTGCACAGGATCAGCCCCAAGAGTCACACCCTGTGCCTGAACACCTCTAGAACTCTGTCAGGCTGGTGCTGTGACCACTTCCCTGGGAGCCTGTTCCACTGCCCAGCCACTCTCTGCGTGAAGAACCTTTTCCTAATATCCAACCTAAACCCGCCCTGACAAAGCTTTAGGCCATTCTCATGGATCTTGTCTCTGGTTAGCACAGAGAAGAGGTCAGTGCCTGCCCCTCCTCTTCCCCTCACAAGGAAATGTGTGATATTTAATCCAAGTAAAGTATAATACAAAAATGTGTCAATAAATATGTTTGGCAGCGCTGTGACAATGAAATTGGTATGAAGTATGCAAGAATGATAAATGTTATGAAGTAACTAAGAGAAAATCTGTAATAGCATAATGCTTCAAAATAGTGTTTGCATAATGGAGGAAGTATTGATATAATTTATACAGACTTGAGGTAGTTTTCTGCACATTCCTGATTTTAGCATTTTTTTACATTTACAATGTTGTATTACTGTCATGTCTTTAAAGAGCTTTTCCTTAAGTTTTTGTTTATTTTGAGATAAACAAGGACTTACATTACTGAAATAATTGATGAATTCTAACAGCCTTCTTACTCCATGTACTGCCATGTATTCCATGTACTGAACAAATTCCATAGCAGGTGTTTCTTCTTCATTCATTTTCTAAATTGTGCATAAAATCAGGTAACAGCTTGGACAAAGCCTTGTTCTATTCTTTGCATGACTTCCAAAACACCTGGAGGAGTAAATAGGGAAAAAAATCAGTTTCAGATACAGGAATTTGTAACGTAAGATCAAAAATTCAGTGTTTAGAAACTTCATAAAGTTTCTAAAAAGGTTATTTTCTATTAATGGATTTATCTCTGCTCATCCTTATTCTATTGAGTGGAAGGAGAGATTCTTTTAAACTGTGGAGATCCAAAAGCAGGTTTTTCAGTTTAGTCAAGTTAGAGTGGTTTGCTGTAACCACTCTAAATGATGTTTGCCGTTTAAAAAGCTGAATAATAAGTCTTCTAAATGATAGAAGCTGACAGCAAAGGCAAAATAGGCCTTATGTTGGCATGTCAGTTCAACTGTGGGTGGATTTTCAGAATTTTGAACTCTTTAGCTATTAATAACCCACTCTCTGCAGAGAAATCTAATCTGGTAATTTCAAAATTAATTACTACACTTTCAACCACCTGATAGTTATGAGTAACTCTTGAAAAAAATCCACCCAAACCAACAAACTCCAAAACTTCAAAGAGTATGTACTCCCATTACTAGTAAAGAAAATTGACTTGTCTGGAATACCTTAAGGCAAACATGGCACTTTTGAAGAAGATGCACCTTTCCAAGTCAAATACATAAACGCATAAGAGGGGGTGGAACTAGCTGCACTAATGACTTTATTGCCCAGAGCAAGGGATGTTCCAGTGTTCTTTAATAAAATGCAGTCTCTGATGCTACAACATAGAGGCTCATACACCACTGCTGAGTGCTAAAGTGACTGGTTAAAGATTCATTTGTCCTTAAGTAAATGACCTTAAATTTCTTCACACGGTGGCTACTGGAAGATATAATTGGAGGCACCTGACACTTATTCACTAACTTTAGTTCAAGATTTTACTCTCGTAAGAGATTCTTCAGTAGATAAATTCAGAATGATTTATCCCTTTAATGCTCTAGCTTTAATAACCATAAGCTATTTCCTTAATGATATAGAATTGTGTGATGCAGGAGATAGTTAAGCTTACTCTCTAGGAGATTAATTTCCTGCTTTTGCACTGGCATTGACTTCTTTTTTTTTAACAGGAATATTATGGATTTCAGTAATGTTTTCTAATTGCAGCTACTATAATTTATAAAGCATTGTCTGTCACTCTCTTGTGTGCTTTGGAGGTAGGGACATGTTGTGGATTGCATTCTGAGGAAGGTGGTGCTTTGCTTTCAGACTGTGGAGAAAAGAGTTTGCCTGGGAGTCCTGTGGCCAGCTGTGCTGCCAGGTGACTTGCAAGGAGACTGCTTCTGCTTGAGGAAGATAACCAAGCCTGTGGCCAGATAAGGACTGTTAGGTTGGCACTGGTGAGAGAAGGACTACTCCTTGCCTTCCTCTCTACTGATTTTCTTCCTTTCTTTGTGGAGGTGCAGTTGGCTGTGCGGTGAAGACAGCACAGAAGTGATCCAAACTAAAAATAGCCTGTAAAAAAAATTTCTTTTCAGTTTCATTAGTATTTGTCCTGTTTGTAATGAGGCTGTATAGGCAGCTGTGCTAGAATAAAGGAGGGAGTGGGAATGAAATGTAAGGAAGAATAAGACTTCCCTTTGCAGAAGACCCTGTATAAAATCTATGTTTATATTACAGCTTTGTCTGATGGTGTTATAAAAGGCCTGCTAGGCCAGGCCTGCTCTTAACACTATCAAACTTTTCTTCCTCAGAAAACAATTTATATATAACTTCAGATCTCTTGTTTACAATTGTAGCATAAGCCATCAACAGCTTGTTGTATTTGTCTTGTCTGGCTTTAACTGCATGTGGAAGAGTGGGAACCAAAGCACAAAGATGACTTGTTTATTGGCTCACATAACATTTTACTGAAAACATCCTGCTTGCAGGTATTTCTAGTGTTTTCCTGAACTTTCCATATAAAAAATATTATGGATGCTTAAATGACAGATATACAGATATTAAATCCTCTATGGATAGGTCCTTGCATTTTTTCAGTTTATTGTTCTTCTGTTCATCCCAAAGTTGACAGTATATTTTTTTCTATTTTTTCCAAAAGCCCACTGGTACTACAGCCAGTAGTAGCTTTATTCTTTTTCTTAAGTAGCTTTATTCTTTTTCTTAAGTCTCTGATGTATGTTATAATTTGCTCTACATACAGAGAAGAGTTTGAACAAAACTATGCATGTTTTACTCAGACCATAGATGTAATGAAGTTGCTTTGACAAGCAACTTTAATATATATCTACCCTTCTCAAACTGTGAAAAAGGCTCTAGGGGAACCAAGAATGTTTGCCAAAACTGCTTAGCCAAATGCCTAAACATATCCTCCAACCACACTCATAGTGTTTGAGCACAGCAGACTCAGACTGAGTCAGACTGACAGTGTTTCTAGAATAATTCTGTTTCAGATGTTAAAATTAGTGGATGGATAATGAAAGCACCTCTGCTGACTGCAAGTACATTAGAATAACAGAGCAAAACACACCACTGCAGACAGTCAGGAGACTAACATTAATCAAAGTGTTCACCTGTATTTTGTATTGAAGCTTCCCAAAACAAACAAAACCACTGAAAACATTGTTCAGGCTATTACCAGTGGTTCCTTAGTCTTGACAGTACCAGCTCAATTCAGAGCTGGTTAGCCTGAGGATTCTTTCTCTTTACTAAGTAGGGCTATCTAGCACTCATCTTCTGAGCATATCCACTTGAATTAAAGTGCCTTCGTGTGGCAATACTTGAAAACCCTTCTTCAGAATTTGTTGTGCCCTGTGTTTTAACTGAACAGTTTCTATTAAAACCATTTCTGCTTCCCTTGCCTATTCTCTTCTTCCCCTCTTCTCTACCCTTCTTTTTCCTGAGTGACTGTAGGGTGAGAAAAGAAGCAGTTTTGCATTTCAGTACACTTAATGTAGCCAAGAGGTTTGTTCGTTGCCCCTTTGTACTTTCAGGCAAACGAGAAAATTTAGATTAATAGGTTGTTTATTCTTTTGCGTGTTCCTCAAATCAAAGACACTGGATTGCATTATTAAAGCAGTTTTGTGTGGCAGGCTTGGAACTGTCCTCACTGAGCTGTACATGAAGAAAAACTATTGCTTTTCATCCCCCACTCATTATGCAGATTGGCACAGGAACACTGTTAAATGTGGTATCATGTACTATCACTTAAAGACCTTCCTTCTGTACAGCTAATGTTGGGCTCCAATTTCACAGGATGATCTGTCTTGGAACAGACAAGGAAAACCCTAGAAATAGAAACACATATGTCCTTAAATTTTAAAAATTTAAATACTAACCAGTTTGATACACAGAGGTTTTTTCAGAACACTAGTGACTGTCTGCTTTGCTGTGCTTTTAAATCTCTTGAGGAATTCAGTTCATTTGTTTCTCATCCCTTCAGTTAGCAATAATGCTTAATTTGAGCTTTAGCAATAATCTACCCAGCCAAATTAATGAAGAAAATTTTCAGTATTTTGAGTCCAGAGCCATAACAGAAGGATCTAGCTAGTGTTGGGTAGCTGACTTAAATGCATGACCCTGTCCTGTGGCTGTTCTATGCTGAACAAGCAGTCATGTAGCTCTGGGTCTCTGAATACATTAGGTGCTCTAATTCCTTTTTCATTCTGTGACAGCAGAATCTCTCCTGACCCAAGGCCTTCTGCTTTCAAAATCAAAAGTCTGGGGGACATAATTTAAGAGTAGAGGAGGCAATTGTGCCTGTCTTAAGTAAATAGGAGGAAACAAGTTTCTTTGCTTTATTGTTCTGCTTAAGCTCTAGCTCATGTTCAGAGCAAGAAAGCACTACATTCATCATCTTATGAAATTGCAAGGCTTCTGCTGTGTGCAACGCACCAGTATGGCTGGGTGCAGAGTGGGAAATAAGCAGTGTCACAGTTACCACACTGGCTGAACCTCTGAGCTTTCCTTCTGTAATATCAGGTGTTCTTCAGTGTCAGACCTGATGCAGGATGAAGCAGTTATGGTTTTTGTTATTGTCTGCTGCATTCCTGATTCTGCAGTCCCTTTTCCTAAATTAGAATCCTTTACTTGGTGTGATTGAAATGTACATTCTCTCTGAGATACCAGTGCTAGTATCTCCAAGTCTCCCTAGAGAAAAGTGTTGAAAGCAAATGTTATGTAGGCTTGTTTATAAGGTATACTGTCATCTTCCACCTGAGGATCATGTAGAATTTCTCGTCACTTTCTGATTTCACTTTGCTATGTTAGTTTATATTTGTATCACAGATCACTGGGTTTTCCCTGTCAGGTAACCATTTTCTTTCTCCAAGGGATTTCTAGCTTTCTGGGAGTTGAGAGTGCCAGTGCTTTGTTTTCTAGGGTTTGATTTGTTTGTTTTCAGTCTCTGCATAGAAAAGTTATGTGCCTTTTCTACCTAAAACGTGTGAATGTACTAGTGTCTTCTAACTGCTATAGATACTGGGGATAGTATCAATTTTGGTCCTTTTATAACTTTTCAATTCTCTACATTGTTCATTCATGCCATGTTTTCTATCCCCATCAATGCTTGTAAGCCATGATAGCCAAGTTTGTAAAAGAATTACAGATCCCTATTTATAATGTTATATATCAACTTTTAACATGTTATAAAATGCTTAAACATGAATAATTAGACCACTATGTTCTTCTCCTGTGTTCCTACACTGGGGAGAAAATGTGACTGGGTCCCAGATATCCTGTGTGCAGCTGTGTGTTTCATCTGTGACAAATATGACAATCACTGAGCTGAACATCGTCACTTTTCTGAGAAAATCATAAATTTTTATCCTTCTGCTTAAACATTCTAGATACTATTTTGCCTGCTTAAATTTACTCCTTTGTTCAATTTTTTTTTCCTTACAGCTTTTGGACATTTCTGAATCAGACATTGCTGTTTGGTTATATATCATTATCATTAATCTTATGTTGGTGACCAGTAGTATTCACACTTAGAAATACTAAAATACTGAAAAGAAGAAGAAGAATATGTTGTACTTACATTTTCTAGTCAAAACTCTTCTGTCCCTATTCCTATTCTGCATCTGAGGGCACATTACTGGAGCAACAAATTCGCTCCTGCATCTCCACATATTCCTGCTATACAAGACACTTCTAGCAGTTGGATGGTTTTCTTTTTGTTTCCTAATTGGTATAATGGAAAGTATTTTCAGTGCTTCCTTTTTAACATCTAGAATAGGTAACGTTTTTACTCAGACATTGAAATTAGAATCTAATCTGTCTAGCTCTGGAAGCTTTCAAATCCGCACTGTATTTATGGAAAGACTTTTGAGTAATACAGACAAGCAGTTCAAAAAGAAAAGAAATTCAAAGAAAAGCTATTACTAAATTTCCAAATAATTCACTGATTTGTTATTTTAAACCTTAACTGCAAAACAAGTAATGATAATCTTCCTTTTGCTGTGGCAGTGGCTGCAGAACTGCGTGTCCCTCATTCAGCAAAAGTCTGTTCTGGTCACAGCTGTGTATACAAAGCTGCAAGTGAAAATGAGATGTACACATAAAGGCTCTCAGTCTATTTCCCTTTGTGGCACTCATCTGTTTGTTCTTTACCAAACCCCAGAAAACATCCTCCTAAAAGGAAAGCACAAAAGTAAATAGTGAGAAGATTTGTTTTTTTCCTTGATAAACATGTCATGCAAAGTGACTTTCCAAACATATCCCATTTAGTGGAGATCATTTAGAAACCTTGAACTTCATCATTGTTTGTTGCCTACAAGCATGACTCCTAAAGGCCCCTATTCTTCCTGTTTTCAATTCCAGGATCAGTTAAGTCTTGTTTTGGCACATGGGCCCATACTCTCCAATCCAGAGTCACTTTCTCTATTTTTCTAGTAACTGAGGGACTGTCTCTTGCATTTGTCTGCTGAATGTCTCTGAGGATTCTTAGAGATGGGATATTTTTTGCTTTCCTTTTGGATCCCCTATGTGTTAATAATTTAATTTAATCTTGAATCTCTTAAGAGCTAGCACTACTAGTTTTGGAGCCCTTAGTACTGCATGTAGGCGGGGACTTGGCACAGCAAAACCTGAAACAGATCCAGACAGAAGATAACTCATGTGAAAGACAACTGAAAGGATGGATGCTACCTTTAAACGTGGCATGAAAGTGAGAGTACGAATTAATACATTCGTATAGAATCCCCCTTTTTATCATCCACTTCACATAAAGTACTACTAAAATACAGCTATATCTGATGCAGTGAATTGACATAGAGTTCTTTTGCCAGAAACACCAGGAAGCAATTTTTTTTCCCATCAGGGCAGTATTAAGAAATATTTCTAATTGCAGGGAGCGAATAGGACCTCAGCTTTCAAGCTTTGCTTTGAAAGATGCAGCACATGTCCTTTGAGTCAGGAACACATGCTGAAATACATTATATTGAAGTGCTTCTTACAGCTATATTGCTGTACGATTTGCACCATCTGATTTTCAGACTTGTTCCATAAGTCTTAACCTCGAATGGGAAAAAAGGGCAGATATTGCAGGAAATAAAAGGAACATGTGTGTTCTAAGTCTTCAATGGCTGGGGATGCTTAAAGAGCTGCTTTCATCTCCCTCCTCCTCTTAGGGTTTACCATACTTGCATTTCCATGATGGTTTTTTTGCTGAACAGTCAGGATATTGTTGCATGGGAGATGAAAAAATGTAAGTGAAACCACAAAGAGTACAGTTGTGTTAGAGCAATGTAGCTGAGGCCCCAGCTGCTAGTAGAGGTTAATACAGTGTTACTCACTGACTGTTGCCATTAATGGGTTAGTCAGAAGTAACTGTGGGGTTTTAGTACTCCTGCCATCTTCTCTTCCAACTAAGAACAATCCTACATCTTTTAGAAATGGTGTGTTGTTTCTCTTTTTGTTGTTGTTGTTGTCTTCTCAGTAGCCTGCATCACAGCAGCAATCCACCCAGGTTTCCACAGAAAACTGATCATGCATCCTTTAGGAAAAATCACTTGCATATCATATCTAGTAAAAAGCATTTGCTCACTATGCAAAGTTATCATCCCACAACTAATGAGTTAAGTGATATTCCTTTTTATTGCTCCTGCTATAAAGATCCTTACAAAGATCTTGAAGAGCCTGTCCTCATTATGAGGCTGAAAAAGATTACACAGCTGAATTCTGTTTTCAGTTTTAACAAGCCAGGATTACAGTATGGATTCCTCTCTACACTTATCTTCCAGTAGATGGCCTTTTATTCCCCTCTAGAAAGCACTGTACAACAACAAGAAAGTGTCCTTTTCTCTTTCTGCAACAACTTGCTCTTTTGTCTAGTTTCTTACACTTCTCTGATTACCATAATATATGCATAGCATCAGTGTTAGGGCATAATGCTTGAATATTTGGGACATTTGCCTGAACTTTCTTCCAGCAAAATATTCTTAACTTGTGGTTCATGGTACATTTATTTAGCTGTAAAATAGGTGGCATTTAAGTTAAACTTTGACAAAGATGCATTATGTCCATAAAAAACTTCCAGGATTAATGGAAAAGTGTAAACATGTTAAAAAAAAAACATAAAAAAAGAAAAGGCTTTGTTTAATTTTTTAGAAATTAGTATCTATGTTAAATTTTTATTAAATACATATTTCTCTGTATGGAATACAGAGAAAACAAACATTTTTTTTCTCTCTCTTTTCAGTCTAAAAAATTTACATTTTTTTGAACACAGAGCTCACTAGAGTGTTGTAAGAGTTAAAATCAAGGGACATTACAGACCCTTAGCCAAAAGCATACTCTTAAAAGGAGCAGTTGGATGCCTTGTTGTTTCAGGTTTCTCTTAGTGCATTCATTCTGTTCTGTATTCAGACCAGTTCTGTAGTGGTGGTCATTTACAATCATTAATCTAGCTCATTGATATTGTAATGGGCTCCAAGCATTCTCTGTGAAGCTTACATGCTCCACTGCATTTCCTTCTAAATAACTAATAATGACTTCTTCAGTCTTGTCATTAACCAGATTACCTTTCTCCAGCCAGTTGTCTTATAGATTTGCTTTGTTTGAGGTTCATTTTCTTTTTAAATTTTCACACTCATAAAAGAGACTCAGTATTGGTGTGTTTAAGAGCATTTTACATGACTGAACAACACTGCCCAAGCATAGGTCCAGATACCATATTTATTTTTATGAATAGAGACTTTAACTGTTGATTTGGAGGCTCCTAAAAACCATGCCATTTCCTTTCAGACTGTTGTTTTAGGCACTATAACTTCTGAAAGAAAATTGGAGAAAACTAGCCCACAGTCTGGGTACTGGTACTGGGATTATACTGTGTGTAAACCTCTAGTAAATATACTGTGCAGTAAAGTCAAAGAATGGCCAGGCCTGCTGGTGGCTTTCAGTTCTTGGAAGATGCATGTTTATGTCAGGTAGTGAAATGGTTCCAAGTGAACAAAAGTACACAGAGAAAGATGTTCTAGATCCTTCAGTGCTGTGTGGATCACAACCCGCTTCTTGAGTTTCAGCCACAGTGAGTTGACTGCTTTGTGTAGTTGCATGCTGGTGTCACCCTTGGTGGCGTGTGGAATTCTCCATCCTTCGCATGCCTGAACTTGTCTCCTTCATGGCTGGGCTCGTGATGGATGAGTTTCAGAGAAGCAGTATCAGAGTGCCTGCTGTGATGACAGCTCTTGGTAAAGGTGCAGTTAACTGTTCAAAACCTTGCAGTGGATTAGTTAAGAGTTGATGTGGAGCAGGGTCAGAAAGACACACAAGGCCATCCCTAGTCATGATACGAATTATGCTGAAATTATTTGTGTCTTTTCCATTGGGTGCTAGTAGCTGCTGCACTGTATTTTGAATGCTTCTTCCAAAGAAGTCACTAAGAGAGGAAAGTTCAGAACATTCCTGTTTTATTCATTGTTATGAAAAAATAGTTGAGTGTTGCACCTCATGCTTTTACAGGCCACCTTGTGCCATATGAAAACGTATTTGAAAATACATTATTCTATCAGAGCTGGATCATTGGAACTTTTCACTCATGTTTCCTGGAAAAATTGTCTAGAAAGAAACTGGAAATCAAAGAAATCTTCGATCTTACATTGCTGCAGCAATCTTCAGCATTTCCACAGTTCATTGTGTGTCTTCCTTATCCTCCACCTCCTCTTTCTTTTAGGTCACTGTCATAGCTTTCTTCTGCTCCCTGACCCTGTGTGCATGACACAGATGAGCTGTCTGCCAGCTAGTTGTATTTCTTGGAGCTCCCAAAGCAGAAAGGAAATACCAAACACTAATTGAAGACTGGCCATATTGTCACTAGTCCTAGTGCATATCCGAGGGAGGATATGTAAGGTCCTGCATTGACTGAAATACAGCTGCATACCACCTGCCCATTTACTCTGCCCATCTTGTGATGTGTAACCATGAATTCTTCAGTTGTTTTGAAGATCTTAAGCTTAATGACAACTTGTTTTCTTGAGTAGGGCCTGATCCACATCTTGTCTAAAGATTACTGCTGCTGTTTGGGAGCTTGGGGAAATGCTGATGGTCTCCTTCAGTAAAGTGTTGCCGGCATTGCTGTACTTCACTATTAAGAGTGCTGTGCGTCCTGTTTCAAGTGGTTGAGCAGTCTGCCCCCCAGATGGCCAGAACTTCAACAGGAGTGTTTTCTCCTTCTTGTTTAAAAGACCAACTAACTCTGGCATTGGATGGGTTATTTTCTACACAAGTGACTGAAAACCTCTCAAAGTGAGAAAAAGTCAGCTGTTGAACAAGATAAAAGCAGGCTAAATCACCTATAGCTGGGGAGATCGGCTAGCTATGTCTTTAGTAACCTTAGAGTGAAAGGAAAAAATAATTTCATAGTGGACACATACAAAAAATGTCTAATGTTATGGCATTTCAGTTATAAATTAATTTCACTCTGAAATGTACCTTATTTCTAGTTTTCTAGTTGATCTGTCTTAAGAGCCATTTATCTGTCTTGTGTTGTTTTGGTCTGGGTTTGCTATGCCTCTGAAACATGATACATTCTCATACTGTAGTCCACAAAACTAGGCCTGTGTCCTTTTTAGAAAGCTAAATGTCCTTAGAGATCATACTCAATGAGCTGAGCATTTCTTTAGGATTATATGTGCTTTGGAATATGCATGGATTTATCTTTGTAAATGTTAAAGAACATTGCATGGAGAAAATTGGGTGTCCATTTAAGTCACCATCTGGTTCCTGTATTCAACTATGTACTGGAAAATTTAAACCAGACTCTTTTGTTTGTCATCTTCTATCTTCTTTTTCTGCTTCTGGAAATATTGCCAGAAGTTGTGGCTGCTTCTCCTTTCTTATTGTTTGCTCTTCTTGCACTTTAGGAACTCTGAATTCTTTAAGCCCAAACTACATTCAAAGTCCCACTCTAGACTTAAAACAAGAAATTAAAGAGTTGACATTGTCTTTAGTGTTGCATTAGGTATAGTGTTTAGGTTCCTAAAGGGAAAAGATCAAACTTTAGTCATGTGTCAGATTTTCTGTGGGTTCAGGAATATCACACTGTATCAGTTAAACTCTTTGAGTATTGGAATGTTTTTTCTACAACCATGAGAGCTGAAAACTTTCTCTATGTTTCTAATGAAAGTTTGAATTTTTCAGTTTGTGGATGTGCCATGTTAGCCACATAAGCACGCCAAATGATAGCCTTGGACTGTACCTCTGGCACAGCTCATGGTGCCCTGAGTAGCATTCACTCAAAGCTGAAGTAATGCTGCCACATGAAACACTTCATACTAAAGGGTAATTATGGGGCATGTGAAAGAGACTAGAGGATGATTAACATTTGTATAAACAGAAAGAATCTGGATTCTGGGGATAGAATTGGAGCAGTTCTGTATAAATTCATTTTCTGTTTTTGTTAATCTGGCGAGTGGTTTATTGATAAAAGGGCTCAAGATCAAAGTGCAGGAAAAAAATCACACCATCTAGAAGATTTAACTCTTTTTAAAACTTTTAGCTTGCTCAAGGTAGGATGCTACAAGCTTTGCCCATAATGGACCCATTTCTCAGTTCATAAGAACTGTCCAGGCTACCTCCAGAACAGAATGATACTTCATTCTTCGTATCAGCTGCAGCTGAATCTTTTTCTTCTTACCCAAGTGCTTAAGAACTGGCTTTCTGCTCAGTCACAATGCTAATCCTCTCTCCTCGTTCTCTCTTGCAACACTCCCCCAACAAATCTTTTTAGGTCAGTCTGCTTAGCTCTCCACTATATTCGTCCTGAGTCACATAGATTGTTCCAGGCAAATCTCACTAAATCTCTTTCACTCTTTGTTTTTTCACATCATAAACTGACTGTTTTTATCTGTTGTCAACAGGAGTCACCTAAGTCTGCTTTTTGCAGTCATGTGCCTTCTGCAGAGCGCAAAACATCTTGTTTGTGAAGACTGCTCACCTGCAGCAGCTCCCTTCCCTTATGTCTGGCAGGGTTTTGCTCGTATTCTCACAGGTTAGGAGAGGCAATCCAGGGTGCAGCCACTTGCTGAAGGTGCCTTTCTATCTGAGCCAAACTGTAGTTATTCTGTGCATTCTTCAGTTACCCTGTCTGCTTCTGCTGTCATGTCATGTCAGACACAAAGGCTTCTGGGGTCCTTTCCTGAGGGTGTCCTGGGATCCCATATGGGAGCACCTAAACAGTATCAATGGAAAGAATAGGTTTGTGGGTAACCTGAATTCATCTGCCTGCATGTTTAGTAGGGATGCCAAAAGTTCTGTCTTAAATGTGTCTGATACCAGAGTGTTCACAAACCATCACAGCAGGCAGGGTGCAAGTACAGCAGGTAAAGCTGAATCTGCTTTTGATTAGGAGGATCTCTAATCTTAGGACATTGCCTTGCACACATCTTGGACTTTAAGGATTAAAATGTCTTAAGCAGGGAACTACTTAAGCCTCTAATATCTAACAGTTTTTCTCTGCTGAGGAGGAATGAATCTGCTGTCCTTATCCACCTCCTTCCCTTTTCCCTGCACCTGGCTGTGCTCTTCCACACCTTGCTTTGCATGAGCTTTCATCACATATTTCTGAGAGCCAGTGCAATTCACTAGCCCAGGGAAAAAGTTGAATTTTCTCAGCGAGAGGTGTGCTGAGTGGCAGAGCTGGTATGAGGGTTCAGAGCCATGTGGCCACAGCAAGTGATGGGAAAGGAGAAAGAGGAGTGAGCCTTTGAGCAGGAGTAAAAGTTTAGTTTGGCTTAGGTGCCTGTTGAACTTCATTGTCAGGAAGACAGGGTGAATGCATCCAGTTGTTAAAATAAGAAAATACATGCTAGTAATTTATGAAATGTATAAAATATAGAAATAATATATGCCAGACCTTGGTACAAAGCCATAGTATTAAAAGCTACTTGCGCTCAAGACTCCATGTAAAGAACAGATTCTTATGTTGATCCATGATACCATTTTACTATTAGATTACCATTATCCACTTTAAACTATTCACTAGAAAATCTTCCTTTAAAAAGAATAAATTGTTTTTTATCTAACCTGGCATCAATCTTTGGCTTTTAGAGCATTTTCCTATTGCTTAGAAGTAACAAGTGGGTCTCTCTTAGTTTTGTTCTGATTCTCCTACACTCCTTGGACTGTGATTTAATAATTGTAGAAGCTGTCTGTACACTTCAAGAGCAAAATGAATCTTGCTGTACATATCTTACATGAATATGCTCAGTCTTATCCATGGATTAATTTCTCTAGAATTCTTGGCTCTTTGATTGTTATTAGCAGTAGATGTATGGAGAAAATTAGGCCATAGGTATCCTGTGAACAAGGCACATGCAGGGTTTTGCCTACTAGCCAGATGATACTTGTGAAATTGCAGTACTGTCAATGCTCATGTTTATGTTCACTTTTTTGTAAAATTGTAGTTCCTGTAGACAGCATGAGAACACATAAGACTTTTATTTTGGGGGGCTTTTGGGTTTTTTGTTGTTTTCTACAATGTTTCAATCCTTCATGGATATAGGGAGAATCCTAAATATGTGGTACTTACACCAGAAACACTAAAAAACTAAAGGCTAGCAAATACTCTTCCAGCTCTTAAAAAAAAATAAATTAGGCTGTTCTCTGTTATATTTGCAGGAGACTGATTTACAGCTCTATGCCTTTATGACTCTTGAATGACTTCATGACTGTGGTAGAAAAACAACCTGTGGAAATTGTGTGTCCTACCATAATTCAGAGGGGACAGCTACATTGCTCAGGGCTCCAGTCTGCTTGGATACTGGTTGTACATAAAAAATTATGGGAATAGGGAATTTTAATGTATATTCATCAAGGCAATCCTTGTGTTTCTGGGAAGCTAATAATGTGACTTTTTGGGGCAGATTTCATACACCAGCTGCAGTAAGTATTCTCCCACTGCTTTGGGCATTTTTATAGCTGTCACAATGTTGTGACAGCGTTGTAGATAGCTACTTCTTGTGTTGAAAGCAGCCTAGATACAGCAGCAATGACTGCAATTCAGGCTAAGTCCTAAATATTTATTGGCTTCCTGGGTAGATTTTACAGCCTTCACTGAGCTGCAGGCTTCTATGTCTAGGTGGCTGTCACTATGGAAGATAACTGGTTTTAAGATAATTCAGGTGTGTCTACACTTCACACACAACACTGACAGCAGCATTAACACATCATTTAGTATTCCTGGAGTTTGCATCGCTCCAGGTGTGAGTGAGGTTGTGTGCCATCTGTTAGCCACATACAAACCAGAAACAGCTTTAATATGTGCTTTAAAAGCCAGGGAAGTACAAAGCAGCTGCCTCCATGTTTCTCAAGGTAGGCCATTTTTATCCAGAAAATGGTACCTTCTTAGACTGTACCACATGGACAAAATTCTTTCTCCTCTGTATCTCTGAAACATGAGAAACAGTCTGCCTCAGGCACTAAAAGACAATAAACTACTCACAGGACAATCCAGTCTTTAGGAAAGGGTTAGGATTTTGCTGGTGGCATGATCTCAGTACCAGTACAAGCTAGTCAAGAATGTGAAGTCTAGTAGAGCAAAAATTATGCTGAACTGTCAAAGTACTTCCTGTTAAGCTCCTTCTTAGTGAGCCGTTGTTTTAAATTGGCTTTGGAATTTGTTATTAGCTCTTTTTTAGTAGAAGAGTGAAGTGTTAGTTCAGCTGTAAGTGAACATGATTAACATGGAGACTGCAATCTCCATCCTTAAGCATATGGTTATGAGCAAGTTTGTTCCACTGCAAGGGCACAGTAAGAGTGTGTGTATCTCACTGCCCTGTGCTGTGGGGTCAGATTTAAACACTCCATGATTTGCTTCATTTGTTACTGGAACTTGAGATGCAGTAATTTGTGGTAGCAACCAAAGTGGCAGTTGTGGATTCTAGTTTGCACTCATTCTGACTGGTACCTTCCGTCTTTTCTTTCTTTCTTCATCATGCAACATTGAGCTCTATTTACTCAGCTGTGGCCTGGAGACAGGAAGGAGCAACGTGGTCATGCACCAAAACTGCCCTTGTTTATTCCCAGCAGCTCTTGGCAAACAATGTGGTACATGGGCAAATGTAATTTTCTGCATGGTCTTCACTGACCTTGCTGTAGGGCATAGGAAAACAGTGATCACAGCAAACTGAAGACACCTCCTAAGGTCTGTGGTGATCCCACTTCCTGTATAAAAGGTACCCAACTATAGCCTGAAGAATTGGTATGATTTGTTGGTCAGGCGCCTGGGGTGTCTACAGGCTGAGTTGTGTTATAGCCTAAAAAAGTCTGCCTGTGTGCTCCACTGAATAATTTGGTGCCATTTCCCCAGGCATTAGAAATAAAGTGTTTCTTTAGAGCAGGAACTTCTCTGCACTGCTTCAACTTTATGGGCAGTTTCTAGTCTAAATGGACCATTTTCCTAAAGATTGAAACTGTAATTAATTCCACTTTTATTGACAACAAACTTCATTCTCTAACATGCTGATTTGCAGTGGATCTCTGCCACCCTTTCCCAAATTCTTTCTGATCAGACCTCTGCTTTTATTCTATATTGTTTTGTTGTTTTATGATGGAGGTGAAAGGATAATGCTGTGGTTTGGTAAGAAGACAGAGAAGGAAAAGACAGCATGAATTATTACACAAGATTTTTAACTATGTTATTTCTGCCAAATGAGAGATCTCTTTTTATGCCTCACAAGTAATGCTCTCTTAGGGCCTAGTTACCTTCTCAAGCTGGTTTTGTCTCTCAATCAGACAGGGACTGAGAAAAAAGTGCAACTTTCTTTGGAAACCTCATTCTTTAAAAGAAAAAACAAACAAACAAAAAACCACCACAACCTCAAACTCCTTTACTTTCAGGGAGAAAAGAGACTAAAAACCAAAATAATTGAAAAGGGCCATAGCTGATTAAAGCAGGCAGATTATCCTCCTAGAGCCTGTCTGTTCTGAATGTGGGAAGGATGCTTTGTATACTGCTGGACACCATACTGTGGAAATCTAAAGGGGATCAAAGCAGAGGAACAGATATAACTGGGCTAAGTAGTAAAAGAAGTAGAGGGTAAGCTAAACAGATTTAAATTAAGATAAATGTAGTCATCTGTTAAGTGGATTGAATAAGATACAGTATGAAGAAAGGGTTATTATAAAGATCTTTTGACAAATGAAAGAAAAATAATAACAAGCAAGAGGTGTAAGGATACATAAACAGGAATTTTAATTTAAGCAAACAAAAATAGAAATAGAGTATTGCATAAAGTTTCCAATTGGTGTGATTGCTTCAGACCAACATCTAGACTTTTTAGCAAAGATCAGAAATTTATTGTCCAGTATTATTCAAAGCTAGATTTAGAATTCCTTGAAGAGTAAGAGGTCCGTACTACCCTGTTCACTTATGAGAAAGGGTCTGTTTCAACAAGAGCTT
The DNA here is from genome assembly GCF_028769735.1 of Zonotrichia leucophrys gambelii. Taxonomy (NCBI): domain Eukaryota; kingdom Metazoa; phylum Chordata; class Aves; order Passeriformes; family Passerellidae; genus Zonotrichia; species Zonotrichia leucophrys. Next base: position 33,957,715 of record NC_088175.1, read on the forward strand.
TTATTTGCCCCATGTTTTTTATTTGCCCCAGGTTTTCATGTAACCTGCTTCCTGTGATGGGCCTGTGGAAAATCACGGAATCACAGAATAGTCGCTGACCACAGTGGGTCGTTTGGTCCAACCTTCCTGCTCAAGCAAGTTCATCCTAGAGCACATGACACAGGATTGCATCCAGATGGTTCTTGAGTATCTCCAGTGAGAGAGACTCCACAACCTTGTTGGACAACCTAGTGCATGGTCATTCCCCCAGTAAAGAAATTCTTCCACATATCCATGTGGAAATTCCTGTGCATCTGTTTCTGCCTGTTGCTTCTTGTCCTATTGCTTGGCACCATCAAAAAGAGCCTGGCTCCATCCTCTTGACACTCTCCCTTCAGATACTGACAGATATTGATGAGGTCCCCTCTCACTTGTCTCTTCTCAAGGTGAGCAGGCCCAAGTCACTCAGCCTGTGCTTGTAAGAGGGATTCTGCAGACCCTTAATAACCTTCATAACCCTTCACTGGACCTGCTCCAGGAGCTCCACGTCTCTCTTGTCTTGAGGATCTCGGAGCTGGACACAGCTCTTCCCATGTGGCCTCACCAGGGCTGAGAAGGGGCAGGATCACCTCCCTGGACCTGCTGGCAGTGCTCTTCCTAGTACACCCCAGGCTGCCATTGGCCTTCTTGGCCACAGGGGCACTGCTGGCTCAGGGACAGCTTGTTGTCCATCAGGACTCCCGGTCCTTCTCCACAGAGTTGCTTTTCAGCAGGTCAGCCCTCAGCCTGTGCTGGTGCATGGGGTTGTTCTTTCCCAGGTGCAGGACCCTGCATTTGCCTTTGTTAAATTTCAGTTGGTTCCTCTCTTCCCATCTCTTCCACCTGTTGAGGTCTTTCTGAATGGCAGCCCAGGTGGCCAAGAAGGCCAATGGCATCCTGGTCTGTATCAGCAGTAGTGTGGCCAGCAGGACCAGTGCAGTGATTGTCCCTCTGTACTCAGCACTGGTGAGGCCACAGCTTGAACCCTGCGTCCAGTTTTGGGTCCCTCACTGCAAGAAAGACATTGAGGTGCTGACGTGTGTCCAGAGAAGGGCAGTGGGGCTGGTGAAGGGTCTGGAGCACAAATTCTAGGAGAAATAGCTGAGGGAGCTGGTGGTGTTTAGCCTGGAGAAAAGGAGGCTCAGGGGAAACCTTACTGCTCTCTACATTCACCTGAAAAGAGGTTGTAGAGAGATAGGGGTCGGTCTCTCCTTCCAAGTTATAAGGTTAGAGAAAATGGTCTCCAGTTGCACCAAGGAAAGTTTAGATTGGATATTAGGAAAAATTTGTTCCCTGAAAGTGTGGTCAGGCATTGGAATGCTTTCCCCTACCCTCGTCCCTCCCAGGGAAGTGATGGAATCACCATCCTTAGAAACGTTCAAAAAACATGGAGATGCGATGCTTAGGTTGTGGTTCAATGGTGGACTTGACAGTATTAGTTAATGATTGGACCTTGCTGATTCTGTGATTCTAAGTTGTGGCTGTCATCTGAAACAAGGTTAATTATTTGAGCCTAATTATAAGAGCCTAATGAGGACTAATGTGTTTGTGGCAAAAGAACTTATGCTCTGTACCTCAGTCCTGCTGTCAGTGCCCTTGAGATCCCCTCCCTGACTACTGCTTGGCTCTACTTCCACCTCTGGCTCTTTCTTCCATACTTTGCATTCTTCTGTATATAGAAGTAGTGCAAAATTGCTGCTGTTCAACTAGTCTTCTTCTTAGCTCCAGTCCACAGCCTTTTGGACTGTGAACATACAATCATGTAGGGCTTTTTGACATCAGGATGTTTCCATTCCCTTGGGATCCCTAAGCTTCCCCAAGAGTCACCTCTTTTAGACTCCTTCTCCTGAGCCACAGAGTTCCTTCATGACCAGGCTTTCACAAAGCTGCTCTCTAAAACATGAATCATTTGATTGGTTTTCTTGTGTGTTTTGGATCTTTGTTCTGTGCTTCCTATAATACAGTGACCAGATTTGTACACATTATTCCAAAAGAGACCATCCAGCTGCCTTACTGAATGCCAAAGTAATAACGTCTGTGGTTTATACTCTGTAGCCTTCCACACACAACCCAAAAACCTTGTTTGCCTTTGTTACTGCTGCCAGATGTTCTGTGGATGATTTTCAAGTGTATTGTGGGGAATGTCACCATGCCAGTGAATTTCAGCAAATTTAAGCAACTTTGAAATTATTCCTTTTTCCACATGGTTATATTCAAGTCAAACCAAACTGTGTTCTCACTTGAAACTGCCCTGTTTTGGTTACCCCTTTTTCACACTGAATCACTCACTACCTGTTACCAGTTTCTCTGCAGGAGCCTGTATAATAGGATTTTCCCTTCATCAGGCCTCTTCCAGATGGTGCTGGAAATGGAATTCCATTTCATTTCAATTTCAGAGTCCAGCTCTGAAAGTCTAGGGAACAGTTATACTGTCTTTAGTACCCAGAGTACTTGAATTGGGAGTAAAGGGAATATGAGGCTTTTTTCCTAGAGAGGAAGCAAGGGGAGGGAACAGTCTATAAAAGTCTTACAATGTTCTCACCTCTCTTTTCCTGCAGATTTGCTGACAGCACAGGAATACCACTGCCTGCTGCAGTTGCTCTGCCCTGACTTCCCAATGGAACTCACTCAGAAAGCAGCAAGGTGGGTCCTCATTCTCTCTTTAAAGGCAAGATTAATCCTACATGCATGGACTTAGGAACTAGACCTGTGGGTAAAGGTAGGGACAGGGACCTTCAGCTTTTAAGGTTTTGGGGAAAAGAGACACCATCTTTTGAGTTTAAGAACAGGGTGATTCTCTAACAATGTGAAAGAGTATATATTTAAGATATACAAAGGCTGAAATATCAATGCAGAATGCTGCTGTTGGCTCTGTGTTCAGATGAGTTGCAGATAAAAGAATGTTAGCCAATATGTTTTTAACTGACATGTTTTTTAAACTTGATTTCAAATACTGTTTACCATTCTCAAATGTGTTCCCCCTTGCCCCAGCTTCTATGGTTGATAACATTTAAACACACTAACCTCTGAAAGATTGCCAGTGTTTTAAAGTATGTTTGGTAGGAACATGGCAGCTAATCTGTTTGAAATTTTATTTTAATCTAGACAAGGCAAAAAGCAGATAGCTGGCTCAGGGCATTGATAATGTGATATGGAGTATTTTACTGATGGTGCTTGCTGATTCCAGTCCAGCCCAGGCAGCTGATTATTAACTATCTGATATGGAAAATGTAATAAGGTACACACATCTGTTCAGTTGCTTGTCACCCAGTGCCAGACTAAGAAAGAACACTAGCCCTGTAGCAGAGATATATCTGCTGCTTCCTTTCAAGGAGGTACACAAGCACCAGTCCCATGTGCTGGTGTGTATTTCATAGGGCTCCAGCTGAACTGAGCAGGAATTTGTGATGGTGCATGCAATGAAGGAGACTTCAGCATATCTACACACGTTGTGATGTTTGTGTCCAGGAATTCAGTCCACAAGGCTGCTGTAAACTAGAGGCCCCATTCAGGGGCCTGCTGCACTGTCGTGCATGTGCTGTAGAGACGGACAAGCTGGCTTTGGGAGCAGGTGTTAGAGAGATAGGAGATCTCTGTCACAGGCACACAGGCTCAGGTGGGGCTGACCTTACTCCTGCTTTTGGCTGCCTAGAGATTTACTTGCACGTTGCTAGCTCTGTAACAAGCTAATCTAATTGAACAACTTTAATAAAACTTGTCATATTTCTAAACCATTTTTCACTTTGCTTACAACTATTGCTCTTGTTCTTTTTCTGGTCTACACTTCCCATTGTCCTTCATGGTCTCTGCCTGTTAGAAGGGTGAGCTCTGCAGACTTTCTTACAGCACCAGTTGACCTAGTCTTTGCAAAACACCAATGTCACATGCAAACCTGAAGACATTGTTCCTTCTTCATTCTGCACACCCCAATTGTTGCTGATTTTCTTCTGAAAAGAATTAAATAAAGTAGCAGCAGGAGTCGCCAGAACATTGAGTGCTACAGGCAGGACCTGCATTGATAGTGCTGGGGAGAGGGCAGTCCCAGCTGTAGCCTGAGTGCTGCGTGACTGAGGGGCTCTCCCAGCACGGTGCAGCCCACTCATGCAGGAGCTGTTGCTATGCTGTGATAACAAACAATAGGACTAAGATCAGGATATGTCAGAACATTAGAATGGAGGCTACAACAATATAGGTTTTATTCACATGACATCAGAGAGCTCTATTTTCCTGCTCCTGGTGCAGAAGCCATACCCAAAATATGAACTAGGATATCTGTGTGTCTGAGATTTCTTGGATTTTTTTTTTTTCAAATGGTTATAGCCATTAGCAGATTAAAGACTTTAATTTACAGAGGTACCTTTGATCTTCAGAGACACCTTTGGCTTTCTGAATCTTGAAATTGCAGGACAGAAAGTAAAGGAATTTTTTTTCTGGTTTATTGTCATGATTTTAAGATCTGTACCTGAGCACTGATTTTTCTGTTGTAAGGGAAACACAAGAAACTCACTGCCCACATTTGAGTAGTGACAGCCCAGTAGTTCACAGCTCCTATGCTGTTTTATTTGGTGTTGCACTGATCAATACTAATGGAACTGGGGCTTGCAGTTCAGTACTCAGATTATTAAAAGATTGCCTAAGAGTGCAGACTGTTTTTTATGTTTTGCATGTTTTGCTTATTTTTGCCTCCATGTGTCAGTAAATAAACCAAGCCTCTGAAAACTCATTTGAGCCAGCCTGGCTTTAAGACAGATAGTGTCTTTAATGGTAGCAGAAAATGGTAAAAGTCCTTTTAACTTGCCTGGTCTAGAGTTTTGTCCTGGGAACATCCTGTCTAGTCTGGATTTCTGAGATTTTAACCACAATCAAGAGACCATAAAGTTTCTCAATTGGCACAATAGTAAGGCTTTCCTGCCAACCAAACCCACTTGACCCCTGAAAAACCACTGTACCCTCTACCAGAATGCCTCAAGTGTAGGCATTTTTCTTCAGTCCTTTCCAAAGTTCCTCCTTGATTTTCGTTATTCACTGAGTGCCAACCACTAACTTTTTTAATACATCTGTGGCCTCAGGATTTGAATTCTAATTTGGACAAGAAAAAAAAAATCCCTTGAAATATGAGATACCAGAGGAACTCTTAGGAGTTGCAGGTCATACTTTCAGATTTTGTCCTCAATTTTGGTCCTGCTGTCTATGTTACAGTCCATAGCTAGGTTTTTCTCCTTACCAGATATTTCAAGGAAGAGGTGCAGATATGTTGCATATAATGCTCTCTCAACTTCCTTGAGTGCTTACTCAGCTGGCTGTGTGGTGGAATTGCCAGCTGCAGTCAATCTCCTTATAAATGATTGTATTGGATTTAAAGACTTCTCAACATTTCTGGCGTGCAAAGCCTGGGCCAAGCGGAGTCAGTAACCCAGCACCAGAGTGCACCTGCTTCTGTTTAGATGCTCCTCTGTCACATATGTGCTCTACAGGCTTCCTCAGAGACTCCTTGCTGTCTTTAATAGCAAAAACTGTCCAGCAAATTCTCATACTTCTGCCTACTTTCTCATGCTCTCCTCTAAGTAAGAGACTGGAAGTTGGTGCTGCAGAGCAATGCCATTGACCAGAGTTTTAGATTTAACAAGTGAAATGAGTTTCTTGTTAGGAAGGTGATATAATATTGTCTCTCTGCATAACAAATATGTAAAACCACTCTCCACTGTTGTTTTCCTGCATCTTTGAGAAGAAAGCTTCGGTGCTTTGAGGGTATCAGGGAGACAAACCATCATTTCAAAGGAGGGAGTGCAGCTCATCAGTGATGTGGCCAATTGCACTTCCAGTGCTTAAATAGTGGTTGGAAATGCCAGTGGCTGAGCAGTTTTGCCTGAGAGATGAAGATGCTCTGCCTGCCAGCTTCAAAGCCATTTCCTTGATGTGGCCACTGACAATCTCAGTAACATGCTTATTAGTGAGAATTAAGAACTGAAGCTACTGCTTCTTTAGACAGGAGGAGAGGAGGCTTCTGGAATGTAATAAATAAATCAGAAGCACTTTGACATCTTCAAAGGGTTTTGTTTTAAATACTGGCTTTTCTCCTGGGGACCCTCTTAGCCCCAGTCTTTCTTCTTTGAGATAATTAATTCAAGCTGCTCTACATGTTTGATTTTGCCACAGTGAACAGAACTGGTCTGAGTGGCAGGGAAGTCTTGCAAGATCCTATGTTCTTCTAGGTCAGCCTCCCACACAGCTCCCTGAAGTCTTTTACATGAGACAGAGCAGTGTTTCTCCAGCAATGTGTTTAGACAATTGATGCTGCAGGAGTTGGTGTGCAGATTGCATCTGGCCCTGTGTTCAGAAGGGTCCTATTGGATGACCCATACTTTGGCTGTAATGAACTGGCAATACCCATATGGCACAGTATGCCAGATGCTGACTGTACAGGTTCAGTAGACCTAGATGTAGTTGAAAAGAAATATCAGTTGCCTTTCTTTAGCATTGCCTTAATACTCTGTTTTTTTCCCATCAAAGTGGAGTATTTTCTTCTGTTTTACAGTCTAAGCTGTCATTGATTAGATGAGTTTGATTTTCTCCACTTCAGCAACTGACCTTTTTATCCTTAGGTAGTGGTGGCAGTGACCAGAGTATTGTTTTTGTTTTCATTTTTGCCCTGAAATCCACAGGTTTTTTCCCTGAAAGGAAGAGCTGGACTTTGCTATCACTTATATTTCATGTTTATGGCCTGTGGCTGGTATTTTCCATATCCTTCAAAATAGGGATGCCTGTAGCTCCCTACATGCACCAACAACTTAGCAGGGACAGAGAAGACTGTCCCTGGCCCAAGAAGTCTTCAATTGTCATGATATTTGACTTGATAGTCAAATAATAGACCTATTATGAAAAGAGACTGATTCTTTCATCAGGAAGGGAGGATAGGATGTTCACAAAGTACAGTTAGGAAGCTGAATGTTGGTGCAGTGTTATTTCCTCTGTAGTCAAGTTGTTTGAGTATAGATGGTGAATTGCAACTGTTGTGACCTTTATGAATCTGAAATATGTCCCAGTTTGATGAAGTCTCATATACAGAGGAATAGCATGAGTCTCATTCTGCTTACACCAGTTTACTGCTTGTGTAACTGTCCTGTCTGTAGTCACATTTAATCAGAAGCTGAACTTTGATGAGCCTTGTTGATCCCTTCCAACTGAGGATATTTTACAATTCTGTATAACCACGTGAACCAGCCTTGCAGTTTTTGTACCACTGTTCCATCATGTCCACCAGGCTTTGAATGTCACACTGCTCTGTTCACACTGTAGCTGAAGTGTGTGACTGACATTCAGGATCTTCTCCTTGCTTCAGGTTCTTAAGCTGCCTTCAATTGATATTAGGGCATCCACATCCATGCAGCAATGGCTGTTCCCGTTTCTCTCTCCTAACTTCTTATACTGGGCCACTAGCAATCCTCAGTTGCCCATAGTTCCTTGGCTGCACTTCCTCAAGGTCTGGGGTTCCTGGTTACAGACTTTAGTGTTTTTGTAAATGCTAAACTGTTTCTCTCATCTTATCATAGGATTGTGCTGATGGATGATGCAATGGATTGCCTGATGTCTTTTTCTGATTTCCTCTTTGCTTTCCAGATCCAATTCTACTACTCAGGTAAATTTTGAGAACCTGTTGACTTCTCCCACTTGTAGAATTACAACTTTACAGCTTCCCAGTCTTTGCACTTTTTTGAAACTTGAAAGGATATGGTTTTTTCAAAGAAAATATATAGCTAATGGACTCTACTGATGAAAAGCATCACAGATGTCAAGAGATTAGGAGACTTAATGAGGAGATGCCAAATTGTTGTGAATACCGACACACCCACAACTGCTATGTCTGATGAATTTATTTGTCTTGGCCTTGAGACATGAATTTCCAGCTTTATCTAGACTATGTTAACAGCTAACAATTAGCTTTTACTAGGAACATTTTTTCCCTTTCTTTAAGGAAAATATTCAATCCTGCTGGATACAGCATAGGAAAAGCCCACCAGCTGGTGCCTTTAAAGGAAAAGCAGCTGGACAAATGGATATAATTCTTCCCCTTAATATTTGCTCAACTATGAACTGGTTTCTGAACTGGGTATAATTCCCATGAGTTTAGGGACCCTCAGTGGACTCCACTCCCAAGAACTTCTCTAGCCTCCCCTTGAAATCACATAAAATTGTAACCTCCACACCTTTTGGCAAAGAATTGCGCAGATTTGACACCTGTCCTGTGAAGAACCACTGGACCACCTAGTTGGAAAGCAAAAGGAACAGATAATCCATATGAATAGTCTTCACATTGTTGGTTATTTATTGTATTCTATCCCACTTCCTCAGTCTGAGTTTTAACTAGATAGGATACTTCTAAAATTCTTGGCAGGAAAAGTACAAATCAAATAATACTGGTCTGTGTGTGTGTATTTCCTCATGCTCACCCACACATATACATCTGTAAAATCCCCAGGTATTTTTAAACTTCAGGAGACAAGGTGGAGAAACTTGGATGAGCATTCAGGTGCTTGTCCTCTATGGGGAGACTGCTTTAAAATACATTGTCCTGTTGCCCTAGCCCCTCTAAATTGTGATTGAGGAAGGAGAATCTCATTCAGGACAAAAAAAGGGCGAATAGATATTAGGTGTGCTCCCAAGCACTGGCTGGCGTGCCACTTTCTCACCTCCTGGCACACAGCACTTTTTAACAGAAAGCTCATGGATTTCTGTGCACTCACACTGAAATGGCTCCCTCTGATGGACGTAGCTCGCAATTGTCCTCGACCAGGCAAAACGGGCCAGGTTTGGATGCACATAAACACTGGCTGGAAGCTGTTGTGAGCATAATCTGTGGTCAGAGAGTTAAACTTGGGTGGCCTTCTGATCTGATCTAATCTGTGAGTTCCCATCTTTCTAGCAGTTAGGAGTCTGCTGCTTATCCCTAATACAAAAATCTCTTTTTCTCAATACTTCTCTGTATGTTCTTCCCTTGTAACTCCGCTGTACATATCACAATTTTATCCATGAGACCTTATTGTAAAAAAACAGTTCAAAATGGTGATTTTGAGCAGAACCAGGCTTGTAATGCCTTTAGTCAGGGACAGAAAATGTGTTTGGAAAGTTTTCTCTGATATAACAAATATTTCCATTGAGCTGCAGAACCTCAGCACAGCCTCAGGGCCTGCTGACTCCTGACTTTCCTCTCCACCCACCTCATGCACAGCATTGCACTTGCATTCACTTGGAACTTAAATGCCACTGGAGTCCTGACAAGCTCATTCTTGTGTACACACTTTCAGAGATCCCTGTCCTGCTCACCCAGGCACAGTGCACACACGCAGCCTGTCGTGCACTCTCCCACCAACCCACACACATGCAAACCTCTCCAAATGGAATCTAGATTTGTAAACTGCTGACCACATCCATAAACAAGCTTGTTTAAAATTAGATTCCTGCAGTAAACAGTGGGTAGTATGAGGAGCCTGGGGAGAGGCTTTCTGCCAACTCTAGCCTGACCTGCCCTGGCCCTTCTTCTAGATCCTGTGTTATATTTACTTTGGAGCAGCATGGAGGCAAGCTGATATATGGCCTGCAGCCCTAACTAACATGCTCCCTTTCCTCCTGTTGCAGTTCAATGTAGTTTGCGCCCAACTTGCATGAGTTCTAAATCAGTGGCAAGAGGTGGAGAAGGAAAACATTTTAGACTTCACAAACTAGTTTTGTGTTTTACATTAGCTTTCACACTTCACTGTTTTATTAGTGTGCTAGCTAGCCTTTGTTCCCTTGAGATGAATCTTCTCAACAGAGTGAGTGACGTCTCATAATCATCCTAAGAAGAAGAAGAAGATAGCAACTTCTATGGAAATGGCTGCATGGGCATGCACAATATCTGTTCTGGACATGCAGGATGCTGTAGAGTTGTGTTTATTTCCAGTTAGTGCTATGTACAACACAGAACAACAGTTTAAGCCACAGTCTGGTAGGTCAGGAGGATGCTTTGCTGGTTACAGCGCTGAGTTTTAAACAGCTTTCTGTTCTTTTAGAGTTCCTAGAAAGTGTGTCTGCCATTTATCAAGATCTTCTGGCTGGTAAGAATCCAAATACTGTGATTGTGCCAACATCATCCTCTGGGCAACATCGGCAGCGCCAGCCCCCAAATGACTGCAACCCACTTGAAGGAGTAGAGGCATCTCTGTTCTACCAGTGCCTGGAGTCCTTGTGTGACAGATCAAAATACAGGTATGAATGGAGTCTAAAATACAAATTTGAAGTCTCTGTCTCTGGAGACCCTTTGTAAGGTTGGAACTGTGAAGAAAGAGAGGCCTTTGAACAAGCTGATATTCCCACATGGCTCTCACTGAAGAGGTATGAAGAGAAACATCATAGCTGAACAGTTTTAACCAGATGAGAGAAACAATTTCATGGACCAAAGAAACATAGGATTTGAACTGATTCTTGAAGTAATAGATGGATTTGGGTCTCTGCTCTCCATCTCATTTCTGCATTGACACTTTCATCAAGGAGAGATCCATCATGAGTTTGCTAGAGAGGATAAACAAGTGCAGTTGCATTCTTGGGAGTTGAAAGAGCCCAATGGGTGGATGGAGTGTGAAGCCTTAGTACCTAGGAGAGTTCACACTGTCTGTACCTGAGCCTGTGTTGGAGCTGGTTTCCAGCTACAGATCCAGGCACAAGACTGGCTTTAGTTCAGCAGAGGGTGGAGCAACACCAGACTTTACTGTATAGCTTTGACAGATACTTTGATCATATTCTCACTAATTGCAAGAAACTTTGCCTTCCTAGAAGGTTGTGGTCTAGAAACACACAATAACTCAGGACAATAACTCATAACAAGTTCCACCTGATTTTTCTTTAGGCTTCCAAATCCAGATTTCTGATCCACAAAATTACTGCTGAACTGCTGTCCAGGGCTATAGATATCTAAGCATGGAGTTCATGGGTTGTTTTGTTCTTTTATGCAACAAAAGCTCTACATTTCCTGTAAGTCCTGAGAACTTCAGATGGGAAGAGTACTGTGGGTCCATCTGGTAGGTCAGGCTTTGCACAGCACTATGAGGGAAGCCATTCCTAGCCTTTCATGTAGTAGTTCAATACTCAGGCTTTGGTAACCACTTCTGCCTGAGGGATCACCAGCCCACCCCCACATCTCCCACGGGTACCACTACACCATTGACTGTTCAACACTTCCTCTTTATGAGGCAGTTTGATTTGCATGAAATCCTTCAAGAAGTATTGATCAAAAGCAAGAATCACCATGGAGATACTGCTTAGAACTCAGGACCAGGGACTAAGATGAGTGTAGAAGAAGGGGATATGCTAATTTAGTCCTCACCTGAATAGTGTTCTCTGACATATTTAGGCTGTCATTGGAGACGTTTTCTTGCCCCTTGGATGACTATCACTGATAATAGTGTGATAACAGCATCGCTGAAAGTGTTCAAAAATGTGTAGATGTGGCAGTTAGGAACATGGTTTAGTGGTGAACACGGCAGTGCTCCATTAGCCACTGGACTTAGTGGTCTTAGTCCTTTCCAAACTTAACACTTCTTGGAAAGTTTATTGACTTCTGAAAGCAAGTATTTCCCAGGAGGATTTTTCCCAGAGGGCAAAACATGCTGAGTTGGGATGTGTATGCCTCTGAGTGAATCTAGGCTTTTCTCACTGTCCTTGGAATGAAGACAGGTAAGACTGCTCCCCGGATGTCCCCCAGGCAAAGGTCTTGCTTAGCAAATGGGGAGCAGATCCAGTGCTCAATAAGCAATCTGGTGGCTCTTCATTTTAAACTGAGTCAGGGCAACCTTACAGTGTTAGACCAGGTGAAAGGGTTTATTTCTCGATTTTGAGCTGGTCTTAGAAAAAAAAGATTATAATTTAGAAGACAAGATGACCTCTGTTTCTCTTTTCCTAGCTGCCCACCTTCTGCTCTTGTGAAGGAAATGCTGAGTAGCGTGCAGAGAATGACCTTCTATGGATTCCTTATGGCTCTTGCAAAGGATCAGGGCATCAATCGAGCCCTAGGTAAGACTTCTCTAAATGACATAGCTCTAGATTTTCAGTCATTTTGTATTTCTGTGGAATTTCATGTCTAATTATAAACCATATTTTACACTGTCAGGAAGAGAGTGAGGGGAAGTTTTTAATATTTTTGTTGCTGGATTAACTTTAAAAACATAACACTGTGCCTTACTGTCTGCCTGAAGCTTTGGAGCTTCCTCAAGGCTTACTGAGTTGAGGTGCCATCCTATGTTTTAGCCCTTTGTGCTCGTGCAGATTTTAAATGGCTGCTCTCATCTATAAGGAAAGAAGGCACACCTAATGGAAAACCTCTGGTGCCTCCTTGGCTAAAAGATTAAAAGCCCAGTCTTTCCCAGCTCTTCCCCATCTTCCCTCAAGGCAGTGTGATCTTGCTAGCAGCTATCTGTGGCCTGCTGAAAATCTGATCATAAAACATAAAATGCTACAAAAATCTGTACCACACTGCTGTGGGAACCACAGGGATTACCAACCAGCATCTCACTGCTTGTGTCTATGTTGTTCTGGCTTGGAGCAGGGAAGCAGTGTTACATTGGCCAAGGACAGTATGTAATCCATCCATAATTCACCCACAGTTTCATATTTCCCCCATATGCCTTGCTTGTGCTCTTCCTCCTCCCACAAAGAGGAACAGAAATGGCTTTTTTATTTGACAAGACTGTATCCAGGAGATAAATTTAAATGGCAGGAGCAGGAAGGGAGGGCTGTGTGTGGGGTGTTCCCAAACACTCATCTTCATTCAACAAATCACCTGGCCATTAAGGGTAGATGACTCTGTCTGTCTTTGGGTAAGTGTCCTCTTCCTCTTCTTCTGGGCCTGAGTACCTGCCAGTCCCTAATTGCAAAGACAAAACTCAGTGAAAAGGTGTACCTTGCCTGAGGGCTGCTTCTTTTGCACAGGTGTGTGCCATCCTACAGTAAAAGTGTCTTCCCTGGCTGAGCCCCTTCTTACAGCAAACCATTTAAACTGCTCATGTTCCTCTGGGGCAGGGCAGATTATATATCAAAGGTGCATGAATACACCCCTGCAATCCCCTCTGAAAACAGGCTTAGAAAGCAGTGTATTCACTGGGAGGAAGGTGATGCCTGGATGGCAGCAAGCAAAATCTTTTTTTCCTTTGCCCTATGAAATCCACTTCTAGTCAAGCATAAAGAAAACAGACGAAAAGAAAAAAAAATCCTGCCCACAGCCTCCATTGTGCCATCTACAAAGTGAGTGGGTTTTCATTTCCATTAATGTAGGTCTGTCCTCTGGCCCTCTGCCAGATCCTGCTGAGGCCTCTCTCAGAGGAGGGGCAGCAACCACAAGTCTGACAGGTGCTAGCGTTTTTGGCAAGGAAAGGAGGATTCTTTTCCTGGTGTCTTTTAATCTCTCCTGAAGGGTGATTTCAATACACTTTGGTCTGTAGGGGATCACAAGCTCCCCAAAACCCTTCAGCGAGTGCAGTTTCAGGCAGAGGAGGTTTTGGTCTCACAAAGCCAGCAGCTCCTCTTGAGGAACAGAGATAGAGATTAAAGCAGCTTGCTCAGGCTGGGGCAGTGCTGTTGAGTGTGCCAGGCAGACTGGAATCTGTAGTGTATCCCCTGTCAATGTTGATTTGTGAATTCTTCAAGTGCCATTTATCAACTCTCCTAAGTAAATCCTGTGCCCTAAAGACTTCGCTGTGCACTCTGCAACTACAGAAATAAGCTTTAGTAATTTATTCTTTTAATTGAGCACACAAAAAGAAGCAGACTGGGACACTTCCTTGGATCTCCTGACACTGTTTTGCAGTTCATTTACAGGAGGAGTAGACCAGAACCCAAGTAAATGGGGAAATTGGTTCTGGTCTAAATTTACTTTAGTTTTCAGGCACTCATTGCTACATTTTTGATGACTGCTGCCAGCCTGCCTCTGTGGCTCTCCAGCCTCTCCTGCAAGAGCAAGGTATCAGAGCCAGCAAACGTATTTGTGCTCCCATGAGGAATTCAAAGCCCCTTCCCAAAGGTATTGAGTGTAGCACCCAAGTCTCCTGAAAAACCTTAGAAAGAGCATTCCTCACTGTACTGTTGGTATAGATTATCAAATAGAGTTTCTGCCCTGGTGTGCAGTGGTACTCTCCAGGCTCTGGTAGGCAATCTCTGTGCTGTTCTCTGTAATTTCTGTGCTGGCTGATCACACTCTCCCATGACCCCTATACAAGGTGGAGTTTGTTAAACAATTAGGAAGGAGGGCTTTCCTAAGAGCCCCATCTTCCTTTCTGGCTCTGCTAAGGTTCCACTGTTTTCAGAGAAGAGCAAGGATTATCAATCAGCTGTTCCAGTCCTAAACTATATCATGTCCTTCATCTGGAGTAGGGTTTCTAAAGTGAAAAGGAGCATGAGCATGTTGATCTTACACTGAGAGTGTACCCAAGCACTGGCCCAGACTTCCATGCTCACACACTCAAGCAGTGTTAGAGCACAGTTCATCCACATTTAACTCCTGTAGGCAATGTGCAAGAGTCAGGCCTGACTTTCCCAAGTTGCAAGGAAAGCAAAAGCCTTAAATCTGTGGAGTGTTTTGATCCCCAAGACCAGGAGGCCACAAGAAAGGCAGGTGGCACAAAAACATAAATAACCTTGGGTGGTATAGTGCATGTTTCAGGCTGTGGCACTAACACCACATGTGTTACATGTGGTATTGGTGACTACACTGGGCAATGAACAAAGGCCCAAAGCTGATAGATTGCCATCTCCCTGACAGTCAGTACTCTCCTTTTGTACTGCCAATCCTCAGGGCTGTAGGCAGTGGGGCTACTGAGACTGCCTCCAGTTTAGTATGAGCTCAGCTATAGCATGTATGAAAGACACAGCAAATGGATCATCATTCTTTATGTCTATGATCCTCAACATTGCAGCCATTTCTCTAAGAGGTATAAGGAAAAAAGTGTTTTCTGTCTTGCAGGCCAGATTTAGGTTGCTGCTATGGCTTGAACATTTTCTTGAAGAATCAATAGCCTAACTCTGCTGATACTTTCATTGGGTGTTTTTTTCCCCAGGGGCGCTGCCAGATAAAGGAGACTTGTTTCTGGACCCTGCCATGGATCAGGAAATTGAAAAATTGTAAGTGGAATTGTGTAAACTAGGAGGTAAGGCGACAGATTAAAGGTAGCATGCTGAAGAAGAGTGGAATAAAGTACTATCTTATTCCTCTGCTCTACTACAAAACAATAGAGGAGCTAAAAGAGCAACCTGAACAGGAAGAGCTTCTTTCTTTGTGGTGCCTCAATGCAGTTAACAAAATCCTTACAAAAGTCTTCAAAAGCAGAGGGGAAGAGTGTAACTCAAAGAGGGATCTAGAGGAAGCAGCATTCTCTAATGAACAGGGAAATTTTGTTTGGATGGTGAAAAGTAGGAGTGTTGGCAGGAACAAGATCAGCCCAGATATGTTTAAATAGAAGATTCACGTAGTGAGTCTGGGAGGTACAATGTGTTCCCCCTCTGTGCCATGAACATCTTTCCATCCCTGTGCTAGTTTTAAGTCTTTCTCCCAGAGTTCACTCCAAGAGTGCTGCAGTAGAAGCTTTTGCAACATGCTGCTTAGCATATGTCTTTTCTCTTTCAGGGTAGCTCAGGTTTCAGGGCTTTCTGTCTCTGGTCCTGCCAGCTCCAGTGCAGACACAGCAAATATGCCAGCTCGTAATTCACCCCGGATTAACTCACCTTGGAAACCTCTACACCATCGTCGAAAAATGGATGCTGAGAGTGAAGGCTCCAATGAAGAGACAGACTCCTCTGAAAATTGAAGGTTGTGAGGGTGGGGACCATTCCCATCTTGGGCTTCTCCAGAAGCCACTGGAGGAACAGCACCTCCTCCCAGAGCATCTGCTCTGACAGTGGGTTCTGTCTATATCAGCAGTGTGTGTTGCTGTGCTAATCCCCAGTGCTGGGTTCACCCATCTCTTCCCAGGAACAACTTGCCTTTTTCTCAGCTCCAAATCCGTGCAGGAATAGTGCCTCTGCAGAAGCCATTTACAGCTACAGTTATGCTTCCCCCTGCTGGCAGGCAAGACAAGCCAGCAGCCGTCAGCTCTGCCACCGCTTGGAACCAGCCGGGTTTGCTCTCACCGGGGCGCTCCCTCCCAGCTCCGCAGTTCAGCAGGTGCTGAAGCCGCGGGAGTGCTAGTACAGGCCGCTTGCCAGTGATCTGTTGTGTAGCTCTGCTCAGATTTGGCCCAGATAACAGAATGGTTAAATCACCAGCAGCAGCTCTGCACTTGTGTTCCATTATTATTCCCAGTAAAGCTGCATCTGCACATGATCAAAGGTAAGGAAATTCCTGAAGTTCCTAAAAAAAAGGGACGCTTAGATACTGCCATGCAACCTGTCTCTGCTTTGTGCTTTCTCCTCCATGCGTCCAAGACTTGCCAAAGCAAATACAGCAAATAAGCTGGATTGCAGTAAGTACTGCATGGTGCTGCTCTGGCTCCACTGCTGTACTAAGTGCCCTTCTGCGAGGTCTCCCCATCCCTCTAACAGCATATTATGGTCATTTGGAAAAGTGAATTTCAGAGGATTTGGAGAAGAGGGATAGGGTTGTTAAATTCCTTGGCCACAGGTCGTATGGCTTGCAAGCATATAGAGCACCTACTGGGGCTAGGTGGGCAGAAGCACTAAGGGAAAAGGAAGCAGTCATCAAATGAGATAAAACTGGGGTTTTTTGTAAATACTGGTATTGTTGGAGCAGCAGTGTAGCCCTTAAAACTACAAAAATAAGTAGCATCACACTGCATTAATGGCAACCAACTCAGCAGTTTAAACCTCCATCGACCCAAACGCTTTGTCTGGCACAGCTCCTGCACCCCAGCTTGCACAGACTCGTTATTTTGGGGGGAACTTGTTTCTCATGCTTTGGGAGCCTCCTTGCTCCTCCTAGTCATAAAGTGCTACAGCACAGGCCACCAGGGCTGGTAACCCAAAGCTTGTAGCAGGGTGCCAGCAGGGTTATTTATTTATTGTAAGTTAAATTATTTATTCTCTGTGCATTCTCTCCCAGCTTGGTGAGTGGCTGTGACAGCCTGGCAATAAAGCACGCTGTGTCAGGCCTCTGCTGCGTCTTGGGTCTTCTGGGCTGCCCCAGCCCCTCCTCAGAGGGGCGGTATCAGGTGGGCAGGACCAGTGGAGGGCCCCGGCATCTTCAGGGCCCCAGGAACCCCTCCCCTCGGCCGGGGAAGGTGCCGGCCCAACCCCTGAGTGCCTGGACTGCCATCACACCCTGCAGCCAGAGGGCAGCCACACCACTGCTCCCTGCAGCCTCAGCCTGCCGTGGGTATTGTGACATTTGACACAACTGCGTCAGGAAGACCCAACCCTTACCCCCCTCTTGCCCCACCAAAGTGAAACATCAGCACAGAGCAGCTGAGCAGCTGCCGCAGCCCCTCAGCTGGACGGGAGAGGTGATACCCGTGCCAGCCTCTTCCCAGTCACAGACAGAAGGCTCCAGAACAAAGAGCCCCAGCCTCTCTTTTGCTAACAGTGTGTAACAAGCCCTTTCCCACCCTTCTTCTTACTACCTAGTCCTCAACACCATAGTCCAAGGAAGAGAAAAGCACTCTTGTTAAAACCAGAGACTAAACTAAACAGGATGAAACATCATCACTGAAACATCTCATGGTTAAGTCAGAGGCTCAGTACTTTGATCTGGGCAACAAAATAAACCAGGGATCCAGTGAATTTCTTTACTTCTTTACCTGGGCCTTTTTTGCTGATGATGTAGTTAGAAGCTAAAAAAATAATCTTTGATTTGATTTTTTTCCCCCGCATTCATATATGTTGGTTTAGAAGACAGTAAAAAGGACTAGATCACAGCAAAAGGCAAACCCTGCAAATACAGAGGACTCCACAGCACCATGGATTGGGAGCAGTGATCAGAACAAAAAAACAGTCATGTCATATGATGTTCAGAAAAATAGCATTCCCCTTTTCTCTGTCACTTGGTGAGCTAAGGTATGGGCCAAAGAAGGACGGGAGCACTGATGAGGGCAGCCCAGGAGTTCCTGTCATATTTTTACAGGAATGAGGTTAACCCTGTAAGAAGGCCTGTCTCCACTGGCTAGTAGATAGCAGTGGGTATGAGGGCACATTGAATTTTAATAGAGTGGAATCCAGAAATATTAGAAAGCATCCTGGGCACAGCCATGTCCTGACCCCCTCCGCTTACCTTCTCCCCTCCCCACCCAACCCAGACAAATAAGACAATCCTGTAGAGTTTACTCCAGGCAAAGGTGGCATCAGTGCCTCTTGCTGGCTTCCCATTGCAGTCCCTGGGTCATCAATATGAACCATAACGATCCTAGGGAGGAAACAGACAGAGACACATTGCTACAACACCTTTGTGCAAAATCCAGAGACAAATAACAAGAAACTGGGGGGTTTGGTATTTTAATGCAGTGTGAGGTTATCTAGACAGGATACTGTACAAAGGCAGAAGGTAAAATGACCTTGACTTCTAGAATTTGTGGGAGAAGGTGTATCTGACATGACAAGGTGTCCTGTGCAGCAGGAGGGTAAGGCTTGCCAAGTTCACTGGCCCCCTGCAATTGCTCAGCTATTGTACAGCAGTCAACAGCTACAAAAGACAGGGGTCTACCTGGGACTTCACACATAATTTGAGAAGATAGTGATAATTCTAATGGAAGCCAGGTTATGGTGAAAGTCCCTGAACGTGACAACAGCCTTTCTCAAGTTGCCATAATGTCAACTCACCTGAAGGGAGTTCATCACCCCATTGGCCAGGACAGCCATCTTGCCGGCAACTGATTTCACTCCTTGCTTGAATTGTGCAATGTCAGCTGCAGGCAGGACATTTCCAATAGACACACCACCTACAAGAATCAGGAGGAGTTAGCCCAGAGTCCCTCAGCTCCAGAAAGCACCCTCATCCCCTCCAGTTTAGGCCTTGCTCAACCCACTGAATGCTAACAAACCTGAGTGCACATTGTCAGCCTCTCCAAACAGGTCTGCGGAGCTGATGGCACTGCTGCCTGAGAGCTGCTGCAGTCGGGATCTGGCTTCATACTGCAGCAGAAAACAAAACAAAAATGTTGTATAGGGAGGGAACAAAGTAGGACCTGAGCAAACAGGAGGAGGTAAAGCCAGAGCTGTACCAGTGTAAGCACTGTGGAATGCATCTACCTCAGCATCTGCCTCCCGCCCGAAAAACATATCTGAAGAGATAGCTTTAGCCCCAGCAAACTTCTGCCGAGCTTCATTGGATTCCACCATGGATGGCCTGTTCTCAATCTCCCGCCTACTGGTGGGTCTGAGGAAACAAGAGGAGAATCTCAGATTAAGCTCACCAACACAGTAAAGAATCAAGACTTCTGTCTCAGACCTCATCTCACCAAAGGAAAGCAAGTCATCCTTAAGTGTTAGTTCCATTGGGGCTCTCCTCTCCCCATCTCAGGTGGGTGTCTCAGCACTCAACAACCACAAAGGCTGTATAAACTTACAGACATGACAGGCAAAGAAGTGTCCGAGGCCCTTTCACTCAAGGCCTTTTTTCTTGGGCTTGTTTGTGCCTGTGCAAGTCATTTTCTACAGCACGAGGCTCCTGCTACAGCAGCATCTATGCCACAGCTCCCACACTTATCCTCTGTCCCCTAGACAAGGGCACAAGGTACACTAGCAGTGGCAAACACTTTACCTCTCTGAGACCGGCCGAATGCTGGAAACGGTCACCTCCGGTTCCTCCTCTTTGTCCATACCCCATGAAGAATCCGTTTCCCATCGTGAGCCAAATGCATCTTCGAATGAGAAGGGACTGTATTTGTACCTAGGTACCAAAAATAGGTAATTTATGCCAGACATAAAATTCAGGAATAAGCAAAGACTACACTAAAGCTGAGTCTTACTTGGGGGGTCCGGATGTGAAGCTACCACCATCTTCAAACAAGTCCAGCTGGGAGCGGGAAGATTTTGCTACCAGCGGCGTCTCTTGTTCAATTACTTGCATCTCAGACATCACCGAGTGTGAAACAGAACTGCACAACAAACAGGCAGAGTCAGGGCTGATGGGTCTGACAGCATCCAGTCCCTACAACCAGTCTGCCTCAAAGCTGAATCTGGCCTTCACAGGCAGGGCAGGTAACATAAGTTTTGAGGGAGAACTGGGGGATGTCAGCCTCCTTCACCACTTATCTATGCTCCTTCAGAAGTCTTGAGCTACCTTCTTAAAGGAAAGATCCTGCACAGGGACACCTGTCAAGCAGCAGGGCTCTAGTGCTAGACACTGACAGGCCACACACATCTGTGGAGAAGCTCAAAGAGAACTAGAACCTTTGAACTGAGTCCCTATTCCTTCTGGGGCCCAAAGCCTTTTCAGAGAACAGCATATGAGCACTTTAACTCATCTCCTTATCTATTACAAGAGCAAACTACTGACTTCAAGAAACTTTTCCTGAGCAGGGTACTTCCAAGACACCTATCTATACTATGCCATCTACAGCCAAGTACCTTCTGGATACCAATCCCATGCCCAGCCTCTCTGCTTGTTCACGTTTCTTCCCTTCGAGGTTCTGGAGTTTCTTCTCTTCCTTCTTCCGATCAAGCTGCAGTTCCTGATAAGCCAGTCGCATTGAGGTGACTCTAAGGGAAAGAGCCATGGTTGGTGCCAGCTCATTACCCTCCCTTGCAGCCCGTGTTGTAGAAGAACAAGTGATTAAGTGACCCCAACCACCCTTCAAAACAGCCACTTTTCACAGCAGCTCAGCCAAAAATCCTTGCACAAAAGCTATTGCTCGTTTTGGCATCACCCTCTGCTGGGATTCAAGTCTTCTTTGGCTAACCATGATTTCCTTACTGTAAGCATCACAGTATCTGTCTTCTCCCCACCCCTGCATCCAGAATGATCCATCCAGTTCAGCCTTTGGCATTTTCAGTTCCGTCCAAAGGTGAACAGAAACACACAATACAGAAGTACCTGCTCCCTACGCTCTTCCAGGAACGCTAATTTGAATAAAATACAGCAGTATAACCTGTGCCCTGCTGCAAGGGCCATAACTGGCATACAGCTACTGCTCTTCCTCTCATGCATTATGTTCTCTAGTCACATTTGATGGTCCTGGGGTGAACAGCATTAACCTCACACTACTTCTGCCTTAGGTGTGGAAGGTACCCATCCCAAACAAGGCACTTACATGGACTCCTCGGCTTGTTTCCTGGACTCCACTGCCTGCTGCTCCCTCAGCTGTTCTGCCACCTGGGCTTGCCGCTCAATCTCACTGAAGCTCTGGCTGCTGACTTTCTGGGCTCCAAGACCTTTTTTTGCACCCAGCTTAAAAACAAGAACAAAATCCTGTGAATTCTTCATCCTAGATTGTTCATTGCAGAAGAAAACCTGAATCCTACTTCTTGCTGCACCAGTGAGGCTTTCAGTCTCCCTATCACCCAAGAGTTAATCCATCAGTGGCCAGCACTTAGAGATCAACCACATATGCTTCAGACCACAACCAGTACTGATAATTTTTTTCTGCAGTAATATACAGGCTGCTTAAGGTCTCCTTTCCCCAAAGCAGATCTCTACAGCTTTGTTAAGCAGAAAGCAAGAATCAGGGAAAGGACAGCAGAAATGCAAGACATGCTTGACCTCCCCTCCATAAAAGAGCTCAGACATACCCCTTTCTTGGCAGCTCCCGGCTTCTTCTTTCCAATGAGGGAGGATTTAAGTTCTGCAAAAGGAGGGAAGCAGCAAATAAGCAGATGGGAATTAATTTAAGAGGCCAAAATTAGACAGCAACCCACATGAACATCCACCACAGTTCAGCTGCAGTAGCATCCAGGGCACACCATGCATCTTCACATCAAAAGCCTGGGCGATTTCACCCAGGCAAGAAAGATGCACGTAGAAGCTCCACCAGCTGCAGGCTGGTAGCCTAAAGAAGCATGTCCATTTCTGGAGCAACTTATAATTGAATTAAGAACTGTGAATATCTCCTCTGAGTGTTACACAGCAGGTATAAGGGTAGTTAGAGAAAGAGTAGGTTTATCTCATACACAAATTCAAGAAATGCAGCTTCAGAGGCATGTGGAGGTCAGAGTCTCACCAATGCCTTAGGGACAAAGCAGCAAGAACTCTCAAGTTGTGTTTACATGAACATACAAAAACAAATGGACCTAAAGTGCAGCAAGCTGTAAAAGCAACAGGTTCCCCAACACCTTGCACTTGTCACTCTTGAGGGCATGCCACACTTGTAAAACCAGACAAGGGCCAGCCAAGCAGCAGATGTCTGGGGAAGTCTAAGAACAAAGCAGAGAGGGACTGCCCAAAGCATTTTCCAGCTTCCTAGAGGTAAGTACAAAATCTTTTACTGCCCTTTTTGGGCTTTGTGTGCATGTGTGTGTGTGTCTCCTGACTTTCTACAGCCACATGACTTTTGTTAGCCCATAAATTATTCTTGACACATTTTCTTTTATATTTTCTAGTCTTATAATAAGTCTTTTTAAAAAAGGGGATTCAAAACATTCACACTATCTGAAACTGTTTTCCACTTGCTGTTCCTAACACTTGAATCGAGGTTGTTTGGGTTTATGTTTGGAGATTTTTATATTTCAGGAAATATTTAACAGAAATGTTAATACAGTCTCTTTACAGATACGACATATCTGGTTTAGATCTCAATACAACAATATAAGCTTTGTCTTGTTCTCTCTCTGTAAGCACAGGAAGCTAAAGTTAGAATTGAAGGCAGAATCTCAGGAGGGGCAAGCAGAGCTGTCACAAGCAGCCAGCGCAGGCCAGCTGTTAGCCAGTTACCTCCAGCAGGAGCGGCCCCTTGTGCTGACAGATACATGGACATGTCTGAGGAAGAGACGTAAAACATGGGGAATGAACAGACACTTGAGGACACAGGCTTTCCACCCAGAATGAACCCACTGTGGGCTAGGAGCACGCTCTCAATAAGTGAAGAAGCTCCAGCTAGATGTTCTGTGTGCAGCCAGGATAGTAATGGCAGGGGAGAATGAGATACAAATCCCTATTATTCTGAAAACTAAAAATTCATTTGCCTCCAAAGGTTCTGTAGGGAAACAAATAAAAAAAAAAACAGCCACGTGGCCCTGATCACCCAAGTCCTAGATATGAAAGTGGCAAGTTTTGTCCAAAGCTCAAAACCAGGAAAACGTGCTTTTGGGAAAGCAACAGCTTTGAACTCAATTATCCAAATGAGGAGGAAACCTCCAGAAAACTGACTTGGTTTTGGGCTTCAGGAACATCCTAACTACTGGCTCAACAGGGAGATAAGCTTGTTTAGGCACTCTGGAAACTGGCTCATTGTTTCCAACTTCACTGAGCTTACTACTGAGCAGTGGGTCTAAGAGCAAGACTGATCTGAGAGTGAAGAGTCTTACCTAGAGGAGCCTTAGGAGATGTGCTCAACAAGTCAATAGATGGACCTTGGCTGGGATCTGCGGGCACAAAACCAGAAGAGAACATTCAGCAGATTGATTCTCAACCCTTTTCTTTCCAGTATGTTCACAGCTGCACTACATCTCTCCTAGCTCCTCTGCACCCACATATAAACCCAGTTACTGCTTGAAATACGCAATTTCACAAGCAAAACAACTTTAGGTCTCCACAGAGCAAATTATTCCTTCTGCAGTGTTCTTAACACAGTACAAGAAAGCAAACAATCTGCAGGGAAATATACAAAGCTGTTACAAATTACAGCTATGCCCCCAGGCTCTTGGTTTCCTTGTCCTTCACCCTAGAAATTTTTCTGTCCTATGTAATTTTCAGACCCAGCAAATTCAAGGGGTAGAGAACAATGTTTAGACAAATAACGTCTGAAGGCGGGGAGCTGAGCCCAAATGGAGCAGTGTTTTTAGAAGTCTCCACTAATTTAACTAAACATCATAAGAGTGTGCAGAACTTCCACTCCTTCAGGCCTGAACCAAAGGATAAGTTCAGCCCTTCCAACAGTGGTACAGAACTGTATTCTCCTGGAAATGAGGGCAGGTTCTTGGAAAAATTATTCAGTAAAGAACTCACTTGAAACTTCACTGCCTTCTGGTGACTTTGCTGCTTTTTCCATCTCTGGAGAAGACTGTGCAGGATTCTGGCTAGCATCTGCTACATCCCAGGTACTGGAAGACTGCAAGGAGATACTCATTCTAGTTACTTCCAGAAGACGAATGAACCAAACAATCCTGGATTTACTACAGGTTTAGTGACCTGTACTCAATTTTAGGCCAAAGGAAACTTATTCCAAACTTCAGACCATGCCTTCCTTGAACATAACTTATGGACAAGTCCACATTCCCTTAGCAGGGACAAAAATGAAAACAACAAAAAGGAAGCTAAGCTGAATGTAAGGCCAGGAGGAATGACAGAATCATTTGACAAGCTGGCTAATGTAAGGACTTCCCAGGTGAAAGGAAACAAGTTTAAATCTTGAGAAAGCGTGAATGAGTGAAAAAATTCAGCTCCACTTCCACTGTCTCTATTTGCCATACAGCCAATTCTGGCATTACCTGAGAAAGTCTGCCTGGCATGGTGCAGTTGCCCAAATCCAGTTTACCAGGGTCTATGCACTGAAAAGTTTCTTCTAAACCAGAAGTTCAAAGTAATAGCTTTGCTAGTCCTTGCTTTAACTGTACAAAGAAACTAAGCATTAACACAGCACACAAAGCATCTTCCAGGGCATAGGTGGTAGCTTTGAGTTCTTGAAATGAAAGATGGTCTCAAAAACAAAGGACATGGATATTACAAGGATTGTTCAGATCTGTGACTATGTCCCAGGCAGATGACTGAATCTGACTTCCTCCACATTACTACTGATTAATTATACAATTTAGAGTCTTCCAAGCTAAGTGGGACCGCTCCTGGCTGAACAGCTGGCTATTGGAGAGCTATTAAGGCTGCCTGGTTTAGCCAGCTCTTCTCACCTGTGTGTGCTCCATGAAGAAATCAGCATCACTCTTCTCAGGGGAGTGCCCAGGGGCTCCACTCAGTCCATCTATAAGCAACTAAAGAGAGGAGAGGGTAACAAGAAGGTATCCTCCAAGAGTCAGCATCCAGCACTCCCCATGTAGCACTCCAGAGCTCTCAGACCTACCTCAGTGCCGTACTTGGCCATGGCAGCACTTGCCAGCTGCCGGATCTTCTCCCTGTACATCTGGGCAGCTCGACTGTTATATTTAGCATTGGCATCTGTGGTGGTACAGCCGTGCTGGCGGAAGAAAGCAGTCTGAAAAGAGAGGAATATTCAGTCTCCTGACTGCTAGATCATACTTCAGCAAGCACTAGACAAACTCAACAGGAAAAGAAAACTTCCCAGACACAGAGGATGAAAATCTGAGAACACAGCATAAACTAACCATTCATTGAGCAGCTTTCTACAAGAAATCTCACTCCAGGGGCATATGAAAATCATCCTCCTTCTCTACAGAGAGATGATTCTGAGTCACAAAGCTGAGCATGAGCTTTCAAACTGATCACTGTTGTTAACTTCTATCATTTAAGAAGGCTATGCCTCTCATTTAAATGAGGTGCAAATAAATGAGACATCTGAAAACAACGCATGCAAAGGTCACAGTCTGATGTCCAAGCACACTTGACAAATTCCCCCCTTCATTACACATTTCAGGTCAGACTGGTACCAAGAAAGCCACACAAAGGAAAAAAAAACCCAAGAAACAGAGGATGTGGATTAGCAAGAGGGAAAGCAAGCAAAATGCCTACAGAGGCTCCTCACCGCGTTGGCATTACTGCCCACTTGCATACACCTCAGCTGGAACCAGTTCCAGTTAGAATCCAACTCTGTGGACCTGTGCGAGAACCAATTATTTCTATTAATAAAGACCAAGCAAACCAAATGCAAAACTGAGCTCTGGCCTAAAATGGTGAGATATCTCACTACTATTCCAAAGTGCAGGAGGCAAAAGTGGAAAGAACATCTCGGGAATTTCTTTGCTCCTCCAAAAAATTAATTTCAACTTTTAAAGTGAGGAAAAAGACCAGCTTTTATCCAAATTTTGAGGCTCTCTCCCTTGTACTGCTTGTTTAGAGGGCAGAGCTTGAGCTAGGAAAGCACAGCCAAGAACTTTCGTTCTACATGTGATCTCGCTCAACATGAGAGACTCATATTCAGCCCGTCCCTCAGGTTAGGCCAAAACACGTGACAAAGCAACCGAGACTACGTCCAAGTAAAGCTAAGAGACACAGAGTGTCTCATACCAGTTACTCAACTTCTCTCCTAACAAGTAAAGGTCACAGTTTAAACTTAAAACGCTAATTTTTGCAAGTACTGAAAACAAGAAGTAGGCTGAAAAGCCAACACCATCTTCCCCATTAGGCTGATACCAAAAAGATTAAACAATATTCCTCCTTTTGCCTTACTCAGCATAACGAAAAATTATGTACACCACTCTGCTGCCTTACTGGCGAGATTCACGCACCACACTCGCACCTCTCTTCCTAAAGTGCCAGTCCAAATAGCGTTTCTGCAAGGGTAGCAAAAGCAACATGTCGACGTTCCACTTGAGGTGATTTGGAAACTCCATTTTGGAAGTGCTGAGTGACCCAGAACCTCCCGCACGCAAGCCCCGTAACCCCCGAGGAGATGGCTCGGCGATAAGGCTTCCCTCCCGATCCCTGCGTGTCCCCACCCGGGGCGGGGTGGCTGCTCCAGGCGAGCCGGCGGCAGCGCTCCCCACGCACCTGATGAAGCTGAGGTGTACGCCCAGGGACCTGTGGACGCCGGAGCAGTCGATGCACAGGAAGACCCCGTAGGTGATACTGGCCCAGCTCGGGTTCTTGGCGCCGCAGTCGAAGCACGACTAAAGCGAAGGCAGAGGGACAGGCAGGTTGAAGCGACGGCTCTGCCGCTCCGCCACCCCCTGCCACAGCTCGGCGGCCCCGGCCGCTCTGCCCAGGCGCTCCCCAAGGGCCCCTGCCCGGCCGCCCCAACAGCCGCCGCAGCGCGGCCCGCAGCCCACCGGGGCCCAGTCGGAGCGCAGGCCGTGGCCGCAGAGCAACAGCCCGGCACAGACAGTCCGGCGGACCCCGGCCAGTCCCCGCTACCTTGTTGGCCGGCGCTGCCCGAAGCCGCTTGAAGAGAGTCTGGATCTCCGTCTTGCTCGGCTCCGCCGCCATGATCTCTCCTTCCCAGACACCCCCGCGGCGACGGCAGCCGGCCGGGCCCAATCGGCGCCGCGGCCGCGGTAGAGCCGTGCTGGGCCGGCCCCCCGGCGCGTCCGTGGGTGTGAAGGGCGAGAGGAGAGCGAGGTCCCTCCGCTCCCGGGGTGTGGGGCAGCGCCAGCTCCGGGTCCCCTCGGCCGCTGCGCCAGCTGCCGGCTGTACGCCTCGTGGGGGTCATGGCATCACTGTGCGCACATATTGGGCTTTGCACGCCCCGAGAGCCCCCTGAGCTCGCAGCGCTTTCGGCAGTCCCAGCGCTGCCGGGGAGCCCTGCTGGCTGTGGCCCAGGACTGTGCTTTGGGGGCCGCCGCGGGCCCGGACCGAGACAGGGGAGCTTTAGAATAGCACCGGGCCCGTGCCTGCCGTGGGTCATCACAGAGCAGCGTTGGCAGCATCACCTGCTCCGGCAGCCAGCCTCAGGGCACCGGGCACAACGAACGGGGATTTGGAAATGATTTACAGAACCACAGAATGTCCTGAGTTGGAAGGCACCCACATAGATCACCGAGTCCAACTCCTGGCCCTGCACAGGATATCCCTAAGAGTCATGCCATGTGCCTGAGAACATTGTAATAACACTTATTGAGCTCTGCCAAGCTTGTGCTGTGACCACTTCCCTGGGCAGCCTGTTCCAGTGTCCAAACACCCAAACACTTTTCTCATATGAAACCTAAATCTCCACTGACAACTCTAGCCTGATAGTGGTCATTAAAGAGATCAATACCTGCCCCTACACTTCCCCTTGTGAGGATATTGAAAACCATGATGAGGGATGAGGTCCCTTCAATTTCCTCCAGGCTGAAAGACCAAGTGACTTCATCCACACCTGGTATGGCTTCCCCTTCAGGCTCTTCTCCATCTTCATAGCCCTGATTTAATCAGGGGAGACTTCTCGAGAAGCTCTTACTTGGCTATGCAGTAATCAAGGAATCATGAGCCAGTAATCAAGGTGAAGCTGTTACTTCAGAGCAAAAATTATGTCAGGGCCCTTAATACTGCTGTGTTACCTGCCTAGAAACAGTAGGGTATTGGCTAGAAAGTCATTCAGTTATAATGTAAGAAAAATAGAAAAAATATGGTTGTGCTGTGAGCTAGAAGTGCATATAGTCCACTTCATGTTTTAGCAAAAAAGAAAATAAAAGAAAAAAAGTGACTGCAGAGCAATGAGAGGTTCAGGAGGATGAGAACAACAACAGAAGTTAATCAGTAGCTTGGTACTACAGAGATGGAATGCATTGGGATTTCTTTACCTCTGAAAAGAGGTTGCTCTGCAGCACCATCTTGTCACTAAAAGAAACTCTTAAATGTACTAATATCTGGACAAGACAACTTTTAGTTTAAACTTAAAGGCTTTCTTCACTCATTTCCACAGACGTTAAGGTAGACAATAGAATTTCTGGCAATGGGAACCTAGGACCCATGATCTTAGGAAGATACATAAAGTATTGGGACATAGAGATGCAATCAGGAGCAACAGAGTTTTTAAGGGGAAAAAAAAAGCCCTGCAGAAAAACCCTTGCAGGTTTAGCAGGGTCTTGTGTTCTGGGAATCAGCAAAGCTCCAACTGTATGGTCACAGTGAGACCTGATATGGTAGGCACATGCAGTAAGATGAGAGGCTTGTGCCTGACACATCTGATTGAAGCTGCTCTGAGATGAGTTTCTGAGCTGGATAGTGAAGCCTGATCTAGCCTGACAGAGCTCATTCTTGGCAGCAGTCTTCAGTACTCCCTGGTTTCTGTTGCTTTTATTCTGCTACCTTAATGGTGCCTGTATGCCATTTCTGGGATTACACACACATGTGCTGGGGAAGCAATGCAGGTAAAAGTAACTGATAGCATTTTCCTCACAGCTATTTTTAAACAAGTTGAGTTCCCCGATGCCATTCATGGTGCAGCTGTCCTGGCAGTCATACCAGGAGAGCTGATGTAAGGGCTGGCTGCACACCAGGACAGGGAGAACTGTGAAGGGCTGTTCCTGAGGCCAGCAGCCAGGGCCCATTCCCACAGTACCTGACCACAGAGAGCTGGGCAGGCCTGGCATAGCCTGGATTTCACCAAGAATTGAGATAGCTGGCCAAGTTCATGGTGATGAGGTAGCTTGCAGTCAAACTGGGTCAGGATCAGCCCCAGTGGTTGCCAGGTGTGTCTGTGGTGATAAGGCAAGGCAAGCCTGAGGTCAGGCTGATGAACCAGCCTAAAAGTTAAGATCACCAAAGCACAGCCAGAGACTGCCATGCTCTAACGTAGCTCAGACAGGGCCTGGGAACTCTGGGCTGAGCTTAAATGCAAACACACCCTCCCCAAAC
This sequence comes from Zonotrichia leucophrys gambelii, assembly GCF_028769735.1. Taxonomy (NCBI): domain Eukaryota; kingdom Metazoa; phylum Chordata; class Aves; order Passeriformes; family Passerellidae; genus Zonotrichia; species Zonotrichia leucophrys. Next base: position 33,987,254 of record NC_088175.1, read on the forward strand.
CCCATGGGCAGGGGCTTTGGGCAGAGCTGCAGGGGAGGCTGCTCTGGTCAGTGAAGGGCTGTCAGTGCATTCAGGGCCCTGACCAATGAAGCTACGCAAGGGCAGGAGAGGGAGTCTCTGGTGCCAGGTTGTGTAAGCTGCAGCTTGTGTAAAGGAGGAAGTTCACATGAGAGAGTGCATTGGGAGTGTTTGTGTTCATGTTGGCTGGAGCTGCCTCAACCTGAGTTGCTTGCTCCTGCCCTGTCATCATCAGTTACGTGGTGCTGCTCCCCTCCTCTGCTTGTTTCTTTCTTGTGTTTGGGAATGGGATGGGCATCAGTCAGCAGGCGATGAGCAATTGTATTGTGCATCGCTTGTTTTTCTTGGGTTTAATTCCTTTTTTCCTGTTATTATTATATTTTACTTTATTTCATTTAATAAACTGTTCTTATCTCCACCCACCAATTTTATCTTTTTCCAATTCTCACCATCCCAGTGGGTGGTGTGGGGTGGGTGGAATGAGCTGCGTGATGCTTGGATGCAGGGTTAAATCACGACAGAGAGAAATGGCACATGCTCAGGAGGAGCCAAGCAGCCTCAGAGGCCAGTAGGTCAGTGTCACACTTGGTCTCTGCTGGTCTGTGCCAGGAGACCTGGGGAGATACAGTGCCAGCTCCTCTCCTCCATGGAGGAAGCGCAGTTTCTGTTCACTGCATTGTGCCCTCAGAATGCTTGCTACAGCAGGGTTGCTTCAGCTTCTCTACCTCAGCAGGGTCTCTTGCAGGCCTTCAAACCCATGCTGGTTGCTCTAGATCCTGGCAAGGCTGCTGATCCTGTCCATCAGTTTTGCATAAAAGCAGCAGGGAGAGCATGCTGCTGGTCTGAGAAATAATCAGTATTTTGTTGCCTTTGTCAGTACAGGAAAGACCTCCTGCTGCTGACTGTTCCCTGTGAATGAGTGCTGTCACTGCACTGTTCTTGCTATTTCCTGCATCTGTTTTTTTTGCATCTGATGTGCTTTAGTGCTGAATTTCTGGGCTCCAAGCTGGCAGCCTGTTCTTTGGCTCTCAGCTTCCCTATCCATCTACATCCCAACTGACATCTACCTCTTTCCTCCTGACTGCTGTGACACCAGACCCTGATGTAGCCCTCTAATCAGAGATCCCCTTCTGTTATCCACCTCTGCCAATAAAAGATAGTTCCCAGCATTATCCAAGGCAGCAAAAGAAAGCAAAGGATGATGACCAGGCATGATCTTGGAAGTCTGCCATACCACCAGGGACACATTTTCATACAGAAGTCTGGTAATCTGAGGGCATGAGGTTACTGTGAAAGAGCTGGAGAGATTCAGGAGGGAAGTGCTGTGACGGGGATAAAACATGCCCTGAACTTTCAGGCCTGACCCAAAGGTAAGAAGTGCTTCTCTGTGAGTCTGTCCAAAAGCAGGGTGGTAGAGGGAAAAAGAGGGAAAAAGGGACCCTGCTTTTTTCTCACTGCCCAGCAAAGAACATGGGTGATAGAACTGTGCAGGAGAGACATGAGGTGGCTGAGTCCTCCTCTCCTATTCAGACCCATTGGCCTCTCACACTTTTGTTGAATGAGAAGTTTTGGGAAAGGAGCTGGCAAATTCAGTAAACTACCCAAAAAATAACAGGGAGATGTAGTTTCCTGTAGTTCACAATGTTGGGTGGTGGGGTACCGGAAATCTACAATGATGCCTTGGGCAAAGAAGCAATTCCTAACACATATGTTTTTTTCAATTTTTATTCAATTTTTTTTCCTCCTCTTTTACTAAGCAGTTCACAGACACTAACTAATCCATGTGATTTCCCTTGGGGATAGCCAGTAACTCTGGGAGAAATCTCTGCTCAGTGTTTCAGGGCAGCCTAGCTATTTTCAGTGGTAGAAGGAGCAAACACAGCCACAAATGGAGGAGAGGAAAATTGAGTAGAAAGCATTCTCCTCACTACAACAAGGGACAGGTTCTCAGCAGGTATGCTCCTTCCCAGATGAAAGGGACAATGTGTAAGAGGATGCTCCTAATTATCTGTGGTTTCAGGGATCATATGGAAAACTTTTCCTTGGGTTAGGTTAGGTTTCTGTCAAGTCAGCTGAGTGCCCTGCCATGTATTCACTTGGATTGATGCAAGGGAAGCAGCTGGCTGAGGGTTGTGGCTGACCAGGCTGCCAGTGTGCTGGACTGGGTGTAATTAGTAGCTGCCTCCCTAGGAAAAAGTATAGCACCAAGGCAGGCAGTCATGTCAGTCATTGGCTCCATGCAATGCTACTAGCAAGATCTAGGATAAGGAGCTAATACAGTGTGTGTACAGTGAATAAAGTTCACAACTGACACAATTTTACTGCAGTCTTGCAAATGTTGAGGTTTGGAGAAAAGCCAGAAAAGGTTGAAGGAACACATAATTTAAGGAACACAACAGATGGGTAATAGTGAGAAGTGTAGTCATGGATGGCTTGCTGTGATTTGGGGCTGTGTTGCAGCCAAAAGGCCAGTCCTGCTGCACGTGCTGTCCCTTGCACCCACTCTGGGAAGGGGCAGCTGTGGGTTGAGTTGTGTACCGAGCCCTGCTCCAACAGTGATTGTCATTGCACTGCTGAGCTCCTCTTGGGCTTGTGCAAGCACTGAATAAATAAGGCAAGGGCTAGGAAGTCTTCAAAGGGAGAAGAGAGGACTGTTCCTTTCTGCTGTGCCAGACAGCCTTGCTGGGCTGCCAGAAAAGCTGCTGCAGTTTGATGGAAAGGGTGATGGGAGTGTAGGGCCAGGCAGGAGTGTGCTGCTCCTGAGTAGTTGTTAAGTGAATGTCTGTGTGTATATACATGAGTATTCTTCAGGCTTTTGTTACTCCATTTCCAATTTTACAATGAAATGTTGATTTGCAAATGTTTGGTAATATTACCTCTGGCCTGGCAGGTGCTTTGGACCTGGAAAGCTTTAGATATGCCCCAAAGTAGGGGTATGCTAGCTGATGTGGGCTGGGGTTTCCTGGATCTGAGGACTAGTTTTAGATCTTGCTGTGGTGGTCTGTTTGGAGATGTTACAGGTGTCCCTGCTGGAAGCAGGATGTTTGGCAGGGGACAATCACTCAAGTAATGGAAGACACACACATCACACCACATGGAAGCAAGGTGAAAAACTGAGAAATGAGTAGACCCTGAGCTCTCTTCTTTCAAGGGCAGTTGACAGCACAGGCACTAACTTGCCTGAGGTCAGAACCAGCAGGGCTGTCCACCCGTCAGACATGACTCTTCCAAATTTTCCAGTAGGTGTGTAATCTCTCTTCCCTGCAGATCAGCCCACTCAGGAATTTTCTAAATAAACTGAATCCCTTTAGTACAGGGACTAGCTGCCTGCAGCCCCTACAAGCATTGGGAGTGTGCCTTAGGCACAAGACTGACCCATGAAAGAAAGGCAAGCAGAGCTGACCAGAAGACAAGGTAATAAGCAAGGCAAAATGAGAAAGCTCTTTTGAAAACAAAGGATTTTTAGAGTGGAATCACCACTGTCTAACAGGTCACTAGGACTGAAGGATTTGGGTGCAGGGGGAGTAGGTAGCAGTGCTTCAGCTCCATAGGTGGCTGCAATGTGTAGAGGGGATGCAGAGCCACTGGTGAAACAAACATCCATAGAATTATGGACGCAGCATTCCTTAGGAACTGTCTGGCACTGTCTGTGGTGAAGCCCTGAAGAGAATCTGAGAGAAAGGGCTACTGTGGTTACAGCTGGGGGCAGTGACTGTTTCAGTGTCAGCCTTCTGCTGGAAGCAGGAACAATAGATTCAGGAAGGAGGTAAAGTCAAAGGGGGAGAGTGGAGGATCTGGAAGAAGACTTCCAGCTGCTTGGACAGAAAGGAAATGCAGGAAGGAAGGGACCACAGGATGTGTAATTAGTACCCAGTGAAAGTGCTGAAGCTGAAGAGGAGAGCTTATGGATCCCCACACTAAGGGGGAAGAAGTGTTGAGCACCACTACACTGCCTGCTGAGCTGTCTCAAGCTGCAGCTGTAATTGCCTTAAGCTGAGAGACTGACAAACCAGAAACCTCTGCAAGGGTTCAGGGTTACTGAATGATGGAAAGCAGGACATGGCCACAAAATAGATGTGCTGGGAGCAGCTGAGGTGATTTGGCCTGAAATTTAGTTTGGAAAAGTTCACTGGAGCCATGTTGCTTAGTCAAGATGTTCTAAAGATAACTAACCAGTTTCTTCCAGTTACAGAACCTACTTCACCCCCCCTTCCCCTCCCTTTCAGCAAGGATTTGTTCATCATCTCATATTAATCCTCTTTGATCTGCTAAGAACCTAGGTAGCTTGGTAAAGTCTCACTCCCTTGCAGCTCTGAGTTTTTCAGCTCCTTGTAGCCTGGACCTGGGCAGGGCTTTATCACATGGTTACAAGTTTTTTTGTTTTGGTTTTTTTGTTTTGTTTTTTTGTTTTGTTTTTTTTTTTTTGTTTTGTTTTGTTTGTTTGGTTTTGTTTTGGTGCAAGGTCCCTTTGAAGACACTTTGCCTTGTATCATGCCATCTTAGTATTCTTGTTTATTTTGCACAACGTTTGCTGCCAGCCTGCAGTGGGTATTTTCCAACCACATTTCCATGGGTGAGGATGGGGTTTGTGGCACTGGCTTGTCACGTTCAGCCCCATGATCTGTCAGCAGCTGGTCTCAGTGCAGTTACCCTGGAAATGGTCACCTACGGGTCTGAGTGGAGTGTTCAAGCCCATTCAAACTGCAACACCAGCTTCCTTGGCAAGCAGAAGGGATTTCAGCATAATGCCAGCAGCTCACAAATGCAGCCAAGGCAGCTCCAGTTCACTGCAGAGCCTGCACTGCAGTCAGGGGAGCCTGGAGGAGACAACAGAGCTGAGCTGCACAGCCTCACAGCTGTGGCCTTGGGCTGGACCTGCAAACAGAGCAGAGCAGAGGCAGTGCAGGACATTTTAACAGCACTGACAGGTCTCTATGCAGGATTGCCACATACTTGCACCTGCCTCGGTGCTTAGTGCCAAGCAAAACAGCCACAAGGACACAGGGGATGGGAAGTGGGATGGAAAGTAAACTAAAGCAGAAATGGCCCCAAGCCCCAGGCAGGGCTGTGGGAGTGCCACCCAGAGCTGGAGGCTAACCACAACTCAGCTGCCATCCCACTGCACAGCTGGCCTGGGGGCTCTGTGACCCAGATTTTGCCTACAGGGCAAAACCTTTAGTGGGTTAGGCGAGCTCAGCTGCCACTTTGGGGAAATGGGTGTGATCTGTCATAGATAATCTTTAACTTCCTCTTCCTACAAGATTCATCAACAGGAAATTCAAGCTTTGCATGATAGTTCCAAAATTCTTTTCCAGGAAGCTGTCAGAACCAAATGAATTATCTGCTAACCACAGGTGTACGTGCTTTCCACAAGGAATGGCTTTATTAAAAAATAAAATATGACTAGATAATTATTCACTGTGTTGCCCATCAGGCACAGAGGTGCATTTGTATTTTTTTTTTTTTACAAAAACCATGGGGGAAGAACAGGCTTCACTGGCCTTCTGGAATTCAGGCACAGTATTTAGTTTCTGTGTACATGTCTCTGTTCACACACAAAACTTTTGGCATGGCACGGAAGTTTCAACGAGAACCTTTGTGGCTAACAAAACCTCATTTGCTTCTGTGGAAAACCAAGTATCCAGGTAGAGCTATTACTTTAATATAAGATCATTAGATGTGGGTTGGTTTGGGGTTGTTTTTTTCCTCCTTCCCTCCAGCTAGATCTTTACTACACAGGCTCTCTTTTACTAATCCAGATGGTTTTGGGTAGCCAGGACTAAGTGCCATGCCTGTTTCTGAGGTATAGTCCAGCCAAGCAATTTTTCATTCTCAATGTATTGTCTGCTGTCCATTACTTCAGCTCTTGGCAGGAATTTCTGATGTGCAAACAGTCCTTAGAGAACTTGTTCACATAAGATACAATATGTCACAATTTCTGGAAACCTTCAAGCAGCCCACTATAATCAGGTGGTCATGTTTTCCTAGGACAAACAAGTCTGTTCAGACTTTGTCCGGTGGAATTTCAGGTTGTTTGTACTGTAATCAGAGGTTCTGTTCACTGGACATTTCTGTCCTTTTGCATGTTATGGCCACACCTACCCCCATCCCTAATTACAGCCTGACTAGAACTCAAATAGAGTTAGAAGTAAATTTTCAATGTCATCCTCTGTAGCTCCCTTCTACCATTTTTTGACCTTACATGAAAGTCTAGCATTAGTGTTTGAAATATGCAGGTTAATCAGGGAAACTTCAGTATTGTTTACAGGACATCTCAGGTCATTTTATTGCTGTTTTAATCTCAGCTCTCTTAGAAGCCTGGCAGGCTCTCTTCACATTCACATGTGCTAAGACAAAGGAGCAACAAATCATTCCAGTGTGGGTTAGCAAGTGGAACACTTGCAATTACTGCACAACACTAATTATATTTTTACCTGGGATACAGAACTGAGAGCAGACTGGATCTTTAAATAAATCCAAGTGCTCATACACCAATACATCCAATTACATGGCATAAGCTTAGAGGCATCTTCAGATACTGAACCTAGAATACTAACTAAATTCATAGCTAAATCCAGGCATTTTTAATGTGTTGCTTAGATATTTAATTGCCTTTTGGAAATACTTTCTCTTTTATTGAAAAATGACATAATAGACCCTGAGCAAAATGCTTTAGCCTTTTTCTTTTAGTTTGCCTCTTCCCCATTCATGAAGTATATTGCTAGGGATATTTCAAGCAAAACTTTCCAACTGTAAGCTTCTGTGGTCTCCCATCTCTTTGTCCATGGCAAACTACATTCAAGGCATGCAGTATGCTGTAAAAGGTTAATTTCTGTTGTCAGCCAGGCAATGAGATATTTGTGATACTTTAATTTTCATAAATTAAGTATTTGAATGTCTATCCTCTCCTCTGTTTCAGTCTACATTTTGGTTTACTAGCTGCTGTTGACACAATACTGGCCATTTAATCTTGATGTTCACCCTGACTTAAGCCTTTCTTATGTGTAGCACTTTTTCCAAACAGCTCTGAAGCAGTTCACTCCAAGTGGTTGGTGGAGGCTCAGCTGAGTTCTGTGAGTCTGACTGAGTCACTCACACATGCTAGGCCAGAATAAGAATGTCACTACAGAAGGTTACTACAAACTCAAAATGCATTTCAGCAGCAGTTTCAGGCAGATGTACTAAGTAAGCCATTTTTAAGCATCTGCTTGTTTGCCTTTTTGTTCCCTCAAGCTCTTGCTCTATGTTGGAATATGCAGAGCATTAGGATCAGGTCTTCCCAGCAGCCTCACAGGCTTTCAAAGGCATGAGGACAGGTGAGATAAAGATGTTGGGTACATCCTCCCTGCTGAATGGCACTTAACAACTGGGCATAAGTGCACTTGAGCAATTCAGGACAAAAAGGGGAGTTACCCCTCTATAGGTAATTTGTGCTAGCCAGCAGGCAACTTCCACAGTGCAACCCTCATCACAGTGCAGGGGTCTTTGGCAAAGCAGGGAGTGCACTTCTAGCCCTGTGTAAGCCAAGAAGATATTGGAAAGGAAAAAAAGAGAGTCTCTGCTGTGCACTAAGTGCTCTTGAAGAGAGGTATAGCCAAAATAATCTAGATGCTTTAGAAACCCCAACATACACAAGTCAATTTAGGAATCCTAAGCAGAACAGCACTGGAACGTGGCTGTCATTTTAAAACCAGCCTTCATGTGTCAAAGACCATTCTAGTTCAGGGAGCATTCAGTCAGCTCCAACTTCTGCACAACAGGTCTGTTCAGAACTCATTAGCCTGAACAGCCACACCATGCAAGACAGAAGCTTCTTTCTCGTGTGCCTCAGCTATACTATCATTCATTCTTGGGGTTATCCCAATAAAAATGAGTGCAGTGAAAAGGGATGTTCAGGTTGTAGCTGTGTAACTTTAACAGCTGTCTTATCAGGGAAGCCAACAAGCTTGCAGGTGGGGGATACTGAAAACTTATAAAATATATGGGAGAATAGAGACCTTTCTGCCAGTCAGCTTGATGGAGCTAAAAAGGGGAAACAACAGAAGAAGTTCCTTATTACACTGCATATCAAAAATTCATTGAACAGGAAGCCTGGAGGCAGGGCAGACCTCAACACCCAATGCACTATGGATGCATGTGCACTGAAGGCAAGGAAGTATGCTTTCTCTCTTTTCTAGAGCTCCATGAAAACACTTATCTCCTTTCACTCAGTGCAAGTCAAAAAGGTCTGTTTCTTTCTGCACTCCTACACTACTGTAGTGCTCAGAAAAGTCTTTATTCATCCTTGTTTATTTTTTAGAAAATCCCTACAGATCTAGATGTTTAAATGAAGCATTAGTTACATGGAATATGTGCCTTTAAAGTCCAGAAGCTGCTGGATATACTGCAAAGGTGGGTTGGGGCCAGGAGTGACCCAGTGACCTCTGCAGGAGATGCTGGTATGGCTGTGAGGCACTGGTGGGGCAGCAGCAATCATGATCCAACCTTCTCAACATAATTGGCAGGATAGAGTCCAACTTGACCAGTGAGAAGTCGGCCTTTGCACCAGCCCTGCTCATCTTCCTCACTAATCTTCATTAGTTCTTCACCTAAAAGTAAGAACAGTCATTAGGAGGCAGCCTTGAGAAAGGTAGCATGGCATTTTACCCACCTAAGATGACTTTATAAAAAACAAGACTATTGGTCTCAATCATCACACTCTTCTCCCCTTATCATAATGCAGTTTAATCAAAGCCAGAATCACTGATCTTTTCAGTATTTATACTCAGTACTATTACCTTGGCCAAGGAACTTAAACAGACCTTCACTTCTATTCAGCATCAGAAATCTTTTGGCCCTATAGTTCTGCCTGCTTTTCTCTCCCTAAGGAACATGCTTACAAACCAGAGTGATCAGACAGATCTGAGACATTTTTTTCTTAGTGGCTCCTCTGATAGGCAAGTGGGAAGGAAATTCAAGAAGCTGCTAAGCTCTGGCTGGTAGGACCCAAAATGTCTATTCCATGATGGAGTATCTGGTTTGGCCAGTAAGGCATGAAATCAATGGATTTCTCAGACTATGACCAGGAAAGACCTTTAACGTTCCCACATCAACTTTGGGAGGGGCAGAAAGATCCCCTCCTCAACCAACAGAAGGTCATACTTCTGCCAGAGAGGGAGGTCTGACTGCATCAATGGGCACATCCCACATTGGCAGAGTCTCAGAAAGTCACTGCTGTTCCTTAATGGTATGTGTTGCTCAGAGCTGATTCAAAAAGGAGATGACTACAGCTAACAAGTCATACCCCATTTCATCTGCTGAGTGGAAAGAAAGAACAAAGTCAAGTTCTAGAGCACCCATACTGCAGGATATTTTAAAGCAACAAGTTAATGTTAGAAAGTTTACTAGTATGGTAACACTGCAGCACAGATATTGGCCTCAGGCACAAGGCCCTGCTACAGAAGGACTTCAGTGACTTCCAGTGGGTGTGTTTTGGAGAGCTACAGCACAAGACACCATGTAAAACTCAAAACAAGCAAGATCAGAGACACTCCCAAGATCATGATGTCCACTTGAAGATGAGAGGAGGGCACATGAAAACAAATTTAACTAAAGGAAGAAAAGGGGACAGGTCTGTTTGCTCCAGCGCTCAGTCCTCTGCTGCAGGCCAGGATCTCCATTTATGAGATACCCATTTGTATACCAACGGTTTGCATAGCTGTTTTTTGCCAGCTGACCTCTGCCTTCAGTAGTACATGTCAGTCATGTGAGCTTCTCCCGAAATATCTATCTTCTCATTATTTGAAAAGACAATCCAGAACAGCCAGGTAATTTTTATATCAATGGTGCAAGGGAGAAACATTTAATAAAGGTTCAAGACACAATTCAGAATAAAGGCCCTAAGAAGAGGCAGGGGTCTGTTCTCCCTGCACTCTGACCAAGGCCTAGGCAGTCTCTTGCCATGTGGCCTCACTACCTTGTGGTCTAGAAAAAGCTGGATTTCCCACTGTGTCATCCACCTCGAAGGACCTGGCAGTGGTCAGACCAAGGGAAGAATAAAGGTCAGTTTCCAAGTGGACATCCAATTCTTACAGAGTGTTGCAATCATTCATTGAGCCCAAGTGAGGACAGAGGAAGGTTAGTAAGAGATTGATGCTTCTGTACCTGCTTTAAAGCTCAGCTCATCAGCCTCCTGTCCCGTGTAATCATAGAGTGCTCGTACCCGCACACCTGGTACCTTTAGGTCTTCCTCATGCCCATTGGCATCCAGGCACTTCTTGGGAGTGTCCTCATCTGACCACTCTGAAATGTCTTCCTTCCCTCCGCTGTGTGTGGAAGGTGAGAGGGGACAAGATGGTTGTTAGTGGATTGATCTTTCACCAACCTCCTCCTGAATCATGCACCACCCTGACTCCCCCTGAGACTGCTACAGGACAGGGTGCAAGAGGCCCAAAAGTCAAGCAAGGGCAATCAGGGAAGAGAGATCCCAGGAGATAATAGATTTTGTTGAGAGCACCCTAGCATTAGAACCCTGAGGGTCAGGAGGATAACTCACTGTCAAAGTATTTTTACACACACACACTGTTCATGACCTCCTCCTAGTCTAGCAGACCTTCTTATACAAGGAAGGCCAGTCCTAACTGGACAGCCCAGCTGCATCCAGAGTTATTCCAGCCAAGAATAAGACAGAGAGGAAAAGCTGTGTTTTGCATCCTCATGAGATGTCTGGAATTATGTTTTCCAAGTCAGGGACAAGAGCAGAGGGGAAGAGCAGCAGAGAACAGACACCTGGAACCCAAAAAACCCTGCAGAGGCTATGTTCCATACTAACTTCACATGGGTTGGTGCCTTCAGGGTGTCATAGAAGAGACTGTTCTGCTCCTCTTGATAGGAAAACCTGTAGATTGGCAAATAGGGCCCTTGAATCCAATTAACTGTGAAATACAGCAGTGGCCTTGAAAAATCTCTATATCCCCATTCTTCTCTGCTCAGTTCACTTCTTCTCTGCTCAGCCAGAGTCTACCTTTTAAATCAGGACAGCTACTGTAACAGTAGTTTGAGTCTGTTCTGCTTCTCCCTATTCTCCAGGCTTGCCTCCTGGCAAGGGAAGCAGCTATACTCAAACTTGTCAGGTACTGCTCGGCACCATACCAGGGAAAAACAATAAGAATTTGTTACCTTCATTTAGGAAACCACACAACCCCCAACTTTTCTCACCCTGTCTGGGAGGAAGAACTGGGGAAATGCATGCCAGAATCAGACAGCACTAGCCAGATTGGGCTAAATCTTTTCACTAGAAGGATCTTCACCAGGAAAGAGGCAGAATGTGCTAGACAAAAAATCCCAACAAAACAAACCCAAAACCAAACAGCTACCCTAAACAGCATTTTCTACATGGCCTCTTCCAGAGTGCCACAGGTAAGGCCGTGGGCAAGAGACAGGAAATTAAAGAAGAGATTACTCTTATCAACCCAACTCATTCATGACCCTAGGCAGGACTGTACTTTTCCTAACATGATGTATCCCAGAATTCAGCCTTTACCTTGTCTGCAGAGGGGTCTGTGAGACAAGACCATCTCGTGCAGGCAAAATGCTGGTCAGTGTGACATCATCAGCCATCTTGCCACTCTTCTCCTTCTTGGTGATTTGCCTCTGTGTTTCAAGGGACCATTCCTGTCCAGGGAAAACCAGTAATACCATCAAAGCCACTCAGATAGAAACACTCTGCATCTTTTCTACCCAATACAGAACAACAGAAGACCAGGTTGTACTTCAGTAGCAGCTGAAGTGGTCAGCTCAACAGCCTTGCTGGCATAGCAGGCTCATTTCTGTTGAATCCCAAGGTGCAACATGAGAGGCTGTGAGAAAATCATCACAGAGAGCTGTGCCACGGTCCTGAGCACCACCTCCTGTTCTCTGACCCTGCAGCTTGATGGCTGGAGTATAGCTTGGCAGCCTGTGTGTGCCCCTTTGGGCAGCAGACAGCTTGCAACACAGCAATTTCAGAAGAGCCTAACATCCTGAGCCTGCTGAGCAAAGACATGGTCTTTCCAACACAAGACTAGCAATGGGCAGTTTCAGCTGAGCAGCTAATTGTTTGGAAATAGCATTACCAGAGTCTAGAATGCGACCCCACCTCAAACTGAGGCCAATTCATCGCCATGCCCGGTCCATGAGTGTTGCGCCACCACTTCAGGTCCTCCTGGTTGTCTGCAGCCATGATGACTTGGTGGAGATCCCGATACAATGCATGAAAGCTGCAACCAGAACAGACAGAACCACCAGTAATCAAATCCTTCAGCACTTCCCAAAAGTCAAGTAGGAAGGAAGAGATTAACCTCATGCACAATTACATAGCATCCTCAATCCCACAGGATTGAGCATCACCTATTCAGCCCTAGGAAAACACAGCCTCCCTTTCTGGAGAGTCAGCCTGGCAAACGGGACGGGCTTGTTTGGTGTGGCAGTGCCTAACAAGTGCCATCACAGCTCATTAAGTGAGCACTGAAATAACTTGGCACACTCTCACACATGGACAGGGAAGTGGCTCAGATTTGTTGTCTATACCATAGAAGGGGCAGAGAAGATTTTTGGCTGCGCCTGTTACCCCTGTGTAATGTCTGCTTAGGGCAACTCGTGGGCATTACTTCACAAAAGGTCTCTCTACTAAGGGCAAAACAGGAATGGAATAACCATCAATACCAGACGGCACAGAGTTACTACATTCCTTAGTCTGGCATTACATACATAGCTACATGAAGCTTTTCATAGGATAGAAGTACACACACAAGACAGTACTGGAGAGTAGTGAAAAAGGAAGGGTTCAAAGGCAGAAAATCCTCTCTGGGGAGCATGGTGCTGCCTACAATCACAGACCCCAGCACCGGTCACTCTACAGAGACCAAATGCCAATTCTAATATACACTTCAAAGGGGAAGAAGTGAGATCTGCCTGATGCAAGCAGCTTCCAGACACCCCAGAACTGGCACCCCTCACCAGAGCCTAAGCACTCCAGGCTGGCAGGATTCCCCTCTGCATCGGGGCCAGTACCTTTCACTGGTGGAGAGGTTGAGATGCTGGTGCAGATTCAGAAGCATCTCCTTGAAGAAGCACAATCGCTTGCGCTCTGCCTCCTGACAGCCCTCAAACACTTGCTCCATGTCCTCCATGTAGCGGGGATTGTAGCGATTCAATTCTTCCAGCATCTTCTCATACTGATCCTTGCACTGTAGCAGGAACACAGCAATGGTGAGATGTGTTGCCCCGATGGCAAAGAAGTAACAACCCTCCCTACTCTGGCTTGGGACTGGTAAGTTTTTCCCCCCTGCACTGTGGAAAAAATACACCAAAGAATTAAGAAAGCCCACAGCTGATGTGCCAGTCCATTGCTCTCCTAATATTCTTGGAAGTTCCCTGTTTTTCCTTACTACTCTCTTTCATACAGGACTTTCCACACTTTCCCTCTTGTGGAGAGACAAATGAGGTATTTTTGGTAGCCAGGTCTTCAGCTCTACAGGTTCCACTCCCTGCACCAAATCCCCTACACTTTTTTTTCCTTTTTTATTTAAATTCATGTATAAATTAGGATCTTGCATAAGTCCAAAGACCAAGATCTTAGTTACTGAAGTCTCAGTCTAGCTCACTAAAACCTCAGATGATGGGATTTCACATCTTACAGGCTTCAGCTGAGTAATTTCACAGAGGGACATTGCCACCAATGCTTTTCCTTGAAAGGAGTGTCCTTGTGACCCCCATCCATAGAGCACACACACCTTTTCAGCCTCCTGAGTGCACTTCTCTACACGCTCCTGCAACTTGCGCATCTGCTCCTGTGAGACAGACGAGTCTGCCTTGGCATGGTTCTCCCTTGTATGGGCTGTTTTCTCCTCCTTCCGGGCTGCATGATAGTTTTTCTTAGAAGTCTCCACCTGCAGGAGAAGGGATGCAGAAAAAGCTGTGATCCTGCACACACTGATCCTCCAATACTCAGAGGAGGCATGTTAACATTTGTTAGAGTCTGCAGCAACCTAACAGGAATGCCAGTTCAACATTTAGTAAACAATGCTTCAGTGGCAAGTGGTACCTTCAAATGATCTCTTTTTCAGTGCTCACCTGCTGTGCAGGAATACAAAACCTGTTACCAAAGTCTTCCCATATGGGAAGGAAGTTATTAAACCACAAGAACATGAGATCCTTGAGATCCTTCTCTGGAATTGTCTGCTACTCTGGCTAACCTAGTTTGTTGCCCAGTGGCTCTTGAAATCAGGCAGCCAGCTCAACTACCCTTATCTCTCTTTCCCCATTCACACTTTGCTTACATCTTTCATCTTCTTCACCCAGGGTTTCTGGGCTTTGCGGAACCCATCCTCTGCATCCTTTGTTTCCTTGAAGCCTCCAATCATCTGCTTGTGGTAGGCCTCCTTCTGCCAGGCCTTGATCTTATCGGAATCTTCACCAGCTAGGTGGTTCCGGACAGCCAAGTGAATTTCACTCAGTTTGTCTGCAGCTGTCAGGAAGGCATGCCAGGCCTTTTCCAGAGTACCATACTGCGGACCTGCAGGAACAAGCACCGGAGACTCTTATACCTACTGCCCCCAGAAGGGAATGCAAAATCTCTTCCTCTTACATCTAGCAGTATGGAGTCACTTCCCCATCCAACAAGTCAGCACTGACTGGTCTCCACAGTTCCACCAGGCAGCATCTAGACTGGCTGTTAGAGCTGGATGAGATGGGCATTTCTTTGGGCAGCTTCAACTGTCCCAGACAGTGCCTGCTAGGAGAAGGGCTCTGTAGAAAAAAATCTCTTCCCAAATCTGGCTCAGGCTTCAGAGCAGAGAGCAGCACAGAACAGAGGCTATGCTTCTGTTCCACAGACCAGCAGGTCCTTTGGGACATCTGTCCCATTGTCTCCTGTTACTTTGTGAGACACTATCAGTTTGAACACACTGCCACTAAATCACAGCGTTAGTAGTTATTCTAAGACTGGAGGAGAAGACAGCTAAGACATCCTTAAAGGGGGTATCTCCAGCTTGATTTAAGACATGGACTGCCCAAGGACTTGCCAAACTAAGCACAAAGTGTTTTTTTATTTTTAATAACCATGCACATGGCAAGAGAACATATCTCCAAGTGAATCACAGAACTGACTCAAAAATAGGCAAATACACAAAAAAGACACCCAAGAAAGTTACCCCCCTTCCAGGGGAAGGGAAGCCTGTCCCTCAAGGAAGCAATGTCACCTCAGTAAAAGACAGCACTCAAAGACGGGAATGCAATGACTGCTTCCTGTTCCCAGTCTGATATGCCAACTTTACCTCTCTCCACATTGGTCCTCCACTTACGGGACCATTCTGTGAGCTGCTGGGCATAGTTCTTCTCTATCTTGGCTCGCTCCTGGAAGCAGGAGATAAGGTCATTGCAGAGCCGGTAGCCATCATCCACACGTTTCACTGTCCGCTTGTAGTTCCCAGCCTGCAAGGTCACACAGCATTATCCTTTAGACCACACTGACTTTCACATTGCTACAATACATGCAAGAGCAGGTCCATCATTGCACGGGGAGGGAACATGGGTCCTTGTGAAGCATCTGGGCTCAGACCCTCCTCTGGCAGTCTCAGGCAGAAACAGCACTGGAGGGAAGAAGCTGAGATGCTTTGCTTGCTTCTCTCACAGCTCAGATCAATGTCAGCTGAACAAGGAACTCTCATTCCACAGTATCTATGGAAGAAAGACTCACTACTCCCTGCAGTAACACACCGCATGGCACTGAACCTTCCCACAGCTCCTCCCTTCCACTCCTCAAGGGCAACATGTCACCACAGACCTGGAACTCAACCCAATTCCACCAGTGGGTGGTAAGATGACACTCCTACCTCCCTCACATTCCAATTATCCTTCCTTACCTCCCAGAAACTGCCCCCAGGAGCCTCCCCGCCAGCATCATCTTCTGATGACATCACCCTTTTTTTCTTGCAGCAGAGAATGTTTGCAGATTTCAGTTAACCTGAGAAGAGAGAAAAGTGATTTCCATCATAGCACTGGCTGAGCCTTTGCAGACAGCATAGTTCTCCATGGCTCTTGGAGCTGGAGGAGCCCAAGTTGCTGCCCTTCAGTCAAGCAGTGTCATCAGTGCCACTCTAGCTGCAGATGGCAAGGTCCAGCAAAGAAGCCCACGGCTGAACTGGCTCCTCCCTCCCTGCAGACAAGAGGCCTCCTTGGCAGGCCTGTAACACATTGGGAAAGTTGTAGAAGACAATCTTGCCAGCCTTGGCTGTGCAGATACCAGACATGCTCATGAATCCAACACTCTTCAGCAGCACCAAATACTTCGGCAGAGATTCTGTTCTTAACCAAAGCCCTGGAGAGGGTAACAGAAACTGAGGTAGCTAAAGCTATTTAAAATCTGCCTTGAAAAACTTTATTTAAAGTCTTGTTCAATGGAGATGACTCCAGCTTCCCAGTATGACTCAGGATTACAGGATTACAACTGACTGGGGAAAACAAGGCTGAGCAGTCAGCAGGCAGGCATGTCTTGAATGGGGAGGAGCCCTATAAGCTGCTCACCAGCTGAACTGGGCTTGAGCAGAAGTACAGAAATGTGCTGGGGCATACCCAGCCAAACACAGCACAGCACAGTTACCCATCAGCACTGCTTCCCTAGAAACATCCCTGCACAGCTGCTCTGTTCACTACACTCACTGCATTCCGTTCAAAATCTAGATTGGAAGGTAAAAGGTTCCTGTCATTCTCTGCTGTCTTAGAACTTCTGCCCATTCCCCTGTGCTAGCCTGCACTGCCAGTTTGTTCCTGATGTGGTATGGAGCCATGAATTCCTTGGGGAGAGGTTCAGGGCTGTTCTTGTGCAAGAGTGAGAGAAGGAGTAACAGGACCCAAGCGCAGTCACTTGCTGACAAACCCAGCTCTTTTCAGACGAGCCCAGGTTAATGCAGCATGCATGGCCTTTGCTGCCACTTCTCCTCTTGCACATTCCTAGTTATAAAAAGCTTCCCTCACACCCCAGAGAGGTATCTGCTCATTCTGCCAGCCCACAGAGCACACAGCAGAGAAGATCAGGTCAAGAGTCCACATCTCCCACCTCACGCAAATCCTTCTTGGTGGCGTGAGCCGCACAGTGAAGCGCCCCAACCCAGACTTCAGGAATTTCCCACATTTGGCTATGTTTGCCCAGTGTCATCCCATGGAGTGTGTCAGAAGTGTATTAGTGCTGTTCCTCTAGCCTTCTTCAGAAAGCTGGAAATGCTGAATTCCAGTCACTGAAGCAAGTTGTTAAATGGGATATGACATCCAGGTACACAAACCTTGAAAAATTAATTCCTCCACCATGCCATCAGCTGTCCCTGTCCTCCCTCCCTACATCTGTCATCTGACTGCAAAGCCATCTTACAACCTCCAGGGCATAGAACTCTACTCCTGGCCCCAGTAACTACATACCTGAAAGCTGAAAGCAAGATGCTGCCACAGAGGAGCAGTGGGAAGCTGGCAAGTGTGCCTCAAGCTCTTCAGGCTCTGAAAAAAGACTGGAGGAGACACGAGATGGACACAGTCAGACACTCCTTTGCAGGGATGATGCCTGTTCTGATGCACACAAAGGGGTGTCCCTTTTCTACCAGCTACTTAGGAGGGGCACCCTCTGATATAGCAGCTGCACCCACTGTGCCTCCCGAGATGCCATGTTCCAGCACGTAGGAGAGATGCCAAATCCTTGTGTCACAAGATCTAGCCCCAGAGAGAGTTAAAATAGAAACACTGGGGTGGCTGACAGCACTGTGCAGGAAAGGTAGCATCACAACAGCTGAGCACAGGGAATGGCTTGGGCCAGAAAGACCTAAAATAAGCACCCAGGCACCCCACATGGGGCCTTGCTCCCCCTCGCTGGACAGTGTCCAGTTTAGCAAACCCCACTGCCTGCATGCCCTTGCTGCATACACTTTTATACAAAGCTGCCTTTGGAACAAAGAGAGAAGGACACACACACACAGTCTCTTCTACTAAAGACAAAGATTTATACACAAGTCAAAGAACTTGATAACTCTACATAAAGGAAAAAAGAAAAAGCCACCAAAAAGCATGTTCTGATCTGCAGTTCCTTTAGTACAAGAGCACCTAGCACTGCACTGGTAGAATGTGGCCCTCTAGCAGGAGAGCTTTTTTGTCCCTTGCTTCTGTAAGCTGTTCCCATCTCATTCTCAGAAATACTTTATTTTGCTATATGGTACAGGTAATAGTCATCAGCCTTCCACAGAGCAAAGAGAAGTAAAAGGTCTGCAGAAGCTAAGAAAAGCCAGGGCAGAACAAGATATTTTTGCTTCTCTCACATTTACATCCCTGGGGATTTACCTCAATCTAAAAAGTTTATTTAATAAAAAAAAAACCAGACAAAAATAACAAAAAACCTCAACTACAGACAAACAAACAAAAAAAAAAATCCCTTCTCAGTCATCAGCATGCACTCAGCTGAGGCTAGAAGGTTAGGGCAGCTGAGAGTAGAAACTGCAAAACATGGAAGTGGGATCTTTAGCCAGATGGTAAGACCATTATTGAGAAGAAATGAAAGAAGGTAGGGAAACAGAAGGAAAGAAAGAAAAGCAAACTGGGTTTTTGCAAACTATTGACTTTTGGTGAGGAAGGGGAAGGCCAGAGGTTGAGGGTGAAGAGTTGTGACTCTGAGTCGTCCAGGTCACTGGATTAAAGGTTATGGCTTCCCTGTAGTCCCTGAAAAAACCAGACTAAACATTCCTAAAATTGCTATGATTAAAAAAAACCTTTGTGAAGGTATGTAAAAGTGTATTTAAAACCAATCCTTTCTTTCTCTTGATGAAGACATAGATCAATGATACATGACACATGAATGCTGTATCACTTTTTCCACGCTACTCCCCCATCCCCACTTTATCAGGAAGCAATGAATCACAAACATGCCTTCCATCTCTTCTTTCCTATTCAGGCTGACTACATGGCACTGTAATTTGGGGAGTAAATGTGGAAAGCTGTTGTATGGCAGTATGTTTGTTCATCTGAGGGACAGTCAGGCTAAGCAAACATCCCAAACTCTGAATCCATTCTTTCTGCAGTTTCCATGTTAGAATTTGAGTCACATCTGCTTGCTTTCTCAGGAGTCACAAACTCAAAATAAGCATATTCACTATCACTAACAGGCTCTGAAATATAATAGTAGCTGTGCTGGATCAGACTAAGGTTTATCATGGCCTCATAGCCTTTCTAGACAGCAGCCAAAAGGAGATACCTTCCCTCACTTTGACAACAGAGCGAGCATACATGATGCCTCCCTGTGTGCTCTCCAAGCCTCTAACCACTTGCTGACAGGAACTTCCCTGAGCTGGATGTGCCACCTATGAATGAGCACTCAACAGATTTCTCTTCCATTAATTTCTTCAACCTACTTTTGAATTCATATGATTTTGCAGCATCCGTAATATCATGTGCCAAAGCATGCCACAGCTTAAGGCTTTACTGTAGTCATCAGCACAGTAGCTGGGGGGAAAATACAATGAAGTGATATTTCTACAGACTCATCTCCATGACCTGAGTAAGCAGTCAGCTGAGTACATATTTCCATAGCAGTTGTAAAGCCTTTATAAAAATCCAGAAAAATCCAGCTTGGTAGAAGCAAAAAGGTCAAAGAACAAGAAGGACCCTTTCCTGCTGGCTTTTTCTGGACTTTACATACTTCATGAGCCCATGTCAGTCAGCAGATCAAATTGGATCTGCATGCAGACATAGGAAAGGTACTTAGTACTGCACAGAGGGGCTGAAAAGAACAGCTGCTGCTGTCACCCTGAGTGAGCCCTGGATGAGCAAGTAGATTGCCAGTCCACCCCTTCATGCCAATCTATTCCTGAAACACCACATGGTGTGAGCCACTAAGTGTTTCAGACCAGGGAAAACCCAAGTTTGACGGGAAAAGTAAATATATATGCCAAAGCCTGGACATTGTTTTACAGCAGAGTAAAGATGACAGGGATACCTCATGGACAGCCTGATTTAAGAGCCACCAAATGATTCAGGAGGGCTGGCAGAGCCTGTACAGTATGAGCAACGCAGCTGGAGTTATATTGGATTGACAGGAGTTTTGGAGTCCTGTATGTGGGCCAGTACCACACACACACGACTCCTCCTGATGCCACTGCCACCTATGCTAAGAGGAGGCTATCGAGCAAATCATATCTGCAGGGCAAAGGAATGTTGATGCCTACCTTCCCACCCTTGTTTATCAGCTCTCAGAGTTAAGAGCTACTTAAGACCTCACAGCAGCTCCTGCAAGATAAGGTCTCTGAAGAAGAGGGAAAGAGTGACTACATTGTCATTCATTTCACACCTCCAGAGGATTAATGGATAAAGGCATCACAGACACCACTACAACCAGCAACATCAGGCAAATCGAACCATGCAAATGACAGCTACAACTATTTCTGCTTGCTGTGTTAGAAAAGATACCTCCCTTCTTCTCCCACATACCTGCTCTCACTTAGGAGCCAACATAATTATTAGGCCACACCTGCTTTCAACCCCCTATTAAGTTATCAAAAAAATGCTTCTTGTTCTTTAGCTGCAGAAAGATGGAATGGCTCATGACTGTCTCACTGGTACTGAGCTCCACTCAGGAAAATACCTGAGGGCTCATTGTGATAGAGCTGTTTCTATGTTTAAGCCCTGTTGTTATTCTCACTCGTGATCCAGTCAGGGACGTGTCTCAGACCACAGATCTCTGCCCTCAGACCAAGGTGTCAGGCTAAAACATTCCCTTTCAAAAACATGTGAAATCCATTATGCATTGTAGGGTGTACCTTGTTGCTTCATGCTTTCACAGCATCTGTGCAACAGGGTCCTGATCCACAAAGAAAACTTGTAGATCCAAAAGTAATAATAGCTGTTGTCCATTGAAAGCTTTCCCTCAGGCAGGTAAACCACAGAAATTCTCTTCCATCTACACCACATTCCAGTACTTCCAGCCTCCAAATGCCCAAGGCACCACTTCTATGCATTGCTTGACTGCCTCCTGAGAGTCCTTATGAGCAACTGTTTTCCTGAGTTCCCCAAGATCAAACCTCCGAACTCTCCAAGGGATCAAAGGGCTGCAGTCCTGCAGGAATTCATCCACACAAACAAAGCTTGTATATTGCACCAGACAAGGCCTTCTGCTCAACTCCCCTTTCCCAACTACAACAGCAAATGCTGGATACAGACACATGGAGGAACAAATTGAATAACATTTATCTAGTAAGTGAGGCTTTGGTGAAGACACGTTTTTATTGTGGATCAATTTCTACATAGGTGCTAATGCCAAGCTAAGCAAAAGTTGTAATCAGTAATAGGTTGCTACTAACCAATTCCCACCTCAAGACAACTACCACCAGAAAGCAGGAATTCGATACTTTCTGCAACCAATTTGTTTGATTCCCTGGTCATTCTTCTGTACAGCACCACAAGGCATTATTTTCCCTCCAAAAACAGTGGCACTCTAGTATAGGTTGCAGATGAACGTTTCAATCTGAACAATCCAACTACACAAAATGGCAGCCCCTCCTTCCCTTACAGCATTAAATCCCTTTGTTTTTTCCTTCTAACTTGTCAGAATGAAACCAGAGAGCTGAAGCCAGGAGGTTCCACGTCACTCCAGCAGTGTAACAAACTCAATTGCTGTTGGTACAGCAGAGCTAGGAAGGCCCCCAACAGAGAGAATGAAATGGGGCATGGGACAGGGTGTCCTTTCCAGACTCCCCAGCTCTGGAACTGCACATCCAGTAGCTCTGCACCAGTAACTGGGATGATGTGCAGTAATGTCCTCTCCACTGCCACTATGTAGGCAGTCTGGTATTTATAGGCATACACTCACCTTTCTGAAGAGGGGACAGTTCTTGTCCACTGCTAGAAAGAATGCCAAGTAACACAAAGATCCCCCAAAAATTCCCTTAGAGGTATTTATCTTATTGCAGTGTCACGCCCTCAGCAGTCACCTGACTGGGAAAGGGACTAAGCCAGTGTTTCCCAGCCTCTCCCGAAGGACTGAAGCCTGCCAGAGCTGTCTAATACAGTTTCAAGAAGATTTCAGCTCATTTCTCCAGCCAGGGAAAGGTCAGAGAGACAGCAGGCAGAACAGTAACTACACACAGAGGTCACTTACAGAAGCCCATCTCCCAGCCCATGATTCTCTGGAGATCATGTGGCTGTCCACTAGCAAAATTCTCAATGATTACACCAAAATACTAAAACACAGCCAAGATTGAAGAGCTGACCCCCTGAGTCCAGACCACAGCTTCTTTAGCTTAGTCTTCACATTCAGATCAAGTTAATGTACTGATGACAGGCATTCCCCATGTGCCACCCCAAGCTGTTTTCAAAGTGCTCATGCAGAACTCAATCCTTTCTACTATTAGCTATTCCCTGTCAGCAGCCAAGGCTACAGGACAGGCTTCTACTAATACACTGCTGCTGATCTAGGGGTTAAGATTCCTGGCTGACATAGCTTTACCAGACAGAAACTGTTTTACCAAGAAAAATTAAAAAATCTGCTTTTATTTCCAATATGATGTAGAAGATCTTTAATATTACAGGAACACAGATCTATTCTGGTTAACATGACAGTATGAGACAATGTTAGTGAAGGAATGTAGTGGGCTATCAAGGTAAATGTCGCATTTTTTTCCAGTTGTTCTTTTTATTAAAAAAAAAAATCACAATCTCAAATACAGAGCTGAAGGAGGGAAGAAGCCAGCAGCAAACCATTGTGTACCATACTCAAACAGGGCAATAGGCTATGTTAATTTTTATTCCAAATGGTTGCTGGTATAACTTAAACATGTATGTTGTATCTATATATTTTGCAGCTGCAGCTGACAGCTTAGTAAGAAGCCACACATACAAGTTACCTGGAACAGCACTACCCTTGCTGCTTTCTTAGACCTGTTAACAGCATGATTCCTGTTCCACTCCTTAGTCACAGCATGCCCACTTTCCAGCTCTCACACTCCCTCTCTTACCACTCTCTCGGTGCAATGGTTTAACCCAGGCAGATATGGAGAACCTGTAATTGCTGCTGTCCCACTCCCTGGCCTCTGCACTTGTTTGCTTCTACGCTGGATATTTCCCAGGGTACTTCCCACCCTGCTGCATCAGTCTCTGCAAGCAAACACCAAACACATGCACCTCCCTTTTCATCAGATAGGACCCCAAACAACTGAAAGTTCTTTCTTCCTAAATCACTGATAAACAGGTGCTTAAAGCTCTAGTAAAAGCTAGTATATCCCTCCTCAGCAGTCTCAATCCACACTGAATGCAAACATTTTCCAGGATTTAATCTACATCTTACCTGGTAATGGTCTTTTCTGCATTTATTAACTGGTAAGATCAATAGTCCATTCTGTAACACAGTTGCCTGGAACTTTTAAGTAAAGACAAGTTATTGCAGTAGCAGGTTGGACCAGTCTATCCTCTCCAACTAGGCTTGGAATAAGAAGTTTGGTTTGTTTGGATCTTTACATGAACAACACTTATCCAAACAGAATAAAATGCCCTGGACTCATCTAACCCTGAGCAAAGAAGGCAGAAGCAATAGGAAGTGGTGAGCAGGGGTGTTTCCTGTGGTTGTGGATGGGAAGTGGGAAGGGGGATGAACTCCAGTAAGTTCCTGCCACTGGAATATTCTCCTGTGATTGAATCACCTTGCAATGCCAAGAGCAGGGATCAAGTTTACATGAATGCATTAGAAGTCCTAAGGAAGCAGATTGCACTCAATGCAATCCCACTTTGTGGGTGCCACAAGCCAGTTGGCTCCATTCTAACAATGAGCTTCTGGTGGTTTCTTGCTTCACTAGACTGCAAAGCAGTTAGAAATCTCCAGCCTTCTCTCCTACCTTCTCCCACTTGGAAGCCACAGTGAGTTTTTAACTCATTTGTAGTTCTGGAGCCTTCTGGGTTTCCTTTACCAACAGTTGTATTTTCCACTGGCTGCTTTTTGGAAAAGGGGAATGGGAAATAAGAGTTGGAAGAAATTTGTCCTTCAGACCAAATGTGTGACAATCATGGTAAATTATTTCAAAGTACTGCATTTCTTTATCTATGGCTGCATCAAATAGGTTTCTGGTTTTACATGGTAAAAGCTGATTTACTAGAACTGCTTATTATGTGAATACTTTCCTTCCAAATATTCCTATAATGGAGACAAAAACATTGAAGATCATCCTCAAGGCATTTCTGAAGTTCATCCAGTTCCCTGAAGAGTTTTGAGTCCCAAACAGTCAGTAGAAGGGAGTGCAACCAACTCCTTGACTTGAGAGCTGAGTAAGATAAAACTGAGTGCCAGGGCATCTCTCATGGTAAAGAAGAATGAGGTTAAAGCATCATACCCATTGCTTCTGTTCCAGGTGTCACCAGTTCCTCCACTTTGACAGCAAGGCTCTTTTTTCACCTTTTGTTACCAGAGCTAGGTTTATTCTGCAGGAAAATCTAAACTGCATAAAAACAACTGCAACTTAAGGCAGATTTCAATACCATAAGAACTGGAAGGACTGCAGAGTAGCTTTTACACAGAGTCATTTTGCATTTTTTATGGGACCAGATGTGAAAAGAATGCATCCTTTGCTCTGTGGACTGGGGAGAACTTATATTCCCTTTGTAGCATCTCCTGGTTCAAGAAGAGTTTGGCAGATCAGCCACTTGGGAGGTACTCCACTTCTAAACATATTCATACACCTTTCTGACAGATTTCCCAGAGATATAGGTAACAAGGTTGAAGTAGGAAAGCCATAAGGAACTGGCCTGCTCTGTGGAGATTCATACTTCATTGAATATTAGAATGGTTTGGGTTGGAAGGGACAACAAAGATCATCTAGTTCCATGCCCATCTCCATGGGCTTGGATGCCACCCATTAGACCAGGTTGTTCAAAACTCCATCCAACCTGGCCTTGAACACTACCAGGGATGGGGCATCCACAACTTCTCTGGGCAACCTGTTCTAGCAACACTTTAAGAATTTCTTCATAACATCTAATCTAAATCTCTCCTCTACTTTAAAAGCATTCCCCCTTGTCTGATCACCATCTGCCCATGCAAAAAGTTGGTCTCCCTCCTTACATAAGCTCCTTTTAAGTACTGAAAGGCTGAAATTCTTCTACTGAAAGGCCACAAATACTTCACACATTCTTCTTGAAGTTCATTGCCCTGCATGTCATGGAGCAGCTTTTATCTACTTTCATAGTATCTGCACAGAATCTGCTCCTCAGTATCAGTAGTGCCTCTTAAAATAAGTTTTTGGATCTCAGGCTAAAAAACAGAACGGTTAACACTTCAGAACAGAACTATTAACACTTCATATCCTAAATTTTATTCAGAATACTTTAAGAGAACACAGGCAAACAGGGCAGTCAGCCCAAAGTGCACACGTGACAGGATAGATTTTAATGTTCAGCATCACTGGAATGTCAGTTGCTTTCTCAGTCCACTGCCCAAAGGAATGATTTCAGTTTCTGGTCCTCAAGATTCAGCCTGACATGTGAGGAAAGAACACTGGAAGGCTTTTTAAAAAAACCACAAGCACAACAAAGCAATCCAGTGGGCTTTATTCCCCTGCAAGGCTTCCTGAAGCAGCTCAAAACCCTAGCTGCTTGCTTGCATTGGAGTAGAAGCCTGCTGGAGTCAACAGCAAGGTTTCCCATGGGTTACCATAGCTCACCAGTCCTTGTCCAAGGCAGAGCTGACTGAAAACATCAAGAAGCAGAAGTAAATACTTTCAATCATTCAAGGGGTCAAATGTGCTACATCTTCTCTCAATCATCCATGAAAGCTTCTTGCCCTTGTCAGAAAAAGCAAGGCCACTTGAGAGCTCTGCACAGCAGCACTGCCGCTGGGAGAGGTTTGGCTCAGCAGCAGGGGTACTGTACTGAGGGATGGCAGAAGTTACTACCAACAGCAAATCACCTGTGGGTGACTGAAAGGACTATGTCCCTGAGAGCCCAGGAGGCAAGTACTGTGTCTTCCTGCAAACAGGAGAGACACAGTTTGGGCGAGCTCACAGCAGGGACAGGCCTGAGGAGGCTGAAGGCTTGCCAGCACTGTTACTTGTGGCTTGCCTGCAGCAATTCTAACTCCTCTAGCCTGGAAAAACTTAGTTGCAATAAATAGAGTCCTACCACAGTCACCTATTAAGAGAGCATAAAATCCCATACAAACCTAATGCCTCTGGATCCAGGCCCCCGGTACCATGGAGATCTCTCACATGCCTTTTCAACAAACTACGGTGCCCAGTGGCAATCACTAGATTTAACACACAAATTCCAACTATCCCAAGTCTGAAAGGCTCATTCCCATCGTCCCATTCACAGCAAGGAGAAACCAGTGAAGGCCCAAATGTGATTAGGATGCCAGTCACATTTACTGCCTTATAGCAGCACCCAGCTACTGGAGACTAATGTACCATTACTGAAACAAAGCTGGGTGATTACAGCACAGGATGCACCGGGTTCTTTGCACAACATTTTCCTTTGTGCTGCTGGAAAAACTTGTGCCCAAACAGTCAAGAATGCATTTTGATGTTAAATTACAGCGATCACCATGCTGCAGGGTAGTGGCAAAAAGCGACCACTTGAACAGCTTCTTAACTGCTTCAAGGATGCCAAGCTCTTTTTTAATTCTTCAAAGAGCAAAATTCTTTGTGAAAACTTCCAGATACAGCAGTCACTGTTTTCTGACCCATCCACTGAAGTCTTAGACTAAATATTAAGGGTTTTTTAAAATCTATCTGTCACAGTTGCCTCTCACAGAGTACCCTCTACACCCATTGCACTGAGTAACTAGTGATAAAACAGCTTGCCTGATCACAAAGTCTGTTTTAAAAAGATAAGAGCTCCTTAAAGGGCTTAAACAGCTCTTGTATTGTTCAGGCATTTCCCCATGAACTCTCAAGAGCAGCCCAAATTCACAGATCACTGATCAGCTGATGGCAAAAATAGAGGCAGTTTATTAATGCTCTCTGATCAAGAGTATAGCTTTTTCCACTCAGGCTATAAGCA
Source organism: Zonotrichia leucophrys gambelii (assembly GCF_028769735.1). Taxonomy (NCBI): domain Eukaryota; kingdom Metazoa; phylum Chordata; class Aves; order Passeriformes; family Passerellidae; genus Zonotrichia; species Zonotrichia leucophrys. The sequence goes on from NC_088175.1 coordinate 34,014,296, forward strand.
GATACTTTTAGCTTTTGTTCAATCCCTGGATGCTAGCCATGACACAGACCAACCAGTTCAAACAGCAACTGAATAATCACCAGCCCTTGAGATGGCCAGAATAAAGAATATACAGTGTTTGCCCTACTTGCTGATTTCATGAGTTCTGACACAACTCCCCGTTGTGGTGGTAGAGGCATTCTTACAGCTTTGCATCTCCTAAGAAGTCCCATTATTGTATTACTGTATATATATATATATTATATTACATAATCATATTATGTATGTATATATATATTACATAATATACATGTATATATATTATTGCATTACTGATATATATATGCATGCATGTGTGTAAATATACATTGATTCTCTGATACATAATTATTTTCTTTTTCTTGTAAATTTATGAGCATCCAGGGAAAGCCCAGAAGATTCAGGCTAGGTCTTGTAAAATCCACAAAAACCTAAAATAACTAAAACCACCAATCATTATCCTGTGAAGAAATTAATTTGGGTCCATAAAATTTTCAGGCTTTTATGACTCGGTTACACACATGGTCTGCCAGTGACCTGCAGCATTTTGGTGCAGCCCAGCCACACACAAGCCTATTCACTTGTTGACATTTGATAATAGAGTTCCAGGTGGGCAGTTGTTCTCACCCATACACATAGGTGATACACTCAGGTTACTGCTTTTTTCAGCCTGAGAAGAAGACAGTCTTCACCTGAACAAGTGCAGGCAAGCCAGAGAAGCTCAAACACACAGATCAGAAGAAAAAAATTAAAAAGCCAGTAAAGCAATACAATGGACCAGGCACAAAACAGGGAAGGCAGCAGGCAGCTGATCAAGCTCACACATTCATTCTGTTCCAAGCTGCAACTGTAAGGACAATCTAGTAAATATTTTAGAGAACTTCTAGAGAAATACCATTAATTACACAAAACACTATCAAAGCAGACTCCATCTCACACAAAGCACATTGTGGACTTCGGGGAAAGGTGAATCCTTGCATGAAAGAATGTGCCCAGTTACACAACTCACGGGGAGAAGCTCCACTTTGACTCCACCCAAAGACCAGCTCACACCTGGAGCATGGAGTATCGGGACCCTGTCATTTTAGCCCACACACTGCAGTTGTGCATTCTGCTCTCATTGCTTCCCGGGAATGACTTGAGTCACCCACTGTAAGGCTTAGTGACACTTCAACGTCAGGGTGGAGTGGGAGGCTCTGCTTGGGTTTTGTACTGCAATCAATTACCCTCGTATCAGAAATTCCTTTGTGCGAATTAGACCGGCAGCTGATTTGAAGGAGAGAGAAGTTCACTTCCAGTTTCAGGAAACAGGGAGCACCAGTTCTATAAGGTGGGTCAAAGAGTGAACAAAAAGGCCAGACTACTTCCTAGGGCCAGGAACAAGTGTCTGGCGGTGGTCAGCTAACCTCGCCCGCCCCACCAAGCCTAAGCCTTCTTGCATACCTGAAGAACTGAAGCAAGGAAAGAACACATAGTTGGCACAGAAAGTGGTGGAACAGGTTAATGCGTTTGGGCCACGCTAGCTTCACTTATCGATAGCTTTGCAGAGACCGTGGAACCCTCCTCCCATGGCCAATGACAAATCAGACTGTCTTCTCAAGCGCTGGATATTCAGGCCCACTAATACCCTCCCTGTTTATCAGCTTTCTCCTGCCCTAGGCTGGAGAGGACACGGTAACCCCAGCAGCCTGCCAGGGGCCCGGTGACACAGCCACAGGCAGCACCCCTGGTGCCTGTTTCTCGCCCTCCCCTCCCTGCTGTCGGCAGCCAGAAGAGAGGAAGAGGACGAACAAGGACAGAACTGTCCCGTCTGCCGAACTTCTCCATTCAGCTGCCCGGAGTGCGGCTCACAGACCGCCAACAAGGACACCGGAGACAAGGGACTGCAGCCCCGCGAGCATGGGCCCCGGCGCGGCCCCTTTCCCAGGGGGTCCTGGGAAGCCGCTTTATCCCCACTCTCCACAGCGCTGCCAGCGCCCGCGGCTCCGGTTTCAGAGTGGGAAGCGGCTCTGCGCGGATCCGGCACAAAGAGGCCCCTGTCCCCGCGGCGGAGCGGGGGCGCGGGCTCCAGAGGGAGGGGGAGCCTCGGCAGCCCCCAGTGACGGGGCGGCGACAGCGGGCCGGCCCCGGGAGGCCGGCGGCAGGGCACCCGGCGGAGCTTAGGAACGCAAAGGGAGCGAAACTCTGGCAAGGGACCGCAGCCCTGCCGCCCTTCCCAGCCCCGCGCGCCGTCGCTCCCGCACCTACCGGGGGTCTCCGCTGCGCCTCCAGACGAACCGCACCGAGCCGCCTCCCAGTCCCCTCCTGCCCACAGCCAGCGCCCAGCCGGGTACCGCCTCCCCCACCCGCCCCCTTTCCATGAGGAAACTTTTCCCTCACAGTTGCCAGCGCGTCCCGAGACGCGCTGCCCGCCGCGGGAAGGCGGCGCCGGGACCAGGACGGGCTCCGCCGCCAGGACCCCCGGCACCCCACGGGGCACAGGACCGAAAGGCGCCGGGCCCGGGAGAGCGGAGCCCACAGCAACGACCCAGCCGCTTACCTCGCAGGCGGCGTGGCACGGCGGGACGCTCGGCGGGCAGCGGCCACCTGGGGGAGGGACGGGTTGAGCCCTCCCCCTATTTCAACCGCGGGACTCGGGGGTCCCGCCCCGCCTCCAGCAGCGCCCGCGGGGCGGGCCCAGGCTCGGGCCGCTCCGATGGCAGCGGCGGGGTAGCTTCGGCGCAGCTCCCGCCTTCCCGCCCCCGCCGCCCGGCCCTTGATCCAATTAACGGGAGTGGGCTCTGCCCAGGCAGGTGGGGTCGGAGGAGGGTGCCGAGAGGGCAGCGCCGGTTGCTGTCGTCGTTCCACCCTGCCTCCACACTGGGGAGGGCCTGCAGCGGTGGGGTGAGGAGGGGACTGAGGGAAGTCTCCCTGGCCGGGATCCCCCTCGTGGCGGGGGCGGGAGGGAAGCAGCTCTGGGAGCTGCCCTGAGTTTGGCTCCTGTCCGTGAATTCGTTCATCTGTGTGCTGCACCGGCCAGCTGACCTGCAGGGCCCGGAGCCGCCCTGGTGTTGGGGGAGGAGGGTCTCCAAGGCTGGCTTCCACCCAAGTCAAGTGCTGTGGTCTCGCTTGTGAGAGTGCCGTGGGTCACTCTCCCTGGGCTTAGCGGGTGGCATCACCTCAGTTCGCCTTGGCATCCGTCTTTCTCTTTTAGCTCGATATTACTAACTGTTTTCAGTCATTCTCCCATTCCTCTGAAAACCTCTATCTGAATAATCCGGACCTCATCTTTAAGTCCCCGAGTGCAATTTCTCCAGAGGCCGGGCTTGTACAAGGACCACTATGAGACCTTGCTGGCCCGCCTCCTCTTGTCTGCTTCCAAGTGACTTGGGACACAGTTTCAAGGCCCAGCTGTGGGTTTGTAGTGATGTTTATTCAATTGGTCGAAAAAGGAAAGACTGAATAGACTTGCAGAAGGAAGAAAGACCATGCCATAAATCTTCCACTTTTCTGGAGTACTTGGGCATTTTTACAAGTGCCCTAGATTTCAGAAGAGCCAGAAAATAACTGTGCTGATGCCCTTCACATACAGTGAAATTCTGTGTTAGAAAATGGATATTAGAAACCATTCCACTTAATTTCTTTCTTCTGAGACCAATCCTCTGTTCACTTTTACCAGCATAGGGTCCCTGGAAGGTGGACACCCAACAAGTCATTGCTTATCATGGGTGTCACTATGAGTATCCTTTAAAAAAGTGAAGAAAGATGCTTGTCTTGTCCTCGAAGTTAATAACAGTTGAGAGTATAAACAACAACATTGTCTTTTACTAAAACAAAGCTGAAGCCTATTCTTTGGCATAGATACTCCCTAATTCAATTAAGTTCTGTTTTTTATTTCCATTATCAAATCAATGTACATTAATGAAGGTCAAAAAAGGTAAACTCCTGTCATGCATTAATAGTCTATATTCAGTGTTTGCCCTGTGTTATGTTTGCATACTGATTTCTGTATCGATATCCCACGTCCATCTAAGATAGCGTGTCTAAGACAGATGCTGTCCATGTGGGTCTTGGCCATCACCAATACTGATTGCAAGGTGAGAGTATTAAATAGCATGGCTGTTGGAATCCTGTCTTCCAAGGCTGGAATGGCTTAGAGAAGATAGGGTACTTGGGTAAATGAGGCCATAATGGTAGTGATCTTTTTGTTCATTTTCCTCTTATGGGCAGCTTAGTAATGGTCATGAAAGAGAAAGAGGTCAAACAGCATGATATTTACTCCTTCATCTCTAGGGTTTTATATTTTGTTTTACTTTGTCATGGAATATAGGCTTGTTTTCATATGCATGGCAAACTCTAGTTGCTCTAATGATATATACATCAGTAAATATAATTTATATATTTGTATATGATTATACTTTTGTATATAATTGTATATTTAGTTAAAGTAGCCAAAATTATTCATGCTTTAGACAAAGATCCTGGAAACTGGGAGGCAGAACACCTAATGGTATTACTAATACCACTAAGCTGATCTTAGTTACAGTATAGCTTTACCAGACCCAGTGAGAAGACAACTTAATTCTGTGAGAGAGAACCATGTCCCATAACTGAGGTAGAGCCTCAACATAATTGTACATCCAAGAAAAGACATAATAAAAATAAGCCTAATATCCTGCCCATGCAGAATTCTACTCCTCTGACTTTGTTGCATACTGCAGTTCTAAGAGACTGTAAACACATGAAAGAATATTTTTTCAAATTAGTCTTTCTCTTGCTTGCTCAGACTACCATCCAGACACTGAGCTGTGGGACATCAGGGCAGTGGCATTTTTTCTGTGCATGAATTGTGTACTGTCGGCTGTTCTTGCCCTTAGCAGATAATAATTACAAAAATATCCCATAATTCTCTAGAGAGAAATCAAACTTGCTGTTAGTCATTGACACAAACACTCTCTTTAGCATGTGACCTCATCGTGAGTAAGGTGTGTAGTTCTGGGACTCAAAATTTGAGAATGGTGTTGAAGTCCTCAACTGTATCCAGAGTTTGGCTTTCCTAGGTTGGGAGAAAGTAGGTTGAGGGGTGACCTTATGGCTCCCTACAGCTTCCTGGGAAGGGTAAGTGGAGTGGGAGATACCGATCTTTTCTCCTGGGATCCAGTGATAGGATGCATGCGAGTGGTTCAAAGCTGCACCAGGGGAGGCTTAGACTGGACATTAGGAAGCATTTCTTTACAGAGAGCGTAGTCCAACACCAGAACAGTCTTCCTAGAAAGGTGGCTAATGCCCCAAGCTGTCAGTTTTTAAGAGGCATTTGGACAATTCCCTTAATACCAGGCTTTGACTAGGTCAGCCCTGAACCTGTCAGGCAGTTGGACTAGATAGTCACTGTAGGTCCCTTCCATAGGCAATAGCCTTTTCTACTCTTTTCTATTCCATTCCATTCCATTTCTAAAAAATTCTAACTGTGATAGCTCCAAGATGGAAATCTGTAGGTTACACTGTTTTTTGCAAATGGGTACAGTTCTAAGACAAATGCTGTGTATTACAAAAGTGCCTGCTGAGACTTTAAGATGTGCTAATTGGTTTGATGTATATGTCCAAAACCAGATTGTACTAGTGATTATCATTTTTGTGTATGGCATTCTGATACAGCAACTAATACAACTTTGTTACTGTTCAGGGAAAGAGCATAGAGACTATTTGTTGTTTTTCTGGGGAGTTTTTCTGTGCATTTTCTATTATGTGAGAAAATCCATAGGTAACTGTTGTTATAGCTCAAAAAATAGTAGCACTTGAAACCAAACCCTAGAGAAGGCATGACTATGTACAGCTGCTGTAGAAGCTGTGTTCATGGCCTCCTGTGTGGATGACTGTACCTTAATTACTCAGCACAGTTACTGGCAGGCCTGAAGCCAGGGGCCTTACTGCTCCAGAGATGAGGGATAAGGTTCCCCATGGTACGTGGCCCGCAGACAGCAGCTCCTTTGCAGGTGCGGGGGGAAGCGCTGGTACCTCCCTCTGTGTTGGTAGAGCTCTTCCTTTCCTGTTCTTGTCAGCTTCGCCATGTAGCATCTGATACTCTACGAGCTACTCTCGACAAGACTGTTACCAGCTTTTGAAACGCCTTTTCTTGTTCATGGTGCTGATGCTATTGTTGATGTTGTGTTCCAACACCAGGTGAATTTTCTTGTGGAAGTGCTATTTTGAATTTTTTTTTATTGCCAAACAGCTTTAATAGGACAATTTGATGCTCTACAAACCAATGAGGGGCATATGATTTTACGTGCTGCACCAAATAAACAGGAGGCAGACAAAGACGGATCGCGCGTTTCAGGCTGGCTTGGCCCTCGCAGCCGGAGGAGCTCTCGCTGGTCTCTCGCTCCCGGGAGCCGGAGGTGCCGCTCCTGCTGAGGGCCTGGGAGGCCGGCAGGGGTAGGGGCGGTGGAGGCGGGCAGGGACTAGGCAAGTACGCCGAGTCCTCCCCGACCTCTCCCGTCGAAGGCGCTGCCCCTGCCCCTCTGCGGCGAAGGGTGGCGGGGACCGCCACGGCCGGCGAACTCGGTGCCGCTCCGGGGGCAGGGCCGAAGCCGCTGCCCCCCGTTCCCGCCCCGGTTATGAAACCGCGGGGGAGGGGCCAGTGCCGGCCGCCGGCCGCGGCGGCGCCGGGGGAGCGGAGGCCGCGGGAGCGCAGGTGAGAGCGGGGTGGGCTTTCCGCCCAGGCCGCGGGGCACCGGGCCGCGCCTGGGGCTGCGGGGCGGCTCCGCACCAGGCCCGGAGCTGCCGGAAGGGCAAGAGCCTGCGCCGTGCCCGCCGAGCTATATTTAACACGGGCAGATATCCGTGACGGCCATTGAGGAATTCTAAATAAGCTCAGCGAGAGCACAGGCTCAGCCTAGGGATGCTCTGCGGGAAGGCGCTGCCGCTGCGGAGGGCGTTCGGCGCACGGCGCGCTGGCTGCAGAGCAGGCCGTGGAAGGCCCGTGCTTTTCCTCAGGGGCCTGCTGGTGTTTTGGCCGGCATAACCCGGGACGCGAGTGGCTGAATCCCACCGCCGTCAGAAGAGCAGTTCCGGTGTGGTTGCCAGGCCGTGCAGGAGCCCAATCCAAATACCAGGTGGTGGTTGTGAGGAAAAGTGGCCATTATGCAGGAAGTACCTTCTGAGCCCGCTTGTTGCAAGGCCAGTCAGCCCTGGCCATCGTCACAAAAATTCTGACCTTTTGCTTAGCTGAATCTAAAGAGCTCAGTGTGAGTTACCAGAGAAACACTTAGGGTATTACATGGTTTCACAGATGTACTTTATGCACATCTTTGGGTTTTGGGCTTAAAAGTCTGGTAGAGACACATCTGTCAAAACTTAACCTAGTACTTTAGGATACGTTAATTTTCATATGTGAGCAAAGAAGATTTTATTGAACATGTTTCTCTCTTCAGTAGAGAACAACAAAAAGCTAGTGTCATCCCAATAAAAGAGGATACAGGTCTAATCACTACCTTCAGACTAACTGGGATATGTTCCATTCCAGTTTTCCTCTCTATCCTCTGGGTAGAAGTGTATGATAGTCTTACCTTGCATGTTTGTTTGCCTTCAGTGGTGAGACAGAATGGCTCCAGTGAACCAGCCAAAGGACAAGAAGCGTGAGAGGGCATGTCAGCATTGGCCAGAAGAGGCAAAATCAGCTGGGAAGAAGAAACGGGACTATGGAGAACGAGGGAATGAGAAACAAGAAAAGAAGTTGTTTGTGAGAAAAACATCTAAACCCTCCGGGAAAATTGGTAACATTTCTTCAGGTTCTTATTCTTTCTCCCTACCAGTTTTACAGCAAATAGCAGGCATTGACTAGTTGAAGAGGAAGAATGCCAAGAAGCATGTTCAGACATGAGTGTTCAGATGGGGTTAGATGTCCCGTCTCGGCTGTTCAAATGGCCTGGTAAGGCTCTGGATGGCCTTGGGGCAGCCCACGCTTGAAAGGATGAAAGGAGTCTTCAGGTTTTTCAGTTCTTCAGTGTTGTTTATTAATTCTTATCTGCAATATTTTCTCCCGGCCCGACAGAGGTCTGCACAGCAAGCCAGCCATGGGCACTCTGACCTCCCTCGGGGCGGCCGCTTATTTTTATACCAAAAACTACTTGTAAGATATTTACCTTTTCCTCCCAATACCTTTCACCCTTATTGACAAGTGCACATTCAGTAAGAACCAATCTCAAAGTGCCACCATCACCATCAAAGATGGATGACAAGAAGAAGAAGGACAGGACACACCCTAATTCCTCCATCTTGTCTCCTAGAACCCCCCTGTACTGAGATTCTAAAACCTGTGTTTTCACTCTATAATTAATCTATCCCTTCACCGCTTATCCCCGTGTGATCCTCCCATCCTCATACAGGTGTGGCATCCCGTGCAGGATCAAAGTCGAGCCACCAAGCACTTCTGGCAATGTTCCAGGGCTTCTGAGCCCCCCAAGGGTTGTCTCGGCGACCCTGGACATCAGGAATGATGTGTGGAATTCCCACAGTTAGATGTTGAAGTAATAGGCAGACTTGTGTTGGGGTAGTACATCCTCCAAGTTTTTGTCTAGTAAGTGTGTGTGCATGCATGGATGTTTAAGTTTTGAGACTCTATACCCCTTGATAAAGGCCCAAAGCACTGAAGATGCTGTTACAGCTCATTTGAGGGTGGTCAAGTTTTATGGAATTCCTGTATTACAAGATCTCTGCTTTAGTGTTGGACAGACCAGTCTTGGTAGTACATTCTTACTGTCATGCAATTCCGAATGCAATTGTTAGTTTTAAGGCTGGTGTCCCACAGCATCCAGTCTGAAACTGGTATTTGAACCCCATTCTTTTCCTGTTCTAAGTTTTGCTGCAGTAAGTAGGAATATTTTCTAGCTCTGTTCAGATTATAAAGGACAGAATTTCCTCTAATTACTTCTGCTCATATGCATTTTTTTCCTTCAGTGACTAACTTACGAAAAAGACCAAATCTTAATGATTTTTGATGTCATTTGGACTTGTGATTAATTTCTAATATACTGGAAAGTTTAATGCTTTGCATTTATTGAGGAAGTTGTATAGACTTTATCTACAGCAACTTCATAGAATCATTTAGGTTCAAAAAGACCTTTAAGATCATAGAATGCACAGCACTGCCAAATCCACCACTAAACCATGTCCTTGAATGCCACATCTGCACATTTTTGAAAATATCATTAGGAATGGGGACTCATCCACTTCCCTGGGACGCCTGTTCCAATGGTTGACAACTCTTTCAGTGAAGAAATGTTTCATAATAGCCAATCTAAACCTCTTCTGGTGTAACTAAAGACCCTTTTCTCCTTTCTATCACTTGTTACTTGGGAGAAGAGACCAACTCCCCTCTTGCTACAGCCTCTTTTCAGGTGGTTGTAGAGAGCAGTATGGTCTTCCCTCAGCCTACTTTTCTTAGATAAAACCTTTAATTCCATCAGTAATTTAGGAGATCACTAGGGTTACTGCCATGTGGAGATACTATGTGTTTTCTGTACAATTTTGGCTTAAGGATCCAGAAATTACTGAAGTGTTTTTCCAAAGTCAGAGATACAGGGATTCTATGATTTTGCACATTTCCATTGTGTGGTCTGTAAGTCCAAACTTGGAGAAGTTAGCAAGGTGAACAGTGACTGTGGAGGCAAAATGCTCTGTTTGAAAGGAGTTCTGTCTATAATTGTAAACAGTTAAAACATCTTCTGTAGTTAATTTAGCTACGTGATTTTATTGTAACTTCATGACTTGATTTTTGTATTTCGTAAGCGTCTGCCATTCCTGTAAGATACTTCAGAAAAATGAGGCTAATGATATTTTTCCCTTAACCCTTTCTTAAAATGATTAAGACCTTTGTATATGAGCTTTCCCGTTCTGTGTTCCAGTTTGTATGAGTTTGGAATTCTTTTTCTCCTGATGCATATATGACAGTTTCTGTTTCTTAAAATTAAACCACCTTTTTAGAGGGTTTCTTTCAGCTGATTCTAAAAAGACCTGAAGCTTTGTTTCTTAATAAGTTATCCTTCATTATAAAATGGAATCTGAAAAAAAAAACCCTCAATTTCTCTCACCCCTGAAGAAGGAACTGTGGATACCAATTCTTCATTGAAAAAAAAGCAATTAGAATAGAAATACTTATGTAACTATTTCAATAAGTGTGACAAGTGTTCTCACTATGTGAACAAAGAAGTGTGCTTTTCTGCATCATTGCATTGAAGAAAGATTTAATTAGGTTCTAATCATACAGGATCATCCGTGTATTTTCTGTCTTCTGTGTTTGTTTTTTTTTTTAATGTGTCCTTAAATGAAAATAGCATTTGTGTTTCTTAAGAAATGCATTTGACATTTAGTTTGCCTGGGACAGCCCATTGTTGTGGGGATGATTAGATCACAGACATGGAACTGAACAGATCTAATTTTTACATAAAGGCCCCTCAAGACAAAGATTTGGAACACGAACAAAATCTAGAAACAAGCTGTGCTCTCAGCAAAAATCACTCACAACAGAAAGATTTTCAGGCAGTGAGGCATCAGCAAGTCTATTATCAAAAATAAAACTGGCAGCGCTGTAAGCAGACTGTATGGGCTACAGCGTGAGCACACAGAAAGTTCTGATTCACAGCAGGCTTTTCAGGAACTGTGTGGGAGCTCATGTTGCCGTACTTGGGAAATTTTCAGGTGTTCCTGCTGATCACACATGTGACTTTTCTTTTGCTGTATGCAGGTTCTTACCACTTCCCATGGCATATTTCCAAGTAGCTGGGTCTTTGGATAGCAGCATTACATTTTGGGTATGAAGCATTGAAATTGTATGTTGTCCAAGAGGTGCACCACCCACCTGTGGCATTGCTTTAGTCCTTTCCTGTTATCTTTGATAAATCTATGGGAAAGAAAAGGAAGGTTTAACAAGAGGAAGTATACAAAAATCTCTGGTGGCCTGTGGGATGCACTGGACTCCATAATTGCAGAAGCTGCTACACCCTAGATGTGTAAGAATTATTTAGAAGCTTTTATCTTGTGGCTGAAGCTTTTCATGGATGTAGCAGAAAATGCAGATGTCTTCCTATATTGTTTCTATTGAATGAGCATGACAGGTGTTGCTAATCAGTAGGTTTTACTCTTTTCCTCACTGGCAGGTTGCAGTGGAGGTGGGTTTGTGATGAGAAACAAGAGAGTCCTTCCCTCTCAGCTGGAGCGGCGATGCAGCATTGTTCATTATGTCTACCAGAAAATGCTGGGAGGCTCCATTCAGGCACAGCTCAGGCAGGTGAGGAGTGTATCCTTCAGGACCTGTTGGACATCTCAGCTCCCTACATCAAAAGATCTTCAGCACAAGCAGAGGAACTTTAAGGAGCCTAAAAAGTTCCCCACATACACAGTTTGTGGCTCCAAGTCTGGTGCACCCTTATGTTTCTTAATCCTGTAAAATGGAAGAGCTGAGATGACTTTCCCTTTTGGTTGACTCAGCCCTGCCAATTTTTATCCTCTGTTAATTCTGTGCTTCCTTGAATCATATTTAAACTTGTCCACTCTCCCTGTTGAGTTATTGCACAGTGATACTTTTGCATGCTCATCTGACTCTTGTCATATTGTTCTTGTATCCACTCTACTTTGCCAGTCTTGTCAGGTTAAGTGTTGATTTTTTCCTCTTCACAGACATAGTCTTCAAGTCCATAATGTTTTACTGTTTTGTAGAGCCAAATACCTTTCATTTGAAAATTAATTCTTCCCGTAACATCTGTAGGTGGGAAGCACTTGGGCGAGCTTTGTTGTTAAGATTATGTGTGAACATATTAACATTAATGACAATTAGAAATTGTTAGCATTCCTCATTCAGAGAATCTCAGGGATGCTTGCAAAAGTCATAATTCTCTTTATCTTTTGTAACAGAGATTGGAGCTGGCTTTTCTGCGTTCTCTTTCCTCATACTGTCTCTTTCGAAGAGCAAGTCCCTTTGACAGGAGAGTGACATGTCTGGAATGGCACCCAACACATCCCAGTACGCTAGCTGTTGGTTCCAAAGGTGGAGACATCATCCTTTGGGACTGTGAAGTACTTGCTAAAACCTGCTTCATAAAGGGGGTAAGCCTCTGGATGTGAGGAATGGGTGGGAGAGAAAACTGTAGTACTATGAAATACTGCAGATAAAAACTGAGGTTTGTTGTGAGAAGCACATAAGGGTCTTGGGTTTCAGAGTAGCTCGTTATGGGTGGGACTGAGATGAAACAGCATGTCTGTTCCCAAGTCCCAGACTGTTTTAGCACTGGAGAGAACTGAGGTGTGGTGATTAAGTTCATAATGAAGCAGCACTTGGTCTGTGCTCAGTGGAAAATACAGCAACTGGCAAAACCAAGGGATGCCAGAAACAAGTAGGCAGAGAGGGTCTGTCTGGTTTAGGTCTCGATCTTTCTCTGCTCACCTTTTATTGTGGCAGATGAAGAAACATCTTTGGGGAGAAACAAGGTGCCTTCATCTCAACAGAAAAACTAAGATAGAATGAATGGTGTGTGCATCTGGCATACCCCTTCACTGCTGTATTCAGCCATTTCCATTCCAACAGGGAATCAAAGACTTTGTACCTTTTATCACCCTTCTAAGTTAAGATAGATACACATTGAGATGTCTGTCCTCCAGAAATTCCAGAGTCACCTTTCTCTTTTTGTAAATAGTGTGGTGCCAGACAGCAAGGGAGTACCTTGCCTGGGGACTGAAGGAATTGCAGATTTGTCCTCCAGGAGGGCAGCTCCTGGTTTAGATAACCATCACGTTAGAGGCTCTTTCCTGCTTAGAGGACTGTGGTGTGTTTCACTGTTAAAGACATAGCAGTGCCTGCAGACTTACAGAACACACTTTTCTCCTTCCCCATCACTCAGTGGATTTTTCTTTTGTTCATCCCCTTCCTTATAGATGGGAGCTGGAGGGGCCATCACAGCAATGAAGTTTAACCCTTTTAACCCTAGTCAGCTGTACACTGCGTCAGTTGCCGGCACTACCACCCTGCAGGATTTTAATGGCCATACTGTCCGGGTCTTCACCAGCACCGAGGACTGGGAGTAAGAATACAGTAATGCTTTGGGCCTCTCTGTCCTGCTGGCAGAAAGCACTACAGAGAGCAAGAGAAACAGACAGAGATGTGTTTGTCTCTAATATGTGAGAGCTGGGCTTCCTCTTCCCCATATACATGTCCTTTATCCTCTGAATTTCAGGGAGGCTCATTCTTTTTATATTTCCTTGAAATGGGGTAGTGGGGAGGAAGGAACTTTTCACAAATGGGGAGGGACTCTTTGATGCTGCTTACTTCCTGTTGTACATGAGTGAGTAGGGATCCAGTTGATTTCCTTACTTGTGTGTTCTTAACACATCAGAAAGCTCTGTGCCCCGGGGACTGTCTAACCTCTTCATCTGCTAGCAGTGCTGCTTGATGTCAGGTGGTTTTTGAAGGACAATTGATAGTTCTCTCCATGCTTCTCCACAAATACCACTGACTTCAAGCAGTGCCTGCCATTAGGGTCACGCCTGTTCATCCCACCAAGCTTCTGGTGCTTGTCTAAAGTACCAAAATTAAGAGTCTGGGTTCCTTCAGTAGTGAGTGAAAAGAGGAGATGAATTGCTAAAAGCAGCTGTCAGAATTATTTTCTCAAGACTGTTGTTTTTTCTGTGGACTCATGAGGAAGCCTGAGATCTTCAATTAGTTACTTGAGTTCTGTGCTTGAAGGTAAGTGAGAGAATTTGAGTTAGCTTTCACTTTACTTTCCCCCACCTAATTCTTTCTGAGTGCAGCTTTCATGGTTACTTTTTAATTTGTCTGTTCACCTGCAAGTTTGTAATAGGGCAGAAGGTGAACACAAGTCATGCTGGGATGACTGGTGGGGTGAGCAAGGAGAGATAAACTGCGTCCTGAGACCTAAGTAGTTGTTCTGTGAGCAGCAGATGGAGTGCACTTGAGTAGCAAAGAGTTTGGGGACTCCCAGGTAGCGCTCTTTTCTTCTGTCTTTCCACTTTTCTGCAGTAGACCAGCTAGGAGAAAACAACATAACAACAATAACAATACAACATAGAACATAACATTCCTGCCATGGGGTTAGCATAAGTAAGATTTGCACTTGGCTTTTGCTGCTTGTTGGTACCTTGAGAAAGACCAGATACAGCACTGGAAGCAGCCTAGGGAGCTAGTCAATGTAGTCTCTGTAAGAAAAGGTTGGTGCTGGGCTATGAGATTTTACATGGTTTATGCATGGAATGGTGCTGGTGTTGCTTGTGATCTCTTAAGCATGGTCTGAGCAAGGTAGTTCACTGCAGATTAGTCCTGCCTCCATAACAGAAGCAGCAGTCCTTGCTGCTAATGAGGTTTGCAGCCCAAACTTTGAAGGCTCAGAATGTATGTGCTCGGATTTGAAACAGGTTAGAAAAAAAGAGTTCTTGTGTATGTGCTCTGCCAGAAGGCAGTGCTTGTATCTAGAGAAACTGACAGTGTGTACAAGGATGTGACTGTTGAATTAAGATTTTCATTTTCACTCTAACCTTGATGTCTCTTGGCTTTGTGTGTATTTCAGAAAGGGCCAGGAGATTCTCTCGGAGACATCAAGTTCAGTCCTTATGAGGCAGAGAAGCTTTATGTGGCATCAGGTGATGGCACCCTAAGTCTGCAGGATCTTGAGGGCAGAGCGGTGCAGGTGATCTCTCGTGCCCTGGACTGTGGCCATGAGCATCATAATGTTTGGTGAGAAGAGGGCACTGCAAGGTTAATTCTCTGTTCCTTGGGGTTAATGCTGTGTTGCTTCATCTCTGCTAGTGTTAGGAGACTCTTGGTATGAATTGGTCCCATGGGGGAGCTTGGAGACAGGGGGTTGCTAGGCAGCCACAGAGCATGTAGGCTTTTCCATTAGCTGAGCGTGCTGCCCACAGCTTTGCATGTTACTTTCTGGTGATGCCATCTCCTATCTTGCAGATACTGATGGCTTTTCACTTGATGAAGTGTGAGGTGAGAAGAGCAGAGTAACTTCCTTCTCTTCATTGTTGTCAGTAGTCTGTTTTGTCAGTGGCGGCTCAGGTACCGTAAGGAAAGCCACACCACATTCCTTCACAATCTGAGTTTCAGCTTATTGAGTTTACTCCGTGGCCCTTTTGCAGACTTCAGGCTCATCATGTTCATTTCCATGGTCTTGAATTCTTAGAGTAATGTATCTTGCAAGTGAAGCTTTTGCAACAAGTTCCCAAAGGACCCCAGCTCTATTCTCACTGCCCTTCTCCTGGGAGAGCTGGCATTAAGACATATGTCTTGATCAGATAAGTTTCTATTTAGTTTTGTTTCCTGGAGCATGAAGTTGAGACAGTTTGATGTGCAACTTTTCAGTCCAAAGCTTCTGTCTTTACTGCTGCTTCAGTGTTTTGTGGAAAATGTAATTTTAAAGCTGTTTCTCCACATTTGTCAAAGTCCCAAGGATGTTCTGATCTTTCCCAAGGTATTTTCATGTGCAGGCACCAAGTGGTTCTTCAGCCTCAATTATGTTCCACTGTTGCAATGTGTTACACTACAGCTAATAAGCACTTCACAATGACTTTGAAGTTGTTTCACATTCAGTCACAGACAAAACATTGCTGATAAGCTGTCCTTCTTCCTGATACTCAGACTCATACCACCAGGCAGGAGATTACAGTTACAGTCTGTTGCAGTCTCCCTTGTCAGGGAGGAGATGTGAACCAGAACTCCACTGCCTTCAGTGTCTTGTAGGAGCAGCACTGATTTGTGTCTTTCCCTCTAGTTGCTGGTACTGCAGTGTGGACGTTTCTGCAAGCTGGAATACCGTGGTGACAGGTGATAATGTGGGCAACGTGGTCCTGCTCAGCACTTCTGGTGAAGAGGTTTGTATGGCTCCATGCAGCATCTCCTCTACAGCAATCTTCATGCTCATGTGCTTTCCTACTCTACAGGGACCCTGCAAAGAGGAGCAAGCTGACTTGCAGCTCAGGAGATGAGTTCACTTATTGTCTGGGTGGCGAGAAATCCTCCACTTCTGCCACCCAGTAGACATTTTACATTGTTGAGTATAATGGTAGTAATTTCTAAACAAGGAATTATTACCTGTCATGTGCTGCCCCTTCCTTAAGAGTATTTGCTACTAGCCAGAGTAATTATAGGGTAACCTGAAGATGTGAGCACCCTCTGCCAACAACCTTCACACTTCCAGAAACTTAGTGCCCTGACGGGAGTAATTTAGGAGGTACTGCTTTGCTGTGCACCCTTCCATGACCTGAGGGTAGGCACGGAGCAGCAATGCAGTGAATGTTGGGATGGAAATTGCACTCCTGCCGTTGGACACGAGAGGGCAGGCAGAGGCGCAGACTGTGAGTCTGGAATGTGGTGAAAGAGGAGAGAGTACTTGGAGTTGGCCCTGCTTCGAGTCCCTGCTGTACTGTCACACTGGCACTGCCCTCTCTGCTGCATGTAAGGATAATGTCTGTAAAGGTTTGCCACCCAATGATCTGTGGCCAGAGGCAGCTGTGCAAAGCAGTGGGCAGAGTCAGGAGTGCTCCAAGTGACTTGTCCATATTCAGTGTCAGTTGCTGACTTACTTTTTTTTCCCCTTGAAAGAACGTGACAGTCTTTTCTGCAGTAGGGAGATATCCATTATTCTAGAGAGGCTAGGCCAGCTTCAGCCCTTAGGTAAGAGATAACCTTTTGGCTTTGTATAGAAATTTATTCATGGCCATTTTGTGTTTTGTTGTTGTTGTTAATTGAAATATTTGTCCTACCTTCATGTTTCTTTGGTGACATGTTTCTAGAAGCCAGTTATATCTTCTCTCACTTTTTTTACTTAAATGAAGGTTTTTTTGCTTTTCCACACAAAGCAGTTCCTTCCATCTTGTTATCTTGGCAGCACATTTTCTCTACATGTTCCAGTTTGTTTAAATCTTTCTGCAAGTGAAAGTCTGGCACTGCTTAAGGTCTTCCAGATGTGATCTTGCTTTGTACAGTGGCACTAATATTTCCCTCCATGAAGGCCTGGGCTTGTGTTTTCTCTTGGCTGTAATAAATTGTCAGATCAAAGTTTTTCTAGAATGAAATAGCTACTTCCCAAGGTCATTCTTTTCCTTTGTTGTTTCCAGTGAATACACTCTTGGTGAATTGTAGAAGATTTGTTACTCTGTAAATGTGAGACCTCTTTACTTGGCACTAGTAGATTATAATTTCATTTCTTTACTCCAGATCTTGGTTATTTTGTTCTACATGATTTTCTGTTTGCTGCAGATCTGGAAGCTGAAATTGCACAAGAAGAAAGTGACTCATGTAGAGTTTAACTCCCGATGTGAGTGGATGTTTGCCACAGCATCTGTGGATCAGACAGTCAAAATCTGGGACCTCAGAAACATCAAAAACAAAACAAACTTTCTTCATCTGCTTCCACATGAGAAACCTGTCAATGCAGGTGAGTTAAGGATTTCATTGCTTGTTCCATTGCACTGGATTTCTGCAGAGAGTCCACTCGGCTCAGCTTTTATTGTGGTGGCAGTATTAGGTTTTACTCAGATTCCAGGTTGCATGGTAATTAAAGCAGGGAAGCTGTTGGGAATGTGTGGCCAGAGGCAGGGAGGTGGCTAGGGCTGCTGCAGCACCTTGTTAAGACTTGCCATACAAACTGTCACACTGTACCTTAGAAGTGAGTTTGAAAGGAGCAGTGGATGAGATTAGAAAACTGAATTTATTGGAGCAATCCCTTTAACAAGAGAAGAGAATCGAACTCAAACCTCTGTTTCTTGGGTGCAACTTTACCAGTTGATGGAAGTCCAAACTGCACGTATCCATCTCATTATTCCACTGTCTTTCCATTTTGAATGAGCAAGTTCCTTTCTTTGCAATGTTTCCTCCTGTGATTCTGAAATGAGAAAAAATTTTCTTCTTAGGTAACCCAGCATGGTAGGTTTCAGCTTTCTTTTTGTAAGAGTTTTGAGTTTGTTTGAGACAGGTAGTGTCTTGTCAGAGTCTTACCTATTGGGACACACAGCCATATTCACATCTCAGTTAAAGAAGTAGTGATGGCTTTTCAGTCAGTGAAATGTGACACATTTCTTGTCAGTCACAGCATTGTGATCTTTAGTTTGCCTTACTGTCCCACTTTCCTAGCTTACTTCAGCCCAACACATGGTGCCAAGCTTCTGAGCACAGACCAGCACAATGAAATCAGGGTTTACTCATCTTCAGACTGGACCAAGCCACAGCATCTGATTCCACATCCACATAGGCAGTTTCAGCACCTCACACCTATTAAGGTGAGTTAAGTCTAAGAGGAGCATCATGCTTAGTGCTAGCAGCTATCTGCAAATCCAAAATGGTCTGATTTCTGGTCAAGATACTACACTGGTGGGTGGATATTTACACTGCTGCAGCTCCCAGTGGAGCAGTGTTCCTCAGGCTGTGGGTGGGATATAATAAGAGTTGCTCCCAGCGTCAGTTGTCTGGGTTGTGTCAGTGCTGAGCTCTGTCCCTTTCCCTAAGCTCTCCATGCCTGTTTCCTGACCAGGCGACGTGGCATCCTCGCTATGAGCTCATAGTGGTAGGTCGCTACCCAGACCCCAAGTTCCCCGGGTACACGCTGAACGAGCTGCGCACCGTGGATGTGTTCGATGGAAACACCGGCGACATGGTTTGTCAGCTCTACGATCCAAACGCTTCGGGGATCATCTCGGTGAGCTGAGGGCTGTCAGTGCCACTGCTCTGCCTCTGGGAAGGAGGCATGGCTTAGGGACTAGAACAGTATCCAGTTTACTTGTGACAGACTCATGCTGCCATGGGATATGGCTGCCAGCTGAAACTGCTGACTCAAGCAGGGCTAGCCCATGGTCCTTTGTGGGGTTTTTGTGATACTCTTAGGGAACACTTTTTTCCAGATGGTTTGTTGCTGTTATATAAGCTGTGGTGCTCTTATGACTGTTACATAAGCAGTGATGCTCTTACAGACTCTGTGTTTTCATTTTCAGCTCAATAAATTTAACCCTATGGGAGACACACTGGCTTCTGGCATGGGTAAGTGAAGAGAACCTGGGGCACTAAATGTGTGGGTTGTAGTCCCAGGAAAGGGCTGGCTTGTTATTCCATGCCATCCATGAAGCAGTAGAAGAAAACAATGGAGGGGGAAAAGCCTTTTCCTGCTAGGCTGTACCATTTCCCTTTGTTTAATTTATCTTATTTCCTAGGCTGCAGAGCCAAGTTTAGTCAGCTTTTCACAGGCTGTGTGGGACTAAGTTAGCTGGCTATAGATTTAGGTCTTAGACCTGTGACAGATGACACTAGAAATTGTATATTTCTTAGTTAGATCAGATTTCCATGGCTATGTGGATACAACATCTGCAGTAACTATTTTTGCATCCTCTATACTTTGGAAATACCTTAGAAAAAGTCTATTTGAATTTCCGGCATTTAAATGACATAGCCTAAGATACTATGATTGATGCAGAGTTTCTGATATACAGTATTTAATTTTTCTTCTCAGGCTTTAATATTCTGATCTGGAACCAGGAGGAGATGGCAGCCAAGAAGCATGAACTTCTCTTGAAAGCCATGACAAATGAGGAGATTGAACCATGAGAGAGCAGGGGATTGGAAGCTGGAGTTCATCCAGACGTGGAGGGCAGAGGCAGGCAAACCCTGACACTAGCAAACCCAAAAGCTAAGTTAATGTCTGGGGAGCTGCAGGAGATGAAAACAAAAAGCAGTGATTCTAAACCGCAGGGAAGGAAGTAAAAATAGATGGATCTAGAGAACTGCTTTAGTATTTTGATCCTTTCTGAATCCCAGCGTACAAATTGTTGGCAATGGGAGTATTAAGCTGTGGAATTAGACTTTGTCCTTCCTCCCCGGATCTGATGTTGCTTCCCTGATCCTCTTGGCCTCCCTTTCTAGAAAGTTATGTCAGTACTTGGTTCCTCCAAGTGGAGTTACTACTCATTTTCTGAGGCACTAGGAGAACTTCAAAGATGTTCCCAGATCTTGCTGAAGTTACTGCTTTCAGCCTACCATATCTGTTTGTCATCACTTGTCACAGGTTCCCATTTCCTGTAGTCTGCAGAGGAGCAGCTTATGACAGGGTCCCCAGCTTGTTCTAGTCCAACCAAGCTGAGAAACCATTTGCTAATAGGATTGACATCCTGAAAAGATGGAATGTTCACAGGGGTGAATTCATGGATAGCTTGGGTATCCTAGGAAACACCAAGCTTTCCCATATGCAAGCTTGGAAAACGTGTTGGTCAAAACATCAGGCTTAGCCTGTTCTCTGCTTGCAGCTGAACCACAAAGAATGGGATGCCAGAGGTCTCTATCATTGATTGCAAGGACAGTATGGAGCTGGGCACCTACTGATTCTGTAGTTTCTATTTTCAGAGTTCTAAGCTGTTTCTTGCCAATGATTAGGCATTTTTTTAACCTATGCCTATGTGCTTCAGAATGTTTGGTAAGAGTGTTATAAAACAAATGAGGGATTTCTTCCAAATACCCCTGCTCAGAGCCAAATCTCAAGACTGTTGTTAAAGGGTTAAGTTTTGCTTTTTCTACTTTGTTTACAAGGCTGCTGCTGTCTCAGAGGTTGATGGGATGGGATGGGCTCCAGGCCTGTGCAGGTTCTTCACATTCACGTTTATAGTTTTGCAATATTAATATCAATAAAATTTTGTACTAAACTAAAATTCTTTGATAGAGTGGCTGCTTTGAGGATACTGCTGAACTGCTTTTGTAGGGGAGAAGTTTGAAACCTTTCTACAGGAGGGCTATGAGACATAGTACTGGGTCTGCAGCAGACCCCTCCAAGCTGGACAGGATGCATCATAAGCTGTATCCCTGAATAGCTGCTCCAGTCAAAACCAGTTTATGTCAAATCTCCCTGTGTGACGTGTGGGATTGTGAAACAGGGAATTCCTTTAGGGGGGTATGCTGCAGTAAATTCTGTCTGCTTTCCAACACTGAGCACAGTGGTGCTAACCCTGTGAACTCCTAGAGAAGAGGAGAAGAGTTCAGTGAGAAATTGATTTTAATAATGAAATGTATTGGAACAAGTACAGAAAGTCATTCACAGTCAAAATGTCTAAATCATCATAAAAATCTTTTCTGTGTATGTGCAAAATTTGGTGCCTTTAAAAATAACAGGTCTGGTCCTTCTAAATGTACTTTCTATTACTTCTTTCTTGTGCCTGTTCTCACAGGCAGTAGCTTTTTCTTTATGACTGTCTTGCTGTGGAGGAGACCTAGTCTGTATCTTCAGAGGACAAAAAGGTGAGGAAGATGCTGAGAACAGCAAGCTGCTTCTGCTGATTTAGGGTTCCCATGCTGGCAGATGCTGATTACGGTGTGGAGAAAAGTCCCCATGGTACTCCTTAGGGGGAACAAAAGGAAATGTTTGTAACCTAAGAACTGGCTTCTGCATCCAAGAGGGGAAGGGAACTGCACCAGAAAGGGAAGTAAAAGTAGGAAGTGAATGTGCAGTTTCACCACGTGAAGAGCCTGTGCTTCTGGTGCCTGCTGCCGTCTCATTTTCTGCCAAAAACTACAAGGCAGGTAGTGAGCACTTGGTGTGAAGGTCTCTGCAGCAGCTGCAATGTGCAGAGAGGCCAGGCTGGAGAAAGAATCACACTTTGGACAAAATGCCCAAGTGTGTCAAATAAAGGAATCCATACTGGCCTGCCAATTCTGATCCTTAATGTTTGTTGTCCATCCAGTAGAGAAGATAGGAAGAAAAACTATAGAACTTGGCATTTAATCTAGTCTTAGGTAAACAGCTCTGCTACATCTCTTAATTACAGCATAAAAACATTCTGCTAGTAAAGCATATTCCTTGGGCTGAAATCTGGACTGCCTGGAGTACTGGGTACTCCCTTTAATAGGTCCTTGAAGTTCAGATGTGGGAAGTAAAATTTAAACTTGGGATCTTTAGACAGAAATCAGGTTTCTTATCTAGAGGGACTTTCCTTTCTAGAGCAATTGCACAAGAAATTGAGTGTGGGTTTGCTTCAGTCACAGGAACTGCTCTCTCTCATGAGAGAGCTTTTTCGGGTTTACTCTTGATTCTACTCTGAGCCAAATCCCAGGACTGACTGAAAACTGCTAGGTTTTCAGGCTTATCCTGATTTCAGTACAGTCCTCTCTTGACCCACAATGTTAAGAGGGGAAAAAAACTCCAGTTGCCAGCAGCAACTACTTGACAGCAACCTCAAGAAACACTTTACATTTCTTCCATCATCTGCAGAAGTTCCCTCTGCAAGGACAGTAGATGAGTATTGGTGCATTGTTGGTGAGCTGTACCCTCAGCTCAAGTTCAGCCTTTCTACCATCAGCAGCTCTATGATGTGAGGGAAAAGCACTCAAAGTGGGTTGACCCTGAAGAGAAATGCAACTGGATGTGGCAGCTGCTGCACGCCCAAGCTTCTCTGCCACAGTCATGGTGAGTGGTAACGTTTACAGTCACTTGAAAGGAGGAAAACTTGAAACTGGCCATGTTGGGAACCCCAGACTGGGTAAGCTGTATGAGGACCAGAGCACCACAGAGTATATTGGCTTCAAAGTTAAGGTATCATTTCCTTAGAGTAGCTCAGTTCTCTTTCTTAGTTATTTCTAAAGGATGTCACCTTTAGAAAGTATCTAGAAATCAAGTCCAGTTCTGTTCTGGGAAGTAAAGGCCAAAATAGAAGAATGCTGAGTAATTGAAGGTGCCCAATCATCCTTAGGGGCAGCACAGCTCCTTCCTACTGCCTGGGAAGGAGTTGAAGCAACTGTCAGGCCTGCTCTTCTCCTTCATTGGAGACGTGCCGGTAGCCAGGGGGCTGAGACTGTATGCGAAAGAGTACAGTCAAGAGGAGGATAATAAGGAGAAGGAGAATGGATCCACACACAGCCAAACCCACAAAGAGTTCTGTAAGGGAGAAAATAAGTGGTCAGCATGGTATCATCCAGACTTTCCCCTTCTGCCACACTCTGGTCAAGCCTGGGCTCACCTGTGTCATGCATGCTGCTTGATACCTTGCATTCCTGCTCCCAGTCCTGGGGCACAACAGGATCTGTGAGTTCCAAGAATCTTTGCAATGGGCATTTATGCTGACAGCCAGGGATTGTCAGTGGGAAGGGTTCCTTCCCACTCTCATTCCGGTAAAACATCTCCACAGAGAAGTTACTGAAAACGAAACAGAGCAAGGTTTTTTTTTCTCTAGTTGAAGTTATCCCTTCCCAAAAACTAAGTGTGTACACCCTTTCCTTTATTCTGGTGGTGAGTTTTCCTCATGAGTCTTCCACTAGGAGCAAGATTGCATGCCCCAGGAGTGGAGTCTAGCCTAGGTGTCTAACCCTCAAGGTGAAATCACAGCAGATGTCTTTACTGCAGCCCTCACCCATCATCCTCTTGGTACAGTTCAAATAAATGACATGAGGCGTATGGTGCTTGGATCTTGTTGTAGACATCTAGAGCCGTCTGCAGTGCCACAAGTGTGGTGTCATGCTGAGAAAGAGGGAAAAAAACCAAATCAGTCACCCTTAGGGATGTGTCAGGCCAGCTCAGACCATACCAGTAATGGAGAAGGCAGTGCAGAGGGGACGTCACCTTTGTAACTTCCATCTGGAAATGGGAGAGGAACTGTACTGCTAGAACAGTAGTCTGTGATGGTGCCAGAGAAGGGGAGGAAGTGAAACAGCCATTTATATACTGCACTGTTTTTCTGAGAATTAATCTCTAGAGAGCAATTTGGAAGAAATGCTTGGCCTTTCAGGCAGTAGGCTGCTGGAAAGGAGACAACTGTATCCACACTTCTGAAACATCATATTTGAGTAGCATTAACCCATCTAGCAAATAAAGAGTGTCTCCTTAAAGTTTGCCAGTCTTGTTCATGAGCCTGAGCTAACAGGAATAAGGACACATTGGGAATGTTCCTCAGAGATCCCAGAAGAATGATGCCAAATACTGCATCTCTCACCCAGTCAGTGGCAAAGATGCATGTCCTGATCACTGCTGTAGGGAAGCTAGAAAGGGTTAAAACTATCACCAAACCCCAATCCCCTGTAGGCAGGAGGAGATGGCTAAAAGCCAGCCCCAGCTTTAACTTACTGCTGAATAGACAAGTAGTTTTAGGTTCTGATGGGCAGAAGCATTTGCTGCTTTGGTTAGATTTTTCCTTATGTGATCCAGCAGGACACCTGAGGAATGAGAACAGCTGGTAAGAGGCAAAAGCCAGACAGAGCAGCACAAGGCTCCCTCCCTGGTGCACTCACCGCCTTGCAAACGAGCCTTTTCTACCCGATTGTGGATCCCAAACAGAAATTCAAAACCAAAGTCTTTTAGTTCCTTCAAGTGAGTCATGACTTCTGGAGTCACCCATCCAGGCAAATCCATTTTATGTGCTTGCTAGAAAGAGAAACAATATTCATATGCAGGTAGCACAGGTCACAGATGAAACAGAGAAGGGCAGGGTGTCTAGAGACCTGCCCATACTGCTGCTACTTTCCTACACTATTTTCAATATGCAATATAATATGCCCCTTTCCTATTTGTGCTTCTGACCTCACACTGCTATGCTGGATACAAAGAATATATGTGGGTTTTGGTGTTATTCCAGAAAATAGTAATGAGAAGAATAAAGATTGCAACCTAAGAGCTACATTTCTGTGAAAGCACAGCTGGAATGCAAGGTTATGTTGTAATTGATACAATAATCTTAGGACATTAACTTTATATGTGGCTAATTCTGCCCTGCAGATGGCATGCAGTCAAAGAAAAAAAAAAACAGATAAGTGAGTGAACACAAACTCAGGGTTTCTGGTGTAGCTGCAGCTGTTTCCCTGGAGGCTCTGAGGACCACTGAAAGACACTAGACAAAGTCAGCAAGTGCTCTGTGGACAGAACAGTGGGATGCACCACTGAAAAAGCCGTGTACTCAAACCCAGGAGCCCAAGAACTGGGAACCAAGAGAAGAACTTGCTTTGCAGCCAACCCATTACATGAAAGGATTAGCTGTAATGGCAGAGAAACAGCAGTTGTGGTTTCCCAGCATTAATGAGAACAATTTTCTTTGCCGCATCCCATTGGATTTCCGGAAGTTGAGGCTGAATATCCTTAAGGGCACATTCTGTCTGAGTGGTTCAGAGAAATTTCATCAGCAGCTTGGATATTTAGTTAGTTCTTCATTAATTTACAAAGAGAATCACCGGTAAGTTCAGCTATTTCTTGGACTTTTTTATTGTCTCCATCCAGATAGCAGAATGACTCTACTGGCAGAGGTGAGAAAAACAATCCTCTTCAGGGCACATTCTGCATGACTTACTAAAAAGGAGGAAGACCAAAGAAGCTGAAAAAACCAATCAGCCTGAGGGTACAGTTCTGAGTGAGAAACACTCTTTCCTTAACAACGTTCTGGTTTTGCTTTGGGACTGTGGGCTGTTCTCAAAGTTCTTGGGGATTATAGTGGTTGTCACCTGGCCTTCCAGGCCCAATCTGCAAGCTCATTAAGAGACTCTTGAAAATGAAGATCTGAAATTCCTGATCTCTCTGATCAAAGGATATTTTTTTACCAATACATGTTGATTGACTGTGATTGTTACAAGATAGGAGATGAGATTTGTGATACAAAGGGCAGATTCACATAGGACAATGCAGCTTTGGACTGGAATATTCTCAGCTTGTAGCAACCCAAGCTGCTACTTTACATAGAAAAGTGCAATTCCCTGCTGATTTATCTTTTACACCCCCAAAATAGTGCACATCACTGTATACCACTGCCAGCAAGCGAAGCAGTCTTGCACACTCATAGAATTAGTGTGACACAGTGTCAAAATGCTTTGGTTTACTGTGTCCATAACTCAATAATTCACCAGTTTGACATGAAAGATCACGCTGCACAATTATACACCGAGAAACGTGTGTGTAACAACTTTAAGTATCCTGGATATGTGACCTTTAGTTTAGCGTTACCACAGCACAGCTAACCCAATTTCTGATTTTGTTTAAGTCTTCATGAGATGTGTTTTCAACAGAAATCGACTCAAATACTGAGTTTGGTGCCCGCATCCCAAGTGGTAAAGGGTAACATCTGTCTCTAGAGTCTTTCTCTGACAAAGGAAAATATGTCAAAAACAGATGTGAGTGAACCCCGCTTAACTTAACATTGTTTTCTTTTAGATATGGCATTAAAATAAGCACAGAAAGAAAAGTGATTGATTTAAAAAACCAGAGAGGTAGCGGTATCACCAAGAATAGTCCTAATTAAGGTGCCAACTTAAATAATAAATTTAATGTTTCTTCAGTTTGCAGAGATCTCATTTCTACTGTATTTGACTTAGGCTTGTCAACAGACAATCTAAAGATTTGAGATTGCAGTCATTTTCTAGTGACTTTCAAGAAAGGTAGGGCTTTTTCTGACTCTGACATGATACATATCTGAGCTACAGAGTGGGAGGTTTTGTAGGGTGCAAAAATACGTAATTCCTGGCACATGCATCTAGTGAGTGGGAGCTGTTATTATTCTGAAATTAGAACATTACTTCTAATTGCAGGGTGAAAAGTTTCATGGGATTTTGTAAAATAATTTCCACCAAATCCAGTGAATCCTAAAGACCAGATTCCAGTGGGTGTAAGATGATGGCCAGACTTACTTCACAGAACAGTGTGTCATACACACTCCATATACTCTCGAGAGAGATATCCCGGATCCCAGTCTCCTTTGCCACCATCTCCAGGAATTGCTGTAGGTTGGACAAAAGAGAAAGGTCTTTAGTTTTCTAATCTCATACTGTATTATATGCACTGGTATCCCTTCCCTTTTCTCAGAGCTCTGATTATACGGAGGTGATAATTACAAGCCTAGAAGCACCTTATCTCATGTAAACAATCACTTACCCAATTCTCTTTGGTCTTATTTATGTATTCTGCTGAGTGCCGTGTTTCAGTCTGTAGCTGTTCATACCGTGGACAAGGGGTCAAAGGGAACTTCAGTAGCTAGGCAGAGACAAGAGCAGCCAGGTCACCAAGAATGCTGGAGTACAGAATTTGCAGTAAACATGCACAGCTGTAATGAAACCCTGACTGCATCTATAAACAGCCACAAGTACTGCCTGCTGACATACTCCCAATCATGTGTGGTCTGCTCAGGTGTTGCACCTGACATGTTGAGTGAACCCAGCCCCTGAATTCTCTCATATTCTTCTGAAAATATGAAAACCTCTGCAAGGTAGGTCCCAGGAGAAGTTCAAGACAATCTGAATCAAGACTATAGCAAATATTTTTGGACACTACACTACTTGAGTAATCAATACATGTCTTTGAGATGAACTTACCCTTTCGTCAGACTCAGGGACTGTGTGCACAGGGATAGGCTGCCAGGAGATGTTCGGGTTGAACATCTCTTGTCCTCCTGGGGGATAGAGGCCTGCCAGATTGGCCTCTGCACTCATCAGTGTCCGATCACAGTCTGTGCTGCGGATGAAGATCTGCCAGGACAGGGACAGTGCACCATTACTAATGCTCCTGCAAGTGGTGATGCTCAGGCACAGGATGATGCACTCGCCCAGGAACACTGCCAAGTGCCCTGCAGCTGCTCATGGACAACAGGGGAACGGGAGTCAGAGGGACCGAGCCTGCTGATGTTGGCTGGGACAAAACTGTAAGGACACACACAAAGACAATCTGCTGTCTAATAGTGGAGCTGTCTGGTCTGGATCAATGGGATACCCAGCTGCAGTGTGCAGAGGTTGGAGATAGAAAGGAGTTTGAGTCTGAGGAAGGTTCAGAGACGAGGAAGACAAAGATGTAGAAAACTATGGGTACAGATAGGAAATGTGCTATATTTGCAGAGCAGGAGACTGAGGCAAACTCCTGCATTCTGCTGTCAGTTCTAGGAATGACTGACTGTGCTCAGGAAAAGAAATGGCTTCTTCAACCCTCAGTTTTTCCATCTGAGAAAAAAAGACAAAAGTGATCTGACTAAGAGGACAGTAAACAAAAACAGGGAGGGCTGGGAGAGAGTTCTGAGCCAGAAAAAGGAGAAATGAGAAAAATACAGCAATGTTCAGAAGGTCAGCATGACAAAACTTTAGTATTCTGGAATCTGTGTACTGAAAACAGTTAAGGGGAAATAGAGAAACCAGTGATAAAATAAGAGGACCAACAGGAAATCATAAATGAACATCCCAGGAAACAGCATGTTAGATCCGAAATAAGAACAAAAAGCCTGAAGAATGAAATATAATGTAAAGATAGCGATTTTTTAAAGTGTTAGGACAGAATCATAAAATATATACATACTCTTCACACACTCATGTGAAGTGTGACCTCAGAAACTTTACAGTCACAAGAAAAAAACCCAACTGGTCTTTTCTCTGACATCACTGTCTTTGTTTTACCTCTTAACAGTGGCTTGAAAAAACTGACCCTGTACTCATTAGACAGGTTTGCTTTTATCCTTAGTAAGATATGAGATATTTTAAAAGATAAGGACTTAATTCTAGAAGTATCATAAAAACCCCAAGCAATTAAGCCCTGAGTGTACATGCTTTCTTCAGCACCTTTTGCCAGGCTCCAGCTTGTCGCTGAGTCAGGTGACAGACGGTCATATGGTGTCACCCAGAGGCAACACTTCTTACAAGGGAGGTTGCTCAACTTGAGCAAGGGTTCAGGCTTGGTGAGCAGAACAGCTTTTGTTTGCACATCTTGGTTTGTTTTTCTTTCTCAAGCAAGAGAAGGAAAAGAGTTCCAACTTGCAGAAGGTGTATAAGAGTGAAGTATGTTTGGAAAGGAAATACTGAGGATAGTTAAAGGATCTCTGTTTGAGACAATGCTGGAAGTTTTGCTGATGAAGTAAATGTCAAAGAAAGGATGTAATCTTAACTGTGACAAGCTGGGTTCTTACTGGGAAGCCCTAGAAGGGAAGAAACAAGGAAAAGTGTATGGGGATTCTTAGTTTGCCCCCTCTGTACTATCAGCTAATTGAGCTCAGATAAAATAACTGAAGTGGTGCAGAGCCTGTAGTGGGACAAGGTCTTGGCTGCCTGCTGTCCATCTGAACCAGCCTCTCATCTGGACACCTGTTCATGTTTCAATTGACTCAGTACCAGTTGATTATTAGTAGAGGTACTTGGGAGGATTTTTTATTTCCTTACTTTTTAAAATCTTTTATAATTTTGTCTGTGCTTAGTACATGGTTCCACAAGGGCTCTGTGACTTTTTCCAAAAGAAACCTACCAGTTTCTCAAGAACTATTATTAAGTGTGAGGACATCCTAATGAGAGAGAGGGGAATGAATAGCTCTGGGCAACTGTCAATACTTTACAGGTGAAAGGAAATGAGAAGGTCATTGCTGGCCAGTAACTACTACTAACATCTACAGGCTCTGGTAAGATTGTACCTCAAGTGCACTGGGGAGGGCAGGGCCAACACGGGCTGCATTCTTGTGAGCTATTGTAACAGGAAAAGAAAATCTCATAAGCTCGAATAAGAAACAAATACCAGCTACAACAAACATTGCTGTTTAGTTCCCTGGACTTCACAGTGAGCGGCTGGAACAGTCCCACAACTCTGGTTGGATTTGCCTTCGCACCCCGCGGCCAGACTCAGCACAGAGCCTGGGCCCTTCTTCTTCCTCTTGCAGTGGGAACGGGCTAAGGAACGAAAGTACTTGGAGACGAGTCCCGGCGCCGGCGTTCCCCTTCCCAAAGGAGCCACCCGCAGCCCCAGCCCGCGCGGCGCCCCGGGCCCACCGTGGGGCGGCCGAGAGCGCCGCTCCCCGAGGCGGGGACTGGCACTGACCTCCTGCCGCCGGTACGTGTCGCTGAGGAAGTCGCGGTAGCGCCGCCGCAGGGCCTGGCCCAGCTCCCACTGCTGCCGCATCCCCACCTGCAACGGCACCGGGCGTCACCGGCGGTCCGGACCCCGGCCCGGCCCCCGCCGCCCGCCCCGCCTCGCACCGCACCTGCGTGAGCTGCCCGAATCCCTGGGGCCAGGCGCTCTCCTGGTACGGGTCCCGCGGGAAGGCCTTGATGGGCGAGCGGTCTCCGTGCCGGTACACCTGCGGGCGGCACCGCGTCACCCCGGCCCGGCCCGGCCATCCCGGCCCGGCTCGGCCCGGCACCCCCGTGTCCCCCCGTCCCCCTCACCAGCGTCACGAAGCGGAGGCTGCGGGCCCGGGCGGGCGGCGGCTGCAGGCACAGTGCCAGGAGCAGCAGGACGGCGCCGCCCCGCCCGCCCGCCATGGCGCTCACACACCGCCCGGAACCGAGCGCCGCCGGCCGCCGGCCCGCGCGGACGGCGTTTCGCAGCGCACAGCCCCGGCCGCGCTCTCGGTGCTGCGCCCGCCCCTGAGGAGGAGGATCCCGGCGGCGGGACAGCCCCGCTCAGCCCCCTGAGCATCGGGCTCACCGGGCCGGCGGCGCTGGGTTCTGCTGTCAGCCCTGCGGGGGCTTCATCCTGGGCTGCAGCCGCGGAGGCGCTCGGTAGGAGCGGCGGGAATGAAGGCGGTGTCACCCCCGCCGCAGCTTCGCTCTAGGACACGAGTTTTCGCAGTGCTCTGACGCCGTGCGTGTGCTCCTGGGTAAACTCGTGGGCAGAAGTAGGGAAGGCGGCCTGGCGCGCACTGCCCGGCAGCCGTGGGTCGCTAATCGTCGCATCCCTCCGGTCAGCCTGAGGATGCCCGTGTGAAATGGAAAGCTGCTGCTGCTGCTCCTTGGCAAAGAGGCTGCCCAGCGTTGGCGGCTTTTGCCCAGTTTTGGTTGCTCTTTACGAGACTTGGTCGAATTAGACGAGTGTGAGATGAAACCCGGCTTCTGCTGCCGCCTGTGCAACCACTGGATCGTTGGTCGAGGATCTCTTAGGTGCCGTGTAGAGGGAAAAATCATAGGCAGTTAAACGAATTTACTGCTACTTAGTGCTTGCCTGCACGCAGAAGTGTATAGAGGGCGATGAATGAAGTTCTCAGCTTTCTTTTTTAAGGAAAAAAGGAAACATGGCTCTCGCTTTTGCAAAAAAGTCTTGGAGTCATGAAGCACAGCGGCTCATAACGCAGTTCTTTGGTACCTGTTTATTTGCTTAAAACTTTCCGTAGTTCGCAGCGTTAGAAAGTTGTGTGTAAGGTCTCAGTGAGGGTGCCAATTGTTTGTGAAGCAGGGGGGTTATTTCAGGGCAGGGTTGGTGCAATACACGAGGCTCAGCTGGACGGAATAACGTGTTTAATTTGCTCATGCTCGAATGCTTAGTGAATTTAAACTGAATTCTATTTCCTATCTCTAGGACAGCACGAAGCCGCGTTCTTTTTTTTTTGTTCTGTTTGCCCATACGGCCCCACTGAGGAAGTTCTTGGCGAATGCTGGAAGGAAAAGGTTCTCTGCGGAGGGGGAACGCGCGCTGTTCCTGCGGCACCTGCGTTGGGATGGTTCTGTCGTTGCAGCTGGTTTTGCTCCGCTGCTGAGGGCGGGCGCGGCGCGGGAGGGGCTCCGGGCCCCCGTGCGGTCCCACGGCCCGGGAATCACCCGCGCCCGGAGCCTTCGCGTCCCGCGGGACCCGCGGGGGCGGAGCGGGGCGGGCGGCGCCTGCACGTGACCCGGGCCCGCGTGACATCACGGCAGCTCCGCCGCGGCGCCGGGAAGAGCGCCGGGAGCAGCGCCGGGCCGGGCCGCCCCTCCCGCCCGCGGCTCGGGCACCTGCGCCACGGGGGGCGGCGGCCGCGCATCGCCGGGAGCCGCGGCCCGCGCCGGTAACTTTTCGCGCTGGCTCTGGGGGCGGCGGCGTCTCCTCCTCGCCGCCCGCGGGGCCGTGACTCACGGCGGGGGACGTGGACGCGCTGTCCCGCCCCGCGGCCTGCGCCGGCCCGAGCGCCGCAGCGTTCCCTGCGACCCGGAGCCGGCGGCGCAGCGCCGCCCGCCCGCGTCCTGCTGCCGGCCGGGCCGGGCCCGGCGGCGCTGGAAGGTGCTGGAAGGAAGGGGGACAGCGGCGGCCCATCCCGCTGAGGCACCCGTGGTCTGGCGGGGTGCGGGCCCGGCGGATGGGAGGGAAGGGGTCGCTCTCTCGGCCTGGGTCCAGATTGCCGGCCATAATGCGCTGTGTGTGCCGGCGGGGACTGAGCGGTCGCGCTGTCGGAGAGAGTCCCTTTGCTGAGGGGGTCGGAGGCGTCCGGGGAGCGGTGTCAGTTTCTCGTGGCTGCTGTCTTGCGTCTGAAGAGCCCGGGTTTCTGTCTGCTGTCTCCGGACGTGCTGTCAGGAGATGTTTACTTGCTTTGTGGTAACTTGTTAGCTTTCCAGTCTGCTCAGCTTGAAGTTCTCTGTGTCATTCACCTGTTGCATCCTGTCAACCCAGGTCGCGAGTTTTCTAGGACAGAAACTTGTCTGTACGGCGGTTAGTTTGCATGGTGGTGTTGAAAGGTAACTTTGCTTACATTAGTGGTTACTCTTCATTGTGCTGTTTTCCTGACGCTTATGCTGCTGAAGTCCACAGATCTGTCAAGACAGGATTTCGTTATGGGCTGGAAGCAAACCTTGGATCACTGGTGAAAGAGAAATGCTCTGTCTTCAGAAAATTCTTTCCCTTCTTTTCTTTTTCCTAAAGGGGCAGCTGGGCTCTTCCCTGCAAGGCTTTTTTGAGGGAGTCTCCAACACTGAGTCACGTTTCTGACTAACAGTTTGGATCACTGCGTGTCAGACAGTTTCTGGCTATGACTGCAGGTTATGTTTGTCTGTAGGGAAGAGTCCTCTTGGATCTGCTTCGTGTTCCAAGGTACATGGAGTTGATCTGCTGTTCCTGACTGTCAGAGAGAGGGCTATACCTGAGCACAGACAAAAGAAAACAGAAAGCCTGTTTTTTATTTCCTTTACTGAATGTTGGGGCTTGATTTTTTTAGTTGAGTCTGAATCAAGACATAGCTCCCTTGCTGAAATAGAAAAACATTCCTTATATTTTAACTATAGAAACAAAAACTGTTTGAAAAATTCAGCCAGTTGTTGCTGAGCTCTACCTTTCTATCGTTTGGGTTGTGGAAGGAAGGCATTGGATGTGGTACACATTGCGCAAGGACCAGGTGGAGATTGGCCTTGGTACACTTCTTTGTCACTGCACCTGTGGCATTTTGACCAGAAGATACTGCTGCTGCAAGGCTTGTAAGGGCTGACAGGCTGTGTGGCTTCCTGCTGTGACCCCTTCTCGGAATCTAGCACTTGCAGTGATACTTTCTCATACATGAATATGCCCATGCATTCTTTTTCATACAGGAAGGCCAGCATTTGCAGGAGAAAAACCAGGGTGAAAATATTTAACAACTTTCTCCCAGACCCCCAAAATAAAAGGTGGAGGTAATAAACCTAAACCAGCCTGAGGGAGGATAGAAAATGGGTCATTTTGGAGCTGCATGGGAGTTCTGTAGCTGCCAGAGGAAAGTTGCAGCTACTCGTGTTGTGAAGGGATGCAGGGAGAAGTACCACAGCAGGATCTACGTTTATATAAATTGCCTAATCTAAAAAAATATGGACAGGAAACTTTATCACAGAATTAGTGTGTCCTGGCAGTGTGCCTGGGGTTGCTCTCGCTTGCTGTTTCCAGTTACTGCTGCTGCAGCTCCCTGTGCCTTGTCAGCACGTTTTCCTTACCAGCTGGCTGTGCAGGGAGGCAGGGGGAGGCTATGCAGGACAGGCGTGCAGCCCTACAAATACAGAACAGGAGTTTGCTGCCTTGCCCCTGTCTTACACCTGCAGGAAGAGTCGTGTTTCCACTGTGGTAAAGTGCATTTGATTGCTGTGACTCTCTTTTCCTTTCTCTTGGGTTAGTCCTCGCAACTCGGCACACTTGTTCTGAGGCAAACAGAAGGAATGTTGCTGTTTGAATGTTAGCTCAAGTGGTGGTGGTCTCACATCTTGGAAGTATGTCTCTTGTAATTAGATCTGGCCTGTGATTGTATGGCTGTCAAGACTGACAGTTTTCAAAATTTCAAGTTTTGAATTTAAAAATCTTTAACTCTTGCTGTTTTTCAGGAGTTGTGATTCCATCTGTCTAAGGAAGAGTATAGAATATAATGTGCTTTGTCTTGGGTGCATTGGAGGATGATCCTGCTTTCTGCTCGGGAAGCAGCTGCTGTGAAAGTCTCATTGTTGCAGATGTGTGGGTCTTTGCATGTTGAATAGGAAAGCTTATCAGATTGTTTGTCATTCTCCCTCTTTTCCCTCCCCCACCAAGTAATGAGATTCACACACCTGACAGCCTTGGAGAAAAGTCAGTCTTCCAGAACTGTCATAGGTGTTCCTGCCCATTGCTGCGCGGGTTGAACCTGCCTGATTTTTTAGGTCCATTCGAAACCATTTCATGATTCTATACAAAGATACCTTGTTTCATTAGGGGAGAATGTTCTGCTGATCTTCTGTAGGATGTGTTGACTCGTTTTTCTTACAGCATAATAACTCAGGAAGGCAGAGTCACATTCTCTTGGCTGTGGAAACTGTCTCGGTGTGAAGGAACTTAATCTTAGGAGGGAATTCAGGGGAGTGCTTCCATCTGATAGGTACAGGTCTGCATTAAGGCTTATGAACAGCTTGAACTTGGTCATTAGATCATACTTCTGCCAATATACAAGTACTGTTTGACTTAACATTTTCGTTGTAGTTATTTCAGGTTTGAGAGATGTGTTTAATACTGTTAAATGAAAAGAGGCTGTCCATGTTCAGTCAGACCTTAAAAATATATCAGTTAGAAATGAAACAATGGCTTCCTTTAGCATTCCTGTGGCAATTTTGTTCTGTGACTTCCTGTGACCAAATACTTTTTTCCCCATATTTGAAACAGACAAATTTCTTTCTTGTGTTCCCGCTGAAAGGGAGACACCCCTAAAGCTAGTGTAACTTGTACTTTTATATTTAGAGATCTCAAAACTAGATTTCCTGTAAAGCAAAATTACTTGCTTAATGAAGTGTCAAAAAGAAAATTTTACAGTGATTTACATAATTTTGGTGTAATATTATAAATCACTTCGAAGTATGCACTGTCAAACTCTTAACAATCTTATTTGGGGAGGACAAAGGTTAACTAAGGTAGTGCACAGAGGAGAGCAGAGCGTTGCAGATCTTCCCAGTAGGTTTAAGGAGGGGAAAAATGAATGTTTATTTAGTGGGAAGTCGGTGAAGAAATGAAGAGAAAATGCTAGAGAATGAGAAATCTAATGCTTGTTTTGAGCAGACCGAAACTAGTGCCTATAAGGATTAAGTAGGAGAGCTATCTTGTGGGATGTGAGAATTGAAGCAATTTAAAAGCCATGTTGCAGAGTCAGGTATATTGTGTACTCATAGAAACCTCTCTGAGATGTAAATAAGGTGTTAGGTGAGTATCAGACTGGTTGCTAAAGCACATGACTGACAAGAGAGTAGGTGTCTCCTGGCATATAAGACTTTCTAGTTTGTTTTAAGATTTAAAAAATATTGGCAAATATGCTCACAAAATTTCTTGAAACCAATAGTGCATGGAAGCCTGTCCTCTCCCCCTCCAGGGATCGGGGCAGTGTTGGCCCACTGGCCCTCCTGCAGCTGTGAGGCAAACAAGGTCCATTGGTTCAAATCAAGGCTTTCCACTTGCTGATAGAAATCATTATTAAAGTTCGTGATTTAAATAATTCATTTAAAGTTTGTTTTGCATTTGGTAATTTCTTAAAAGGCAGCTTTAGTCTAATCAGTTAGGCTCATCTAGTACTGCTTCTTGCCAAACAGGACGATACAGTGTATCTGCATACATCTGTTTATGCTTTTATATCACAGAAAATGTTTACATTACAAAATGGCCAGTTGTAATTACTGGGTGAATTTCTTTCCTCATGAATTGTACAAAACTGCATTTGAATAAAAAGGTCAAATCAAATAGGCACTTTTTTATGCTTATGCTATAATCACACAAATAATGTGCTGGATACATAAGAGAAAATATCCTTGCTGGAATGTGCTATTAAATAATAGGAATTCTATCAGGGTAGTGTTATCTGTACTTAACAGAATTAACTGGTTAGTTTTGGTAATTGTCTCTTTCCAGATCTTAGAATGAGCATTACTCATCTTTCCTTGTCTTGTTTTCACTTGGAGATTGTTAGAGAGAGGTACCTTCCACCCATTTTATACTGCCTGCACCACCTTTGACTGAACTGAACTAATTTAATAAGTGAATTGAAGAAACTAATCTCTCTGCCTTTTTAAGAAAGAATTGTTGTGTACTGACTCTGCATGACTTTCTGGAGTTTAGAGTTAGACTTTTTAAACATTCTCCAGTAGCCATGTCCTGCTTGAATAGGGCCTGCGTGTGTTTAAATGGTTGTTTTAGATTTCGTCATAATTTGCCATTGACTTAGAAAATAAATTAACAAGTGTAATCTTGAAAACTGTGTGTAAAACCAACTGAAAGGAAAATGTTTAGAATTTAAGTATTCTCATCTAGAGCTCTTATGAAATGAGGGTGAACAGGTAGGCTTCTGTAAGAGCTCTGTAGTATGTCTTGGTTGCTACAGACATACCTGCAGAAATGTGCCAGCCCCCAAAGGACTCCTCATGCCTTGCCAGAGATTTTTGCTGGAGACCTCACAGCCAGAGAGGCCCATGTAGTGGCGTTTTGCATGTCTGCCAGCAGAAGCTCACATACAGCTTTGTGTGGGCACATGAGCTTGCACTGAGCAGCCTTTGGGACTTGCTGCTGTGGTGCGTGCCGTGACATGCAGGCACACATGCACACTCAGTCCTGCGGGCAGCCCTCAGCAGCATGCATTGGCTTGCATGAGAAGGGCCACCGAGGCAGGGCAGCTCAGCTCAGCCAGCTGCGAGCTTCAGGAGTACAAGGAGAAGCTGTCACCTGGCCCTCAAAAACAACTGTGTGATTCCAGTCTCCTGATTGACTGCTTCCCACCTTTGGCCGTTGTGTGCAGGAAAGAAATAATATGTTGATTTCTGTGAAAGGGTTAGGAACAAGTTCAAAAGGTGGCTTTTGTGTTTGCAGCTGGTGAGATGGACATTCTCAGGCATCTGCATTTCTGGACAGGAACCCAGGTAAGGATGTGATTTAAGGGCCATATAGCATGAGGACAGGCAAGGTTGCACTATTGCGCCTTCAAGGAAGGTGTCAGAACCCCTTCCTTAGCAAAGGAAAAGGGAACTTCTGTTGTGAGGAGTGTTTTAAAATGAGAAATAAAAATTTAAAATGTAAGATACAGAATAACTATAGATCATACAAGGTAGCCTCTGTTATCAGTATGTGTCTGAAAAGCAGGGACTTAACTTCCTGGCCTGTATGAGACTGAAGAAAAATTTTTCCTTGGTCTGCAGAAAGCTCCCAAGCTGCTGTTTGTTCCTGTAGAAATTGAACAGGATTGGAGAAAGGAGAAGCCTTTGCCTGAAGAAAACGTTAATTTTCTTCCTATCGGTTGTACTTGGAGGGCATTTTCTGAAGAGCTGCTTTTAAGCTGCTGACTAGGGGTGAGGGTTGAAGAAAAAAAAAAACAAGAAGAGACTGCAGATTTTTTTCTCCCTTGTTTCAGTATCATCTTCCACTGCTACTCCCTGATACTTGCTCTGGGTGGTGCCTTTAGCAGTGTCCCAGAATCAGTGGACCATCCACACCCTTCTTCCTTGACACAAGGATCAAAATAAGAAATGGAGCCACTTGTTGGCTTAGTCCCATTGCCTACTCCTACACACTTGTACACATGCTGCAATTTGCAGCCTTGATCATGGATTTGCACTTATTTCTGAGAAGTCAAGGTTATAGGAGTGCTCTGATAGGATACCACATGCTGGCTTCCTGCAGACTCTGCAGGGGCATAGTCTTTGCAGGATTGCTGGCTTCTCATTTGTCCTTGAGTCATGTGTGATGGCTCCCTTCTTGTGGCAGGGTTGTGCCAAAGTTGGGAATAGACTGCAGTCCTTGCAGCAGGATGCTTGTGGCAAACTCAGATGGTCTGATGGTTACCTTCTTTTGCATTTTTCTGTTCAAACCTTTGTGCAGACTTTCAGTCGTTTCTGAGCTGTTATTGGGGCAATAGGAAAACATTGGTCTGTTAGCACCTCTGGTTCTGTGTACCTTGGTCGGGCACTTTGTGCATGGATGAGGGTGAGGCCTCCTGAGCACTTGGAGACAACCTGTGAGCAGAGTGGGTGGCTCTGCTTTCCCATCTGGTGGGTGTGCCGGCAGCGCAGCCATTTCACTGGCTGCGATTTCAGCCGTGGGTTCTGTCCGGCTCTGGACTGGTTTTGAGCTGAGTATTTGTGGTGATGTCAGGCAGTGTGAGAAGGGAACATGACTTGGCAGGACAAAGTCTGCAGAAAGTTCAGCTCCACATTTGGCCAAAAGCCTTGAAGGCAATGAGATTGACACACACATTCTGCTACACAGCCTGTCACACGCCCTCTCACATGCTCCCTTCCTGTCACACAGATCTCTTTATCTCACTTTCAGACCTTTAACCCTTCCCTCCTGGCTTCTCCTTGGTGGGTTTATAAAACTCAGAGAAGTCCTCCTTCTTTTGTTGATACTGTACCTTGTAAGGGTTCAGTTGCAATGACCCCCAAAGCAGAAATAGCCTATACAGGCCAGAATCCAGAAGAGTAGTCAAAAGCAGGGCAAGTTTACTTTGCAGCAAAGCTCTTAATAGTCCTTTATTCTGACCTGCCCCCCCTCTGCCAGTCTTCACTGTGTTTCTTGGCAGCTCTTCTGATCTCCTTCATTGCTGTGCTGCAGTTTTCTGGCTGATCTATGTTTGGATATGTACATCTGCAACCCTGCCTCTCTCCTCCTGCTCTTCTAAGAGCAGTATTAGCAAAACCCAACAAAATAAATCCCTGATGATGCTTGAGTTGGGAATAGACTTCCAGTCAAGCTTACTCTGAAGCAGTTTAAAACTCTGTTACAGTGTCCCTCTGATGTGTTCTTTGTATGGGTATTTCAGTAGTACTGTAATTTCTTTCTGACCTCTGTGCTACATCTAGGGATGATCCTTCTATGAATGGGAATTGGTGCTTTTCCCCTACTGCCCTGAAGGGAATCTTAATGAGTTTCCTGCCTGTTTTGCAATCCAGTACTGTATTTCTGGTTTGCCTGTGAGCATTAGTATTTGTTTTGATTGGTGCTTTTGGATGGAATGGTGTTTGGATACAAAGTGTTATATAGAGACTTTATTAAGAGGTTCTTTCCCAGAAGCAATCTTGTATCAGTTATGGTGATGTGCAGTATGCTGATGGAAGTACTCCTGGGGTGGGAGGAAAGGAGGAAGTCAGTAAAATGAGCAAACAGTTCTACTGTAAGCAGCCTTCCCCTTCTGTTCTTTCCTCTTGTGCTTCTCTTCTTCATGTCCTCTAATTTCATAGCTGGTAGAGGATGGAGAAGACCAGTTTGAAAGAGAATGTAGTCTGGACAAGGCATAGGAGTTGAGAGCTTTTAAGTTCTGTTTTTGTTTATCTTTTTGGCTTTGCCATGATGTATGCTATGGCTTTATGTGTCTTTTGTCATCTTGTCATCCTGATAAAATGGTGCAGCAGCTTATTTTCTGCTTTTTTCTGTTTTAGTAACTCAGTGCAGTCAGTGGACTGTGCCATGTTCCTGCTCAGAGGAGTCAACAGCAGTTTGAGTTTCTGTGGTGAAGAGATGCACTGAGACAGCCTGGGGAGCTGAGGAGATTTCCCTTGATAAAAAGTGCTTGGCTAGAATAGGCATGGATCATGAAATACCATTCTCTTACTGCATAGTTGAGATGAAATAATTTTTTAAGGAAACAGATAAAAAAACCCCAGTATGTTGTAGTATTATTTATCACTACCATTTTCTATCTGCAGAAAAAAGGCCTGCAGTATTCTTTTCTAGACATAATCTTATTGGTCCTCTTATTCCTTATGGACTAGGTTTAGCCTTTTTCCCTGGCATTTCCACTACCAGGATGTTATTTTGGGTATTCTTTTTTTTTTTGTTCTTCTTTTTTTTTTTTTTTTTTAAGTTCTGATCTCTTGCTTCAGATTGGAAAGAGCATTGGGCTGATTTCTCAGATCTGCTGTGAATCAGACTCCTGTTTCCCTGAAGCTGGGCTATAACGTCTGTGGGACTGAGGGTCATAAAGGAGGAATGTATGGTAGAGTTTTTGTTCTGTAATATGGTGCTCCCAGAAAAGTCCACAATTATTAAAGAGAGAGGCTTCTCTAATTTTCCCCACTCCCTTCCAATTTCTAGTCAAGCCCCATTTAAAAACCCCAGCTTTTTGGACCTAGTTGGTTGTTTTCATTGCTTCTGATCTCGGTGACACTGTTACTTCTTGCCTCTTTTACACTCTGTTCTCTGGGAGGACAAAGGAAGCCCTGGGTTATAAAACTGCTGCTTCAAAGAATGCCTGGGTGTTATGTTTTGCATAGCTATGTATAATTGTGCAGGGCAGGATATTGGTGGCTGAATAAATATAGAGACGGCATCCAGAAAGAAACTGAGTCTGTGGTCCTGTTTTCCATGATGTCATGCAGTGGCATTTACAGAGAAACAGAGGTGGTGGGGTCAGATTGCATTTTTGGCCTTCAAGTAGGATGTGATGAGCTATTGCTGCATGAAGGGTGTGTAAGAACTGGTCAGCAGGAGGATTAATGAGCTACAGACACCTCAACCTTAATTTTCCAAACTGAAGGGGGATTTTGTTAGCAGATTATTTTATAGTAAGAAGTTTTATTGGTTGCTTGAACACTTTTTACATTTGGGGTTTTTTGTTGTTTTGGTGGTGTGTTTGGTGGTTTTGTGGGTTTTTTTTGGGGGGGGGTGGTTTTTTTTGTTTGTTTGTTTTGTTTGTTTGTTTTTGTTATTGTGCTGGTGATGTGTGTATCTGGTGTTGTGGTTAGAAATGTGAAGGAATGACACTATTAGCCATTAGAGGGACCCTAGAAAGAAAAACAGGCGTGTAAACCAAAACCACTTTTGCATAGGTACATGTGCAAGGAGAAAGAAGACTTACTGCTAGGATAGCTGCATTTGCTTGGAGAAATTGAGTGCTACTGGCAAAAGAATGTTGTTTCCAATTTAAAGTGAGTTTCCATAGGAAAAAATTGCTATTACAGTTGATGCTGACACATTCTGTGGACAAGGACCCAGGCTGGATTTCCTCCCTTCTGCTTCCCCAGAAGCAGCACAGAGCTGCCCTTTGCTAGCAG
Source organism: Zonotrichia leucophrys gambelii (assembly GCF_028769735.1). Taxonomy (NCBI): domain Eukaryota; kingdom Metazoa; phylum Chordata; class Aves; order Passeriformes; family Passerellidae; genus Zonotrichia; species Zonotrichia leucophrys. The sequence continues at coordinate 34,055,439 of NC_088175.1, forward strand.
GAGGGGGCAGCTGCTCTGAGTGTTTCGTCCTCCTGGGAGGAGCACAGATGGAATTTTTCCTGTAGGAAGCCCTATCAGAGACTCAGTCATGCTTCCTGCCATCTGAAGGTCGGTGCTGATAGTGGTGTTGAGCTGTCAGTGAGCTGGAGTCGTGGCCAGGCCCAGGGGATTATTGCAGTTCAGCTACACACAGCAAGTTCTGCTCATGTTCATCCCTGTGAGTGCTGCAGAAGTTGGTGTCCCTCTAAAACGACTCTGCTTTGTCTCCTCTCCCTGTTGAGAAACTGGCTACACAGCTCATCTGGCCAGACAGAACTGAGGAGGGATGGCTTGTCGTTTTACAGGATGCATGGACGGGAGGATGGAGGGATGCTGCTGTCACATCTTCCTTGCTGTAAGCCTGTGCATGCCCTGGTTTTGGCCATTCCTGAGGTGGCTATACTCTAGGTTAGCCAGAAGCTTGAAAGCTGAGGTGACAGTAGAAAGCTTAGAAGGGGTTAGAGATTTTTTTTAGTCCGGATCAGGGTTGTGTTGTTTTCCAGAGTTCAAAGGAACTTGTGTCAATGGCCTTTTAAAGGAATTTCATGGCAGCAAGGTGGCTACATCACTCCTGATATGACTTGTTATTCATCTCCAGTTCATTAACCAGGGAAAAGTCTTCTTACCATAATCCCTTCCTCCCTCTCCTTGTTTCCCTCCCCTCTCTCTCTCCCCTTACTTCTTCTTCTCACTCTTCCCCTATCCACTTGCCTGCCTCTTTCTGTCTCCCGTTGTCAGAGGGAGCGATATTTCCTTGCAAACAGGAAGAGAGGCGGGAGCAGCCCTGTGTGGAGTGTGAATGAACTCCAATAACCTCGTCTCCTTTCTCCTCCACTCAGTTACAGAACCAAGGACATCTGGCAACTGGGAGAGAGGGAGGGAGGAAAAATAAAGGCACAGTCCATTTCAGGATCTTACCCACCCTGAAAGTAGTCACATGTATGCTCTTTTCCTCTTGCTCCTTGTGTTGACATGGCTCTCTTTAATCAGACAGAAACCAAGAGTTGAAGGGAAGGGCAAACCCAAAACCTCAGCCTTTGCCAGGCAAGGTATAATGAGAGGCAGGTGAGAGAGCAGGGAGCACTTGCTTCTGGATGAGGCATGTGAGCAGGAGAGCTGACTTGCAAAACAATTGCTGTTGGGGGTGAGCTTTGCAGGGCCTGTAGTTCCCTGTAGTTCCCTGGGAACTGGAGTCAGCACATTCTGTCATCATCTGATTAAAAATTTGGGAAGCTATATTTCTAAAATGAGGGAGTCCACAGGTTCTTCAGGAAAGAAAGAAATATTGTACTCTGCAGATCGTGGACAAAGGAGCAGGTTTGGTTTTTTTGGACTTTTTGTGTGGAGCAAAGCAGAAATACTTTGGGCTTATTTTTTGCATTGTGTTTGGTCATACAGTTGTGCCTTAAGATTCTAATTCACTTTGCTAACCCATTTATTCACTTATTTCAGTCCTACATTCCTTCTTGCCTTATGTAGGGTGAAACTGGCTTGGAACTCCTGTTGCTACCATTGTTTATTTATAATAGACACTTCATCCACAGAATAGCTAAGTCATATTAAGTTCAGATTCATAAATGTCCATAGAACTCTTTGTATTTTGGTTGTAGTTATAAGGTCTAATCCTAGAAGGAAAGTTATGGAGACTTCCGGTCTCTCAGAACTCAGCTTTAGAGTGTTTTTCTGTAATAGCCAGACTTTTCCCTTCTCAGTGTTCTTTTAGACATATTATCTTTCAGAGTAACACCTGAAAGAGAAGAAGAGTTTCTTCTCTTCCCAGTACTCTTTCAATCAAGTGACACACATTTGTTTATTTTAATCTTTTCAGTTGTTAGTCACTTCTGCTGTTGTTCTCTGAACTTTGTGCTGGTTTCCGTGCCTGACCTGGGTAGGAGACAGCGTGCCTTGTGTTGAGACCAAACGAAACCCAGTGAGAGCTGGATGCTGCAGTGAGCCCCCTTCAAAGGGAGAGACAAGAATCAGCAAAGTTATGGGTAACAAAGGAGTTGGTCAGCAGCAGGAGTAAAACCTAAAGTAAGGTGGGGGACAGGGGCAGGGAGGCAGGCTTTGGAAGTGAGCTAGGGAGGGAGAGGTGGCAATTAAGACCCTTAATTTGAGGGCAAGAGACCGGAATGCAGCTGGAAGTGACTTGCAGGCTCTTCTGCATAATTGTCAATGGCGGCAACAACTTAAAAGGCTTACAAAGCAGTGCTGCAGTCTTGGACAGCTGCTCATGGTCAGCTGAAGCTTAGCTGGACAGCAAATGAAAGCAATCAGGAGGCTGTAGCTTTTCTTTATCAGCTTTGGAGGCTCGCAAACTCTGACAGTGGCTTGCAAACTCTTTCCTGCTTGTGGTTGCCTTTATGCTTCTGGGAGATCAAAATGGATAATGTGATTTCAAACTCTGTCCCTGTAGTTCTCTGAGAGAGGGATTTACAGCAGGGCCACTGAGCTAGTCTGTTCCCTGAGAGTTGCAGAACTTTTTTCCATTCTTTGTAGACATACTGTTCATAGTCATACTGTCAAAGTCATTCTTTACAGTGTCCTGTTGCACTGCTTTTCACATTTTGCATTATTGTGATTTGTCTCTCCCACTGTCAATCCGAAGTTACTATTTTTTCACGTGAGTTTTGACAGTTTTCACATGTAGTATTACTTCATTTTCAAAGCAACAGATTCCTTTTCTGTCTTGAAAGGTACAAGGTGTCTTTTTCAACTTTTTCCTAATTGAAACGTGTCATATGTATACTTCTGCCTCACTCACAGACCTCCTATGTGTTTCAGCATTTTTTGAGAAATGTGACGATGTAGAGGGAAGGAAGAAGAATGGGCCAACATGAGCTGGGAATAATCTTTGTTTCTCTGAAGCAGCTACAAGGTAGTACCAAGATCCAGTGGAAGATTTGTGAAAATACTGTGGCTGCTTCACCAGGCACAGTATAGGAAAAGCATTAGGTCACAAGATATGGTTACTTGTAAGAAAGGATTGGAACAGTGGTGTCTCTCAAGGGGCTTAGTTCTCTGCTGGTGCTGTAGTGTCCTGTGAAATCTCAGTCTAACTGGTGTTGTTATCTTTTCTTGGCCATTTAGATCTGCAGCCAGCATTTGATAGCCAGTGTAGCATTATCACTGTGTGAGTTGTGCATTTAGGTTTCAGCAGAGGTCATTATGCACTGCCGTGGGCCAGCTTTCAGAGATAAATGCTAGCAGCCAAAGTGAATCTATACTGCATGTCAGAGCACACCTAGAAGCCAAAATGCCAAATTATATCCCTGCTTTAGTTACCTCTGAAAGATAGCCTTTCCTGTTAGTTCTGTTTGTTCACCAACAGCCTATTAAGGCCCGTGCAGAGAGGTGCTGTCCTGTTGACACACAGTGAGCACAGTCATGTTAGCATATGTGTACAAACATGAGGTCTCTTCCTCATGATGCTGACATGCTGCAGAGTGCTTGTGATTCATTACAGAACTGAAACATAGCCATATATGTTTGCCTTGGCAGAAACTAATTGTAATTTACAGGGTTGGGACTGCAATGAGTAAATCCTGTTTTGAAACATCACAGAGACTTGAACAAACTTTCTAAAAAGCTACTCATTCATGTGTTACACATGAACAGTGAGTTTCTTCAGAGATGTGCTTGCATCTGGTCTGGTTCCTGATCCTTAAACTTCTCACAGAAAGTGCCAAACTAAGAATACCAGGGAGGGGACAGCACTGTTTAGCAGAAGGCTCACACTGACTGCATTTGGCTCATTTGGTTTCTGTATATTCTGTGCTGCTCAGTGATATCTCCTTTACTGTCCTCAGTGATCTGTAGCTTAGTCTGTTGATGATGGGTCAGATCAAAGTCTTCCAGAAGAATGCGTAAGTGCTTCAGCTGGCTTAGAAGAAGACTCAGCTGAGGGAATGGGATGAGATTGTTGCTGGAGGAAGTGATGAATGTTTCTGACATTTAGCATGAAGTACAAGAGCCAGGGCTGCCGTCTTTAGTCTCTGAAAAAGCAGTACTTTGTTGTAGGAGTGCTGACCTGGAGACCATCAGTATCTGAGTTGTTCTGTTTTCTCAGAAAAGAAGGGGAGATGGAAGAAATGGAGTAGGGTGAAGCTGATGGCAACACATTTCAGAAGTGTTTAGTGTTATATTTGAGACATGGGTGGTAAGGGCTAGCAGAAATTTGTTTCCCTCAGCCTTTCATCTCCACATGTTTCTTCACTGGAGTATGTCTGCTCATCATGTTACTCTCTTCAAGATGCTGCATTTGAGAGAAGCAATTGCTTCATTGTTTGTCACATGGCCAGTCCTGGTTTCTGTAACTGAAGGAGTTGAGACAGACAGTGGGAGGCAGCACAGCTGACTGTGGCAAGAAGACAGTGTTCCCTCTTGCAGTTAGGACTTGCATCACCTTTCTGCATTTTTGGTTGAAGTGGCGGTGCAGATTGGAAGGTGTGAATCTCTAATAACATCATTATTAGAACAAAACTTAGCAAGATTTTTAGTCATATAAAAACAATCCTCATGCATTTCTGTGAAAACTAAGCCTCAGGCCTTGTCACATAGCTTCTCACTTGTGTGCATGTGAGGAAGATGCTCAGTAGGCTTCTTTACCTTGCACCAGCGTGCTGTTCACTGTTAGGTCAGTTTTTCAGCCTGCAAGTGTTATTTTTGCACCTACAAAAGAATAAGTGCTCTGTCTTAGGAGCAGGGAAGACAAGTAACCTTTTCTATCTGGTCCATTCTGTTTTGGGAAGGTTGGAGGCTAGTGCATGAAGCAGAAACGCATTGGGTAGTTCTAGTGCAGAAAGTGGCTTCTCTGTTGCTGTGTCCTGGATGTGCGCATGGATTTATATTCCCCTCTCTCTTGGTAGCTTGCAGTCTCTCAGACACTCCTCTTTGGTCTCCAGATGGCTTGCTGACAGCAAGTTTCACTCTTGCAATGTCAGTCATTGTGTAGATCACACAGTTCTGAAATCCCATTAGGCTGTACCCTTCTGTTGTTTTCTGGAATAAGTTTCAGTTGAGGCAGAGGCGCACTAAGAATGGGTCACTGTACTGGAGGCCTGGGCCTGAGCACTGTTACTCAGTCCCTCAGATGGGTGACCAAACCCTTCCTTTGAAAAATTGCTGCAGTAGTGCTGCTGGTGATTCATTCTGCACAATAATTAATCTTTGAGTGAGTCTTTTGCGTGGTTTAAAGGAATGTGGAGATGCAGAGGCTTACTCTTAGCTTACTTGTTTCATGCCCGAACATGTCCAGAGACATCTGTGTCAGCATTGGTGAGGAGCTTACATAGGACTAGGAATACAAATGGGGTTTGGATTTATTGCAGTAAAGTTCCCATCTCCATCTGATTCTCTATGCTGCTTCCACAAGGTTTTCAGATTCTGCAAGATTTACTGGGGAGACTTTTTTAAAGAAGTTGATTGTGGTAGCCGCATAGTTCCTTTGAGGACCATGAGTTTCTTCAAATTGCTTGCAAATCACATCGGTTAGGTTGTACTATCCCATAGTAGGACTTCCTTCTGTCTGTAGGTTTAAGTTTCATATTTGCTGTCACTACTTTTATCCTAGATAGTCTGTTTCTCCAGCTCCCTTAGGAAAGGGAGCTCTGAGTTCCTGATGCAGTCTGAGGCTATGTTTACAGATGTCACGTGAATGAATGTGCCCTGTGGGTTTTAACACCTGCATCCACAGTGTAATTGGAGATGACAGGATCTCAGCAGGCCTGACAATGTGACTTGCTTTTATACTTGATGCCTGTTTCAGAGTTCTGGGAGGTGGTTCATTTTTAGAAGCATTGCTTTCATCTTTGTTTTTGACATTCTGAGAGAAGTTGTGTGGTCTGGTCCAAATACCCAGGAGGAAAGAAGGGACCTGGGACAGGGGTTTTCTGCCTCTTCGTGGTGAGCACTTGAGTGTGTGAGGCATGCCCCTGCTTGCCTGATGCTCTTGTATCTGAACTGCTTCAGAGCTTTCTGTCACCTCCTGTCTTTCAGGGACTGATAGGCTTCTAGTCCTGAACTCAATCATTCAAACAGGCCTTTCACGTTGTTGCTTTTTAAATCAGTTAATCTCTTTAGCTTGCGTTTGTAAATCACTGAGTTAAGATCAAGTGACGTTCAATCAGCTTAGGGGTGTTTACATTAGCAATTTACATGAGTTTCACTGAATCTGTGTGATCTACTGAGTAGGCTCCTTTCTGTGCAGGTGGGGCTTTTTGGAGAAAGTGGTTGGATTTGCTTTCCAGTTTCAGGTTCTGTAGTGGAGTTAGGGCTCTGCTAACTGTAATGAAGATGCTTTTCAGTATGGTTTCTAGGTTCCACAAAAGGGTGTCCTCAGAAGGCTGGTGGTGAATCCATTTCCTGAGAATGGCATCATGGCCATTTCCCATAGGGAGGATGCTGGCTTTCAGTTTCTTACTGTAGGTGAGGGGAGGATTTGTCATCCTTATCTTTGATGTATCATTGACCTTTGTCAGTCTTCAGCTACTGATACTAAGAGGGAAATTCAATGCTTTGTAGTCTGCTAAATAGTTGTATGAAAAATCTCTTTTCCAATTTTCTATATGCTCTGCAATGCATGCACCAAAATTCAGGGCAGCTGGCAGCACTGAGCTGTTTGTTACTGGAAACTTTAACAAAGGCCACTGGTTATAATGTCAGGAATTTCCTTCTTACACACTTGGAGAGATCAGGGATGAAGTGCACTGGTAGTGTTGGCAGTAATGAAGACTTGCCTTGCTTTGATAAATCTGTTGGCAATGAAATAATAGTTTTGCACCTGGATATGCTAGTCTTGTACCTTTTCCCACAGTTTGTTAAAATATTGTGTTTTAAGAGTGGAAACATTGATAAAACAAAGCTAATTACGGAAATGGAATCTTGAAGCTTGCTTGTGATACAGCTTGTAATAGGTTTTGGAAGTTAATAGTCTCAATAGTTGAACTCTTGCCTCTTTTGCATCTGTTTGTTTTTTCCACAGGTACTTCCTGACTTTCAGCAGTAGAGAGAAACTAAGGACTTTGAAGATAGATGCCTGTGGCCCCTTGCTTGGCAGAAACAATGCTGCAGCGATGAGATTATAGTGAGCCCTTCCTGTGTGGCTTCCATGGGTCCCACTCAACTCAGCACACAGGATCATGGGAAGAGGGTGGCAAGTGTATTTGAAATGGAGGAGGAAGGGCTTGCACTCTTCCCAGGCTCAGAGAACCCCCCTGAGCATGCAGGTATGCAAAAATTCTCGCTGAATCTATGCATGATAAAGACTATCCATTCTTTCAGCTGTAAGCAGAATTGCTACTTGGCAACATTTTAGGACAATTTCTACTGTGCTTGAGACACTGATGTCTAAGAATAGAGTCAGTTATTGATAGCTGAAGACTTGGTTTATCTAAGTGATAAACGTGTTGAATATTTTGCTTATTTGACCTTCTAGAGACTAGGTCCATGGCAGTAAGATAAAGATTTTTTGGGCTTACCGAAAGCTGCTGAACAATAAAGCTTTACTACAGGTGACAGTCCAACAAGGGTAGGTGGTGCAAAGAAGTGATAGGATTTTGCAAGTTGGTGCAATGGGAAGACAGTAGGAGTTTCTCCATGTATTTCTTAGGTTAACTGAGGATGAAGAGTATCAGACATAGAACTGAGATGATGTAGTTAAAGCTGCTGCTGATAGCCACGATCCTACACTTTCAAACTGTAAGAAGACTGTATAATATCTCTGGACAGGTAACACAAAAAAAAGGAAAGCATAAGTGCATAGGATCATCTTCTTAATGAAGATGATGAAACTTAATGAAAATATGACAAATTAATGTGTTTGCTCAGCAGTGAGGCAATGGGCAATCTTGATATAAAACAAAGAGAGAATCTGAACATTGAGCATTCCTCAGTGGAGTAGAAACAAAGAGTAGTTAAAAGGTGATATGAGATTGTCCAATAAAAGTCCTTAAAATGGGTCTGAGGACTTGAAAAGAAAGCAATTGATATATTAATTCCTTATGAAAATGTAAGGAAAAAAGACAAAAAATGTGGAAAATATTTATTAAATAGGGAATCTACAGAGGAAGGAGGACCCTAATGAGCGTTAAAGGTTCAGAAGTGGCATTCATGCTTTCTTTATACATCTTACATTATTTCTGTGTTATCTTTGACTACAGAAAATAACAATAATCATCTATGTAACTAAAATAATTCATGCTCAGAGATGGAAAATAATTTGCATAGATCAAAGAATAAACCTATCTGTCTCAATAAACTAGTCATAGAAAAGGTAATAAGAAATTTATGTAATGTCTTTAGAGACAGCTAAGAAATCCAAAAGAGGGACAGATTTATCTGTGGAAGTCATTGGAGTGCTCTGCTGTTCCTCAGAAGCATATGAACGTCACTTGAGGCTTCAGCAAAGTTGTTACACTAGTTAGTCTGCCATTACATGTGTTTATACTAAGTAATCTGAAATAACTGTAGGCATTGCATAATTTTTACTTGGTAGTGTGTGAAGAGAAATAGAGTTGAACAAGAGAGGAGAATATCAGAAATTTAACCTTTCTGATGACATTTTCTTGCTGTCTAATCTACAATGAGAAGTGCAGGCCAAATTGAGAGACCTCCAAGCCTCTGTAAAGTCAGTGGTATTGAAAATCAACACCAAGATACTTATGGCTGGAAACTTGTATTGAGGAACACAAATAAAACTGGTTACCATTAAAGGAACTTGAGCAGAATAGTAAATATAAACACAAGTAAGGAAGTATTGGAAGAGTAAGTACAAAAATAAGATGTGCAATTGTAACCCTGATGCTGGTCAAGAAATGCAGTAGCCTTTTTCTTCAAACTAAGCAGTAACTCCAGTGTAAAGGCTTTCCAGGCATATCTAAACATTATCTGGAGATTTATCAAGACATGCTGGTTGTAATCTTTATAACAGCTGCCATGAATCAATAATATCTGACACTCAGAAAAATACCTGCACTATAAGCTGTGTAGAATATCAGATGTCAGCATAAGTAGAACTAAATGGATGGAAAAGAGAGAGGGCTAATACAGGGGGAATGCACATGTAATATTGGCAAGCATTCGACTGGAGTGCTTAAGGTGTGTTGGAGCAGACCAAAGATGTTTTCAAAATGCAGAGCCACTGATAAGATTAAAATCTCTCAGAATGATATAGGAAGAGTTGGGAGCTGCTGCACAAAACCAGCTGAAATGTGAAGCAGTAGTGAAGGTGCCATGTTTGAGACAGAACAACAAGCTTTAGTAAAGGAACTGTCACTATGAGAGTGTTTCAGCTTTAGGAGTGGGGAGTGCCCTTCTTGAAGAGGAGATGCTGGCTTTCAGGATTCCAAAGGCTCACAGAGCTTGTGAAGTGCACTGCTTGTGTGCTTATTGCAGCTAATTCCATAAGCTGCTGTCTTCTGTTTCAACAGTTTCCCCAGGTGTTCAGTTACAGGGATTGTCTGCTCAGTCTGGTTTTTGTAGGGTCACAGTTTCAGTACTGACTTTCTGTCACTACTGAATTGAGGAAACATTTTTGCCTTATTCTTGTCCCTATGTATGGCAGAAAATAGAAGTAAGAGAACTTGAGGTGAGTTCTGAAGAAATTTGCTTTTTTCACAGTCTTGGATTTCACCTCAACTTTTTTATAGTTCTTTCTCACATTAGTAACGCAACTGTAATTGGAAAGTGCAGAACACTTGGCCTCAGCGTGTTTTGGCTCTTTCACTCTGTTTTGGAGAGGAACAAGCGTGAAGCTATATTTGTTTATATAGTTGAGGTGAAACCTTGTGGATTATGTCAGTAAGTTTGTCGCAGAAGACTTGTTTGCCCAGAAGGGGTGTGTGTGGCTGGTAGATAATGGGTTTGAGTGAGGATATTGGGGCACGCTTCATTCATGTCTGTGAGTTTCCTTTTTTTTTTTTCCCCTCACTACCGTTCATTTTGATAGAAAATCCCCCCTTGAAGCGGAAGAAGGGCCCGGCCCCTAAGATGCTGGGAAACGAAGTGTGCAGCGTGTGTGGGGACAAGGCCTCCGGCTTCCACTACAACGTGCTGAGCTGCGAAGGCTGCAAGGGCTTCTTCCGCCGCAGCGTCATCAAGGGCGCGCAGTACGCCTGCAAGAACGGCGGCAAGTGCGAGATGGACATGTACATGCGCCGCAAGTGCCAGGAGTGCCGGCTGCGCAAGTGCCAGGAGGCCGGCATGCGGGAGCAGTGTGAGCGCTGGGATGGGGATGACACAGCCGGGCTCTGGGGACCGGGGCTGTAAGGCAGGGGGCAGTGCCAGCGCTTGGGGAGGGGGGACGTGGAAGCTGTGCAGGCTGAACATTGGAATGTGTGTAAGTCACTGAGAGCTCAACAAGGATCACTTGGGGAGGCGAGGCTGTTAGTGGAACTCTAACACCTGGCCCTGCTTTGTTCCTTGTAAGAACTTGTGGAATATACCATCACATGTTCATCAGGGTGCTGTAAAGTGTGTCAGGCACGTCAGGCTTGTGACCAGGACTGTTAAGATTGGTCACCATGCTCCTTGAACAACAGGCACTTTTCTTTGCTTCCTGCTGTGAGCCTGCAAAAGAGGTCAAGGGCAGCACCACAGTACTGCAGCTGTGTTTGTGCATGAGCTAATCTCATTGCTCCCTTTGGTGATCTCTGCTATTTTTCTCACGCTAGCCATAAGGATGCTGTTTCTAAATACTCACCAACATTTCTGCTTGCATATCAGGAACAGCCCTCTTTGGCCAAGGTATCCAGGTTTAATCCCTTTGCTGGTCAAGACTGACTGAATGAATGCTCAATTAAAGTTAGATCTGTGTGAAGTCTTCTTTTTTGACAGTCAGCACCCAGAACAGCTAGGAATAGTGGGTGTTTCAGAAGCAAAAAATAATTTTGCAAAAATTAAGTCCCAATGAGTTAGGAGACATGCTGTTCACTTTTTCAGCATGAAACACAGCACATCATATATCTTTGTCTCACTGGTTTGTATCAGCATTATGTATGTTGTCTTTACCCCATTTCCCCATTCCCAAGAGATACGAAACAGATGTGTTTGAAAAGCAATGCAATAAGACCACTTGTTCACCTTGCTTCTCTTTTGTTGCAGGTAGATACAAAGAGCCTCAGTATGTTTCTGCATTTAGTAATTGTTTTGTGTTGAAGACAGCTCAGGAAAATTAGGTCAAATGGAATCTTGGTGTTATTATCAAGAACTTAGCAATACTTGTTGATGCTGTAATCCCCACTCCAAATTTGCCTTGTTAGTTTTGACAGAAACGAAGGGCTTTTTCCTCCAGCTGTTTCACTTACAAGGTCATTCCAGAACTTCCCCCCTAGTAATTGCTGGAAACATTCTTCTAATTCCCAGACTGAAGTTATTCATGACCAGTTTATTGTTCTTAAGCCAGTGTGAACCATGAGGTTAAATAATTCCTTCCTGACAAGCTGAGTAAGTTAGATTGCTTTGAATTTAGCATGGTGTAGGAGCTTGCACATAGGCAGTTTTTAAGATTAATTAATAGCCAAGTAACATGTTACCAGATAAAATTTTTTTGTGCATTGGAGTCCCAAGATGAGGGACTGTTATCACTTGGATCAATTACTTCCCTTCTTAAACTGACACTGTAAGTAGCATTCTCTAATCTTATAGATCATCCTTATTTTGGTAATTGTATTAAATGCCTTTGCTGTTAGAATTGTAAATTTTGTGCATGGTGCATGTACTTGTGCACACATCCTTCCTGTTTGAAGTCAGGGATAAAGGTTGCTGTTCTTTGTCTATCTTTCCAATCCCAAGAATGCTGTCTTACAGCAGCTCTCCAGTTCTTGTCTTTGTTTAATGTGATTCTGTTAAGAAGTGCAGTTATGTACCTGTTCAATTTTAGGGCCTCCTGCTTTTCTGTGTAGCAGGTATAGAATCATCAAGGTTGGAAGAGATCTTTTAAGATCACTAAGTCCAAATGTCTACCGAGCAGTACCACTGTAACCCTTAAACCACTAAACCATATCACTGAGCACAGATTCAGGTGCCCTTTAAACACCTCCAGGGATGGTGACTCCATCACCTCCCAGGGCATCTTGCTCTAATGCATGCCCTAACAAGGAAAATTTTTTTAATACCTAATCCATATCTCCTTTGTCTCTATTTAAGGCCATTTCTTCTTGTCCTCTCGCTGTGGGCATGGTAGGGGGAACTAACCCCCCCACCTCATTACAACCTCCTTTGTTTTCTGTGTTATCTGTGCATAAAAAAATGGCCAAAGAATCTTTCGGCACTTTTAAAGTCTTATTTGTAAAGTCAAACTTTATTTATCTTTGTTTTTAAAGATACAGAGGGAGGTTTTTTTTTCCCCAATCAGTTCCTTTTCTGGTTTCCTTCCCTCCAGAGTGTCAGTCACAGCACAGAGCCTGGTGCTGTCAGAGCCTTGCTGAGGCTCTGCTCAGTCCCACTGTCCATGTCACTGACAGGTGTTAAACAGTCCCAGCACCAACCCCTGGGGAACAGCACTCCTCACTGATCTCACCTGGACATTGAACCATGGGCCACAGCTCTTCGAATGTGACCATCCAACCAATCTTTTATCCTCCAAGTGATCTATCTGTCAAATCTGTACTATTCCAGTTTAGAGACAGGGATGCATCACTCCAGAGCTTGGAGGAGGCGATCCTTGAATATTAACCAGCTTTCCTGGGCCCCTCTTCCCTCCAGCACTTTATCTGATAGTACTCTACTGAGCAGATTCCTGAAGAGGCCAGAGTCTGCTCTCCTGAAATTCAGGCCAGCCAACTTGCTGTGCACCCTCTCTCTGTGATGCCAATATGATCACAGCTGTGCAGGTGTGTGCATGTTTTTAACTCCTCTTATTTGTTCCCTGTGCTGTGTGCGTTTGCATAGAGGCATTTGAGTTTGGCTTCTGATGAACCTGACGTAATGGATGGAGTGGCAGGAGTTCCATTGTGCTGCCCTTCAGGTGCTCTCCTGCTGACCTGCATACACTCTCCAGGCTCTGGGCATCTCTTGCTGGCCCTGGCATCAAACTGGTTTGGGAGAGGAAAGGGATGGGTTGAGGTTCCTGTCCCTAGGCAGATTTAGTTTAAATCCCTCTTTGCTGTTTGACAGGCTTAGGAGAAAAAATGTGATTCCCTTTCTCTGACAGAGGGACCCCATCAGCCCTCAGTAGAGCAGATGCCTTTGAGTTCTGTTCCTTACAGTGTTACATCCAACTAACATCTGCCCTTTGACTTAACAACTGAAGGAGACTTGTTACACTTTTTCTGAAGGACCTGGGGTTGGTCCTCAGTACATTTATGCCAAGTTACTCTTCCATTATTCATCTTGAGGTATCTTACTGCTCTAGTTTGCCCCAGATGGCCTGTATAGCAAATTACCCTTTCACTCTCAAACTCCACCCAGAACTGTCTGACCTTTGAAGAGGGTGAAATGACACAAGCTGTTAAATTAACAATATTGAAAAAAGACATGACAGTAGGATAATATAAAATAGGGTGGACACACTGCCATATGAAGGGAGCATCTGTTGTAACATGACACTTTAGGGAATTGCTTTATGGGGAAAGTCACTGTTGTTTTTCTGAGATCTGCAGGGCATCATGAGGGGAGCTTATGCCTTTTGTGAACACTTTATATAACAGTGTGATTAGAAGAAAGGCAATGCAACAACTTTAAGGAGGGAATAGAGAGAAAAACAAATAATATCACTGTTGGCTCTGTTGTGTACACTCTGCTATGCCCAGTACAAACAGCTCTGATCTCTGCCTCTCCATCCACAGCACATTACCCTGTGTTTATTGTGGTTTCTACTGTATTCCTATGATTGATCATGAGCTATTCCTGCTTTAGATGTTCTGTCTGAAGAACAGATCCGACTGAAGAAACTGAAGAAGCAGGAAGACGACCAGGCTCGGACAGTTGTGGTGCGTCCAAACCCTCCAAATCCACCAAGCCCTTCCCACAAACTGACGCCGGAACAGCTGAGCATGATAAAAAAGCTCGTGGCCGCTCAGCAGCAGTGCAACCAGCGCTCCTTCACAGACAGGCTCAAAGTGACGGTAAGAACTCTACCAGTGTACCCAAAATAAGGAAAAGTGAAGTCTGGGGAGTTGCATTTTAGGTAAAAAATTCGGCAGAACAGAGTTGCTTTAGACACGGCATCTGTGGGCTAAAGCTCTGTAAAGAATAGGAAAAGATGATATTCTGAAGTTGTCGTTTTCTTTCCTTGTTCTCTTCATCTTATCTTTCATCTTTGGCTCCATCTTTCACAAATATTTGCTGTCTCTTCCCATTCCTACAGCCATGGCCCCAGATTCCTGATCCAAATAACCGTGAAGCAAGGCAGCAGCGTTTTGCTCACTTCACAGAACTTGCAATTATCTCTGTGCAAGAGATCGTGGACTTTGCCAAGCAATTACCTGGCTTCCTGGAACTCACCAGGGAAGATCAGATTGCTTTACTGAAGACATCTACCATAGAGGTGAGGGTTTGACTCCACCCCAGATCATAGCAGCAGAGATGAAAGAATCTGGAGTTATCCACCCAGAGAACTAGTTCTGTCCCTTTTTTGAGGATGGCATACTGAGGGATCTGAGCTGTGGGACCACTACTGCAGTGCGACATTATACTGGCAGGAGGCCTGGTTATATACTGCATAATACTTCCTGGTTATACAGGAAGGGAATGAGGCAAGTGCCTTGGTAGTGGTAAGCAGGAATTTCCCGTTTCCCAGAAGCAAGACACCACAGACTTTGTCTTGGAATTTTTAAGCACTCTGAGAAACTGGAGTGGTTTTGTTTGGTGTTTGTTTTGTTTTTCTTTCAAAGATGCTTCAACAGTCAGCAATGTATTGATGTTGTAGCATTTCTTCCTGCTTTCAAAGCAAGTATATCTTATTCCTGTCCACAGGTGATGTTGTTGGAGACATCTCGGCGCTACAATCCAGAGATTGAGAGCATCACCTTTCTTAAGGACCTGAGCTATAATCGGGATGACTTCGCCAAAGCAGGTGGTGCATTAGACAGGTGTTTCTTCCTCTCTACTGTCTTGTCTTGTGTTCTTACATATTTTCCTTTTTAATGTGGGCAGCTGGAAGTAGTTTGTGGTGAGAGGTTTAGAACAGGTCCAAACCAATAGCCTCACAAACAATTTTTTTTTTTTTGCTTTTAATGTACCAGCTCATGTTATGTATTTTTCTATTTTTCTGCATGTCAGTTTGCTTGGGAAAATCTGGACTCTTAAAGCATAAAAATATTGCCACCTAGGACTGGCAGTTGGTGTGAAATTCTTTGCTTGTAGAAATGTGACATGGTGGTAGATCTGTATCAGATCATACCAATCTAAACCACAGTCTTCTCTCCTTTGCAAGTGTGTCACTTGCTAATCTGGATGGATGCTTGGAGTGCTGACATTACTGGGATTACATTTCAGTTGATAGGAAGTTTGTGCACTGAGGATCCCCAGAGACTGCTTTAGACACTTCATCATCCTATTATATGGTAGCCTGTGGTGCTGTGATCTCTGAAGTGTATTTTTCCAGGAGCTATGAGTGTTTGTAATTTCAGATGCAGTAACAAGAAGTGTGTATCTTCAGCATTTCTGAAAACAAGACACTAGCCTGTGCTTCAGCTGATTTTTTAAAATTTTATTCCTTGACTAGCTATTTAACCATTTATACTTGAGATGGCCTGTATATACAACTTTTCTTTATGACACTTTTCCTGGTAGCCTTTTCTTCGGATTATTAGAAAGGCAAAAAGCAGGAATCCAGAATTATTCCCTCCACTTTATTCTTCCTTGTCTGATGCATTTGTAATGCAGGAAATTAGAAACTTGGATGCTGTTTTGGAGGAAAGGCCTGAAGTTTTCAGTGTGATTACATAGCACAAAGAGACCTGATTTGACAGTGGTCTCTATTACGGCAATAAATATCTCTGCATTTCTGTCTGACTGCATTTATCAAATGAGGTGATTGGCAGCCTAGGTCAGGCTCTGCCTCAGGTCTCCCAGTTCTTTGAGCTGAAGGAAATGGCATAGTTCAGAGTTCTTGGAACCGCATATTTTCAGCTCATACATGCTTTAGATGAACCTGAAGAGTGGAATTAAAGCTTTCTTTGAAAGCATGAAGCTACTGGTGTGAAGGAGGTGATGCTGTGAGAGTGGACAGTACAAATGTTGTGCTTGTGACCTTCTGATGTTTTGATGGACTTGTCTGATAGCTGATGTTGTGTTCCTTTAGCTGTTGCCCAGTAATGTGCTGTGGGGCATTTAAGGCTTTAGGAAAACCCAGAAATAGTTTCATTTCACAGATAGAATCTGACTCCTCAGCCACTGTTGCTGGTGCTCACCAGTAGTGGATGTAAAGCTAGGATTCATTAAAGCATAATGTAAGGTTTTTTCCCTGCCTGTCTCTCCTTCCCACTCTCTGGTGTAGAGCAGTGGATTTCTGGCAGCCTTTTCCATCAAAGGGAGGGGGAGAGAGAGGGGAGACAATTGTTACTGCCTCACCTTGTTCTCTTCTGTTTGTTGCAGGTCTGCAGTTTGAGTTCATTAACCCCATCTTTGAGTTCTCAAAGGGAATGAATGAGCTACAGCTTAATGATGCTGAATATGCACTTTTAATTGCCATCAATATTTTCTCTGCAGGTAAAAAGCCAGGAACATCTGAAGAGCTACAGTAGTGAGTCAGAGGGCAAAGGAAGTAGAGTGAAGGGATGTTACATGCAGAAAAGGAGTAATTGAGCATGTATGGAGTCTAGTGATAAAGGGACAATATTATTCATTATATTCTGAATTGTCTAGTGCCACTTCCAGAGGAAATTTAATTCCTCACTACTGGAAAAGTGTGCAGAAAAGCCAGCCAGTATTTGTCTTCCTCATTTAGAAATTGCTATTTTACTGCCCCCTTCATGACCTTGGCACCTCTCTGGTGTGATGCAGGTCCCACAGCATGAGTGACATCTAGTGGGCAAGCAAACATACTCTGGAAAAGAGGCAGTATCACTCCCGGCCAGAACTGGGCTTTGCCAAGAAGCCACCTCTACTCTTCTGTCTTGTGACCTGATTAATGACTGTTTTTCTTTGTTCCTGTTTCCTAACTGGCTCAACTCTTGGAGAGACTTTCCCATTTGCTTTTGAATAGGTGGCTTCACATATTTTCTGGGACAAGAACATGAGCACTGTGTAAATCTGTTTGGTCTCTCCACCTCTATAGGAGTCAGATTGGACTCCCCATGTGCAGTGGACATTACTGAGAAAGAACAGTTACAGGCAACAGCCACAGCTACCACAGTTTCATGGATATATCTCCCAGCTGTGCTGGGTGAATGTGAGATGAAGTTTTGGGAAGACACCATAGGAGGAAGTGGGGTTAGACAGAGATGTTAAATCCAGTGAAGCTGCCCGTGGCAATCTGCTTATGTCTGCTCTGCTTACTTCTAACCTGCTTTTTGGCAGACCGACCGAATGTGCAGGACCAGTCCCTGGTGGAGAGGCTGCAGCACACCTATGTGGAAGCACTTCATTCTTACATTTGCATCAACAGACCAAATGTAAGTGCCTGACCAGAACATCTCCAGGGATGATGCAAGCAGATGTATTTGTATTTATGCGGGCAGAGTTCCTGCAGTATTGTCTCTAACAGGTCTCTTGCTGCCTGTACTGTCAGACTTGTCTCTTCTGGGCTCTTTGATAGCACCTGTAAATGCAGGGTTTGTGAGCTGTCACAATCTGCTGTCCTGTATCATGTTTTATAGTTTAGGCAGCATGGCAAGTCTGGAGTTTTGGGACGCGATGTACTTCTTGTGTTCTTTTATACTGCATCCGCCTGGAGAATGCTGGGTCTAGAGGAAGTAAGGATTGTGATTACAGTGTAATGTAATTGGTAGTGGTAATTTTTTTTAAACAAAGTTTTCAGTGAATTTACTAAGAGCTGTCTGTTTGGCCCTGCAGGACCGTTTGATGTTTCCACGGATGTTAATGAAGCTGGTCAGTCTTCGGACGCTGAGCAGTGTCCACTCTGAACAGGTGTTTGCCCTTCGGCTGCAGGATAAGAAACTCCCGCCCCTGCTCTCAGAAATCTGGGATGTGCATGAGTGACTGCATGCTCCCAGGGCGCTGACATGCTGACATAATGCCATCTCCCAGCCTTTGCTAACGAGAAGCCAGCCTCCCCTCTCCAAAGCACTGAACCCTGGGCTGGGCATGCAGGGAGTGATGAGCCTGGGGTTTCAGTGTTGTCATGAGACTGCAGGAGGCAGCTGGGCTAGATCAGATGGAGGGGTTGGTTTCGATGTAGTGCCCGTACCCCAAAGGAATAACATGAAACATTCGAAAACGGTAGAAATGAAGACCTTTCCCCCCGCCCCTCAACTCCTTTTTCTTCAGAGTCTTTCTCTTCTCTAAGCATATGCTGAGGGTTTGCCCCATTAATCCTCTTCTTGCTGATTATGAAAATGAATTTGCAGAAACTTGCCAAAAGCTCTCTGTTGAGAGTAACCCAGCTCAAAAGGCTTCTGCAGGGTCCCCAGTGTACCTGGATCTGAGGAGCTCAGGGAAGTCAGTGTGGATGTTCTAGGGGTTTCACTGGGTTTCCTATAAATAAAATCTCTTGAATGTGCTGCCCTTTACAATGATTCTAAGAGAAGTAGCTTTTATTTCTTTATTATGAGACTACATCTCTAGAGCTGCCCTTTATTCTGGCCCTCCTTTGGAAAAAGGATTCCTGTAATGTGTAGTGCCCTTTGTCTAACAAGGAGGTCCTCTGGGTAGGGAACATTGTGTATCAAAAAGATGTCAGGCATAAAGTAGTGGATTTTTTTTAATGTAATGCATCACGGTTTTATCTCATGGCGGTTCTCAGCTCAATTTACCTTTGATTTGCTAACAGCTGGACAACTTTAGTTCAAAACAAATCAGGGCGTAGATTTTATCTTTAGGGGTGGAATAGAAGGAAGATAAGTGGGTAGGCCTCGTACCTAGGTAAGGTGGGTGTGGTGGAAGGATCTCAAAAACTTCCAAGAATCTGGAGCATGTGGTATGTGTTCCAAGGTGGGTGTGAAGATGTATTGACCAAGGAGAGAGGACACACTGCATTTAGTGAAATATGTGGGCATTGCATAAGCTGTGGGCTGCACAACTCTCAGATCACAGGCTGCAGGAATATTGGGTGTAATCAGATCCACTTGCATCGTCTTCCTTTTGCCAAAGTCTTTCCAAGGTACTTGCTCAAGGTTTCAGTGGTGATCACGGGATATGGAGGTCCCTCCTGTATGAGGAGTGCCAGCTCCTTCAGAAGGACACTTGGGTCTTGTATCCTTTCTTCACTTTGGGCATTGTGAGATCCACACTGGATTTATGGCCCAAGTTTTAAGTATCCACATCCATAAGTATTCTAGGATTTACAGCAATATTTTGTCTGGCAGAATAGAAATATACTGTTTTAAACATGTTCCTTGTTTTCCAAGAAAAAACATCTTATGGCTGATCTCAGAGATGTAACCTTAAATATCCTGGTAGCTTGGTCTCATGACTCTTCTCTGTCATAGGGGTCTATGTTTGCTTGCCCGGTGAGCATCCCAAGAGCATAGGTTCACATGGCTCGGGGTTTTTTTGTCTGTCTGTTTTTTGGTTCGTTTGTTGTTTTTTTTTGGCTGTGTATCTGAGCGCTATGCCCGTGGTGAGGGTATCGTGTCCATTTTGCACTTGAGGTTGGTCCCCTGCCACTGGCCTTCACTCTGCACCTTTGTAAAGCACTTGTAACAATCTGTAAAATAATCTGTTGTTTTTTATAACTCATTGCAATTGCAAAAATTCTTGTTTAAATCTGTATTTTTAACTAATCTGTTTGAGAAATGTTAATGTTTATATAAAAGAATAAAGCCTAATACAGGATTTTGACATTCTCTGATGTGTTGTCATGAGACTGGAAGAGGGTGGAATAAGTTCTTGTTGTAACAAGCTCAAACCTGATTAGAAATTTTATGTGTTGGGGGAGAAGCAAGAAGTGGCGAGAAAGAAATGGCAGTGTGACCCCAGGTAGTTTGTTTTGGCCTTCAGTTATGAGATTTGTAGCTCAGTATGTGCCTTGCTGTGTGGCAGAGCTGGCAAATAGGTGAAGTGGATTGAGTGTGTGTCACGAAGACCATGCATTATGCATACACACCTCGCCTTGATTCGTACAGCTGCGTTCAGAATGTCACCCTTTCATTGCGTGTGCTCCTCTCCATTTCCTGCATTTTGTGGCCCACCGAAATTGCAAGAGGAGTCCAGTGTGCCCTGGCTGTGATGTGGATTTCAGTGGGGCCTTACCTGACCCCGGTATGCTGCTCATTTCTGATGTGTCCATAGGCGAAACACCAGGAGGAGTTGAACATGTGCATTGCCTCAAAGGGAGCAGCGGCAGGATGGGGGAAAGCAGAGAGCTGTCCAGCATTAGCTGCTTCTGAAATGCTTGATGATCCCCTGCCCTGATGGGAAAGGAAAGCAATGGTCACTTCAGCAAGGTTCCACACCTCAGGCTGTTCTGCTGAAGCCTCTAGAGTATCAAATTCAAATTGGAATCTACTGAACCAGAGGAAGAAGGAATAGCAGTAGGCTTACAGGAGACTGGAGCAGGGTCGGAGAGGGGGAGTAATGAGCAGAGCTCAAGAGCTCATCAGTGCTGGGCGGATTAGAGGGTCAACACAAGAGCTGCAGCTTAACTTCCAGCTTTGTATTCTTTGGGCTGCATCTCCTTAATTTGAAGAGAAAAACTGCATGGGAATGTGAGGGATTCTCAAGGTGTACAGTGTGTAACATTGCTGTGGAGGGCAGTGGTGAAAACAGTGATTTCTCTTGCCTCTGTAGTGGCTTAACCCAGACAGCCACCAAGCCCCACACAATCATTCACTCACTCACTCCCCGGCAGCAGCACTGGGGAGAGAATCAGAAGGGTGAAAGCCGGAAAAGTCTTGGGTTGAGATAAAGACAGTTTAATAGGGAGAGCAAAAGCCACACACACAAGCAAAGCAAGGACTTAATTCACTGTTCCTGTGGACAATGCATTAATTCACTGTGAATTCGCTAATTCACTGTGGACTGGCAGGTGTTCAGCCATCTCCAGAAGAGTGGGGCCCTATCACGTGTAATTGTTACTTGGGGAGACAAACACCATCACTCAAACATCCCCCTCTTCCTCCTCCTTCCCCCCTTTACATACTCAGCCATATGGTCTGGAATATCCCTTTGGTCAGCTGGGGTCGC
This sequence comes from Zonotrichia leucophrys gambelii, assembly GCF_028769735.1. Lineage (NCBI taxonomy): Eukaryota > Metazoa > Chordata > Aves > Passeriformes > Passerellidae > Zonotrichia > Zonotrichia leucophrys. The sequence goes on from NC_088175.1 coordinate 34,076,724, forward strand.
CTGTCCTGTGTCTCCTCCCAACCTCCCATTCACCCCCAGTTCCCTCACCACCGTGGCAGCATGGAAAGCAGAAAAGGCCTTGGTCTGTGTGAGCCCTGTTCAGCAATAACAAAAACATCTCTGTAATCTCAACCCTGTGCCCAGCACAAATCCAAAACACAATCACTGTGAAGAAAATTAACTCTTCCAGCCCAAACCAGCACACTTTTCATTATCATGTAGTCAAATACAATCTTCTTCTTTACATCTTAACATTAACACTTTTTTTGAAAGTGCAAATCAGTACAGAACCTTTGTTTTTGTCTTTTAGAAGCCTTGCAAGTTAGCCTGTCGAGCTCAAGTAAGCAGGTGTGGGGGAAGAACCATCTGTGAGATTGGTGACCCTTTGTACTTTTATATTTACAAAATGCTATCTCAGCCTGAGATTCAATCCTGCTGCTCTAAGGCTCTATGCCTGATCTATTTCATATTAATTTTGCTGATTTGGTTGCTGGAGAAATCTTGGGGTGTTTGAATTATAATCCTGGGAAGTGTTCCTGGTTGGCTGTACCCTTATTCAACATCTGTATCCGCTCACGATGAATCAGATCAATGGGGAGGGAGGAAAGTTATTTCTGAAAACTCAAATCCTCTACAGTGGGCAAAATATAGATGACAAATATCAAACAGTGTTTCTCCATTTTGCACTCTCGATGTATAAAAATTGTGGGTTACTTGTGGTGCTTTTGGTTGCATTTTGGATTTATTTTAGTACTTTTGGTTTTGTTAATAAATGGATTTGTTTGAGCAGCATACTGGTTTTTAGGAGCTTGGAAGGAGTTAAAAAAAAGCTTTATCTCAAGTTTTTAATAACCAAATAATCTTGTAATCTTATGAAGCTACTAGCAAATCAGGAAGTACGTAGCTCAATACAGAGGGTGAAAGTACAGGGTACTGTGTCTCCTTGCCGCAAGGCAGCGTGTTCTTGTCCGTCTGGAGCCGGGCTCTGCTGCGAGGCTTCAGCTGCTGCTTGCCAGGACGAGATCTGAAAGCACCAATTCGACGCTTCAAGCGGCTGAAGCGTTCCCGGTTCTCTCGACACAGCCTGCGCAGAAGAGCTGCGCCGCTCCACGCTTCCTGACATCCCGCCTCCATCCCGCCTCCATCCCGCCTGCCCCTCCGCAGCTGCAGCGCCCCCTGCGGGCGGCTGACGGGACGGCTCCCCCCGCCCCCGCCGCGAGTGGTTCGCTCCGCCCGCCCCCGCTGCCCCCCTGCTCCTGCTGTGGCGCGCGCCGCCGCCGGCGCTCGATGCGGAACTGGGCGGGCGGCGCAGAGCGGCGGTGGCGGCGGCGGCGCAGGTGAGCGGAGCGAGCCGGCCGGGCGGGGCCCGGTGCCGGTGCCGCAGGCGGCCGGGTGCGTGCACATGGCACAAGCGGAGCCTACCCCACCGACCCTACGTGTGGGTCGGGGAGCGCGAAGCGCGGCCCGTAGCTCTGCCTGCGGTGACCCGCACCCGGACAGCTGGCGGCGGGACGCCCCCGCTCGCCCCGAGCGCTGCCGCAGCCGCCCGGCCGGGCACGATGGTGATGCTCGAGAGCGGCGAGCCCTTCCGCAAGGTCACGGCCGGCGGCGGACAGGGATCGTGTCCCGCCGCTGCCCGGAGCGGGGCCGGCCGGGTTCGGCTCCATCGTGCCGGGCGCCGGTGGCGGGCGGGGCCGCGGTGTCCCGCTGCGGCCGCGGGCTCAGCCGGCGCTGTCGGCAGCAGCCCCTGCGGGCTCGCCGCGGGTTTCCAGGCGGGACCGGGCCGCTGTGGGAATAGCGGCGTGGCCGGCGGGCAGGGGGCTCTGCCGCCGGCGGGGCTGTGGGCGCGGGGCCGGCGCCCTCGGTCCCGGCCACCCGGAGGCTTTTCCTCGCTCCCTGCCGTGGGGGAAGCGGACGGGGTGCTGAGGGAAGGGAGAGGGCGGCTCAGGGTGGACAGAACCCCTTGGAAAGGGCGAGGCGTGCAGCCGTGTGAAGGGGTTGCTGCGGTAATGTGACTGGAAAGGTGCTTTTACTCCTTGGTTTGTAAACAGCAGATCCTGTTACTCTGCAAGACAATAGAATAGGAAATCCACTTTGTACTGGGCAATTTCATGTGAAGTCGACTATAAATCAAAAACATTTTCCCTTCAGAAATGGGTATCACCACCTTGTTGTGTTGCTCGCTTTTATTGTCAGGTGGAGGAGGGGAAGAAAGCTTGGTCTGTGTCACTGTTTGTGTGGAGTCACGATAAAGAGGTGTTTCAAGAAATGATAAGCTTTGAAGGAAACGGATTTGTTTCTCGTCTTTCTTCTCTCTCTTTCCCCACTAAACTCCTCCATATACCACACCGTTTACAGTCATATGCAAAATAAGATACATGATAAATCTGCAGCCCCATGGAGATGGGGCAGAACTGTGATCTGGCAATGTGTTGTGCTCTCCGTTTCCAAGCCAGCCATTTTCTGTGTGTCCAGTGTGACTCCGGGCCAGCATTTCTGTTGGTGTGCTCTCAGTGTCCTTGCTGTGCTCCTTGCACCATTGCTCATCTGCAAAAAGGATGCTACTTGTAGACACAAGGAAGAGGAGGAAAGATTTATTGTGGTGTCTTGAGGGTCACATAATCAAACCAAAGTCATCCAAATATAGGTTGTTTGGGAAATGTCTCTATTTTTGGACTTTATGCTGCTTGGACCTAAGCAGCTGTTTTGGATTGGGCACAAGATGCACTTGCTGTGTTCAGCACTAATGAAAAGCTGCAATCCTGACACATCCAAGAGAGCACTTCACATCCAACACAGCTAAAATGCAGTTTTTATGGGATCTAATCTGGCCATTCCCTCACAGCATGTTATGTAACACTGAACTGATAGATCATTCCATCTATAAAATACTATTTTTGCCTTACTGTTGTATTGTTAGAAAATGCACAGCTTTTGAACACAGTTTAATAGACACTGTAATTAAAGGCACACTCGTTAAGTATCTTACTGTGTGTTTAACAAAATGCAAAATCATCAGCAAGTCTCTAGAATGCTTTTGTTTGGACAGTAATATAGCCTTGTCCTAACTAAAAGATCTTGTAGCTCCCTGTCCAGTGGTGCTGCAGTTGTATCACAAGTCTGGACTCCTGTGTTCTTACCAAATTAACAGGTTTCAAGCTGTAAGCTTCAGAGTCCTACTGCATGGCTTTCCAGGTTGCTGCTTTTAAAACAATTCTAAGCTTACTCGATGGGCAAAAAAGGAAAACAGTATCCTCCTTGAAAGAGTGTTGTCTACACAAAATGCATAAAATGGCCAAGACATAGTTCTAGGATGTGTGTTATGTGCCAGAGCTGAAAGATGGTGAACCAAATGCTGTGTGGAAATTAGCGAAAAAAAAGAAAAAAAAGAAAAAAAAAGGCTTCTAGTTTAAAGTTTTCATGGAAAAACATAAATATATACTAGAGGGCAAACCTCTTCTTCAACCATGGTACCATTCTGTAACTCCTTTGAAAGCAAGCAGGGCATGTATGTAATGAATGACAGAATGTGCTGAGCTGGAAGGGACCCACAAGGATCATTGAATCCAGCTCCTGACCCTTCACAGGAGCATCAAGGGCCACATCATGTGCCTCAGAGTACTGAGTCCAACTTCTGTCTGGTTTAGAAGGATTTGGGGGTCAGGGGAGTAAAAGTTTTGAGGATTTTTAACAGTGATCCTTGCCTACCTAGCCAAAGTAGCTTTTTAGGTTTTAGAGCATCAGGACTGATGGTTCAGTAGAAATGGTGGAAGCATCAGTGCATTTCAGGCCTTACTAGAACACTTGTTCATATTATCTTCCTGAATTAAATTAATGTTGGCTTTGATTTTATCTGCCTTGGGCTCAGGGGCATAGAGGCTCATAATTTATAGCTTTTCCCCTCTCAAGCCATATCAAATACTCAGGTTCTGTATAGACAGGATATACTAGGCATACTTCTGTCAAGATGTTCAGTCTGGTCTATTTAATATCTTTTGTGGTGAGTCAGTTGCAAACCCAAATATTTATAAAAACTTTGAGTATTAAATTAGAAAGTCTCAAGTACTGCTAAATTCTAAGAGAATAAATTTCTTCAAGGTTTCTAATTTCCAGCATTCCAGTTAGTAGATTTTCTCTGATACTCCTTTCCAGATACATTTGTTAGAAGAATGGCTTTCTTTTTTTTGGGGGGGGGGGCAGGGATTGGTAGAGATTTAGTATAACAAATAAATTTAGTATAACATTTAGATAACAAATGGAGTAAAATACTTCCCTGTCATTTCACACTGTCATTTTTAAACTGGATTTGCCATCATACTCACAAGATGGTAATCGATACTTTTATGTTAAAACTTAGTACAGAGGTGAATGGTTCACTTACTTTCCATCAGGAAGGAATTGGAGACAGGCAATGCATATGTTACAACCCAGATGAATTCCTGCCATGTCCTCTGGCCCTGTTGTGCCTGCATTTAAGATATACTGCATTAAATTTCAAGGCAGTTATTTAGTGCACTGGTAAAAAGTACAGATGCAGCTTCTGATTAGGGATTTGTGGCAATGAGGAAAGGATTTACTAAAAAGGAATGAAAGAGCTTGATATGCAAGATTAATATCATGTCCCCAGTTTGAAGAGCTTTCATCTACCTCAAGCTATGAATTTTTGTGAAGTGAAAGCATTGTCAGTGACCTAATAAGAAACAGAGTGAAATAAAAATGAACATCATGAAGCATCACTTAGAAAGGAATGTATTTTAGTGGGATTATCTGTTAATCTGTGGAATAATTGTGATATTTCTTTTGAAGACAGAATGCTTTGCTGCTTTTCTTTCTCTACTGTGAGAGCTATGAAGAACTTCCATCAAGCTACTGCTCACTCTCTGTGGCTGAACCTGTATAATTTGGCTGGTCTTTGCTCTGTTGTTGGAGCTGGAAAATAATTCTAGAGCAGCTAGATTCTCTGTCACTGGATCTCCTTAAACCTGTCAAAACAACATGGAAGTTACTGTTGAATATTGACAAACATGCTCCCGATTTCTGTCTTGGAACTAGAATAATCAGCTGAAACCCCAAACCAAGCAAACTGAAGAAGTGACCCATGTACTACCAGGAGCTCTGAAGTATCTTTACACTGGGGAGCTCCCAGATGGGGAGGTTGTGCCCAGAAACCACTCAATTGTGAGAGGATGTGTTCACTTTAGATCACTGCTGCTAGCAGGACCCTAGCAGGGATTTAGAAATAAGAAGTGCTGCTTACATATGCCTAAATTACCTAAGCTGAGGCAGTTCTCCTGCTGTGATCCCAGACAATGCAGTTAAATGAGAGCCTTGTGCTTCTGGGTTGCTGTGAGAAATAATGCATCAGAGTAGCAGCAAGGAATGAGGCTTTATGGTTTTCTGTTTCTTCTACTGCCTTCATTATTTCAAAGCAGCAGCATTCCCCGAAACAGAGCTGGTCATCATGTTGCCTTTGATATACCTGGTAATATTTGTCAGATATCGCCTTTTTGTTTTGTTTGTAACTAATCTCTAAACAGTTGTGACAATCAGGGAATTAACATTTCCTTCTTTGTGCAACAGACAGAGATACGTTACTGTCAAATTTGTTATCTGATGACCTCCAGGAACTGTGTGTTATCTTTTGAGCAGAGCAGCCTTTTATTTCATATCCTGTTACTTTGTCACATCTGCAAGATCAGTGCCCTGGTTGTGTCCTGCTTCCCATTATATTCTGACTGAACTTGCCAATGTCAGTGTAAAACTTTTGGTCGCCTTCTTGCCTGTAGCTTTGACCCCAGCTTTCCTGGGTCTCTTCTTGCCTGGGTATCTTGTCCTTGCTCTGGAAAGCCCTGGTGACAGGAGATGAGGAGTTGTGCCTCTGCCTGTTTCCCCGTCATCGGCTAGCAGGAGGAGAGGAGTGCTTTTTGTGATACAGATAATTAAGAATCAAAACCAGTACCCACTGCAATGTGCTGCAGCCGCGGACGCGGAGCAGCTCTGCAGCCGTGTCTGTTTGCTCTCGGTCAGCGGTTAAACGGCTCTGCTGGAGCCGCTTCTGTCCTCAGGCCGCCTGCTTTCTGCCCTCTCTCTTACTGAGTAGTCTTAAGAGACGGCCAGCAGGGCGGTGTTTTCCCTCCCTCCTTTGCTGTGGTGACTGCCCCTCCAGTGTCTGGAGGGACCTCTGGGGAGCCCTTGCTGTGTCGTTTGCAGCTCCAACAGCTGCTTGAGGCGGTTCCTGTCTCTTCTTCACTCTCAGCTTGCTTCCCCCAGTGTTTGCGTGTGGGTGAGTCTGCCAAACGCACGCTTCTCACACCCCAGAGCTCTTGTAGAGACAAAATGGGCTTGTCTCTTTTATTTCCTTTCAGTTTTGACCAGCTGGTACGATGATTAATCACAAAAATTAATAGTAGGGTCGGTTTGAGAATAGGAATTTCTGGTCTCCCACAGTGTTGATGAAGAGTAGGGGAAGGTATGTAGAGGGAAGGAATAACAAGCAGGTGGCACACGTGGGGACACAGGCTGAGTGCTTCTAATACACAAGGCAAAACAAATGTGGGGCTCTGGGTTCTGAGGTGCTAACAACAGCCAAATGACTGGATTATTTAAAGTACTTTATTTTCTGGTTCACATTATCCTGAACAATGTTTCAGTGTTTCCACACTGCTTGTGATCATTCCCCCTCCTCTGTCTTACAAATGGCTGTAATTTATTATTGGGATCCTGCTTGTCCGTATGACCGATTTCCAGGAAAGAGTTGAATGTGCCTGCATCTGTATCTGGTGGTGGTGATGCCATGAGTGATGTCTGCTGGCCCAGAGCTGCTCACTGTGGCTGGGGGAGGTGCCGTGGCAAGGGAAAGCACTGAATAATTTAGCAGTTGCAGCTGCATCCAGCACTTCTCTCAAATGTCACATGCTTTGTTGTTTTCTTGTTAATTTTTTTATGGCTGTACATTTACACTATTTGGTTTTTGGAAAAAACCCTCTGGTGCCTGCATTATGGGAACTGTGGTGTACTGCTCAAATTCCCAGCAGAGGGCTGGGAATGGAAGCATCTTGTGGGTGCTGGGGTCTGGGCTCCACCAGAAGCAGCACCAGCGTTTCTCAACTCAAAGCTCACACCAAAAGCACTTCTGGTTTGGAAAAGAATGTAATGCTGTAGTGGTTGCAGGTGGTGTGAGGCTAATTGGGCTCGGGGGCATTGTGTGGGCTTTGGTTTGCCCTTCCTTCCTCCCACTCCTTCTCCTTGCAAAATATTTAAGTGCAGATTTGAGGATCAGCGAAAAGCTGATGACGTAGAGAAAACGAGAAGGCTCTTGTATTTTGTGATTGTGATGTTTCACAAGGGGAGCAAAAAAGGACAGACTCCAAAAGAGTTGGCCTTGTGTTAGTGTTCTCTCATGCAAATCTCTGGAGGTGATTTTTGAGTAAGAGATGAATTTAAATTCAAACAGTGTAGAGCAGGAGAACTGGCCAGACTGGGAGAGGGTTTTTATGCCACAATTTGTTCTTTGATACTCTAGAGAGTGGTGCCCTGCACAATGATCCTGCCCAGGAAGGATCGTGAGAGAGATGTTTCATACAGTAAAGGAGGGGAGGAGAATAAGGTCTTTAACCTAAATTGAAGCGTGTGAAATGTCCTGTGGCTGAGGCTTAAATCTGTCATCTCCTTCCTGTTAGGAAGCAGAGTGCTATAAAAGAGTGTGCTTTTCCTGCATTAGGTTACTGTTGATGGTTTTCCCCAAGAGTGTAATGGAATAAAATGGATAGCAGTATTTGCATACCGTTCTTCCTCACATGCTTATCTCTTGTTGCTCATTCAAGCCCTGGTCATGATTTTTCTTCACGGCTGTCAGGCACTACCGGTGGGTGCGGTTGTGGTTCTGTGGGGCAGGTGCTGCTGGAACCTCTCCTTTGCTGCTGCCTGCAAGTTCCTCTTAGGATTGTGTGTTTGTGTTAGCACACTGTGCATGTTCTTTCTGTGCCTGCACTGCGTGTTTGTGGAAGCATCCTGGGGGTGCCTGGGTAAGCGGATTTTGTCGGCTGTGGTTGGTAACTCAGCTTTCTGTGGGCAAGAACGCCTCCTGACATTTGTAGTACTCGTGGCTGTGGCAAGCTCGTGGGCTGGGGGGTGTTTAGCACGCTGCAGATACTGTGCTGTCTCCTGGCCTGGGCCTGCAGGTGCCAGGAGGGCTCTGTTTCAGCGCTGACCCCAGGCAGTCCGTGTGTCTGGGTGAAGCTTGCTGGTAGCGTGGGCAGTGCTGGGAGCTGTGCTGGCGGAGCAGAGGGGGTGGAGCGCTGCAGTTGCTCTATAAATATACCCGACAGGCTGAAATCTAGGGACTAAAAGATTGGGTTGCTATGGTGATTGATCTGAATCAGATTACCTGTGGGGCTGTTCTCACAGCGTGTGCATGTGTGGTGACTGCGTGATCTTGCATGTACAGCAGGCTGCTTTAGCCAAGCTTTTGGCTGAAGCAGGGAGGAGAGAGGAAGCAACATAGGGCTGACATATGGCAAGGACGGGGAAATCTGTCACTATAGCAACCAGGAACCTGAATCAGTCCAGCTTCACTCCGTGGTACTGCGGAAAGGTTCCCATCTGTGTGCCATGATACTTGTGTTTGTGGAGCAGTTCTGGTCATTTTCAGTCTATCTGTCAGCACCCCTGCCCATGCTACTTCCATTTTGCTCTTGACAACTAATGTGGAAGCTAAAGATGCTTGACTGTGTCAGTTCTGTTTTCAGAAGGCAAAGAGATAATGTTACCTAGTAGAAAAGGAAGAAATCTTTTATTTATTATAATTATTGAGAAGGCCTTCAAAATAAGTCTTCTTGTATTGCCAAAACCTGTTTTCCCCTTTCATTCTTTAATTTTGTTTTATCTGGTTTGTTCTGTCCTTTCCCTCAAGATTTATTGATAGATGAAAAGTGGAAATAGTTGGGTTGCATCTGCTGTTTTATCTGTAAGCAACTCTTAGTGATTGAAGTGATGCATGTGCTCCAGGGCAGATGCTTTTAGAATTTGCCTGCAGTCCTGTTCTCTACTGGGTGATTTCTTATGCTTGGAGCTATCCCCATGGCATTTTGCAGAATCACACCTATGTTATAGGTTAGCCATGCTAGATAAATATGTCACTGTCTGCTTAGGTATGCTTGCAATTCTTTGAAAATGCTTTTTTTTCTTTTTTTCTTTTTTTTGCCTCCAGAGTGCAAGTATCTTCTTAGGAGTCACAGTTTTGGCATGCCCTGCTGCCTTGCCAAGGTGCATGGTAACACACAAAGCAGCTGCACCAGTATAGCAAGTCCATCCAGGTCAGATTTTAGAAATTGTTCCATGTTCCATCAGATTCTGGAGAAAGGGAAGTGTTCTCATCTCTGCTGTTGTCTGTTTCTTGTGTTAGCAGAAACACTGTAGTATGAATACTGCCTGTCTGCTTTTTTAAAAGTTTAGTACAAGCAAAAATAGCATGTGCTATACCAGAGATAATGTCTGGCATCATTTGAAACACACTTGGAAGAAGAAGTAACCAAAATCTCAGTGGTAAAGATTCCATAAAGATTATTAAAATGTCTAAAGACATAGCTACCATGAACACTGGGCTTCAAACCATGTTGTTTCCAGTTCAGCAGTGAGTGGAGTTCCTGCCCACAGAGGTGAGGTTGGCTGGTCCTGAGGTACTCACACCTATTTCTCACAGCTTAGCAGATAGGATAAGGTGTGTGATGTGAGAAAAAGAAACATAAATCAGTCCAAAGGTGGGCATTGAAACTCCTGGCCCTGTCTGTGTTTGTTTCAGTGCTCAGTTTAGTTCAATTGGTGAGCCTTGAGTTCACAGAAAACAATGCACTAAGGTCAGCATAGTGGCTATTAGAGCTGAACTCAGTACAGGCTGTCTTGGCTGAGAGTAAATAGAAATTCAGGATGTTCCAAGGAAACAAAAAATTTAGTTCTTTTTGGGCGTGACTAGAAATCTGTTTTTTCCCAAGGTGAAATTTCAGTGAACCGTAATTTATGTGGCTTCTGTCCTATAATTTGTTCTGTCTCCTTCACAATTTCCTCTTTTTTCTCTTTCACATTAATGTTCCGTGTGCTCATTATTCAGTCAGTGTGCAAATTGAATTGTATGATTCTGATTTATATTCTAAAGATATCCATGCACTGGTGATCTGTGCAGTATGATCCTTTTACCAGGTAAAAACTGGAGGTAATGAAAGGAGAAGCCTTTCTGGTCCCATCTTACAGCATGGAAGAATTGTAAGGAAAGCAGGGCTTAGCACCTTCCTGTTGGAAATTAATCTGTTGTCTTCATACCATTTTTGCAAGCAATGATGTAAATACCTGCCAGGCGTCATGCAGGTCAGTGTAAGCCTGGCCCATCAAAGCTGGGAGCCTCTGTGTGAGGAAAACAACTGCAGGTGAGTGTGGGGAGTTGTCCTTGGCTGGATGCCACTTGTCCACCAAGCCACTCTATCACACCCCTCCTCAGCAGAACAGGGGGAAGAAAATAAGATGGAAAAAACCTTGTGGGCAAAAGTAAAGGCAGTTTAATAAAGCAAAGATTGCATTCATGGAAGCAAAGAAGCCCAAGAAATTTTATTATCCACTTTTCAGAAGCAAGTGCTGTCCATCCATTTCCTGGGAAGCAGAGCTTCAGTAGGCTTAGTGGTTGCTCCAGATTATAAATGTTTTAAATAATGGGTTCTCTGCCCTTCTCCTCTCTCTTAGGTTTTTCCTGAGCAGATGTGATATGGGATATCCTTCTGGTCAGTTGGGGTCAGCAGTCCTGGCTATGTCCCCTCCCAAGACTTTGCATACTCCCCAGCACTGCTGGGGGGAAGATGTTGGGGAGGCAGCCTTGATGCTGTGCCAGCACTGCTCAGCCATAGCCAAAACACAGATGTGTTGTCAGCATCCTTCCAGTTACCAGTGCACAGCACATCACTGGGAGGGCTGCTGAGGGGAAAATGTACAGTGACACTGGCTCAGTTAACAGTTTGTTATCAAAGTTATTCTTAGACTAAATTGCTTTGTTCCTCTAGGTTTGTGTCTCTAATAAGAAGACTCCTAACAAAGATTGAGGGCTCCAAGGGATAGATGAAATAGGATAACTGCACAACTCATTAGTCCCAACTCAGCTTGGGACTAATGCAGGGCATGGCTCTGACACAGCCAGGGCATGGCTCTGACACAGTTTAGATGACTCTAAATTGGTAGAAAGTCTGCTGTGGTTCTTTCATGCTGCCCTATCCATTGTGTGCTGTGATGCTTTTCATGAGTGTGTGTTTGTTTATATAGGCTTTTATTTCTGGGAGGACTTTAAATTGCAGAATACCATGCAGATTGTCCTCTAAGAAGTTGTGCTGCAACCTAAAATGTGGGTGTTTGGGGAATTTTTAAATGCAGAGTAATGCCAATAATAGAAGTGTTTGTTTTTTTGCACACTTTTTTCATGTCATGGTTACTGGTAAGCCGTGGTTTTGTGCTGGTTCTTGCTTTTTGTCTTTGTGCCTAGGCTACAGTGCCAGCTTTTGCTGGTGAGTATTGCTGACAGCTGCTACAGTGGGTGGGTAGTGTTAGTTCTCACCAACCCGTTCACCATCCATAGAAGTGCTTATTTCGGTTTTGGTGTTGTCTGAGACAACATTTTATTTTTCTGTGTATGAGTATTTTTCTGTGGTGGGCCTTCCCTTCTCTATTTTTCTTGTTTTCTAGAGATGAAATAATGGGAAGTCTCTTCTCAAGTGCTGCTTGAGGATTCAGCCTTCAAAAGGCTGGTTCCAATATGTTTGCAAAGAGAAAAGACACTGCACAAGACCTTTTCAGAGAAAGCAATGTAAAGTTAAAGCAGTTTGAGAGAGAGAAGAGGTTCTGACATATCAACCATCTTAGAGTCAAGATAATTTCTTGGTTCAGGTCCAAATTCCAACATGAAAGAGGAAAAATGAAGTATCTCTTGGTTGTTTGATCTATTTCTGTCCTAATGTACTTAGTCTCTAAAATCTATTGGATGATTGGAAGGATGATAGGAAATCTCTTAGAAAGAAACTACTTTACCTCTGTATTGCCTGTAGAGGTACTGTCTGTGGTTCTGTGATCACCTGTGTTCAGTCAAGTCTTCCAGATTCCCTCAACTGCTTTCTCCTACCTTTTCTTTGTGCCTGCACAAGCAGTTGCGGGGTCACTTGGTGAACGAAGTAAAAAAAAAAAAACTTTCTAAAAACAAAAGCAGGGAGGGAGAAGAAGGGGGGGTGGCTGTTAGGTTTAGTCTGCATCAGCTCCACAGTGTGTTTTGCCCTGTAGCTGCACACACTCTTCTGCCAGCACAGGGAACAGAACGATACTGGCCTGAAAGGAAGCTTTTGCCAGATAGGGAGGGGGAGGCAGGGCTGGGATGCCTGTTTGTGTTGCCTTATACAGATCATCATCTGTGGTGTCTGATTCCAAGCAGGAGTAGGAAGATGAGTTCCAACAAATGCTGGTGCAGTACTCCTCTAAGTGCTGTCATCAGCCATTGCTAGATCTCTGAAGAAGCCAGAGATTGAATAGAGGAAGGCAAAACCCCTACACTTGGTTCTAATTCTTCTACCTCTTGCTCCAATCCAACAATAAATCATCTTCCAAAAAAAGCCTTTGTTTTCTTTATGTCTGACTGTAACTGTTGTGTTGTAAGTATAGTAAATCAGTGAAGGTGGCTCTGGAAGCCCTGGCACATCTGCATCAGTCTGGTCTCCCCGGTACTGGTGTTTAAATAGAAAGTGGAAATCAGAAAGTGCTCAGATATTTTTTAAAAAAATGGACAGAAACTTCGGTGTTTGATGTCAGTGGCTTGTAGCTTCAACCATTCCAGGGATATTGTAAGCCCTGCATATATTCCTTGTACTTGTCTGCTCTGATATTCTTGAAATTTCATGATTTCTAAGACCTTCATAATGCATACCTTGCTAACTTCTTTGCAGAGCTGTGGGACATGTGTAGGGAATTGCAGTCATAAGACAAATGCAGTGTATTTTCTCCACCTTCACTGAGGGGTTGGGTAGCCTCTGTTTTTGAGGAAAAACATCTTTGATTACCACTAAGTAGCAGAATTTCCTCAAAGTTGTACTTCTAGGTACGCCCCTGTCTGTGACTGAGCAGTTTGTTCTTTAAAGAGTTCTGGGGAAAGCCATTTGGAAAGAAAACAGATAAAGTAGTTCTTCAAAATGGAGACAAAAAGGACCACTTGATATCCCAACTTCATATTGTTCCTCTTAAGTTTTTCTGTGCCAAGATATTTGCAGAATATCAAGGATCAAGAGCTTTTCCAGGACAGATTCTGCAGTGTTTTCAGTAATATCATTAAAATGTAGAAACAGACACTTTGCTTCCTGTGTCTGTATTTTCTCTGTTGTTCAGAGAAGATAATTTACAACAATATTGCTGCTCAGAGAAGATAATTCATACTGCTCTTACTTAGGATTCTACAGTAACTGTAGTTGAGGATCTACTGAAAACATGCCACAGTTTCACAAAATGTGATATTTTTTATGTGTGAGGCTTTAAGTTTCTTTCAGTTTATTACTCCTTTAATAGTACCTACTGACTAGTATGATTTTCCTTTTTTATAAATTGTATATGTGCTTTTTTGTTCTTACTGTTGTAATGTTTTTGTATTCTTGCTGCTGTTTGGAGGGCTAATGAATAAAATTTCCCTGCTGTGTATGTGATATGTTTGCATCCTGCCTTAGAATGTAAACATGAACTGAAATGGAAACCTTATTCTGAATATGTCCCAGAAAGCAATCAATTAAGTTTTTAATGTAAAATAGCTCTTATTAAAAAATCCATTGGAATACTTAGTAAACTTCTAGAATACTCTGAGCATCTCTGATTTTTTGAGTTTCTGAGACCTTTCAATTTCATGAAGTTTCTGTTTTCAGGTTGGTTTCAAACACTGTAGGGAGCACTGTAATGTGGAACTATATTCCTTTTTAAAACTTTTTTTTTCTCCCTGTTCTTTCCTGAATTCTGTGAACTAGGAATGGTGGGATTGGAAAGAATTATTTTCTGGATATCTATTAAGCATAATTATTGACAAGTAGTAATGCTGCACTATAATCTGTTTTACCAAGAAGATGTTTCTATCATAAAGTACTCAGAGAAATTTGCTGCAGGAGGCATTGGGTATCAGGAGTAAGGAGTGAAGTTAAACAAGATAAATGGAACTGAATGAAGTAAGTGAAAAACCCAGTGTGCTTTACAAGATGCACTTTTGCTATTGTAAACTGCAATTCTGTAGAACTGCAGTTCTGTATCTGCACAGAAAAGGTGTTAGAGATCACAGTCTTTGGGAATTGTGGAGATCATTCCTGCTGACAGCCATTTGCAGGTTTGGGATGGTGGGATGCATTTTATCAAATTGGATTTCTGGTGTTACGCCTTCTTTAGTTGTTCTGTTTATCCCACAGCTAAAGCTCAGGTTGTGGTTTTTTTTTCCTTCAGTCTTGCCAGTTGAAGCTCCTTTCCCAAGCACTCTCAAGATCTTATGGATTTGCCTAAGCAACACACAAACCATGTAATGAGTAGCTCCTTGGCAGTGGGAGGCAGCTTTGTTGGTCTGTGTTGTCCCTTAGAACAGAATCATAGCATCATTTACCTTGGAAAAGACCTCTAAGATGATTGACTCCAACCATTTATTCTGGAGATACTCTTGTACTTTTTTGTGTGTTTTTCATCTCTCTGCTTTTGTGGGCATATGGCTGTGTTTTTATACTCATGAAGACCGAGGTTGTGGATGACCATGACTGCACCGAACGTGGAGGCTTTTTGGGAATATAATTAAGGTCATGAAGTTGCTTGTATGTCTTGGGTATTTCTGGTTGTGCTTTTGACACTCTTGCTTTTCTTGGTTCTAGATTGGACTTGGCAGACTGTTCCAAGCAGATTCTGTTCCCCAAGGCAGCGATCACGGCTGATGGGATAGCTGACCACTGGATCAATGAACAGGAATTCCTTGAGATGACATAGGGAGGGGCATCGAGCACAATGGTGCAGAAAAAGAAAATCTGCTCTCGGCTACTTGACTATCTTGTGATCATTGGAGCCAGGTAATGTGAAACAGTCTCAGCAGAGCTTTTGCTTGGGCAGTAGAGTGGGGATAAATAGCCTTGCATCCACTGATGAAACCTTCCTGATGCTCAGGAATTGCTGTCTGAAATGTGTGCAGAATGCTCCCCTAAGGGGAGCACCTACTTGAGCCAGGGCACTTCTTGAAAGACACTAGTGAAGTCAGAATTTTTTAACTTGTGGTCTTTAGACTTCTTTTCAAGGGTCTGCAGAGGGTGACTAAGAAAAGCTAATTTAACTATCACTCTCTGGTAGTTGTTGTGTCTGAACTTTGCTTCTACTGGCATCAGGACAGAGGGATTCACAAATTGAAAACACTGAAAGCTAAAGACAAGTAAGATACAAGTTTTCTACTACTTTTATTACTAGTAATGTGCTAGTAGTAGAATAATACTACTTTTCTAGCTTTTGAAATGTAGTCTATAAACTCAGTTAAAAAAAAATCTGAAACTTGCTTTACTTGGCTGTTTTTCCCTGTAATACTTATTTATCCTCACAGGAATGACATGAATGCTTTCTTGTTTTAAAGTCTTATTAATAGATAAAATGTTATGCATATTTACTTAAAGCACATATGAAACGCAGGATTGATGTGTTCTGTTTGTCAAACATAGAGATACTCAATAAATGTTATTTTTTCCTTATTCAAAGTTTATGCAGCAGCCTTCTGCAAATTCTATGTAATGGATGTATCCTAAAGTCTGTTTTGCTTTCATTTCTAAATATCAGTGGTTCATGTGCATCAGCCTGTTGCTGTATCTCTTGCTTTCTTTTCAGAATACTTTGAATGTAATGTTTTAATAGGCTGAGTGGAGGAAATTATGTAATCCTGACTAATAGTTATTTTATTTTTGCATTTTACAGACCGAATACTATAATGGTTAAATACTTCTGTCTGTAGAAAAACAACCAAATTTTCTATATGTCACCAACTAGGAAGAGGAGGGAGAAATGTTAGCTGCCTCCTCCAGTGAAGCTTATAGTGTCTGATGTTCTCACTTAGAAATTTGCTACTATCGCTTCTGGACTCCTACAGTTCTCTTGCTTTTTGCCAGCCCATGCTGTTAGGCTGCTGCTGCTGTCTTGTTTGGCACTTTGGCAAATGCTTGTGATGAAGGATGGAGCTGACTGAAACAGCCTCTCCTACAAAGCCCTTAGGAGCTCATGTGGCCTTTACTGTTACATCTTGTTATCCACTGTGCACAAACAACAATACTTTTTGGAACTGTTGGGTTCAAACTTTCCCAGTGTCTGAGAAAACTCTGTCCTTGTAGCTGATATTACATCAAAGGCACAAAGTGGTGATACATGCACTTGTACGTTGTTGATGTCATTTTTTGGACCATTTGCTGCCAAATAGACTCTCTAAATAGTAGCAGCGTTATTTGACATTTCTTTTTCAGCAGATGATGCATTAGTTGTGTCCATTAACATATAAAAGTATTTTAGTGTTTCTCTTTTTTTCATACAGTATTTCAGTATCTAACTTTACAGGCAGTATAAATCTTACCAGTTTTATTATGAAAGCATATTTACTTGTTTTAAATAAAACATTAGTTTGGAAGAGTTAGTCAGCAGAGCTATTTACACCAGTGATTTTCTTTTGTAAATTGTGAGCATTCTATTACTACTTGTTTGAATTTTTTCACATCTCTTATATGAGAAAAGCAAGTGTCATTTGTATTTTGAAATAGGCAAAGGCATAATATCTTGAAAGAATCTAGTGGAAAATTAGGAAACAACAGTTTTGCCTTTCTGTCTTCATGTTTCTGTGGTGATTTGTAGTCCAAAGATAGTGAGTCACAGTGGTAAATAGCTGTGCATATTACCATGCAGTTTTTATATAAATTACACTTTCAATCCCACTCTGAAAATCAAACGCATGTGTTTGTGTGGTTGCTAGAACTTTTAATGGAAGTGGTTTTAGGATGAGGTCCCTATCCTTCCACTGTTGATCTGAGTTCTTTCCTTGTAAATTCTTGCTTTCCCAGTTAGGAATTGATACTGATTTCTCATTTAATTTTTCATCTTGTTCATAATGGCTGAAATCTAGGAGCTTTTCCTCTGACTGTGTATTTGTGAAGGGACAATGTGTTTCCTACTGAAATGTTGCCCAGAGACCTGTGCAGTTCAATTAATTTTGAAAATCAAAGTCAGAGCAACATGACAATGCAGTGTTCTCCTGGGAACAACATATTCCTGGAAGGCCTTTTCCTAATCAGATTTGAACTGGCTCCTTGTTAATGACTGTATGGACTTAAACTTCTTTACTGAACCTTTCTGCCTTGTGCTAGTGAGGAGCTTTGCGGCGCATGACTGAGAAGCTACTTTCCATGGACAGTAGGGAAGAGAGGGAACAAAGATGAAGCTGAGTCCACAGGCTCTTGGCACATTAGCAGGAAGTTTGCAAAAATATTTGTTACTGGTCAGCTATGTATGTGGTTTTTTGTTCGCTTCTTTTGTAGGCACCCGAGCAGCGACAGCGTCGCTCAGACCCCTGAGCTGCTGCGGCGTTACCCTCTGGAGGACCACGCAGACTTTCCCCTCCCGCCCGACGTCGTGTTCTTCTGCCAGCCCGAAGGATGCCTCAGCGTGCGGCAGAGGCGCATGAGCTTCCGCGACGACACGTCCTTTGTGTTCACCCTCACGGACAAGGACACGGGCGTCACCCGCTATGGCATCTGCGTCAACTTCTACCGCTCCTTCCAGAAGCGAGTCCCCAAGGAGAAGGGAGAGGGCGCGGGGGGACATCGAGCTCGAGAGGGACAGAAGGTCCCTAAAGCTGGGGATGCGTCAGCGCCCCAGGAGGAAGCGGGTACCGAGAGTTCAGAGAGCGGCTCTTCGCTGCAGGCCCCCAGCGCGGAGTCTACCCCCGACGTGAACCGATCCCCGCGCAGCAAGCGCCTGGCCAAAGGCAGCCATCGCTCTCGGAACAGCACTCTGACTTCGCTGTGCATCCTTAGCCATTATCCCTTCTTTTCCACCTTCCGGGAGTGTCTGTACACCCTCAAGAGACTCGTGGACTGCTGTAGTGAGAGACTGTTGGGCAAGAAGTTGGGGATTCCGCGTGGGGTGCAGAGGTATGTTGAGAGGGAAGAACTTTTTCCTCCTACTGTTTGTGTTCAGTGCCGCAATTTATTTGCACAGTGAATTGTGGCTCCAGATGTGGTTGCAGAAGCAGGCAAACACCAAGGGTTGGTTTTTTTCACTGTTTTAACCCAGGTTCACGGTAGGAAAAGGAAATTTTTATAACAATTTTTTTAAAACTTCTCTCTCTGATTCTGTAATCTGGTATGATTTTAATTTTTGATGCACCTAAGGAGGCACTACCCTTCTGACGACTGAAGCTGAGTGCTTATACTGCTACTGTTGCTTTGGCATTTAAGCTCTGTGGCAGTGTATGTCAGGACTGATTCTCTGGGAAGTTAGAAGCAGCCAAGAAAATAACAGAGAGAATTTCTTCTTGGGGCAGGAGGGAAATTATGAAAATGTGCTTAACAAGCTTATGAAACAGTCTGAACTTCAGCGTGGGAGAGAAAAGACTAGAGAACCAGGATCAGCTAAAATAGGTCAAAGTACAATATTTGAAGGAGAGTGGGAGGAGAGGTAGAAAACAAAGTAGTTGTCTAGGAAACATGGGAATGGTTGTTGGTAACAGCAAATTGACAGGAACGTGGTGTATGTTTAATGTCATGTAGGAATTGTAATGTATTTGCTGTTGTAGTGTTGAGTATGTAACAGAAGCTGTTGCACTGTAGGGTATGGAAGGGACAATTCTTTATGTATTTCAGCCAAGGATGTGCATCTGTGCTACTGTGCCTGACACCTTAGTTCCAGGATGGTGTTTTCCTCTCCAATCTGCTAACTGAATAGAAAAAGTATGAAATTAATCTCTGGAGAAGCAGGGGATTATCTTCAACAGTTTGAGAGACAGGACTGTGAGATAGTACATAATGTGAATTAAGTAGCTTGGTACACTCAAAATTAAACTTGTCAAAAGTAAAAAATGACAGGATTATAATTATTATAATTTTTATCTTTATAAACTCTTTACATTTTGCATGAAATGATGTGTCCCATTTATAGAGCAGTGGCCTAATTCTTGGGCTACTGCCCTGGAATAGTTCTAGGGGACTGTTCTGGGCTAGTGTGACTGCATTAGCAGATTTAGCACTTGAATCCACTGATGGAGAATAAATTATTTTGTCAGAGCAAAACTTCCCCCCAATGGAAGTAAGTGTTAAGGAATGCTGTTTTGTCACTTGGTTTAGCCTGATAATTATTGAGGAAAAAACACCCCACTGAATTTCATGATTTTCCTCAATTTGGTGTTTGAATGACGTGGTATTTGAAAAATTTGCTCTTATTTGGCATAATTCTTAAAGATTCTTAAAGAGAATAATTAAGTGATAGATGAGGATAGCAAGAGACAGAATACTGAGCATACATCTCTGGGAAAAGTAAAGCAGCAGATTTGAATTACCATGTGGTTTTCTAGTGGTGACCTGGAAAAGTAGAATAGTTTTGAAGTGGTGGCAGAATAAAGGTGAAACTGAACCCTTACAGCTGGCAAAAGTGGAGCACACCTCTTAGCAGCCTAATGTCTTATGCATGACAAGTAGCTGAAGGAAGAGTGGAGGATGAGAAGCATCACAGTTCCTGAGAGGTGTATCATGTACTCAGTGTAATCTCAAATTGCCCTTATTTTGAGCTATCCAAATTTCTCTAATTATTCTGTCTTTGTGAAGCCTCCAGTGTTATAATCTTTTTTCCTTTTAGTTTTTTTTTTTTTTTTTTTTTAAGTTGTGAACTGTAATATAGAACCTCCAATTTGAACCCATAGCTTTCTTGGGGATCTGTTCCAGTAACTTAAGATATTTTTCAGGCTGCAGTTATTTGGAGAATGAATACATTCTCACTGTGCTACAGGGTAAAGGGCTGAAGTGGACAAGACTGTGTGTCCCTTGTCAGACCCAGTTTGAGTTGTGAAGCTCTGAAGGCCATGAGCAATGCTGTACATGCTTTTTGGCCAGCCTGTCTGTGAGCTGCAGGCTTGCAGATTGCCAGCTTAGGGTGTGGAGAACTTGCTGCTTGTTTTGCTAAGGTGCCTAAATGTTTTCTACACAGCTTTCAGAGATTTTGTTGAAATAAATCAATTTTTCCCATGGGTTATTCAGCTCTTAAGAATGATACATTGCAATTTAGAACTGAATGATGAAGGGTATTTTATCATGCTAAAACATCTGGGAGATCTTGGATGTGGCATATTTTTATTATCTCAGGTTTAATTCCTATTCTTGCAAAGGTTTGTAGACTGCTAGAAGCAGAGTCCTGCAGTCAGTGTGCTACAGTTCTGGATGATATAGGAGAGTGTCCTGTGTGCCTGCTGAATTTCAAGCGTGAGGGTGATGAGAGTTCTTCAGAGATCTGGACCTGACTGAATCCTTTAAACGCGTGAATGAAGTCTGAAGTGACATCCTTGTGTTGATTCCTGCCACAGAAAGATTTATTCTTCCTCACATTGTGGGTTGTGTCGGTATGAATGCCTATCTTCCATTCCTTTGTGTGATCAAAGGTTTGTTAGTTGCCTCTTTTAATCCTTGGTGGATCTCCCCTTTCTCTGGAAGAACCTTGCAGAATGGCTGTCAAGTGAAGTTCTTGGAGTGTTAACCATGGTGTTCTCCCTGTGCAGGGACACAATGTGGCGGATTTTCACAGGCTCCCTGCTGGTGGAGGAGAAGTCCAGCGCCTTGCTTCACGACCTGCGGGAGATTGAGGCTTGGATATACCGCCTGCTGCGCTCCCCCATGCCCGTTGCTGGCCAGAAGCGGGTGGACGTGGAAGTCTTGCCCCACGAGCTGCAGCCAGCTTTGACCTTTGCTCTTCCTGATCCATCCCGCTTCACTTTGGTGGATTTTCCATTGCATCTGCCTTTGGAGTTATTGGGAGTGGATGCCTGCCTGCAGGTGCTGACCTGCATCCTTCTGGAGCACAAGGTAAGAAGGGAAGATCATTGATCTTTGATAAGTATGTAGGAAGTCCTGCCCTCTTCAAAACCAGGGTAGGCTGGATTTGTAGAACAGCTGTCTCTCTGCACTGTCTGGAGTGAATTTTGTCTGTGGAGGATGAGGGGAATAAATAGCTCCTTCTGAGGTTCCTGTTTTGAAAAGTTCTGTTCCCACTCATAAAAACACCCAAAGCTTGTTTTCAGACAGATTAGTGGAGGGTTACCAGTTCACAGCCATTGAATTTCAGTCTGTGCAGATCCCAAAATCTGTGATCTTTGTATACACTGAGGGGAGTATTAGAAGTGAATGGTTGCTGCAGTGCTAAGGGGAGTTTCTTTGGTTGCAGGTTGTATTGCAGTCCCGAGATTATAATGCACTTTCAATGTCTGTGATGGCCTTTGTGGCCATGATCTACCCACTGGAGTACATGTTCCCAGTGATCCCTTTGCTTCCCACCTGCATGGCCTCTGCAGAACAGGTACATATTTTTCCTTTATTGGTCTTTCACAAAAGATGTTTCTGTGATGTCTAAAATTGTTATAGTTGTAGTCCTTTTTTCATTCACCATCTTTTCAGAGATTGTATCAAAGTCTGCCTTGCAAAGAACATTGCTTGAGTGTGACTATTTAAACCATAGGTAACACCATTTATGTAGGATATCTTCAGAGCACACTCAGTGAATAAAATGATTCAAAGCAGTAATTCACAAACAATGAACTGAACAACCATAGACCGACAATATTGTTATGATATTTACCCCCTTCCCCCTCTAAACTGAGTATTAAAATTTGTTGAGGAGGGTCCAGAGTAATATTTAAGGATGCTTGAGGGCTCTTTAATTCAGAGTTCAGGAACTATTGCCTGCAATCTCAGAAATATGAAGTGTTGTTTAGCTTCAGCTGGGACCTTGGGTTTTGCCAATAGTCAGTTCTTTGCAGGAGCTCATTATTCTGCTTGGAAAGATAGAATTCAAGCCATCTCACTACTTCAGTGCTATCATGCAACTGATGCTGTAGATTTGTTCTTGTGCCACTCCTTGGAGGGGACCAACAGTTCTAGATTAAAAGAATAAATTAGCCTCCCAAGCCACTGGTCTCAAACTGCTGTGTGCCTAGTTGATTTAAACCTTTTTCCTCTGTTTATTGCCTTGCCAGAAGCAACCTGAATTTGCCCATAAGTTTTCCACATACATTTGAAAAAAATGTGTCTATCTTGTACTTCTTAGAGATGTTATTATTTTGAAACCAAACTACCACTACGAGCATAAGGGTAAAGTCCTTGTATGTGCCTATTTACAGTGGCACAGACTCAGTTTGAGCTGAGGATGTGTTCATCCATGACTTCCTGCTTTTCAACTTAGGCTCTTACTCTGAACATTTTTCTTTTTTGGACCATGATAGACACAGCAAGCTGTTTGCAAAGAGCTGTGTAGCCATGTACATTATGTCCTGGGTGGCAGTGGGACATGAAACATGGGAGATGGAAATGTGTTTTCTCCTAGATGAAAATTGAGCCTTGCTGAGTAGAAGCTTTTATTCTTTTTTTCTTTTTCTTTCTTTTTTTAATACTTCCATTGTATGGTATTAATTACTTATTTATCAATGCATTTTTTGCTGTCTACTCTGCTATAAACATACTGTAGTCAATAAATAAATATTTGGAAAGAACATGGTGATATCAAGTGCAGATTTTGTCCTTAGTAAAGTCTGTCTTTCTCAGTTGCTTCTAGCCCCTACACCTTATATCATCGGTGTTCCAGCAAGTTTCTTCCTTTACAAACTGGATTTTAAAATGCCTGATGATGTATGGCTTATTGACCTGGATACCAATAGGGTAAGTGGCACACATAAGAAGTTATGGCTTTGTTTCCAGGAGCTGTGCACTGTCACCAGTGTACCCACTGAGAATTCAGTAATGCCTGGCCTCAGTCTGCCTTTGCCACTCCCATCTTAAACTTCAGGATTCTGTTCCTTGCTGTGTCTCAAGGTCCCCATCCATCTCTTTTGCATTAGGCATCCTTTTTCAGTAATTGACCTGACTATATCATTAGTAGGTGAATCCTCAAGCAAATGATAGAACTTTCTTCTTGGCTAATTGTCAGACTGGCTTATAGCCCTACTTAAGAAACCCAATCTGTTAAGAACCTTCCCACAGGCTGTCATGGTTCAAGTGGGGCTATGTATCTCATTTTCTACCAGGGTATGAGCAAGGCTAATTTAAGGAAAACGTGAATAACATCATCAAATTGATGGAAAGTGTGGGTTGATTCAAATTTCTTGTTTTTGTGGTAAATGATAAAGTAACTTCATTGTTTATTATATTGTAAACAATAACAACCTTAAAGAAGTGAAGAGCAGGTGTCTGTCTGAGACTGTGAAGTTTTTTATTTCTTATTTTACTTTTGTGTCTTTTATTCCTCGGTGTCTGGAGTGCTGGAGATTCTGGGGATTCTGTTTTGGAAATTACTACAACTGGGGAATTTTTAGTCTGTTGTTGTGCTTAATTCCAGGTAATTGTTCCCACAAATGCAGAATCTTTGCCAGCACTGCCAGAACCTGAAGCTTCAGAGCTGAAAAAGCATCTGAAACAGGTAATATTCACTTTGGTGAAAGGACTCAGATGCAGCAGAATGTAGCATATGTAGTGTTGCCTAGTCTTCTGCTAGAGTGAATAAGAATGCAAGTCAGTGAATGTAAAGCTGAAATGTCCCTGTACACAACAGGTGGTTTCTTATTTGTTGTTTAAGGCAAACTTGTTTCCAGTCGATGCCGAAAGTTCCAGATCCCTCCTTTACGTTTGCCATGTGGGCTTTAAACTCTGACTTGATCCATCAAGCTATGATCATCTTTGTTTCCCCTCCATTCACAGATCTGTGTGTGAAGTGTCAGTCTCTCCTCTCAGGTCCTGCTAAGCCATTAATCAGCTTGGGTCATCCTGGCTGATCGTGTCAAGCAGGTTTTATCTCTTTATTTCTGTTTTCCTTATGCACGCTGCATGCAGTATCTGAAGGTAAAGTGTGCTACTAATGTGATGAGGTTTGCTCTTTCTCTTTCCTCATAGCCCAGGAGAGCAAAGTGTCTAACCTCTCTGATATCCCTGTACCTGCTATCAGCACAGATGGAAGTGATGTATTGCCTGGAGTTTTGTTAGATCAACCTCCCCCCACTGCTGCCTCACCCCCTTGCAATTTCAGGCACTATTTAGTAAAACTTCCTCACTAGTGCAAAGGTAAACTCAAGTATCAGAAGAACAGATTGCAATTTTTTTGAAGATATATTTAAAATTCTCGGTGTTCACCCAGCTCCAGCTTACATTCCCTGCGTATTGCTATGGACATTGTTATTAAGGTTTTGTCATTGGCAAAGGAGTGCTGCAGGTACAAAGCAGACAAATTGTGGCCCACATTGTTAAGGTTAACACTTCTGTGTGCCTTTGGTTCTTAGAGTCAATAAATGAATTCCAGGATATGTGCTTTTGAACTGCTGTAGAAAGTTCTTAGCTGCATCATTAAGGACAACAGGCTTGCCTGTTTCAAAGTGACCAGATATGAATGTTTGGGGGTGGGGCAGTTATACCTCTTTCCCAAGATGTGTCTATTTTGTGGTCCGTTTCGTTTTCCTCTCATTTGTGATATTTGGTAGTAATAGATATTTTTTTTCCTTCCATCTGTTTCTCTGTGGTCATGTGTTCGTCTTGGCTCTGATGGGCTGCTGTGGTGTTATCATATGATCTTCCATCTTGCCTCCAGTGTCTGGTTAGCATGACTGCAATCACTCAGAAACAGCTGCTCACTCCTGACAACAAGGTTCTTTATTTTATTCTTTTCCCCTCAATTTTCCATTTTACCCTTTTCCTTTGGAGTTTTTTTTTGTTTGTTTGTTTTGGTTTTATATATATATTTTTTTAAGTGAAAAGATGAAGCCTCAGTGGCAAATGGGAAAAATGAGGAAGATTTTGGATAGGTCTGGGTGTCCAGAACTGATTCTCCGTTTGTGCTGCTCCTTGAAGATTTTCTGAGGGTTGAAGTGGTATCTTTATGGACAGATGAAGGCTTCATTCCAGTGGAAAGTGGAGGTTTTCAGGGATAAAGCAGGTGTTTCTGTAGAGGTGTCTCCACATTTTCCTGGAATATCAAATTACTGGTTGAATAGCCACCGTTAAGGGCAAGTTTCAAGGCCTCTAATTCCCAAGATGTATTCAAATTACACATGGAAATAACTCTACAAGCAGTAGAGTTAAGCAGTGCCATACTACTAGTAGTCCAGTTAGAACTATCTGCTTTCATGTCATGAATGATCTAGCAAAGCTGAATTCTGTGCTACTCCTTGACTGGCTCCAGGACTGTTCCAGCATTGAGGAGATCATTTTGACAATCAGCACAAAGGAGGGGCTGGAGATGCTTGTTGACTCAGCGTGGAGGTGGTTTAACAGGAATTAATGGAGCATGCATAATTGTTGCAATTGCCTAGAGGGCAGGGTAGCTCTTATCATTTGTTCCTTAAATAACTGTTCTTGCTGAATGTGTGCATAATGTCCTTCAATAGGCCCTGGCCAGCATGAGCCTGAATACTCAGCCAATTCTTAATCTAGAGAAGTTTCATGAGGGGCAGGAGGTGCCTCTGCTGCTGGGAAGACCACAGAATGATTTGCAGTCTACTCCCTCCACAGAATTCAACCCTTTGATCTATGGAAATGATGTGGACTCTGTTGATGTGGCTACCAGGTGAGGCTTAACAGGAAGGTGGCATTGAGTCTTCATAAAAGTTTGCACTTGAGGGCAGCATAAACATTTCCGTGGATGAAACAGTATCTGCCAGGTACTATTCCAGATTCTCCTTGACATCCTGTGGGGAAAAAGAGCAGTAATTACAGTCTTTATCTCACACAGTTATGTTCATGCAGGTAATAGATATATCTTGAGGTGAGGGTGTTTTGCTTCTTGCATTTTCCTATAGATCATCCACTTTACCTGGATTTGTCAGTCTGATACTGTATCCTCAGCTTAAATCACAAACCTTAAATACAGGAAAAAAAACCCGGGGACTTAGTTGTTACCTCAGCTAGTAGAAACAAGAATGTTATCCTTCACTGAGTGTTTGTGTTAAGATGGTGAATTAGAACAAAGTGGTTTTGGTTTGTATGGATTTTTCTTTTATTTTTTGCAAGACAGCTGTTTTCTAAGAGTTAGGTTATCATTCTTCAAAGGTTTGAAACATTGTCTATGGCATACCTTTTAAGGGCTCTCTATTCTTTTTTCGTTCTTCTCTGTGTTCTTGTCTAATGTATTGTTCTGTGTTTCTTTTTAGGGTTGCTATGGTGAGATTCTTCAACTCACCAAATGTTTTGCAAGGCTTCCAAATGCATACTCGCACTCTTCGCCTCTTCCCACGACCAGTGGTAGCCTTCCAGGCAAATTCTTTTCTTGCCTCTAGGCCCAAGCAAACACCTTTTGCAGATAAGCTTTCCAGAACACAGGCAGTAGAATATTTTGGAGAATGGTCGCTCAACCCTACTAATTATGCTTTCCAAAGAATTCATAACAGTAAGTGTTGGTCTTGCCTTTCCTGCACTTGGATGTAATGCAGGAGCTTAAAAACCAGACATTCTAGGGAAGGATTTAATTTTATACCATATTAGTCCTGCTGGCGGGGCGGGGAGGAGGAATCTAGTTCAAGGAATATTTTTCTCTTTTTATGTATGGCCTCATGTGTTTCTCCCAGGTTAGCTCTGCTATTGGTGAGCTGCTCCTCCAATTAATTTTACCTCTTGTTTGATTACGGAGAAATCTTGTAGGCTTCTTAAAGATTTCCCCTTTGTGCAAGACTTAGTAAAGGGTAGTGTCACTGTGAATGAAGCCTTTGACACCAGTAAATGAGTTTGGTTAATGCTCTCCTTGGTTTTTTGTGCAGACATGTTTGACCCAGCCCTAATTGGTGACAAACCCAAGTGGTATGCTCACCAGCTGCAGCCCATCCACTATCGAGTCTATGACAGCAATTCACAGCTGGCTGAGGCCCTGAATGTCCCAGCAGAGAAGGAAACAGATTCTGATGCCACTGATGACAGGTTAGTGGGGAACATGCCCATAGTCACTTGAGAGTTATTTCAGATTGCTGGACCTGTCCTACTTCTCATTTGCAGCCTTTTCCTGTAGTCTGCCAGGCTGTTGTTTCATTTCATGTCTGGGCAGAGTACTGACACTGAAGTAAATTTTCTCACTGCTCTGTTATCACAGCAAACTTCTTAACGCTTTGCTTGTGTATTCCTTTACTGTGATTCTCCATACTTATTTTCCTGTTTTCTTTTGCTACCTGTATGCAACTTGACATTTGTCATTTCCTCACACCCTAATTGTCTTTTCTTTCATGCTGTTCTTTCTCTGGTTATTTTTGTTGCAGTATTGCAAATACTCCCACCCATCCTACAACTCTCTTAAATCTCTGTTCCCTATCCATAATTATGCAAATCTTAGTACTACCCACTGCCTGTAACCACATTGTGTGTTTAGTAAAGTGAAATGAAAGTTTATATAGTAGTTTTAGGCCATATTTAATGGAGTTTTGTGTCTAGTTTTATTCCCTTTCATTCCTCCCTGGTTTGTGAGATCTTTCAGCCTTGGACTTGCACGTATTTTGCATTCTACACAGCACCAGTGGTCCTAACAGAATGGAATTTATCACTAGTGTAAAAAGGAAATGGTTTTACTTGTGATTCCCAGTTCCCTTGAATTTGTCCTACATAAACACACATGTTTTGTGAATTAATATACTATTCTCTACTCACTTATGTTTAGCCTCATAACTTTACTAAGAGATTTTAAGTGTCTTCCCATAACTCTTCACATACCTAAAAGTTATGGTTTTTGCTCTTACCTTTCATGAAGTTGGCCTGTGAAATTCGTTGGTAGCTACTATAATATGAGATTTTTGGGAGGTCCTTGAAAACAGTGCTGATTCAGATCTTTAAAGCATCAGAGCCTGCTGTTGCTTTGATGCTGCCACTCATCTCTCTCTCGTGGCAGTGGCAGTGACAGCGTTGACTACGACGATTCAAGTTCCTCCTACTCCTCTCTTGGTGACTTTGTCAGTGAGATGATGAAATGTGACATTAATGGTGATACCCCAAGTGAGTAACTTTTACTTTCACAAGGTCCACATAGGTTCCCTTTCCTAATTCATCTGAAGTGCTTTGGGAAAATGGCCTCCCCTAAATCCCTGAATCAGAACAAAGTATTGTCGCATTGTGGTCTTGCTCTGAGGTAAAAGTGTGTGGGTAGACTGAGAAAGGACATTTCTCCTGCTTACAAACAGCTTCCTCCAAGCAACATTGTGAAGAGGAAAGACAGAAATACGTGCTGCTGAACAAAACTGGTTCACTAGATCTGGAAACAATCTGCTGCTGCCAGTAAATACTGTGCAATATGGACAGCAGAGTCTCTGAGACAGTGAGCTCTCTCCTGTCCCTGCATATTGGTTCTCAGTGCTAGCTTTAAAGTATTGCTCTGTCCTAGTGGGGACAGAAAAATGCATTCTCTGTGGCTTATATGGAAGCTGCATAAACACTCACTTTGTTCAATAAACTAAATCTAGAAGTCCCAAAACATTTCCTGTGTCCCAAGGACAAGAAGTAATAATCATAAACTGCAACAAAGAAACTCTACTTGGATGTAAAGAAAATAATTTAATGGTTATTGTAATTGAATAGGTTCCCAGGACCACTGTAGAATGTCAACCCTTGAAAACTTTGAAAACTCAGTGGGACAAAGCCCTGAGCAACCTGCTTTAATTTTGCAAGTGCTCCTGCTTTGAGGAGAGAATTGGAATGGATGACTTCCAAAAGTCCTTTACAACCTAAATTTTTATGCAAGTTGATTCTGTTGAGCAGTCCTCATCTTCTAGGAATATTTAGTTAGATGGGCAAAAGGCTGAAGAAGGCAGTTTTGTTAAACGAATGATGATGTGTTTGCAGATGTTGACCCCCTGACTCACGCAGCCCTTGGTGATGCTAGTGAAGTGGAATTTGATGATTTTCAAGAATATTCAGGAGATCCTGATGAACAGACCATGGACAGCGAGAACTCCCAAGAGAATAACCAGCCTCGTTCAAGTTCCAGTACTACAGCCAGTAGCAGCCCCAGCACTGTCATCCATGGAGTGAATCATGTGTGTACTGAGATGAGTTCAGCCTCAAGATCAGCATATTAGGATATAAAGAATGGGAGAATGCACGTGGTTCTTTCTGAGAAGGGCAAAAGCTAATAGGACTGTGACACCATGCACAGATTTAATTGCATGCACACCCTGGATTTTCTGAGCAAGGTGGAGTTTGCTGGTATCCTCTTATGCTGGGATAGACCATTCCTGTACTAAAAGTTCAAGTGCATTGAAAAATGCATTAGCAGAGAGAAATGGTCCAGGTTGGGACTGCAGGAATTGCTTTTACAGATTCTGGAAAGACCTGATATCTTTAAGGGAACAGGTAGTGGGGTGGGGAAACTCAAGAATTTGTGGTCTTTTAAGAAGAATGGGAACATGGTAATGGAAAGCCATTATCCTGAGTTAACATTTACTAGTCACAGCTGTTTTAAAGGGAAGTAAGTCCCTAGAACTTACTTGGTGGACCAAATACTGCAGTGTGTATGAAATCCTTGTGTAGAGACACAGATAGTGAGGATGTGGTGGGGGCCCCGTAGCGAGCAGCAAGGACTGTGCAGATTTCCCAGTTTGAAATAATTGTTCTTGTCCTGCCCTTCAGTTGTATGTAACACAAATTAGCGAACAGATCAATGATTTGACTGGTCCACAGGAGGCAGCAGACTCAGCAGAAATAGAAGAGAAGTTGGCTGCTGGATTTTCAAACCATCTCTCTTCCTTGCCACTGCAACCAAGCTTTCCCAAGATAAGCTTGGATCGTCGTGAGAGTGACATCGCAGCTGGCAGCATGAGCTCCTCAGAAGGGGTGGTGAGGAAGCGAGAGTATGACAACCCATACTTTGAACCACAGTATGGTTTTCCTACAGAGGATGAGGATGATGAGCAGGAAGAGAGCTATACCCCAAGATTTAACCAAAACCTCAATGGAAGCAGGTGAGTCCTTGTTGTCTCCTGCCCTTCTGTACAGTACTTCTGGGGTTTCTGTCTGCTTCATGTAGTTTAACATTCATGCACTCAAATGTCTTTGGCTTTTGAGATTTATTGTTGCTCACTTTCATTTAATATTGAAATGCTGTCAACCCTTCTGGTTTGAATAAAAGCATTTTCTTAGTCCTCAGTTCCTTACTTTTATGTAAGCAGTAGAAGCTATGAGAATTAACAGTTCTTTCTAGAACATTCTAACATATCATGTACTGATTTCTGGAAACTGTTTCAGTAAGTCTTTGTCTTTTGGGGGAAAGATACTGCAGTGATTGGTGGCAATAGGTTTTCTTGTTACTCCTTTCAAACCAGAATGCTTTTACCTACAAGTCTGCCAATGCCCTTTTGTAGACAAGTTTTCAGCATGCCCTGAAAGGCTATAAAAGCCTGAATGTAAAGATGTTTCAGTTCTCTTTTTTTTTCTTTTCCTTGTTTGTTTGTTTTTTTTTTCCTGAGGGTGCAGGTAGTATGGTGAAAACTGGTGGGAGTGAGACCAACATCAGTCTCCTACAACCATATGATGTATTGATTTGGGGTGGGAAGGGGGAATGCTAATAACAGTTGTACTTAATTTCTTTAAAGGTCTCAGAAGTTACTTCGGCCAAACAGTTTAAAACTGGCCAGTGATTCTGATGCAGATTCAGATTCCAGGGCCAGCTCCCCAAACTCTACTGTCTCCAACACCAGCAGTGAAGGTTTTGGGGGCATCATGTCTTTTGCAAGTATGTACCATGCATTAATTAAGCTAGTTTTATTTATTATATCAGAGTGTACAGAGAGATGGAATAGAGAGATGGCTAGTCAAGAAAATGAGTTGGTTGTCAGATTGTTACCAGCTCTTCAGTAGTCATGGTGGCTTACTGACAACTGCTGACAACTACTGCTTTATATATTCTTCAGTAAGAAAGACTTTGGTTTTGTACTTAGCCCCTTGAGCTGTATGGCATTTTAGAGCACAGATCAGAAATTTCCTCAGTTTCATTTAAACCAAGCATTGTGTAATTTTAAGAAATTGATAAAAAATCTTACAGTAATATGCCTTCCATACTGCCATGTTTTGTGCTGAGGTACAAAATTCAATTCCTTTATTGCCTACTTTCAATTTTATTTTAATAAAAAAAACCAGAAGTGTGGAACATGAATCCAGAGTCTCTTAATCAGTGACATAAGGCATGGCCACTTGAGTCTTGCACTACAATAAAAAGCAGTGAGCAGTGAAAGAAGTTTTTGGCACTGGGGAAAATATGTTAAATGTTTCTGGTAAGATGACTCTTACTAAAATAAGGCTACAAAAAAACAAAGAACAAAAGAAAATTGAAATAATATGTTGACACTTTAATAACTTGAAGTGTTAATCAGCTCCTTTATGTAAATGTGATGCTTTCAGGCTGTCTGTGGGCTAGGATGATGATGCATAATTGTGTCCTTAAGATCTGCCTGTACCAGGAAGAATGTATGTTTTTTCCTAATAAATGAAAAGTTTCTATTTCAAAGCATGGTTCCATGGCAGATTTACAGTGTTTCACAAGACACAGTGCACAGTCCTCAATTCAGAGTTACATGTTTTACAGATCTTCTGTCATCCTGTTTTCTCATGTGGCCCAGCCATTCATTTGCTCCCAAAAACAGGATCAAACTAGAAGATAGATCTAAAGTGATGTGATCTAAGTGCAGCACAGGAGGATTTTGCTGTTAAATTTCAGCCTTGAAGATCCAACGTCAATTATTGTAACACAAATGCCTAGACTTATTTTTTTGTACTGTTTAGAATAATCTGATTATACATGTGGTTGCAATGTAAATGAAGTCATATTGTGGTAGTGAGACTTTTGGGTAATAAAGAAGAACTTAATCATTAAAGATCTGAAATAAGATGGCGAATTACAGGATCTTTGGGTGTGTGCAGTGAGCAGTAGACCTTAATTGTTTTTGTCTTCTGTCATAGGCAGCCTGTACAGAAACCACAGCACAAGTTTCAGTCTGTCCAACTTAGCCCTACCAACCAAAGTTGGGAGAGATAAGAATACTCCCTTTCCCAGCCTGAAAGGTAATAATTTTTCCCTTTATCTTCTACAGCCTTTTCAGTTCTTGTGACTTGGCAGTCTGAGGTCCTACCCCTGACAGGAATCCTGAGAGTGATGCCTTTTGGTTGTTTGGGTAGTAGCTGTGTTAAGGAGCAAGACAGTGAATTGTTATGATATTTCTCAGTCTTTTTCCCAACACCTGTTGGGATGGGAGAGTGTCTGGTCTAGGCTGAGTTAACAGATACAAAACAAAACCAACATTCATAGTGTATTTTGTTCACTTTTATTTTGAAGAACTCAGTATAAAGAATGGGAACCAAGAGGTAGGTCCTGCTTTTGTACTGCCACTATCTTCATGCTTGGCAGTCTGTAATTTGTAAAAGTGATGATGCTGCATTTGTAAATGAGGGTAATGCCAACCTCCCATGGAGACCGCAGATTATGCGAGTTTCAAAAGTGTTTATCATCTTTTCAGATTGCTAAATAGAAAATCAGATTACAACCATGCTTTCAGTTCTATGAGAGTGAAGATCAATCCCTAACATATGTGCACAATCTTTTCATTAGAACATCTCCTGGTTGTCTGCAATGTCATTAGATAACATGTCTGAATGGGCACTAGAGAAATGCCCCTCACACCATGGGTGTTAGACTGCCTGGTCATCCTTGTGCCAAATGTAATATCACAGGGGTGACTGAGCTTGCACTGGTGTTGTAGTGTTGAGACCTTTTCAGATGCTACAGAGGAGAGGTTTTATTTTGCCTTTTGAGTTATTCTGATTAGAACTTACTGCTTTTGTTTTAATGTGTTGATTTTTTTTCATTTATTTTTTCCTCCTCATCACTTTTATCGGTAAAGATTACTTTAATCTGGAATTGGGAAGGGATGTGGATGAAGGTTGGTATGATGTTTTGCTGACCTTTGACCTTGTAGAAACAAAGACCAAAAGGTGGATTTTATGTTTCTGCTTTGGACTTTGTTTTTGAGACAAGTAATCATTCCCTGTGTGTAAAATAAGGAGTAACAGGACTGGTAGGGTGAAAACACTAGCAGAGACTCTGCACAGCTGTTTTTGACAACCTTTTACCAGTTGGTTATGTTTTTATGTCCAGTTGTACTGGATAAGAAACATGCTTCGTGTCAGGGTTGTTTCCATGGGTAAACTTAATGACTGATTCCATGCATTGGAAGAAAACAGTGATGGGGTTTGCCATTCCTCATTCATGCTTTGTGCCTCATCTTCTGCACTTTAGTGTTCTTTTCTGGACTGTTTTAATCCTGTAGGGCCTTTAATGTTACTGTGCAGATATGAGGATGGGATTTCATGGAGTAGCTCAGTCTGTTTTATGCATGTGCAAGTGTGTGTGAGAGTGGGGGTGTGTGTGTGTGTGTTCTTTTACATGTGCATGCTGGCTCACTGGGATGCCCACTGGGCACTTCAGTGGTTTTTAGATGTTTTTGTCTCTGTTGTAGAGATACAAAGTTGCTGCATTAACTTGTTCTTGCTAAGTGTGTGTTTCTAACTGTAATGGGAAATGATGCTGGGACTCCATTTCATTGCTGCTGTTTGACCACTTTCCATCTTCCTTTTTAATTTTTATTTCATGTGCATCCATTGATATTTTTTCCTTGGTGATGCAGATGGTTTTTGTAGTGCCTTTCAAATACAATATGTGCAATAATGTCCTTGAAGATGCATTACACTGGTTCCACGATGCCAAATTTCAAGTCAAGCACTATCTCTTAAGATAAGTTATTCTGGCCCTTGTGGTCTTGGGCTTTCAAACATCCTTCCTGCTCTAGTGTCATTGGGTTTTATTTTGAGGGAGGGCTGGGAAGAAGCTGGTAGTTGGATTCTTTTGATGCTGACAGTGGGGAGTGTAGATATTTCAGTACACTACTAATTGTATATTTTGTGTCCCAGTATTTGGGTTAAATACTATAATGGAGATTATTACTGAAGCTGGCCCAGTAAGCAATGAAGGTGGGTTCCCTACAGCATGAGCTGTGCATGATGTAACAATTTCCAGCATTCCCTGTGCCTGACTTCGGGCTACCTTTCTCGCTGGGTAACCAGTACCACATGATCTATACTAGTCACCCTCAATGCATTATGCTTTTACATATAGTGACTAATTTGAAGATGATTCTTGTTGTGGAACTGCATGCAGAGCAGCCAAACTTTTCCTGCCTCTCACCTCCTGCTCCCATTACCATCTCTTTTTCTCTCTGCATTACTCCCATTACTGTTTTCTGCCGATGTGTGATGCTAGAATATGATATACGCTGCTGCTTTCTTGGAGTTTCCATTTTGTTTGAAGTCTGTTACCTGTAATTCAAATAGGTGTGTTAGCCAACTTTAGTGTTGCTTGTTACTGTCCTGGGATCAATTTGTTTTCTTCCTGCCCTTTCCTCTCATTCTGTTTCCTCTCCTCTTTAGGAAACAGACGGGCCCTTGTTGATCAGAAGTCTTCAGTCATAAAGCACAGCCCAACAGTGAAAAGAGAATCTCCATCGCCTCAGGGACGATCTAGCAATTCCAGGTAATATTTTTTTCCTGCTTTTCAAGTATACAGTGTAGTTAGAGTGGCCTCATACCTGTCCAATATTTTCTCAGAAGTCTAGCTGTTGAAAATTAAATAGTACTTTCCTGTTGCCCTAGACCTGGACATGTTATTGTCTAAGAAGATATGGTATGGATGTCTTACAGTTAATAGTGCACATGCTTATTTTTCTGTGCTCCAAAATGTATCCTCCTTCTGTCTGAGAGCCAAAATGTTCTAGGTTTCTACTTTAACTCAGTAGTTATTCTTTTTAATCGAGTGTTCTGGACAAGGTGATCTAGCCCATTGGAGTTTTAATGCACCATGCAGGGGGATCAGCTGAGTCCAGTGAAGAAGTTTGATTCCGTAAATTCATGTGAAGTGCTTCTCTCAACCTTGGGAAGGGACTCAGAATGGTGCAAGTAAACATTACTTGACCTGTGCCTGTGCTTGCTTCTCGCTTTCTTATGTAGCAGTCATGGGTAGAGTGAATTTATTTTGACTCCTGGGTTTGGGGGGCAAGAAAGAGCAATAACTGCAGTTTAGACTGTGGAATGCAGTAGGTTGCACAGGAGTTTCCTTCTTCTTACCTTTCCCTCTGTGGCAAAAGAAGCTGAGCAAACATGTGCCAAGGCTGCTGCAGTAATGTATTAGTAGTGCTGCACTTCCTCTTTTAAAGAAAGCTTACAGCTCACATGTGGGGGCTGTAGGAGAAGGTTGAGGCATAAAGATTCCTATGGATTCTGAGGGATGCTGTGAAAGTGAAGGATAGAGTGGTACCTAGAGGAGCTAGAGGAAAGCCTGATTATGGCTTTTTATAGGAAATTAAGGACAAAATCAAGTATTTGCTACTACACCTATGGAACAGAGCTTGAGCTGTGTGCAGTTACGTTAGCAGCAGACAGTGCTGCGTGTCAGATATGTTGATAGGGAAGGTACTTCTGTGCGTGCCCTGGCCATAGCTCTCTTCCCATGCAAGGCAAGGTAAGCAGAGGTTAGCTAACTTTTGCCTGCTTTCTCTTAAATGTATCAGTGAGAACCAGCAGTTCCTGAAGGAGGTGGTACACAATGTTCTTGATGGGCAAGGCGTTGGTTGGCTGAACATGAAGAGAGTCCGACGTCTGCTGGAGAGCGAGCAGCTGCGCGTCTTTGTGCTGAGCAAGCTGAACCGCACCATCCAGTCCGAGGAGGACGCTCGACAGGATGTCATACAGGACGTGGTCAGTGCTGAGCTCAGCAGGGTCCTCACTCTGCCTGTCTGCTGAGGCTCAGTTCACAGGAAGTTTTTGTTAATTGCAAAAAGCTGGTGTTACAGCAGTTTGAGATTTTATGTTCTTGACTTACTAACATGAGAAATAGCAGCACTAATGGGGCTTTCATTGCAGGAGATCAGCCGCAAGGTTTATAAAGGCATGCTGGACCTGCTGAAGTGCACTGTGTTGAGCCTGGAACAGTCATATGCTAATGCTGGCCTGGGAGGCATGGCCAGTGTGTTTGGCCTGCTAGAGATAGCACATACTCACTACTATAATAAAGGTAAGAAAAGTGTTCGTGAGAGTATAGTGTTCAGGAACCAAACAAGATTGGGAAGGTAGCTGGTTTTGTGCCTTTTGATATATTTCAGGGCTTTTCCAACACTTCCAAAATGGTGAGAATTGTACCATTGTTACTGAAGCCTTATAAAGCTTGAAGCCTGTTTCTTACACACATGTTACTGGACCAAAGCAGAATAACGGCCATACTGATATGTAATTGAAAATGGAAACTCTGCAGTGAGATACAAAGCCTGGCACTTCTACAGCTGAAGTGGGAAGTCTGGGAATGGGGACCTTCAACTAAAACTTCCCAGCCACAGTCTTGGAAAGTTGTTGCAGGCAACCTCAGCAGGGAGGGAGATACTTGTAATGTGCAACCATACGTGACTTAGGTCTCACCAACCACGTTGCACTACACAATTATTCTCATACAACTAAATATCTTAGAGAAGAAAGTCTGGAAGTATCTCTTTATTTTTCAGCTGTTTCTTAAGAATCTGATTCTTAATGCTAAATAAGAAAATGCATGCTAAGGAAGAAAGCAAAAGATGACAGATAAATCTCTGCTTAGTATCTGACTTTTCTGTAATCTCAAATGATGAAAAGTTACTTATTTCATTGTAGCAGAGAAGTAGCATCTACTAAACCCATTATAGTCAGTGTTCTGGGTCTTGTATCAGGGATTTTTTAATGAGTTAGATGCATCCCATGTTCCTTTCCAGTCATTGTTGGAATGCTGAGGAAAGTAAGGAAGGCTGTGCTAGTGGAACAGTCCTGAATGTGGAGAATGGGCTGATCTTGGTAATTACAGGCTTTTAGTCTGACACTGATTTTTAAGAAAAATTGGAGTGGCCGATGTAAAACTCAGTAGTTTTAGAATGAAGACCAAATAGCATAATTTGATGGTAAGTAGAGTTTTCCCAGTAAACTAATTGTGGTCATGACAGACAAAATTTGGTGCAAACTTTTAAAGATTCTTTTCAACTTTTAAAGACTCTTCTCATTACTGCATAACATCTTCATTTGTAGTCATATTTTAGCTGTTTAGTATGGTTTACTTGTTTTCAATTAGTTGAAATTAGTATTTATTTCTAGAAATGTTTTACAGAGATTAGTCCTTATGTTGATATTATTTAACATATAGTAATAGACTAGTAATCCTACAGGACATGATGGATATAGCTTATTTGTCTAGAGTAAGCTAAGTCTTAATAAAGCATGGTTGTGATTAAGTTATTATGATGTGGTCAAACTAAGGACTTGTTTTTATTACAAGGATAGTTGGCAATAGTAGTAGGATTGGGAGGTATATACTAGGAAGCAGTCTCCTGCTACTGTATGTGAACTTCCCACTATTTACTGTGTCTGTAAAAACTGGGAAGGGGGGCACTGTGTATCTGTGAATACACGTTTGGAATGCAGCTACTGTATAGGATCTTGGTGTATCAGTAACAAGACCCACAAATGAAGTAGTGCTCCCACTTCTGGTATTCACATCTTACAAAGTTGAGTAGGTTTCTGAAAGATCTGCAAGGAACTGGGGAAACACTTCAGCTCTGAAGGAAGGAAGTGTTCAGTCTGTTGAATGTTAGGTGTTGATTCTTTTCAATTACTCTAATTGAAAGGTTTTACTGGTAGCAGAATCTTAAATCCACTGAACAAAGGTATCACAAAATCTAGTGATATGACAGATTTAGATAATAGGAAATGAAGTTTTGACTATTAGATTCATCAGGTATTGAAATAGCTTGTGCATGAAGCTCTTTATGAAAAACCTGGTTTTAATTATTCTTTTCTGAAGGTTTTGCTGTAGTTCAAACTGTGAGGTTTGCTACAGAGAAATAATCCAAAGTGCCTTCAGGGACATGTGGTTATAGGAAGTCTCAGAGATTGATGGAAGACCCATAGCTGATTGGTATTTTTGGGATTTTTTTTTTCCCTAACCGAAGTTTCATTTAGTGCTACCCATGAAATTGATTGCATTTGTCATTTTTGCACTGTGAGTGGAACTTACTTATCTTCTACAAATTGTATTCTTGGTAGTTTATGCAGAGTTGTTTAATTTGTCACAATTCAGCAGAGGAGATGCTCCAGTTACTGTGTCAGAGAACATTCCTAGGTTTCAGATATACAGAAATGAGATACTTGAGTATCCCTAAAACAGTACTCTGGCTTTCTCCTCTACTGTTTCCACCAGTGTGTCAGACTATCAGCAGGCCAGGTTGGCCTATGGGAGCAAATGTGGCACTGAGCTGTTTCAGTGCCAGGCTTAATGATTTAGGTGAGACCATCTGTCTCATCTTTCTTCTCCTGCTCTCATTTTCTTTTTCCTTAGGTCTCTTTCTCTTTATTTATTTAATTTATTTTCTCTCAACACTGTTCTTTTAATTTAAAGAACCAGAAAAGAGAAAACGAAGTCCTACAGATGGATCTGTCACTCCAGTTGGCAAGGATCCTGCATCATCCCCAAGAGTGGAGCCAAAGCCTGCGATGCAGCTGCCGGTACCTCAGCTAATGCCAAAGCCACCGAGCCCTGCAGGCAAAGGGCCAAGGGAGTTTGACACAAGGAGTCTAAAGGAAGAAAATTTTATTGCTTCCATTGGTGTGTATTGAGGTGCATGTGGAGTGCAGGGGGGACTTCTGGTTTGGCATTAGGTTCTATTTGCATTCTCTCCATTTTAACGCACTACATTGCTACTGTAACATGCTTCATTTACACCTTGGATCACAAGGAACAATCATATGTGTTTTCACCCTACTCTTGGATAAACTATCCACTGCAATTTTCTCCCAGAAGCTGTCTAATCTTAATTGTTTCTATATTTCATTACACCTTAAACAGCCTTATTTTTTGTTCTGTGATTGCTGTTTTCAAGCAACGGGAAATGGCAAAAGAGGAACAGGGACCGCAGGACTTCAGAAAGGGCAGCTGTGGAAGGGAAACATGAAACAAAAGTTTTCTGTCATTGCTGGCTACCTATGAATTATGTAGATTGTATCCTGATGTAGTGGGATCCAAAATCTGCTGTTTGTTAACAACAAAATTTCCAAAAAGATTTTAGTTACAGTGTTACAGTTCCAGTGAGCGGGACTGATGGATTTTCCTTCTATGCAATAGCAAATAGAATGTGTGTTCTTGTAAACAGCATCTGCTAGGCTGGTCCCTGGAGATTTTCCTGTCTTCCTCTTAGATGACCTAGCTTTTCCCTATGTCATGGGAAAAAGTTTGAAATAGGGCTTTCAGAACTGTTTTATTTAAAAAGGGCTTCACAGACTTTTTTGGTGGAGGAGAAAGAAAAAAATTACTTTGGTTGGATCCTGTGGGCTATGGGTTGTAAACATGAGAAGTATCATCAGCATATGAGAAATTTTTTCTGAACCGCAAAAATATGTAATGTTAAATTATAGACGTTGCTTCTTGCAGCCTGTTTAAAATAACATTTTAGTGGAATGACTATGTGAAGGATTAATTTTCTGAAAGTGTGGTGCTGTGAGGATTTGTATGTAGTTTGTGACATAAGACAAGGGATTGTGTGAGTTCAGCAGCTAAGTGACAGGAGTACAGACATGCATTTTTATACACACATGGTAACTGCAGGCTGGGTGCTGTCGAGTCCTGAAGTGATATTGAACCCCTCTGACTTGATTGGCTTTCTGTTTAAAGAGGTAATCTATGGAAGCTGTTGCTCAGAAACTAGTCTTGCACTCCATTTGAAAAGCTGTCAGGAAGCTGAGAGAGTTGCAAATTCAGATGTCCAACATTTCAGTTAGTTTTTTAGTTTGCTCTGGGTACTTCATTACTTTTCTGTAGAAGAGAAAAAGGAAAGTATGCTTCTGGCACAACTAAGAATAAACCAGTCTCTAGCACAGTGTTCTTTTAAAGAATGAAGAGAGATCTTTTGATGAGATTGCTAAGACTGCTTCTTTTGCTTTGATGAAGTTAAAGCCTCATAGAAATGGAAATCATAGACATCAGATAGTTCCTGTTTGTGAAGCATCATAAGAAGTGCTTTTCAAAAGAAGTGCTATGCAATATGCCATGTTAGCTACTGTTGCCAGAATATAAGCCTTAAACAATTCACTGTCTTCAAGGACAGACAAAGGTACATTCTCATTGATGGTTCTGATGGTTTCCACTTTTCTCTTATGGAGCTAAGTTACAAGAAGAATATGGTTGTACCTAGAGTGACCAAGGTTCAAAAGACTTGAATGTTTTTCCTGAAGCCTTTTTTCCTATCTGCTTTTGTCTTTCACTGCAAAACATGAACTAGTATGCAAGTCACTTCTTAGGAAATTGCTGTAAAAATAGTGTAGTCTCCATAGTGTGTTCATCTGACTTGTGTGATCTAGAAGTAAAGGATGTTTCTCTTGTGTTGCAGAGAGATAATTTAAAGAGAGATAATTTATAATAGGCTGCTTGCCTATTATACTTCCTTTATATTCTGTCATAGAAACTTCAGAACAAGACAGCTTCAGATATACAGGACTGGTGTTAGTTGTGGCTTAGCTGTGAAATGCAGGTGTTCTCATTCAAACTATTTAGGGAAGAGCATTTGGTAAACATTTACATCTTGCTGAAATAACAACGTATTTGTAAGTAGTTCCATTTAAACATGGGAAAAAATGTTTTTATGTGAAGATGATCCAGCACTAGAACAGGTTGCCTGGAAAGGTGTTGGATTCCCCATCTGTGGAGAAAGGGAATACCTGAATGGACATGATCCTGTGGCAGGCAGCTTCAGTTGATCCTGCTTTAAGCATGGAGGTTGGACTAGGTGGTGTTCTCAGGTCCCTTTGAACTTCAGCAGTTCTGTGATTCTGTGAAGTTTGGAAGGTACTTACAGCCTCAAGTTGCAAAAATGTAAATACAACTTTGAATTAATCTCTTGGTATTGTATAGATGAAATGCAAATTGGGCTGCTACCCTTTTTACCTAGATACGGGAAGAAATACTAGAATGAGAAGTCTTCAGAAGGATGGAGCAAAATAATGTACAGCTCGGTTTGCAGTAGTCATATATAGAGTGTATGTTAGTGTGGTGATTAAACTGCATCTCAAATCTGGAGCTGAATCTATGGTAGCTGAAGCTGTGGAGTTTTCTGGTACTACAGGAACAATGGCCATAAAGTTCACAGGGTTTCCTATTTCTGAGGTGAAGTAGGATCTGAGTTACCATCTGAGCTTTGATCTTGACTGTGCTTGATACCTAATTCCTACCTAGAAAATTCAGTATGAAGATGATGCTTCTGATACTCACCAGTTGCTTACTTCTAGAGTTCTTGTCTTCCAGGGTTTATCACCTATAGTGTAGGTCTTTTTGTTAGGACACTGGTGACTTTTAAGTTGATAGTTAATTAATTTACCCCTTTGTGTTAGTGATAAGTTTGGTTTATTGCATACTTTCCGTAACTGTTAATGAAAATGTCAGTACTTACTGAAATTAACATTACTAGTTTTTAAATAATTGTTTAGTCTGGTCAGATCACTTTATTTTGGCTGTTTTTTTTAAGCACAAAAGATTGTGCTACATACTTCATCCACATGAGGCCCTTTCTGGACCTGCTGTTCTGTTTAGTTCAGGGTCACGTAACAAAGCCATAGGTGTAATATTTATACCCTGGGAGTTTATTTGAAGTTTTGTTTTTCTTCTTCGACTAAGTAATTAAGAGTAAAATCTAGTCTGTTTTTAATGTGCTAGGATATGCTCTAGACTAAATTACCAGACAAGTCAGCTAAAAGTAAGTTAGTGGCAGGTGTTGTAGCTTTCAGACTGGTGATTTTTAAAGTAAAGCCATATAGACTGAGAATGGAAGAGGCCAGATGTTTTCAAAGCCCTTTAACAAACAAATTCAGTCCATCTTAGAGATTGTTATCTCTGTCAGTGTATGCTCAGCTTGATAAGCCTGCAGGATGCTGTTTGGATCCCTCAGCAATTTTATCTTATCCATCTGTCTGTTTATGAAAGTTGAAGGAACATCCATCAATCATGAAGCAGATCTAGAAATTAGCAGACTAGAATCCATCTTTCTAGCTTTTTCTACCTTGTTTTTCATAATACTTTGGAGCCTTCCTTCACAATTGTAATCTATCCTTTTTAATTTTTTTTGGTGGACATTTTGCTCAATAGAACTTATTTAGAGCCTGTCTTGCCCTCATTTCTGCTATTTGCAGGGTGGAATGGGTTTCTAACACACTTAAGTGACCTTTCAGTTGCTCAGGAAGTTTTCTTAAAGAGCAGTAAAAGAACTTTTTACTTCTTTTTCCTCCAATTTGCCACTTTTCTAAGAGGATCTTCCTCTGTAGCATCCCCAGCTTTAATGGTGCTAGTGAGAGAGAACAGTGCCTGACACTTGGAGTCAGCTCACCATGGCAGCTTTAATGTTTCCTTTGGCCAAAGGGCCACTGCCTGGAATGATCTGATGTTTCTGAGCAGAAAAGGTGACTGCATTTCAGAGTTGAACAGAGTGATAAAAAAGTGCAAGTGTCTCAGGACCATTTTGTCCCAGGGCTGAGTTTCAAATTCAGTTTGAAGAAAACTTCAGACTGTTTTGCAGGTCTGCACATTGTATATTCTCTTATGGAATTCGCCGACTTGATTAGAGTGCTGTGACTTCTGTGACTTTGAGTTTTGGTAGTTGGAGTGAAGCATGTCTGATATCTTGCTAATTTTAGTTCTTCATCATTTTCTATTCTCTATACCCTGATGGGAGCAAGTGGATGCAGAGGAGCTCAGCTCTTTGCATATAGGAGAGGTTCACAGGCAGAGCCAGGAATTTATTGAGAATGTTGTCAGGTCAAAAATAACTTGTAAACTTTGTGATAATATGTAAAACATAATACTCATTAAATATTGTGTTAACCTACATTTTAATATTTTTGGAATTGCTGCTGTTGTTTTTTGTGTCTTTCTCCTTTCAGTGATATAAACTAGACATTAAAATGTTTCTGTTAGTTAGAGCTTCTGTGATGCCTACGTTTTAGAGGAGTAAATATCTGACAGTCCTAAATCCCTTTCTTGGTAAAGGTGATTAATTATTTGTTCCTAAGAGCTGTTTTTCCTTAGTTGAGTAACTGCTGTCAAAGTGTGGCCTGTGGAGGGGAGGGGGGATGCAGCACCACCACTGTGTGAAGCCATCTCTAATGTTTGAATACTGTTACTGAGAGATGATGCAGTGCTCAATACCTAACACTGATTTCTTTTAAACTGGTGTTAATTAACCCTTCACTCAGTAGTTGTCATAAAATTCTTCCTTTTTTTCCCCTTTTTTTTCTTGGTTTTTTGGTTTTTTTTAGGTGAAGGGGTGGGATTTTTGTTTGAAATTTTTTCCCCATTTTCACCTGTCTGACCAGCTGCTGACTCTTTCTCTTTCTCTCCTGCTTTCAATGCATCTTGGGTAGAATTGTGGAACAAGCACCAGGAAGTGAAAAAGCAAAAATCTTTGGAAAAAACGAGTAAGGAAATTTTAAAAAAATGTAGAAACTGACTCCTCCAGCCTCCCCATAACTGCCAACTCCCCAGGT
Organism: Zonotrichia leucophrys gambelii; assembly: GCF_028769735.1. Lineage (NCBI taxonomy): Eukaryota > Metazoa > Chordata > Aves > Passeriformes > Passerellidae > Zonotrichia > Zonotrichia leucophrys. Next base: position 34,120,595 of record NC_088175.1, read on the forward strand.
GCAGGGTGAGCTTGCATCTCTGGCACACAGGTTTTATACTCACAAGAACAAAATCTATCCAGAAAGTCTCCATTAAAGTACCAAACAGATCTGTTTGTCCTGAGGAAATGATGTTCAAATATCTCTTCTTTTTTTTTTCCTTTCTTTTTTCCTCCCCCAATTGTTGCCTTCAAAGAAGAGGAAGTAGGTATTCTGCATCCTCACAAATCAGATAAATATTTTTAAGATACTCCATCTCCTTTCTTAAAAGTTAAAACTTATTTAACAAGTTGTTGACATGGATATATTGATTGATTGATTAAATGTTACTGGAATTAAGAATTCCTGTTTGTTCAAGCTGTGGGATGGTGAATTTTGTAAACTGGCATCAACCATGAACAGTCAGTCTCCAACAAGAAATACTTTTGAGGGGGAGAGAGAAGGTGTATGTGAATAATTGTATTTAGTGATGGCTTCTAAAAAATAGCCTCATAATAAGGAATCAACCTGATTTTGTTTTTCATATCCCTTGGTAAAGAAGGAGTGAAATAATTTGAGGCTGTTACAGAATCTAAATAATAGTCTAAATCTACACAAATCTGAACATCTCTTGAAGTATGATAATGAATAAAATATTGATTATGTATACTCTGCAGGTGCAATACCAGGTTTTGCTCTTTTGGTTGTCACTGTTGTAAATAGGGACATATGACTTCAAGGCAGCAGCCAATTTATAACAACCATATTGTGGTAGGTGTTTCCTAACCATAAGCTTAGTTTGTACTTTGCAGAGCTGATGCTAGCTATTTTAGAGACTGAAAATTGGGAAGGATTAATAGCTGAGATGAATGAGTGAAGATTCCTAACATTCTGACTAGGCCTGGATTTGCTTCCATTTGTTTTAGGCACCTGTGGTGCTCGAACCATGACAGCACCTCAGTTAAATATTTCTGTTAAGTACAAATTAGCAACTTCTGTCAAGTACCAATTAGCATGTGGAGCTAGTTCAGAGAGGATGGGGTGAACTGGGGCAGCTCTGCAGTACAGCTCACTGTACTTCAGCTGTGAATTGCTTCCTGCTGGGGTAGGAGTGTGTGAGACAGACACACAGCACCATGCACAAACTGAGCCTTTCAGGTAGGTGCCTATGCTGGGAGGGATAAATTGAAGCTTAGGTGTTCCATGTGTATTAGACACGTCTCCATAAAGAAAGGAACGGGAGGTTTTTAAGTGCTTGTAAATTGACAGTGACAACAATGGAGTTGTGGCTATTGTGCTCCTTAAACTCAGTTACAGGCCTCAAATATCCGAACTGCTTCAGTCAATTTCAATTCCTTTAAAAGTCAAACTGCCAGAAACATATCTGAATTATGTGTTGGGACAGGAAACTCCTAAATTGCGTAAAACACACAGCAGACATTTTGTTATTGCTGTAGTAACGAGATATAAAACTTTTGGCTGTATCAGAACTAGAAATGATGATCACTTGAATGAGTGGATATAGACTTCTAGAAGTGAGCTATGGGTATTTCAGTGGAAAATAATATTCCAAATTCTGAGAAAAGATATTTTTAGTTATTTTTCTTCATGAGTTCTGTTTATGCTTTCTCTTTCTTAGAATCTTTGAGGAGTTGATTTACAGTAACTAAGGCATTTGGGTCTAGAGGCAAAATATTATAGCAGCTGAAGAATGCTTCCTGTAAACTCTTCACAGGAAGAATTGGTGGTTGAGTAGTAAGCTAGTATGGTCTGCCCAGCCCACTTATGGCTTTGCGATTCATGAGTTTACATGTCATCTCAAACTCACTGCCACAAATCTTTGTATATTATCCTTCTCTCTCTCTCTCTCTCTCCTCCCGTCCCTTTTTCTTTCCTTTTCACTATCTTATCCTCTCTAATATTACATATAATATAAACATGTTCATAATTCTCAGGTTGTTGTGATCAGTGGTTACATAGGTAGTGGCATTGTTTGTTTAGAGATATTGGCTATAGACATGGGTATATAATACAAATATTCCAGCAGCTGATCATGTCTTCCTGTTACTGAATAGTTGGCAGATATGGCTATGGCAGCAGTATTGCATTCAGTCTCTTCCCCTTTCTGAGAGTATTAACATTTTGTGTGCAGCCTATAACACACTCTTTTCTTGCATTGTTATTTACTTCATTCAGTGCTTATCCAAATTTCTTTTCAGGCTCTACCTCTCCATCATTCTCTTTTCCTTCTGCCATCCCATCTGAGGACAATAGATGATACGATTCTAGAAGTGCATGGGAAATTGAACATAAAGTTCTTTATCCTTTCTTTCCCTTCTTTGTATAGTTGGGTTAATGAATGCATGACTTAAAAGCTTGCTGACTCCTCTCTCTTTCCTACCTGTGTGATTGCCAACTCTGGAGAGCCATTTGTTAATGTAATTGGGGAATTTTGTGAAGTACAGCATCATACAAGTTGAATCTTTGAAAATCTTACTGGGTAACACCAATTGTCACTGTTTATTTTCTTGTCATGTGTTGCCTGATTTTTGCCTAGATAGTTGCAGTGGGCAACCAAAAAACTCAGTCCAGGACTTTGAGCAGTTTAGCTGTTTAAAAAAAGGATTCTTACTTATAAGTAAATAGATATTCTTTTTTATTACCAAGAATCAAAGGAAGTGGCTTCCTAGAGTTGAATGTCAACTGCTCTGCATGTGTTATTGTAACTGGAAGCTACTTGACTGTTGTCTGTCCTCTAATCTCTCTTGAATGGCTAAGAAAGGTACTGTTTAGTTATAGTCACTCCTGGACTTTGGAATATTTGAAATTCAAATTAATGTTGGAAGACTAGCAGATATGTTCTGCTGGCCTTGTTGTTTTCAGTACCAAGGAATAATAAAAAATGGATTAAAAATCAAAGAAATCAGAAAGCAAATTTGTTTTCTTGGTACTGTTCCTGCTTCCAGTCTGTCATCTGCTTTCTCCTATGCTGTTTTTTCTTGATACAGTAACTATTTACTCTTTCCTTTGTTCAGGACCAGAAGGTGTGAAACAGTTTGATTTGGGAGAAACGGATGAGAAGAAATCCCAAATCAGTGCAGACAGTGGCCTCAGTTTGACCTCAGGTTCTCAGGTCAGTGGCTCCTATGTTTGCATTATTTATGTGGTAGGAGACAGGATTCTTCTATTCACTGCTTAATTATGGGAAGACTTCTGGGTTTGAGTATTCTTGAGAGGCTCATTTGGTAAAATTTCTTTGCCCCTCTCTCTAGGGCATTGATCTTTGTAAACTAAATTACAGGACAACATGGTCTTTATCACACTCAGACAGTAGTTTCTATTTGATTGACTAAATAGAGTAAGGAAGTGTAAGGCATGGGATTCAAGAGCCCAGAAGAATGGGAAGTGATGTTCTCTCCTTATGGTAAAAACTAATGTGACTCTTCTTGTCCTTTCTATGTTTTGACTGCAGAAGAGTGATTTTGACTCTATTCCCAGTGGAGGACCAACAGTTATGGTCCGAAGTACAAGCCAGGATTCTGAAGTCAGCACTGTGGTAGGACATGCCCAGAGTGAAATCTGGATGTGATTGACTGCTTGTTAAAGTGAGGAAGGGCATTTTGTGCTTACATTTTGTGTGGTGTGGCAGTGTAGTGTCACACATGCATCAGGTACTCTGTGAGTGCTCTCTCCAGAGCCTCTGAGTGGGTAGGAAGCATGTGTGTGTGCCAGAACATAAATGGTGCTTGCTTTATGGGCACATTACAGCCTTCATATATGCTGCTACATATTGGTGTATTTATGGAACTGGTAGATTGCAACAATTCTATAAATATGTCTTAGTTTTGTATAAACTATCTATAAAAAATAGAAGTTTTAAAAGGTAACAGAGCAAAAAAGGCAGATTGTTTGATGCATTAAAATATGAGCAAATTCTCTGGTGTATTATCTCTTGAAGGTAATTGCTTTATTTTTCTCCACAGGTTAGTAACAGTTCTGGAGAGACATTGGGAGCAGACAGTGACTTGAGTAGCAATGCTGGTGATGGCCCAAGTGTGGAAAATGGTGGCAATTTAGCAGGATCCAGAGGCACTGTGTCAGACAGTGAAATTGAGACAAACTCTGCTACTAGCTCTATCTTTGTAAGGGCATTGTAAATTTCATTTTTTAAAAATAGATCTCGTACAGTAATATTTCAATGTGTGTGCATGGATGCAGTAGGATCTCTGATTCCGTTCTAAGGATTAATCAGCAATGACTTAAAATACTACAATGTCAAAGATGTAGTTTTGTGTGGGTCCTTTCTTCATTTCCTGTGCAATAAATGGTTTTTTGAAAGTAGTAAATTCAATTTTGCACCACTTTAGAGACTTTAGTAATGTTTAATATTAATTCAGTATTTCTGTCAACCAAATGGACATTTGGTGGGCATTGTTCATCCTTAACTAAAAGAGAAATTCCCTGTTTCCTAGGGGAAGCTGCTTGATAGAGTAAAGGAGTGATCCATTTTAGTTTTAGCAGCTGTTCTGTTTCTTTGAAGTATTACTTTAGTCCTATTTGAAGAGTAGGCATAGCTTTCAAATATATTTGCCTAGTTGGAAGATCTGTATGCAGTAAACCCCAAATAATTTGTGAGTGCTTCCTTTTGGAAAGTCCTTGATTATTGTGTATAACCTCTGATATACATCTTACCAAGAAAATAATGACACATTTGATTTGGCTAAATCAAGCTCTCAGCAAAATAAGAAAACTTGCAGTGCCTTAAGATTGGTCTCACTCTGTTCATTATTTTGTAATCTTGATAAGTAGAAGCCTTTACAGGGCTTCTACTTCTAATGTTAAAAAACAAACAAAACCATTGTGTTTTCTGGCAGATTTCTACAAAAAGCATGAAAATGATTTAACCATGTCTGCTTCCTTAGTTGCAAGTGGGTGTCCTCTCAGTTACTGAAGACCTCTCAGTTACTGAAGAGTCAGACATTTTTTTCAACATTTACTTTTCTGTGTTTTTGTACTAAACTAAATAGAATAGAATTAAATAGAAATGAAATAAAATTATAAGAAACCTTGCAAGAGATTTAGAAGAAAGATGATGGGTGTATATGATGTGCAATGAATTAAAATATTGCACCATAATTTACCTGGTGTAACAAAATAAATGGACCAGCTTTGGTTGTCACTGTTGTCACGGTTCCTGCTGGCTGGTCTTCCCAACTCTCACTCTTCAGGCCAGATGAGATGGAATTATTTGCTTAATGTCACACCTTTATGAATGCATAAGTGTGAAATATGGGGGATGACAGAAGAGGTTCTTCCCTTCAGTCTGGGGCTTGCATTTTTGTTTTGCCTCAGTTTTCCTTCAGGGAAGCACTGTGCCTCCTCTGTGTTTTGATTTCTGTGTTTGTCTCTCTTTGATTTTTCTTTGGCTGACTCTGGATGTTTAAATGTATAACGCTGCTCTTTGAACAAAACAATTGTTTTGTGCATGTTTGCAGGAGAAGCTTTTTCAAAGTATAGCTTGCAAACTTGTGTCTGTTAAACCCAACAGCACAAGAGAGAGCCCTGCAGGGTGCAGAGTTAAATTGCCAATACCTCTTTTATTATTTTCAGGCCAAGTCTCACAATCTGAAGCAGAGTGTGAAGGATAGCAAAGGGAGCACTCCAGGGAGAGGTCCAGAGGATGGGAACCAGCGTGTCTATCTATATGAAGGACTTTTGGGTAAGCTACTTTTTTTTTGTGGGGTGGGAATCTTTCAGGTTGAAGTTCAGATGAAATTATGTCTAGGACAGACTGGAATTTTCACTTCCCCTGACACTGTTTTTAACCTCTAACTGTTGTCCGTGCTGGTAGAATAGAAAGGCACATCAGACCATTCAGAGTAAAGCCAAAGTTTTGCTGGGGAAATTGAGTAAGTGTAAGAGGAGATTGGTGTGAGTGGTGTAGTTTGCATAAAATTAAATCTGTCCAAGTCTCTTGCTCTTCTTGAATACAAATTCTTTAAACAATATGAAGAAGGGCAGAAGGAAGTTAGCTATGTGTGAAAAGCTAAAATATTTCACTGATCTTGAAAAAAGATCATTCAGCTTAAGTCACTGAACTGAGGGCTAAACTCAGAAAGGACTTCAAGTAGCTCCCTTGAATTAGGAGTACATTGGCTATTTTGTCTGCACTTGTTGTTAATCAAAAGCTCTCTCTTCCTGTGTTTTTCATCCTTCCCATTTATCGTTCCTACCTGCTTGGAATGGTGAAGGTAGGGATAAAGGATCTGTCTGGGACCAGTTAGAGGATGCTGCAATGGAAACCTTCTCTCTGAGTAATAATCTTATCTTTCCACTTCTCTGTGTGTTTGCTGTGATCTGTGTCTGTGTGAGATATTCCTGTCTCTTTTGGGCAGTGTTAACAGTTTATGGAAGAGTTATGCTCCTTAAAGAATAGAGATGAGAGGTATTTGACTGTAAGGGATTAAAAATATTGTGCCATTAATTAGAGTGAGAGATTTGTCTTGTCTTTTCTTTTACACTTTTTTTCAGTTGTGATATTGCTTGTGGTTTCAAGTAACCTTATTTTTTTTTAATATGGTTTCATTGTGTGTTGGCTTATGGTATTTTCAAGGAGTGGGATTGAACAGGAATTAATCATAAAGTATCTGACTGGAATAAACAGAATAAATGCTCAATTTTTTTATACATTGCATAGGCAAAGAGCGTTCAACTTTGTGGGACCAGATGCAATTCTGGGAAGATGCTTTCTTGGATGCTGTGATGTTAGAGAGAGAAGGAATGGGGATGGACCAGGGACCTCAGGAGATGATTGACAGGTAAATTCGTTAGTAGACATTTTTCCTCCTCATTGTTTCACCTGGGGCTGAAATAGTAAAAATAGTAGGGAAAAATTATTTTAATTCTGCTTAACATGCTATTGTCACTTTGTAAACCTTGCTACTATACCTGACTATTCCAAAGGGATCCTTTCCTCTTTCTGCTGTTCAGTAGCTCCTGATACTGAAATACTTGTCTTTAGTTATGACATACTTTTTTACTCTTGTGGTGAGATATTTCCTGAGAAATCAGTAATGTAAGCATAAGAACAATATGAACGGATGGAATAGACTAGATCACTAGTAAAGTAAGAGATTTCTGTGGCTATATTCTGGAATAATAGTGTGTTGATATACAGTGAAAGAATTAAATAGTTCCAGAAATGGCATTTTGAGCCTTCTCAAAATGTAGAGTAACTTAAAGGTGTTTTCACAGCTTGTAGTTAAAACAAAGCAAAAAACCTCATGAGGAAACCACTCTCTAGAAATATCTAAGTCGTTTCCTAAGGCTTGACTGTTTCTAAGATGTCAGTCTTGACTCATTTCCTCTTCCTCCCCCCAGCTCTATTAACAGCTGATCATTCTGTGCTCTTTTCTACCACCTGCAGCTCTACTGCCTCCATCCATGTTATCATGGAACATGAAATCTGGTAGCCAAAATAAGAACTAGTTTGGGGTGATCATTTCAAAACTATTATTCCAGAAACTGCCTACCTTACTGGAAAAAGAGAGTGCCTGGTGCACTTCCTTCATCAGCTTTCTTCTGCCTTGCAGTTGTATTTAAGCTCTAATGTGGGATAGCTCCTGTGCTGAGTTATGTGTTCCTCTTCTGACACTTGTAATTTTCACGGAGCTGCCACTGCAGAGAACAGGAAATGGATGATAAGCCCAGCAGACCACTAACAAATTTCCCACTGAGCAGATGTTATTTGCTTCAACTAGTTAATAATTAAGGGAAATGTTTAATTACTGATGACAGTGTTTTACTGGAAAATGCCCATTTGACTTAGTGTTTTCAGAGGTTTTATTTGCTGTACGCTTTGCAAACAGTGCTGTGTCCTGTGCCAGTGCTTTAGGGAAGTGGATGAAGAATGCCTGTGAGTCTGCCTCAGATGTAGCTCTTCTTGCAGGTATCTTTCCCTGGGAGAACACGATCGAAAGCGTTTGGAGGATGATGAGGATCGCTTGTTGGCTACACTGCTGCATAATATGATTGCTTATATGCTGATGATTAAGGTGACTTCTTGTTCTTTTTAGTAGATTGCTACTCAGATTTAAGCAGTATATTTTGTTTGTGTTGTTTTGAAAAAATGCATCACTGTTTATGAAACTCAGAAGTGTGGATAATAAAGGCAGTTTCTAGTAGAAACGGCAAAATTGGAAGGCTTTCTGTTACTAGAGAGATGAATTTATTTGAGCTGTCAAGGGAAGCATAATCCTGCTAACCAAACACTTAGGTACTTTATTTCTTGTTTTGCATAACAGAGCCTAGTAGGCTTTAATTGTAAAATATATTGAAAAATACAATGCTTCTTTCAAGCACAAAGAATTCTTGTCAAAGGAAGGAAGCAGATTGAGTTTGTTTTATATACTTCTGACCATTAAGGTCATAATGCAAATGTGTTAAAAAACAGTGTTTGATCCAGCTTGAAATCAGCACTCAAACACGGGTGTAAGGTCTTTGAAGCCTTTAGTATCAATGGCTGGCATTCATAGTAGCCTTTTGAAATGGCAACTGAGGCAGAAATATTTTGCTTCTGAGCTTGCCTGTTGCTCATCTTCAGGAAGAACCTTTTGCTGTTTGAAGGCTCTCTGGGCGTGTTTGTTAGAGCCACAGCCCAGTGACCAGGAAACACACTGTGAAAGAACAAGAACTCTGAAAGATACCGTGTTGTGTTGAGGGCTCCACAGCTTCAGAACTTGAGTCTGTGCAGAGAAAGAGGTGGAGGAGCTGGTATGGCCAATGAGACTCCGAAGTGTCTCATGGAGAACCGAGGCTTTTGATGTCAGTAATTGGAAGTGGTGGGTAGTGGAACTGCAGCTTGTGCACATGGGCAGGCTGGAATTCTGTTGTGCACAGCATCACTTGCACAGTAGCTGGAGAAAGTGGGATATGTGCAATGTGGTCCTGTTCTGCTGATTAAAGAGGCCCTAGCATGGGTGAATTGGATATAAGTTGTTCTGCTTCTTAGCAATGGAAACCAAGATATATTTGGGAGATTGGAGTTGCCTCCTGTGAATAGAGAAGAGTATGCAACTGTCTGTATATCTGCTTTCTAGGTGAACAAGAATGATATTAGGAAAAAGGTGCGACGTCTGATGGGAAAATCACATATTGGATTGGTGCACAGCCAGCAAATAAATGATATTCTAGACAAACTTGCCAATCTGGTAAGTAAAACAGTGATGAGTGGGATATACCTCTGGGAGCTACAGTGGAGGAAATAAATTGCCTGAAAAATCTTATGTATATTCTCTGCAACACTAATTTAAGAATATTAAAAATAATTAATTGAAGTTTTAAATGCTACTCTTCACAGATATAAAGACTGTGACTATATGACCCTGTTTATAATGTTTTAATGTTACACAGTTATCAGTAAGAGCTGCAATACAAATATGTATAAACATGACACTTACATGCAACAGTTCTGTGCAACATTAATGTTTTCTTAGTAACGTTTGTTGGCAGGAACCTTTATGATGACTATGACTATAAGAAGAGTTTAGTTTTCTATCAACTTCCAGGCCACTGTAAGACTTAGACTGTAAGACTAGTCTTCTAGGCCACTGTAAGACAATCAGTTTCTGCACAAAACTGTTCCCAGTATTCATAGTGAATAAACCTGATGTCCTCTAATGATCAATAGGAATATAGGCTAAAACTTCAGTTAGTAAATCTAGCCAGTTTTTAAAACAACCATCAACCAGATGGACACAACTTAGGCTCTTTTAAAGGTAATTTCTACCTTTGGAACTTACTTTTCTGCACAGAAAAGGCACAAAATGATCTTATAATTAATTGGGAAAAATCAGACCAGTTTACTGCAATGATACCAGAACTCAGACACCTCACTTTCCCATACTGAGTATGGTACCACGTGAATATTGTGTGCTGTCGTAACTCTCCCAGTCACACTTGTTGCAACTAAACTTACTAGAGTATCTTGCTTACAGCTTTGTCCAAAATTGTCTCCAATGAGCTCATTAAATACTGTTAAAATTCTTCTTTCTTTCATTTGTGACACCTAATGTTTTGGGATTTTCCCAGTGTTCATTCATGACTGCATGTGGGTTTTTTTCTAGAATGGACGGGAACTCCCTGTGAGACCCAGTGGCAGCCGCCACATCAAGAAGCAGACTTTTGTAGTACATGCTGGGACAGACACAACAGGAGACATATTTTTCATGGAGGTAGAGACAAGAATAATTCTAATGCAACCAGTAGCAGAAGATAAAAGAGAAACAGCATTAAAAACCTTACATAATATTTTGTGCTCCCAGGTATGTGATGATTGTATTGTGCTGAGGAGCAACATTGGAACTGTATATGAACGTTGGTGGTATGAGAAGCTCATCAACATGACTTACTGTCCCAAAACAAAAGTGCTTTGCCTCTGGCGCAGGAATGGTCAGGAGACACAATTGAACAAGTTCTACACAAAGAAGGTTTGTATCTTGTTTAATATACACAATACTGCAGGGAAAACTACACAGAAAAAAATAAATCCCTTGTGTGTCATATTCCATGTTTAATCAAAAACCAGCACTCTCTTGCCAGCACTGGTTACTGAACTGCAATGGTTGTTTAGCAGCACTGACATCTGAAGCTGGCCTTGTGCCCTGTCATTTAATTGAAGACAGTTGTCCACCAGAAAGTATTTAAGAAATGACACATAACTTTTTTGTTGGAAGAAGGAAAGCATCAGTATTACTAAATATTGTGTGAGCTTGCAGGCTTGTGAAGATAGTAAAAATACTACAGAGGATTCATGGGCAAAACGTAAATAAAACTATGCCCTAGTAGTTAATTGTATAATTTTTGATCTTAGAATTGTGGAATGGCTTGGGTTGGAGGGAACCTTTAAGTTCACCTACTTTAAACACTCCACTGCCATGGGACACCTTCCATTAGTTCCTCTGTCCATGTCACTGACAAAGGTGTTAAACAGCATCAGACCCAGTACTGACAGCCAAAGAACAGCACTTGTCACTGGTTTCCACTTGGATGCCGAGCCATTATCTCAACTATGTTGAGTTTGTCCATCCATCAGATTTGTTCCTTTCTAGCTCAGCTCTGTGTCCTGTATCTTGGGCTATTGACAGAAAATGTTCTTAAATTTATCTCTGAGATTATGGCTTAATCTCAGAGTTGAAGGAAGAGGAAGAGAAGAATATGCCATAAGGAAATTGATAGAATAACAGAAAGATGGGTATGAGGTGCATGACTAATAATATTGATTGCTGCAAGCTGAAAGAAAGGGAGGGATTATCTTGATGCCTATTCTGCAGTAAGAAACTGCATAGGCTTGGTTAGAATGTGCCAATGCATGAACTCTTCACTAACTTATGTGGTTAAATACTATGAAATAGTTTCTCTATCATCTTGTAAAACAAATATAAATACTAACTAGTAATAAGGTGTGCTTGAATTTGTATAGGCTTTTGGTCATTGGGCACCACATGGGGCTTGTTCTTTTTGTAGAACCTTAGAATCTTGCTTTTCTTTTCCCTCCCTTGGTAATTTGGAGGAATAACATTGTATTACTCTTATATCTGTTAGTGTCGGGAACTGTACTACTGTGTAAAAGACAGTATGGAGCGAGCAGCAGCAAGGCAGCAAAGCATTAAACCAGGTACAAGATTTTAAATGTTGGGAACATTTGTTGTTTAATCTGCAACCAGCAATTTTTTTTATTAATAGCTCCTTTGAACATAATCTCCTTTTACTTGGAAATCTTGAGATAACTTTGTGCATCTATATGCAAATAGAAGATTGTTGTCTTTAGCAAGAGTGTATTGAAAGGTATTTTAAGAATTGGACAATAATATAGTAGTAAAAATATGGTTTGGAAAGTGTTTGCATTATGTTAAAAGCCATTCCCTAGAGCTGAGTGGTTCTGCAAAAAATGATGATTTTTCAAAAATAATTTTAAGAACACACTTTTTAGCTGAACTGAATAATGCATAAGAAACTAGATGAAAATGTCTAGATTATTTACCTGTTAATAACCTCTATTATTATTTTAATCATATTTTGACATTTTAATTACTTTAAGTAATACCATGCCATGCAGCTCACAATTACAAGCCTCCTTTGTGCTGCTTATGTATCTGTACTTAAGATTATGCTCTCTGTGGTATTATGTGAGTGCAGGATGTTGCTATTCAGAAATGAAATGTGGCATTTGAAGCAAACAAACAATACCCCAATATGACATGCAATAAATGCAGGATGAACTGACATTGATGTTGCTTCATGTTACCAGAATGAAATTTATTACAATTCAAAAAACTGTAGTGGTTCTTAGAAAGCTGTAATTAGTGAGTGGACTCACTGAAATGGTCTCTACTATTCTTAGTAGTGTCCTTTTGCTATGCAGATCAGTAGGAATCATGTTTTTACCATTTAATATTCCCCTTCAGCATGCCATGACTTGGCTGACTGCTTTCTCCACTCTCTCTCTCTCTCTCTCTCTCTCTGAATTTTTCTTTTGGTTTGTTGTTTTTGTTTTGGATTTTTTTTTATTAACATCACAGGCCCAGAGTTGGGTGGTGAGTTCCCTGTGCAGGATATGAAAACCGGTGAAGGAGGTCTTCTTCAGGTCACACTGGAAGGAATTAACCTGAAATTTATGCACAGTCAGGTATGAGGGAAATCTGTGAGAAGACTGAGCATGAAGCTTTCTGCAGCACGCCTGTATAGGTGTTTCCTCTTCCCAGAGTATCAGTAAGGAGAGGGGATAGTTTGATGTGGGTAAAAAAACTTAGATATATTTACACTCAAACCCACAAGCATGTATCTTTGTATATATATGTGTGTGTGTGTGTGTAAAAACACACTGAAATTAAATGCCCTCAGGAAAACTATAATCTGTCAAAGAAAAATGTTGATAGTTCTTTCAGCTACTTGTTTGTTGTGGTCTTAATTGTCTAAGCAGAAAACAAATGTTAGCCTGTATTAAGGGACAGAAAAAATGATCAATAATAATCTAAACTGCTCTAATGCATCACACCGTGAACAAATCCTCACTGCATAAGCAGTCAGCCTTAAAGATACAGTGTTTGAGTATTACAGGTACAGAAGGCAACCTTCTGCATTGTATTTCATCTATCGTATTTTAAAATTTTAGAAATTATCTGTAGAAGTTTGTAAAAAAATAAAATAGGACACTGGCTCTTGATATAATTCACAAAAATAAGAAAAAAAAACTGATTTCTTTTTCCTTCCAAAAAGCAGATATTGTGGGCATAGAGGAAACACAAGTAGAATTGTCATTTCTTCCTTTCTCTGGATGTTGTTTCTGTTGCTTCCTTTGATCCTTGTTTTTTATTTTGCTTTATGTTTTTTGTTTTGCATATATTAAATGCATGCTATGCTAGACAGTAGAATCAATTTTTAGGGGAGAAGGGAGAGTGTGTGTATGTGTGTGTGAGAGTGAGAGAGAGAAAAAAAGAAAGAAAAGCTTCTGTGAGTTCTCTGTGAAGTGTTTTTTCCTTTCTTTCTGACTAGACTTTTCTCCCCACACAAGCTTTGTTTTTCTTTGCGGATACATCAGTGTAGATCCCACTGGAAGTGCACATGCATCTCAAACACACATGCTCAGAATCTTTAATGCTTCTCCCAAGGTCACAGCAGCACCATGTGCCACTTTGAGTTCATATGTGCCAGTCTAAGGAGTGGAGAGTTGTGAACCTCCCTCAGTTTCCTTGCTGTCTCTTAAAAATCCCATCTGCAATGTCCAACCTGCTATAGAGTTTCAGACCTACTCTGTGATGGAACACTCTACTCGATTAAGTTACACATTTTGTCTTTTCATTGGGTGTGCTGAAATACAAAGAACTGTAAGAGGAAGTTATTGATTGCACAGAATGAATTTTCATTGTTATTGAAAATGACAGGTCTAAAACCTTTGAAAATTAAACCCTGGTCTCAAAGCAACAGTATCATATCCTTATAGATGGATAGAATAGAAATTCATTTGTCCTAAGGTAAGGACAAAAAATAGGAATGTTCTGTTTGCTACTTTGCCCAGAAGTCAAAAAAGTTCTGGTATAACTGCTCATCTCTAAGGAGATGACTCCATTTCATAAATGAAAAGGCAGGCAAATTCACATTTGCAGTGAGAAAGGACATAGGAAAAGATAGACACATCAGCAGCAGCATGGTTTCTTAAGCATTGCAGGCATCTTCACAAGACAAAGACCCTCAGTGTTAAGCACATAGTGAGCACACATGTGTTTGTGCAAAAGAAAAACTCCAGATGCAAGCCTTATTTTTTTTTCCTGAAAGGCTGGAATGACATTCAGAAATAACTTTAGGGAAACCTTGTACTGATTTTTAGTATGGGACTGTCTGGAGCATTACTTTAATTTTGTAGAACAGGTACTGAGACCTGTGCTGCTACCAGAACTCATAGAATACCAGCTTTATCATATCCTTTCTTAGAGAGAATGGTGTTCTAATTTGCTGTCTGTCATGAAGATTCCTATCTTTTTTCTGGAAAAGAGTCTGTACAGGCCAGACCCATGACATATGCCAGCAATCTCCCTTACCTGAAGGATTATTCCTACTCTTCATCACCTTTCCAATGAAGCTATTGCCATTACTTAAGAGGGATATTGAAACAAGTGCAGTTCTGGAAAATACACTGCATTTATTCAATATATTTAATTCTTGGTCTGTTAGATTATGTGACTAGGGCATTCAGTACCATTTAGGGGATCCAAGACATGTAACCTTGTTTTCCTTTTCAAAGCAAAGTGTCTAGACAGATAACAAAAATGTATCATTTGAGGGTATCTGTAGAATGGACAACTGTAGCAATTACATAAAGGACTCTTACTAATTGCATCATGCACAAAAAAAAAAAATCCCCTCTGGTTTCATAATCTTTGGAGCTAAAGGATGTTGGCATTCTTATTCTGACACTGATCAACCAGTCTGTTTTCTTAATAAAAGGTCTGCTATTCTGTATTCTGGATGATTTTTTTTCAATTCTTGTATACATTGTGTGAATTGCTTCCTAAGGCAGTTGATTTCAGACTATTTATATAAGCATCATTGAAACCAGGATCCCACAGCTGCTTTTCGCTGTTGAAAATGGCATTTTTCATTTCTGTTGAGTTTGAATGGGAATACTGACCAACAAAAGCCTACAGGATCTCATCAGGCCCAACTTTCTCTTCATCTTCCTCTCCTTACTTAATATGATGGCCTTGTTCTTGGCTATCTTTCCAAGTACTCTTTTCAGTATTATGGCTTACTAGTATAAGGGATTTATGTTGCTCTGCTTGATTGGACATCGTAGAATGCATTTAGAACATAGGAAGAGGGCTTTCCACTTTTTAAAAGAAAAATATACATGCAGTCTATGTGAGAAGACTGAACATACTGCTTCAGTGTGAAGCTTGCTGTTATGAAGGTGTTTTTGAAGGCTCTTGATTTGTGGTGTGTGTACTTTCTTACCATCTTGTGAATTCCTTGGGCAATGTCTCAGATGCATGGTGGGACAACCTGTTAGTGGCATGTGAGAGCTGTCTTTAGTGTTCACAGATTGTCTCACCATGCTGCAGCACATGCAAGTTTAAGAATAAAAACGTTGAAGTCTGTCTGCACCTAGCAGGTTAGAGGATGTTCTTTAGAATAGTGAGGAATCATGTACCTGTGGCATTGGCAGATAATTCTGAGTTCACATCTACAAAGTCTGTTGATATTGGGACTCAGTAGCCTGTGCCCGAATACATCTGTGTCAAGAATAGATGGAAGCTTAATAAAAGATGCATAAGGCACATGCCCATCTACGGTAGGATCCACACTGAATGCTCTGTCTTGAGGAGCCACAGTTTCCCTAGGGTAAGTAACTGCTATTTCCTTTATGTGTGTTTTCTGATGGAGTGAGAGGAGAGCATCTCTGTCCCTTAAACAATATAGCAAGAAATTGCCCTTTAACTCGTATCTTCTGAAAATGGATGGTAATTGTGATAAACTTGATAAATTTTCGTCTTGCTCATAGGTCTTGTGGAAATGCAGCGCTCCGTAACATTAACTCAGATCGTGAGCACCTGGGCAGTCACGTCTCTTAGGCAGTTTTACTCTTCCCAGATAAAATGGCCAGTGTTCTGCCTGAGCCTTTCTACTGAGTTTCTGAATTTTTGTACTTCAGACTATTAGCAAAACTTTTCACAGCAAAGATTACAGAATAAACAGAACTAAGTGCAGTAAAGAAAGTATTCTGTTATTGATTTGTTTATTCTGTAAGTGTACCTCAAAAATTAAAATGTTTTTGACCAAGTAAACTCATATAGAATATAAATGAAAACAGGCAAATAAAAAAAAAGATGGGATTAAGTCTCCTTTCCCTTGAGTGCTTGAACATAAGCAGAAATAAAGATTTCTGGTTAAGTAAGTGGAGGTTTTTAGTTTTTATATTGGACAAAAAATATCTCAGGTCTGTTGGTTAGTTCTCTGTCAATAAAAATAATAATAAAATTCCTTTGACTTGAAAATCAGCATGCCTTATCTCAGATTTACTGATCTTCTTGACAATAAGTCTCTTCAAAAAACTCCACAACATTTTCTAGTGTTGACATCCTTTGTCTTTCATGCATAGCATATAATGCATGACTACATTGATGTTGCTAATATGGGATTGAAGAGGGTTGCAGTTTTCCTTCCCCTTCTTTCTAAGACAATGAAGTTTCTCTAGTACCATTTAAAAAAAAAGGTCCTGAGATCATGGTGTCCTGAAAGTGTAGGCACTTCAAGTATCCAACCACACTATTGTAATACAGTTTTTACAGGACCTCTCTAAGGTGTTTGACATACACACTCCAAATATTAGGCATTGTTACTCTTAGTGTTTCTCTTGCCTTGAAAAGCAAGTCTATTAGAAAGTGGGATATGGATTAAAGTCTTTATAGCACTTGCTACAGCTTCTTATGTCTGTGTACTGACTTTGACCCTTCTAGACATGTGCACATAAGAAGGGTCTGTTTTGTATCTTCAAATAGATTGGATGTTAAACAAACTCATTATGCAAAGAGAACTTGTTTATTCATGCAGTCTTGGTATCTGCATTCTAGACTGAGAAACCTCATTGTGTAGTTCAACAGCTTTTGTCTTTTGGGGTTCATGTATGTAAAACGTGACTTTAAGGCAGGTTTGTTTTCTAAATGACTTGCTCAGCTGGCAGAGCCATATGTGAAGTGAGCAAAACCAGAATAGGTTCCAAACTCTCCCATCCTGCTTCAAGCAGAAAACTGGTACTGACTGTGAAAAGGAGATGGTTCCAAGAGTAACTCTGAAGATTATGTGTCATAAACTCCAGTAAAATCTTACTTGGCAGAAATGTCAGGGAGAAGAAAGGTTGGTGGTTCCTCATTGGATTCAATTTGACTACTTGGTAGGTTAGGAGGATCAGTATCAGGGTGGGAAGTATAGTGCCCCTTACCTGCCCTCTGTGCTGGAGGAGGATGCATGGAGGGGCAGAAACTACCTGGGATGGATCAGAGGCTACAAACAGTGCCAAATTTGGGAGCCAGCTTTATTCTCGTCCCCCTCTTTTGCTGTATTTCAGGTGTGTTGGTATTCTTTTTGCAATAACTCATTTGAGTGCCTGAAGGGGTAGCAATGTTGGATATGTCAGAGTTACTAACTCCTTCGTTTCTCTTCCATGCTTTCTCCTCCTGCAAGGAGCGGAAGGTACTTCATCTTCTGCTGTCTTCGCTTCTTAGCACTTTTAAGTTTTTTGTTGATTTCTAGCATTGTGGCAAGTTTGTCTTCTGAATATTTATTTCACCCTTTATTTATGTATTAAACTGTAAATGAACTGGTAGTGTATGCTATCAAACTTGAGGTTGTACCTGTTGTGATGATGTTTTTGTTTAATTTTGATTTTTGGCTTAGAAAAACCTCCAAACCCAACTAATTTTGTGTTACTTTTCCTCCTGTTTTTGTAGGTTTTCATAGAGCTGAATCACATTAAAAAGTGCAATACTGTGCGAGGAGTCTTTGTCCTGGAGGAATTTGGTAATTACATTATTTTGATATTAGGTCTGTACTCACATGGCAGTAACTCAAATTTCCAGTCTTCAGATTCAGAGTTGCATTGCAGTTTCAAAGATGGGAGAGAATGTAGATTGCCTGTAAGGAGTTGCCTGAGACATGGGTGACTTTACATAAAAATTTCCGCATTAATTTTTATCATATTAAGATTTCTGATCTAGGTGGTTTTTATTATTAGACAGAGAAAAGGTCCTGAGTCTTTTGAAACAAACAGAGACCAGATGTGGATGTGTGTGAGAATTGTCTTGGTCTGTTCCTTTTTCATCTGAGAAACCACATTTTTAAAGCAGGATTTAAAGTTGATCTTTCTCAACACACGACGCTTTCATTACAAAGAATTACTGTTAATTGCAAAGCTTTCTTTTTGCTCTAATGTAGTTTAATTTTTGTTAAATGGAGCAGAAGCTGTTTTGTCTAGTTGTACTTTATTTATCCTGTGATTGTTATTTTAGAGAATGAATGGAAAAGTAAAGGTTAAGGAGAACAGAGAGTTTGTACTGTTTTGGTCAGTTACTGCTGTTGCATATATGTCTACACTGAGTCTGGGCAATATTTCAGGTTACTCTTCAATGTTAGTGTCAGTCACAATATTCTTAATTAGGGTCTGAAAAGTACAAGTGACTAGAGATGCAGCTCTCTGGAAGGGTGATCCATGTACTTCTCCTGAAGCCCAAATTGGTTTATTCTTCCAGCCATCTTTGAGACATTTGTTCAGGTCTTAGGAGTACGTCTGAAACATATAAAAGGGAGCTGAAATTTAATTCTATAGTAGATCAGCATACTTTGGCCATTAAACAGAATCTGCATCAGCAGCTCCCATTACCAGGACTGTCATTGTTCTTTGGTACTGTGAACAGAATGTTCTGGCTGGGGGCTTCTCTCTTTAATTATAGAAGACTATTAAAATGAGATTTCTGAAATTAATGCCTTTGTCCATGAGAATTTATTGTCTCCTTTGGGTGACACAAAGTTCTAAGTGATAAAACCCTTCTGGATGTTGCAGTTTGCTTGTTGTTTACCATAAATCTCTCAGGTGTTTCAGATTTGAATTGGTGAACAATTTTTTTCCAGTTTTGAAAATGTTGTGCATGATTCATATGATCAGATCTGTATATTTAAACCCTGAACATGTTCTGGTAGCTTAGATGTTTATAAGTTCTGTTCAATTTCTGTTCCTTTGATAGCATGTTTTCATGCTGATGGGCACGATTCATTTTATTACTTACAGAAATTTCTGGAGTCAGTAAAAGATTATTGATTGGTTTTACGAAGATAAGAATTCAGAAGCCATGAAATTAGCTTAAAGAGTGGCTTCAGCTTCTGAAATCTTTACTTAAAAGAAATTACTTTGATCAGAAATTAATTTATATCATTTTTTGATGTTTTATGCAAAGAATTCTTTTAGTAGTTTGTTTATATTGCACAAGAAGAAGGACAGTGTTTGGCTTGGTTATTTCTAGTTAATTTGTATTGGTGACTCTGTAACAGAGCATTTAGCCCCTAAATAATATCTGTAAGAAATGTAAGAAAAAGGACTTCTTATTTTTTTACAAAAGATTTGGTAAACAAGGGCCTATTCCAAAAGCTAAAATTGTCATATGGAACTTTAAAAGGGTGATTTTAAGAAGTAACTAAAAATAAACTGGGAGTTGAAATTTACAAGCAAAAACTGAGAAATTAAACCACTTGAGTTAAAAATGTCCTCTTTCACAAAATAGAGGTCACAGACAAGAGCCAATTTAGATGTGCCAAAGATTGACAATTTGCCCATCCAGCTAATACAGAGAAAAAAAAAAAAAAAAGGAGGGTGTTGCAGGGGAGGTAGCTTTTCTTCTTATGCAGAGGTTAGAGTCTACCTCACAGCTGTTTTTTGGATTGTTGTAAAGTTGACAGAATATTACAGTCTGTCCTGTTCAAGATAAATGAACATGTTTGGTAGCAGTAGACTAAAAGCATTCATCAAAAACTTGCTTTGGAAGAATGAAGTTATTTAGTGTTAAACGTTGCAAACCTTGCCATCAGATTTATTATAGTAGGAGCATATTGAAGTGGTAGATGCTCTTATAAAGGTAGAGTCTGGTAAGTGTGCATACTCCAGTCTGATGGGAAGTACTTAAATGCGAGATTTGGATTTTAACCAAGCATGAGTGCTCCAAATTAGTGGTGGCACAGGAGGAAATTAAAGGTCCGTTTGTGTTAATGCTGGGTTTAGATGGCAGCATCACAGCTGGACTTGTGGTTTCAGAGCAGGATGCCAGCAGAAGTGCAGTAATTGTGTCCCACAAATGAAAGTGTAAACTTAAGTAAGTGAGGAAATGAAAGGTTCTTCCCTCTGGAATTTGAGTTACTGCTGTGTACTTGTGCTTTACTTTCTTGTGGCCCCTTCACCGCCGCTGCTATGAAAACCTTCATTCTCCAGCAGGTAAAGTGATCTCCCCTAAACTCATTTTGTGGTAGCACCATATTTTCATTTACAGGACCAAAGGCTGCAGGATGGTGCCTAATTTACTCCCTTCATCCACTCAGTTCAAGCGCATCAGGAATAACTTCTAATGTTAGAAGAAAATACTAATCTCTCAGTTTGAGGCTTGAATCTTTGAAAGCTTGGGTCTTTTCTCTGGGGTTTTTTCTTGTTGTGGTGGAGGGGTCTTTTTTGTTGTGGGAGGGCAGTTTCTTTTTCCTTTCTTCCTTTTTTCTTTGTATTCTGCAGTAGTAGTGCTTTGACTTCTGTGTTTGTAAATGCAAACCCACTCTTCTTAATCTTCCTAACTCAGTCCTCTCAGGAGAATTTTCTGCATTGGAAGGACTGTGAAGGAGTACTTTAAATAAAGACAAGGCAACTTACTGTGGAGAGACAATACCTTGCCTAGCTGCTCTCCTCTTCCCTCTCTTCCTATTCTCAATTATGATACAGGACTTTACAGCTTCCCTTCTCTCCTTCCCTTGTGGCACAAGGTCCTTACAGCTTTCCCTTCCTGCTTTTTGAAGAGTATATGAACAGTTGTATGTTATCCAGTGGGCAGTGAGACTTAAACAGCTGTAAAAGTCCTACCCTATTTGGCTGTGCACCAGCCTCACTCCCACCTTTATTCCCTGGTGACATGGAGTTAATTTGGAACATCTGGTGCCAACGGGTAAGGTAGCTTGGATGTGCACCTCCTTATCTCCCCAGCTTTAGTCTCTGGTATCACTGGGGCAGTGCAGCCTGGGTGTGCACTTCCCTTGTTTCTCAGCCCTTCATGCAGCTGCCAACTCCAAGGAGAGTGAGAGTTGAAAAATAAACCAAAAATATTACTTTTTACCATAATTTTCTGTACTTTTTAATAGATTATTTTCAAGAATGACAATACCATGACATATGAGAATTAGTAGGTACTGGTTTATATTTTGAGAACTTTCTCAAACCCAGTCTGCACTGCCTACTCTTGGCCCCTTAGAGTGTGATCCGTCTCCCTCTCCAGCGTTTAGCTGTGTCATACCATAGTTGAAGAGATGACATCTGCATGGATAGGTTTTGTTGTGGACTTTTCCTGGCTCTTCATACTGAACTCATCTGCCTCTGTTTCTTTTCTTGTCACTAGTACTATGTGTAATAAAACATTTATCCTTCCTCTATGAACCTGGAATGATTTGGTTTTGCATAATTTCTGTACTGCTTCTTCTAAATTCTTTTGTTGTGAAACAGAAATTTCATGGCAAATTCCAGCTGTTCTGGAAGGGAAGTACTCAGAGCTGGCCTTGGTATTCCCCTGACATTGACTTTTTTAATTTGCCAGTTGAATGTTCTAGTGTGGTCTTTGTTCTCTTCTGGTGATTTCCCATGGTATCTGTTCACAACATTTGCAGACCAAGTGCGGGCCAAAGGCACAGTTCAGATGCACTGCACACAAATGGGCTGGTTACAGTTTGCTTTTTTGTGCATTCTCCAGTGAGAAAAAAAGACAAATTTCCTTTACCTATATTATGCCAGTTTTCTTTCTATCAGTTTGAGGCAGTGCAGATTTTCTGGATAATAGATTTTTTTATCAATGCCTTAATCTTCCTTTTATATAAAGATTTCTATAAGCCAACCAGCTTGATATTTTAGGAATATGTGTCACTGAACTCAGCATTTTATTTTAAGGCAACTCATTC
Organism: Zonotrichia leucophrys gambelii; assembly: GCF_028769735.1. Taxonomy (NCBI): domain Eukaryota; kingdom Metazoa; phylum Chordata; class Aves; order Passeriformes; family Passerellidae; genus Zonotrichia; species Zonotrichia leucophrys. The sequence goes on from NC_088175.1 coordinate 34,142,792, forward strand.
AAAAACTTTGAATGTTTTCAGTGAGTATGTCAAGTAAATACCATCACACACATCCTATGCAGGGGAAAGAATATCTTGAGGAACTTAAAATAGAGCTGGAAAACAATCTTCAAGTTAAGAAAAAAATTCTCCCTCAGCTTCTTTTTTTCCCCCTGGATTTCACTAGCTTACTATGCAGTATACAGTGTCCAACAGTTCTTTTGAAATTTCTTGCTCAGCGGAGAAGATCTCAAGGGTGAAATCTCTGGGATTCATATAATGACAAATTCCTATGGAATTTTTGGGTTATGTTTTATTGTAGTAGGCATTAGACATAGTTTGTTATTAAGCATATTTTTTCATTATTTTTACTGTCTAGCAGGAATAAGTAATATGAGAAAAGCCAGTCTCTTAAGAACCATCGGATATCTGCTGTGCCAAACACAGTGAAAATTTTTGCCAGCTTGAATAATTTATTATGACATTACCAGTGTCTTCCAAGGATATATGTAATGTAAATGAAAAGAAGTAGAAGTATGTAGAAGTGAGGGATAGTGAAGTGCCCTGTACCTGCACCTGCTGTCTGTCTGCCTCCCTTCCCTTTCCCATGGGAACATTGTGCTATTTCTTCCCCATTTGCCTCTCGTTTTTTGAACTTTTTGTTTTGTCTCTTGCCCGTCCGGTTTTAGTTCCTGAAACTAAAGAAGTGGTGAGCCACAAGTACAAGACGCCAATGGTGAGTCTACTGTGATGCCTCTGGTGGTTCTCTAGAGGATGTATCTTTGCATTTTCATGTGGAGAAAAGAATTACATTGAGACTCCAGGATTTACAGTGAAACACCAGCTGCTCTTTATGATGTTTTCAGCAGGGGGAGACAGCAAAACTCAGTGATTGTTGGATCTATGAAATTAGAGGAACTCACTCTCACTAGTAGTGCAGAAAGCATTGTTTCCTTTTTTAAGACAGATAAAGATGAAAGGTTGCCAATTTGGCATTGAACTTCAGCACAATAGGACCTGGTGGAACTGCTAAATTTTAAGACAGTGCAGAGCACAACTCTTACTCCATAGAAGTGATGGAAAGGGAGGCTACTTCCTAAGAATAAAATGATTGTTAACAATTTACAAAAATTTCCATTTCCTCATGAGCAATGACTTGTGAGAGAACAGTAAAAGTATTGATTCCTGCTGTATAAATGAGTTCGTGTTCTGGAATAATATTCAGTTTTTATAACAATTTTTGTGAGCACCAACAGTTGCTAATGATGCTTAGCACTTTTATACATGATCAGGCTTATATGTATTCATGAGGAAGAAATAGGAGCCAATGATTATCATCAGAAGGGAAATTTCAGTTTATATCTGATGTGCACTGTGCACATTTGGTGATTTCATGGAGACTCAGTCTTTCAAGAGGAGAGAGAGCAAAATTGTTTGAAGAAGCTGGAAATGTTTTAGAACAAAATGCTTAGAATATATGTAGCTTAAGAAGCAAATAGCTGTATCTGCTAGTAAGAAAGGCCGTTTAATGGAAAAAGCTTATACTGTAATACAACAAAACATATTGTTATGCTTATTACCTTTACAAAGATTTTAAGTGTTAGTTCAAAGAACAAGAATTTTTAAGATCATCAGAACAGCTGGCATTAGAACTGGTATATAAATGAAGTCTAAGTCTTACCTTCACTGAATTGTGCTGCCAGTCACGTGGTAAAAGAGGATTTTTGGTTAAATAATAGCACAGTTAACAGTTAGATAATTGTGAAACTGAATAGTGCTATGTGAAACCCTCTCTTTAGTTAGCTCTTTCAACCCCTCCCAGAAAATATCTTGTAATTTCATGAAAAAGACCAAAAGCAAATATGCAGAATGGTTTTTTCAAAGCCAGTTAGCCAACTTTCTAGCTTAGCATGCTGTTCTTAAAAATTATTAAATCATACTGTTAAGCAGCTAATGTTTTTATCCCAAAGGAAGTTTTTAGTTTGTTATATGGTTCTTCTTCTCTCTCTGTCTCAGTTAGATGGTGGCAGGGGACATGTTTTCCTGATTTTGTCTGTAGCCAGAGTACTTGTCCCATGAAGGAAGACATGCAGGAAAATACAAATGTACAATGGATTTTGTAAAACACTTAATCTGAATTTCGGTATCTCTTCTAAATTCTTGTAGGCTCATGAGATCTGCTACTCCGTGCTGTGTCTCTTCTCTTATGTGGCTGCAATTCGTGGAAAAGAGGCAGAAAACAAAAGCAAACCACCTCGACCAGTTTCCAGTTGATCAGGATACTTGGAAATATCTACCCTTTGGCACACTGATATGCAGTACTCCCGGTTTTACTGCGGTTACTGGAGCTCACTTTCTGTCTTTTCTGAGAACTTGATTATCTATGTATGACCCTGCAAGTCTTTCCCCATAGAAAAACCTAAGCCTTCCATGTTCAGTCTCCTTCTGAATTCATCCTTAATGGAGTTTTTAAATGAGCTTTTAATCAGACAGTTTTGAGCATCTGCATCCAGCTGTGAGTGACTTACTCTGGACATTCCTTTGAAATACCTTTTTTGTTAAGATGAGTAACAGCTTGAGTTTGGTTGTTTTTTGTTCTAGTGGTACTTGTTACAATTTGATCACTTTTCAACTGCAGGCTTCTGCTTTCAGATTCTCTGGTATGTGCACAGTGGAAGCAGCCTGGTCCTGTATGTTGTTTCAATGTTGTGTTTTTGTTGTTTTCCTTCTGTGTTCTTCATTTTAAATTACCAACACGGCGTTCCTGTCACATAGTTCTACAATCCCTTTTGGTAGAGGTGAACAATTTAGCTGTCATAGTGTTAAAATATCATGTGACAGTTGAAGTTTGATTATTTAATTGGTCCATCTGTGGAGATGGCTCTTCTCAAGTGGAGAGAGAAACGTTGAATGTAGTGTATTGTAAAAAACCTCAACACTCCATGGGTTCTGTGGATATTCAAATGGGATTTTAGGTAACATTTGTAGCTACCCCAACAGTAGAGTTCACAGATGCAAATAAGCACTCCCTAAAGCAGTGAATCACAGGGATTAGAAAATTAATAAGGCAGTGTAAAACTTGAAAACATTATTGGCAGAAGTACAGTACAGAAATCTGCAGAACATGTTCAGCAGCCCAGAGGATTTTGTTGTCTCCAAATCTTTTAAACTATTGCTTTTTATTTTGTTTTCAATCTGTACCTGTATATGAAGGGATCTTGAAAATATTGTGTTTATGTATAATGAAACTCACATAGTTAAAACTATCCATCACATTCCTTATTTTAAATAGGCTGGATATGAATTTTTTTTGCATCCTGTTTTTGTTCTTGAACTGTACTGCACTTGTCTGGAAAGCTCTTAGGATGCTGGAAGGTGAGACTGTCTAGAGAAAATAATGTTACATGTAAAATACCAGGAGAAATTGCTCTGACACAAACTGATGTATTGTATGTTTTGACATAGAATCCTGACTAAATGCACCCAGAAATAACCCTGTTTTGGCTTGGTCAGGGTATCTACCATTTAAAATGGAATATGATAATATGGGTGAGGATGATGTAAATATTACAGTATCACATCTATTTATAGAAACTGTACAGCTCTCTGAATGTGAAAATAAAATGTCATTCAACCAGCAACTAGTTTTCATCCTCCTGTGCTTTTCTATCATTTGTTATTCTGAAACAAATGTAATTATATACAAAATACATCACACACATAGATGAAATAGTGGAAAAGAGAAGACTCTAAGTGGACAATCTAAATTTCTTTCCATATAAGTAGCTTTAAATAATGAGGGTTTTTGTTCTTCTAAAACAACATCTGTGTGTCATTTGTCTTTAAAACAAAACATTCATTTTTGTAAAACATGAATAGGGAAAACAGACACATCTGAAATATGCAAATTTCTTTTGCAAGCTTGCAATGGAAGTGGTACGTAAATGATCTTTCATCCTTTCCTAACACAAAAGCAAAGCTGAAATTGGCAAATAATGACATTAACTTGGTTTGAATTTATTTTCTTGCTTTTGCCTTCTGAGACTATAAATTTTCTTAGAGCAACATCTGAATTTTTAGCATTTGTAGTTTTCTGCATACTACTGTATTTCAAGTACAGGTAAGACTGAAAGCACTTTGGTCTACAATAGAGGTTCCACTTATGCAATGCTGGGTCCCACTGAGGTAGACCATTTCAATTTTTATGTTGTAATTATGTTAGTAGGCCTATTAAAATAATCAACTTAAAATTATAGGGGGAAGATTATTAAATGCACAACATCATTTACTATATACAGCTACTTTTAAAATTACATAAGCTGCTGTCTGCTTTAGGCTGATGAGAAACATCAGTGCAGAAAAAGACTTTTAAAGGACTTGATAGGAAAAATGGCCCTCTGTCCCTTTTGACAGATTTTGTTTTGACAGACAAGTGTGGCTAAATATAGAGCTTGCTGTTCCATGGCTGGGATGGATCAGTAACAAGCTCAGCATCTGCTCTGACACTGGGCTTCTGCTCTTTAGGTGAGACTTGGCTTCAAAACCGAGGACGTGTTTGAAATACATGAAATGTTTCCCATACTTGATGTTTTGGGTGTAGCACTTTGATCTGAGCCAAAGACTGCTGTGCAGATTTTCCACCACCCAATGCCCAGTGCTGCTCTCTGGATACCAAATGCAAATGCAAGTTGGATTTTAAATTGTTACAAAAGTGGAAATCTTTTGGAATATAGTCTTCCATCCTTTCCACTCCATCACTCTGAAGCACTAAGGGATAGATGAACTTTGTTTTGGAGGAAAGAAATTGTTACAGTGATTTGCAAGTGTTTTTGGTTATATCCCACTCATTTTGATATTTAGGTAACAATACCTTGGTAGCAGATAAGAACTTAAAGGCCTCTAAACCTTCCAGAACCAAATGAGAGGCTAACAGACTAGTTATAAATTGTTCTAGAAATTTCCTAACACAGAAAGAATAATTCCTACGTTTTTACCACTAGGAGGAGCCTGTGTCTTAGTTTTTAAGAATTTCAAAATTGCAACCTTTTTATTTTAATGCTTATGTTATTTCCAAGGCTCCTACACAAATGTTACAAAGAACATAAACTTGCCTTAAAACTTCCTTATGGCTGAACAGGTTTCTTTTTCTGCTACAATTTCATTTTTGTGGAAGTTGGTTTTCAAAGTGAGGGTTGTAAAGTGTTCTCTGCAAATGCTGGAATTTGTGAGTAGTCTTCCTGGCAGTTTTTAAAGTGGAGCCTAAGTTACTAATTTATCTGTATTCTGGTTATCAGATCTCCATTGAGATGTTACAAAAATGTTTTTGTTTTATTTGTGAATGCAGTGTCCACTTCTAATACAAATGGGTCCACATTTTAAAGGTTAAAAGTTTAAACATCAGTGTCACGATGCTGCTACTTATTAAGTGATATTTGTTAAGGATATGTTTGGGAAAAGCATTTTGAGGGTCTGTTGAGGGAAAGAGCTCATTACTTTAAGAAACCTGTTGTAAAAAATTTCCTCACCCAGATTCCTAACTTTGGATAATCCCTACCATCCTACTTTAACACTTTCAGGATAGCAGAGTAAGATGAAATGTTCACCTGGATATTAAAAAGCTTAATTGCTAGTAAATATAAATCATTAAAAATTGCAGTTCCAACTAAAGTTCTAGCTTAGTAATCAAAGTGGATGGGAAAATTGGCTGTGATTGTAAGCCTTGTGAAGCTTTACATTGCAAAAATATTGAAAATATTTCTAGAATGATGCTACTTATGCCAGAAGAGGGCTTTTGGCTCACAGTGTGTTTTTCTAATAAGGACACATTTGCCTGCAATGGTAACAAATCAGCTCTTGCCCCAGTGTCAGGCAAGGCTCTTGTTATCACTGAATTCAGAACTAGGCAGGAAATGGAAGCTAAGCTTCTCACAAAGAGCAAGATTTACATCCCAGTTCCCCTTGACTGCCAAAGGGATGAAAGTCAGATGATGTTGCCTCTGAGGCAAGATCTTCCTTCTGGGAAAAAAATGGCTTCTGCTTAACTCTGACTCCAATGGTACTTACAAACTCCAAGTCTCTGCTCTTAGACAAGCCAGGTGTTGAAAAATACATCTCAGAGCTCCAGAAGAAGTGGAAACTGGGACCAAGAAGCAGCAGCTTGGTGCAAAAGACCTTGTCATATAAAAGGCAGTGCCAAACAGTTTCTTGCTGTTCTAGAAGTCACAATTCAGCCAGAGGCATCTGCTTGTCACAAGGCAGGACACTCCCAGGCAGCAGAGTGGTGACTTTGTCTGTGCTGGTGGTAAAGGCTTCACACAGAGCCCTACCCTGTGACACCCTTGGAAGGTGTTAAGTGTGAACAACAGCTTTGAGATTCTACAGCCATTCCCAGTGTGGCTGTTTCACTAAAATAGAGGAAATGTGATGAAGCTTTAAATAGTAGGTATGTGATCCCTCTTTCCAGCGCTGTGTCTGGAGGTTTAAAAGCTTGATGTTGGTGACAAGGGAGGTTTGAGTGCAATTGAGTACATGGCAGGCTTAGGGAGGACCTCTTTCAGGCAGGTACTGTACTCAGATATGACAAAAGTGATCTTGTTTATACCAAGGTTAGTAAAATAGTTAGTTAACTTTCTGTTTACAGGTGTACAATGTTTTGAAACTTATGCAGCATAGTAGTTCTAGCACTGATTGTTTTTGTTTTAAAGCATCAGTCCAACAAAGAAGCATATATATGTCAGCCAAGGGCAAACAGTCCTGCTTCTATTTGCACCAGTTACTATAGTGATTTAGGAACCTACATAGAAATAGAAATCCCCATCTCCCAGAATAGCTTTATATAAAAAGGAACAAACGGTGTCAGGAAAAACACCAGTACAACTCTAAATAGTTGCTTCCTTCAAGTATGTGAAAACTCTGGTTCTGTATTCTCATTCTTTGCTCTCATTTTTGCCTTTTCAGTTTCTCTTACTAAGTACAGTGAGTACAAGTCTATCCATAGTGCTCTGGGTATCAAAGAACTCTCCTCATTTTTACACGCCGCCCTGCTTGGATTCCTCGCTGTTTCCTCACACATCCTTGGCCTACACTCTCTTCAGCCAGTTAGGCTCAACTCTGCACCTCAATTTCCCATCAAATCATCTCCATGTGTTTCCCTTTGTAGTTTTTCTATACATTCTGCTTGCCTCTGTGGCCATCATCACCTCCCAGCCTCCTTCCCCAGGCACTTCAGCCTTATGCTCTTCTCAGTCACCTGCTCGACCAGTCCTTGCCCCTTTCCAGCCCCGTCACAGTTTCTCATCCCTCTCTCCTGTCCTTACCAAGTGCTCTGTCATCTTCTTTCATTCTCAGCCTTATTCCACGCTTACTCCTCTTGCATTTAAATCAAGTTATTTTTGGTGGAGTGCTGAAGAGTGCTATAGAGGGAAAGGAAAGATTTCCAGTCTTAGTGCTGCTGTTCTGTGATAGCTTCCAGCAGCAGCTCTTCCCTACACTGCTAGAAATGACACAACCATTTGATTTGATATTAAAAATAAATAAATTGGTGTAATCCAGATTAATAAATAAATAATAAATTGGTGTAATGCAGTAGCCTAAAAAATGTCATAAATTGTTAATGTTTTTCAGTACTGTAGGAAACAAAAATCATAACAGCAAATACTATGCTTTGTAGATACACAGTCCAGTAATCCCCCTTCATACCAGTGAGGAAGAACAAGTCCTGTTTTCAGGTAGAAATTTTTGAGGACTTTCCTATGATCAAAATCTACTGTACTTGGGGTTTTCTTTTCAGGCATCACATACAATGAGCTCACCTACAAAGAAGAAGAGAAGCTTGGATTTTTTGGCCATTTTTTCCCTGGGTACATGAACCATGAAACAAAAGTGTATTTGAGAGTTATATTGATACTTAGTCTTTTTGTGGTCATAATTTCCTGGAATATATTTGGATTTCTGGGGAAATTGTTAGCATTATGACAGGTACCAAAGGAATGCAACCTTATTGAAGGTGCAAGTGTATCCATCCACACTTTGGGTTCATGTATTTGGCTCCCACAATTTGTACTTCAAAGCAAAAGAGTGGAAACTATGTATATTGTTTATGTTTGCTAAATACATTGTATAGAACACAAAATCACATTCAAACTATTATCCATGGATAAGAAGAAAAAGGGAGCACACTTAACACTTATTTTTGTTTTGCATTCCCTTGTCCACTGATGTTTAAAATATTTTAGATTAGTCACTTTTTTAGATTATTTGTCTTTGTATTATCTGTGCTAATACACAATTATTGACTGAAATGTGTTCATAACTATGACACTTATCTGTGCTTTCAGGGCTGGTTATTGACAATGTTTCTGTCTGGCACTCAAAGCAGATGCTTGACTATTTTTTCCATATCTGGACCTAATAAGTGAGGCTGTTCTTATCTATTTCTTTTAAACTTTCACCAGTTCATGCTGTTTAGGATGTGTTGCTTATGCAGACTGCTGTGGGGACCCTGCCCAATGACAAGTAAAGGATATCTCTATCACAGCTTTTGTTTCCCTAAAATAGAGTTCTCTTCTTGCTAAGCACTTGAAAGGTATCAGTGGGGCTATTTTTAATCTCAGCAGACTGTTCTTATAAAATTCTTTTGTAAGGAGACAGGAACAGCTTGTAGTTCTAAACCTACTCTGAGATGACATGTAAGTGACAAACTTCTCTCCTAAATACATACAAGGATTTTGTTTCAAAGGAATTCTGTGATCAAAGCAACATAAATGATTTTTCTGACTTCCAGAAAAATCTTTTCTCTTGCTACTGTCCTTCGATGGCCATTATATGATTCCATTAAGGAAAAAGTTCTACCAAATAATATTGTCTTATGTTTTGATTCATTCTACTCGATTGTAGATCTCTCTTGAAATAATTAGAAAAATAATCTTTTCTCATAGGGAATGAAACTGCAGGTGAGATGTACCGAGGCTATCTTTAAATGTTTGGCATGTCCTGCACTGAAAATTTTGTTAAAATAATATATAGGAATGCCTTGATCTCTCACAGTAATTTTCAATAAGTAGAATTGAATTTTTATATATAATTTGATATAGTAAGCCTAGAAAAATCTGAAAGAGTTGGTAAAGATAAGTGTTCCATCTTACAGAGAGGAAGAGGAAGATAATCTCAAGATAGGTGAGGTACTTTTCATAAACATTCTGTTGGGACAATTCAACTCAATCAATTTAATTTGCATTATACTCCACTATATCACGTAAGTATTGTAGCTTAGGCAGCAAAGCTGCTTAAGAATAATAGAACATTTTGGGTTGAAAGGGACCTTTGAAGGTCATCTAGATCACCTAGGTCATGGAAACATGGGTGACAACATCACTGATGGAAACATGGCTTCTTATTACACAGGTTACCTTTCCTTGGACACACAAGTATTCACCTGCATTGTGGACGGTATAAAAATGTATTAGAAGTTGGCACCCTTTCTGCAAGAATAGCTGTAATACTAGAGCATATACTTAGATTTACAGTGACTTAGGAATGAAATACTCTTGAGATTTTTATTAACCAGTCAGAAAACTAAGGCTCAGGAAAGAAACAGCAATCACTTTTATTCTGCAGGTGTCACCAGAGATAAGCCTGCTAGCTTTAAAGTAACAGTTGTGGATCTATGATAGCAGAATACAGAACAGACTGCAACCTGAGAAGCTCTGCCAAACAGTCACTGTCATGACTGCTGTGTGGACCTAACTCTAATTTCCTTCTTTAGCTTCAACTGACCTACTTGTTATTTGTTAATAGGAAAAAAGAACTATCATCTCCATGGGGGACCATCCATTAACTCCCACACAACCTTTGACAGCTTCTGTATAAGCCTGCTGAAGAGGAAAAGGAGGAAACCCAGCAGCTTTACCTTAATCTGCTATGCTCACACCACAATTTGAAGAGATTTTCTTCATGCCTTGCAGCCCTGAGCAATAATCTCTCAGAGCACGAGCTGACAAGAGGGTGGGGGGAGCTCCTGGCACTGAAGGGAAGAGGTGGTGCTGCATGAGAGAGCTCTTTAGCCATTTTCTTTGTTATTTTAGAAGTAATGGTCAATCATTAACTCATTTTGCTATTCTTATTTGCTCACAGAATAATGGTCAGGATTTGAGCACTAAGGCAATCGCAAGGAAACAAGGTGCTCAGATAAGGTTTGTTTTCATTTGACAGTTCAGTTCCAGCTGGTGGCTTTTATGAAGCTTCCCATTGCCAGGAGTAAATAAATATTGTTTACTTAGGGTATTTACACAACAGTGCTGAAAACATGAATGAAACAAGAGAATTGATACTGTGGTGTGGAATATGTGTTGTCTCAGGCTGAAGTGTCAGCAGAGGGTTTGCTTGAGAGAACTGGGCTGGTAGGAATACTGGAGGTGCTTTTTCTTCGTCATAATATTTTAGAAGTGATGTTTCTTACCTGAAGTGAAGCACTGGGCTTTAGTAATGCTCTGCAGCACCCCTGTGCTTCAAATGAGTCTTACATATGTTAATTCAAAGCATCCAAGTATCTCCATCAGGTGTATAGTTCATAGTCTGAAGGAAAGGCATGTACGCTGAACAGGCAGCCAGCAGCCTCATTTGATAGGATTTAAATGGAAATTGTGGAAGCATCAAAACTTACAATCAGTTAGACATCCAACTGGATAGAAATAATCAGCCTGAAGAACTTATGTTTACATATGTTTTTCACATGGAAGGGTCTTTTTACTGGAGCAATAACAGATTGTTTTGTCTTGATGGAGAAAACTACTGGAAGAACTTCAGCAGGACTGCTGCTAGGTAGGAATTTTTAAACTTTATGACCTATTTTGATTTTTTCTTTTACTGTTGAACAAACCTTACACACTTCTAACAGTACTAAACAACTACAAGGTAAGAATACTTGCCATGACATTTGGAGATAAGGCTGATTTTACATCAGAGGAGATCTCACCCAGGAAATGATAGTCTAAACTGTCATTCATCAAGTAGTCTTTCAGGTGCAATGGGGAGAAAATTGGGAGATACTTTGTTGTTCTTAACCAGGTAGACTGGGAGAAGCTTCTCAGTGTATATGGTTTTAATCAGATAGGGATGAAGATTATTTACTTAATCATTTATTTATTACCAGCATGGAATTAATGGGCAATTAGTGACTCTACTTTTAGGATCTGTGTCAGCCACTGAACAGATAAATGACAATAGTATATGCTGGCAAAACATCAATAAACACCTACCATTTTCTGAAGACCTTTCTTGAAATAATTACAGGAAGTTGAGGCTTTGCAGGTGCACCTTCCCTCTTTTCCTCTTTTCAGGAAATTGAGGAGTGGTTAGTGTTTGGAACTCAGAATACTTATTTTTATGAAGACTTTTATCTAGTTAGTGCTTCTCTTTTGTAATGCTTTGGATTTGCATTTGACTAATTGTCATTGGAAGTTTTGGAAATCAAAACTAATTTGTGTTTTTCAAGTGGAGCATTCTTAGAAGGCCCTATGGAATTAGGCTCCAACTTTTGCAATTCAGTCACTGCTTTGCAATATGCATTGTCCCACAAATGCTGCGATTGTCCTCTTGGTCCACTGCCTTCTGGTCACAGGTTCTTTAGAATATAGATCATCTCTGTCTTTTATCTGTGGCATGTGCCTTTAAAAAAAAATAATAGCCTTGTTCAGAAAGTGTAAGCACAAAACAATGTAAACCTGGCTGCATATTTTCCTTTTAAAATTTTATTTATTTGTTGAATAACAACAATGTGCAACAGACAAGTGTTAATCTGGTATAAGTTTGCTTTGGTTTTAGAGGGTATCCTTTTTTGTTCTGATATCATAATGAAATTATTAAAATACACATCTTATGACCATCAGAAGATGCCTTTGCTTGGCTAATACAACTAACACACTGTGTCAGATATGCTTTGCCATCCCAAGTGGCATGTTGAAGGCAGAGGAGGAGTGTTACTTCAGTTCCTTTGTGCAGATTCTTCCAAAAGGCAATGCTGCCTGGATTAAAATCATCTTCTTGCCTTCTCCTGTGATCATTAAAATGTACTTCCCAGCCAGAAACTATCAACTACTGCAGGAAAAACCTACCCCAGATACTCTTCAAACTTGTAGGTGAGAAGCTAAAAATGCTATCGTGTCATTTGCTTAGACAAAATAATCTGCAAAAGTGCTTACATATCACTCATGGCCTTTCACAAACCTTCAGGAAGAATTATTACAGTGAGTTTATTTCATTCATTCCAAGCTTCTCTTTAAAGTTTTTTATTTACATGCAAATAGTCTCCCTTGCTAGAATTTTCACTCTTTCATCTGACATGCAAAATTATCCATGTGAATTCATGTGATGTCTCTGATTGGTAGAAAAAAAACATCTAATAACTGGACTTCTATGCTGGTGTCTTTTTAAAAGCTAGAAAACAAGTAGTGAGTAATTATCAAAGGAATTATTTTCTATAAAAAGCAGAACAGTAGCTATAGCCAGTGGTTCCCAAATGGTGTGGTTTGGACACAGTTCTGCTCGAGAGCACAGCAGTGGATAGTTCAAGCACTCACTGACAGTAAAAACAGCAGGAATGAAAGTTACATTCTGTGGCACAGACGCTAATATGATGATTATATACTGTAAATAGTATCTTACTGCCTCATTGTTCTGAGCTACTTGTTTCTTATGAAGAATGTCAGAGTTCTGCAAAGAGAAAATGGAGTGAACTGTAGAATTGGGGGATTTATGCTTGTTTCAGACATTAGGAAATGACTAGGGTTTTTTCAGTTTTACATAATTTTACTATTTTTTTAAAAACATTTTATGTATGTAATGGGGGAAAAGTTTATCTTGATTTATTTTAATTACTTCATGTGGAGACAAGAGCAATCTAACTACAACAGATATATGAAAAGAGGAAATATTGTCAGAAAACACACTGAGTAAGCAGGACATTACAAGACACTGCTGCCTCCTTGTACATGTGTATTAAGTGATTGCTAAGATGAGCAGGACTCCTGAATGAGCAGAATTTGTGTTTCATTAATATCTTCACTTTTCTTCTTTTCAAGTTCCACTCTAATGCTGAGACAGAAAATGGAGAGAAGGATTTATAGTCAAAATACATTAGCTGACTGCCGTTATACCACTTCATTCTTTTTAAGTCTAAAATGTACATTACACATCTAGATGCATTTAAATGTTAACTATAATTTCTTTGTTGAAGCAAGGTTATTGATATTATAATAAATAACTGTTTCTTAGAGGGAGTGCTTGTGGTGGATTAAGAAAAAATGACAACCAAGTATTCTATTATTCTTACAGATTTTTACATTGGCACAATGTATTAAAGGTGGAGACCCGTGGAATACTGACTACTGAAAAATAAACAGAAATAAAAGCATATGCACATATAAACATTATTGTTTGTATTATACATATAAACAATAATGTTTATATGTGCATTTGTTTATAATAATATAAACATTACAAACATTCTCAAAAGTCTCTACCATGAATATTTAATAATTGTTTATTCACAGATCTGACCAAACAGCCACTGCTCCTTTTTCCAGTTGCATTATTTTTATTCTTACCTTGACTTTCAGATCAACTGAGATTCAGAGTTTTACTGAGGAGCTGGAGAATGAAAAAAAGTTTAAGATACTATCAGACATTAAAGAATGGTAATTTTAAATTGAGACTTGGTACTGAAAGTGAAATATGGACATTCTCTAGTAGTTGCTTTTATCTGATGATTCTAAGAAGATTTAATGTTCCTAAAGCAAGCTTCAGATGATGATAAAATTAATCTGTGAGCCCTGAGGGTATTGGCACCCAGCACTGCAAGGTGTACTGTATGCACATTCCTGATTTAGCACCGAGTCAAATATTCAGCTTGGTGATGTGCAGAAATACCTTCAGGCTTGCTGTGCTGAAAATGGATTTCCATCAATTACTGTTATGTAGGTCACTTTTGCAGCTTTTACTGGGTTTGAGCACTTAAAGTAATGCTACTTACATTTGTATTGATAAAGAGATACTTTGCTGGCAGCTTTACAAAAATATTTAATATTTTTTATTCTATTATAAACATGTGACTTTTGTTCCTGGTCCTTTTGACAAAAAAAAAAAATTGTTATAATTCCAAAAATGTTTGTGATGTAGCATGCACTACCTTATACATATGTCTAATAGCCAATGACTTGATTTAAAACCTTCAGTTACAGAACAAGCACAAAGTCCAATGAAGTTATGCTCAATGCAGTGGTTGTAGATAGACCTCCCTTCCACTGCTAAGTATCTGCTCTAGAAATAGCAAGTCAGAAGTGCAATAATTGTACACCATCAGACCTCCATTACCTAGCAAGTAATCTAATTCTATCATAACGCTCCAGAATGAAAAAAAAAATCTTACTGATGCGTGTAATTAACAAACTTTTTGTATACCACCCAAAAAATCAGATAAAGGGGAACTATGGTTTTATTTCCTTTTAACTACCCATTAGTCTCTCTTCCTTGCAGTGTTAGGTTTATGCATAGGGTTCATCTGATTACCTCTGACATCCAGCCTGCACTCTATTTCAGCTTCACCACACTCATTGACAGCTTTGCAGGTGTAAATGCCTCCGTCAAAGGGAGTGGGCTTGCGGATCTCCAGGGTCAGCACCCCCTGCTTACTGAACATGCGGTACTTGGCATCCCCAGAGAGATCCATTTTGTTTTTGAACCAGAATATCTTTGGCTGAAGAACAAAAAAGAAGATTTTTAAAAAAGAAGTTAGAGAATGGAAGACTTACACCTGATCTTGCAGCCTCAATGTAGCCATCAAAGGCTAAGTAGTATTATGAGGTGTATTATGAGGAGTGTTAAAAAAGAACTGTTAATACTTTTTCAAGGAACAGCTCATTCAGTACAAATTCATGAAACCAATAATTCAAAAGTTCAGTATTTTTGTTAACTCAAAATAGCATATAGAAAATGTAGGGGTTTGCCCTGTTTTTTGCAATTAAAAAAAAAACAACCAAACCCAACCCCTATTAACTGTCTACAGATTCATTAATTTAGGGGTTATTTAGTTGTGCTTATTAAAATCTATTTGAATGCTACAAGTATCTTATAGCAGGGGAATCAAATGTCACAGATTATTAGAACAGAAGTGTCATAAAAGTCCACAGATGCTGGGTGGCCTGTTTAGGATGCCAAGGTTTGGTCCAAGAAAGAATTTTCCAAACTCTAGCATATCTTTAGCAACTTCAGGAATTTAAACATGAAGTTCCTGTTGGCTTCTGCTATGGAATGAAGTGGTTGCTTCTATACCAGTTCAAGCTTTTATGTTTTGTTTCGAGTTCCTGAAAAAGTGCCTTTAATTTTTATAAAGGAAATTTTGAAAATGAAAAATCTGAAACGAACTGCTTTTGTTTATTTCAGGCTCATTAGTACATACAGTGAAGAAACAGTGTTTAAAGAATATAAAACCAAGCTTTACATTTTTATATTTTTCTTTCAGATATTATTGTCTTCTGTTTCTTCATCCATAAACCCCAAAACTACTGCACTGTTTTTACAGAGTGCTTTCAAATCTACTGAATCACTTTTGTGTTTGACCTGTGGTATATCAATCCAGTGCATCCCACCTGCCACTTGCTCAATTTTCTTGTCAGATCTCTGCTGGATTTTTTCCTGCCTTAACATTTTTTCCTTGTTTCTCTATAGCCTCTTTATCTTTCTGGGTATATGTCTCTTGTTATACTTCATTACTGGCAGGGCATGAGTACTGTCTCTGCTTGCAGTGGTAACTTTTCCGTGCCATACAGATCATCCTGAGGTGTTCTTGAGAATCTACAATTATTAAGAACTGGGAACTTTTCATCCACATAAGATAATGAGAGCTTTTGCAGAGCACTGCTGCAGGTACTGAAACATTTTATCAAGGTTAATTTGGGCAATGGAAGTACAAAAACATATCTGGAAAAGCTGCTTTAAGAGCATTAAGTGTACTGAAGGTTGAGGACTACCTGGATCCTTCAGGCTAATGTGGAGGAGCTGGCATGCCTGAATTGAAAAGCCTTCCATTACTGCACAAGAACAGCTGTAAGATTGAGAAGGTTTTTAAAGAACCTTCTTAAAACCATGGAAACAGAATGAAGTGGATGCAGATGCACAAAAATGTCAGTTAACTAAGAGGGAATATTGTCAATAACACTGTCATTTCTAAGCTGAGGCAGCTACTGGGAGATGGATTTTGCCTACAGTTGCTGGTGTTTATTCTGTAATGTTCTTGCTTTTTTGATGCTTTTTACGTGGATATGCTTCCTTTTTACTTTTGAGCTTTGTCTGGAGCTCCATCCAATGAAAGCAGTAAATTATTTTTTTAATTTGGACTGAGTGATTGTTACATGTTTTGCTCTGTAGCAATCAGATCCCTTCAGAGGTATGAGGTAGTGAAAGAAGCTGAAAATAAGCAACCAGACATGAAGGGATCGTGCTAATTTAAATTTAGGACAAGATTATGTCATAATATGGTAAATTCCTTCACTGCAGGCAAAAATCTTATTTCCCTTTTCTGAGAAGTCTAAATTTAGCTCCTAGCTGATACAGTTTTTACTGCTTGTTCCTGATTAACAAAATAGTACATCTTTATGTAATCTTTGATGGGACTTTCATAAATATGTTTAGAATGAGAAAATATTCCTGCGAGATTAAAAACCCAAACCAACAAAACCCCCACAAAAAAAGCTTCACACGAGACCAGGTCTTATTCTAGTTAGCTTTGCAAAATAGCTCAGCCTGTCAAAAACTTCTGTGGATGCATTGGTGTTACAGAAGAACTGCTGTTCCTCTGTGTCATTTGGTTAGAGGAACAGTAGATGACATTTAGCTGCTGTTTTCTTCCAAGTCTGGAGAGAGCAGAGTATAGATAGTGAGCAGACCATTTTGTTGTTGTTTGCCTTCTGCAGTGAGGGGGTTTTGTGCAGAGGGGTACATTTCCAGTGGTGTGGTGCCACCAGGAGCAGTGAGTGCCTCACACCCTCTGTCCCCATCACTGTGCCACCCCCCAGCTGTGCACAGAGCCACCCACCCACTCGCCCCTCTCTGCAGGCTCAGGTGTGAGCGAGGTGGGCATGCCCAGGTGCCCGCTGCTGCTCCTCTGCACAGCCGTGCCACACTCAGCCCCCCTGAGCTGGCAGGAACTCCTGCCTTGGCGCAGCAGACTGGTGACTGTACCTTGGGGATGCCTCTGACAGCACAGCTGAGAGTGGTGTTGTAGCCCGCGATCACAGAGCGGTTCACCAAAGGGTGGGTGAACTTGGGGGCTTCCGAGAAGTCGTGCTCTTTGTAACAAGGGGGTTTGTAAGTGGTGCCTGCAGTTCAAAGAGACAAAATAGTAACAACCATGTTGGCAGTTCTGCTGACTTCTGTACAATCTATCTGTCATTTATTTTGTCTGTATGATTTTAAGAAGCTTCAAAACTTTTGGCATTTGTGATATAAAAAGTCTTTAAATACATTTCATTCTAAAACATGTCTCATGTTTAATGTGTTAGTTAAGGTAAAAAGTCCTGGCAATCATGAGTTTTCAGCTTCTGTTAAAAATATGAGAGCCATATGTGTGCAGGGAAAGTCTTCACCACAGACATCTTCAACTTTTAATCCCAAAATAGAAATAAAATACCCCAGCTGTATTATTTACTTCAGATAATATAGTTTAAGAAGACTCTATGATTAAATATTTTTGACTAACTTTTGTATTAGTACAGGAGATCTTCCTAGATAAAGGCTCTTTATGCTAAAATTCTTTTTAAGTGCTAGTTAGTAAAGAATGAAAATATCTTTAGGGATGCAGCTAGTAAAACTGTATTTTTCATTTGCCAGTGTATTACTTCTGGTACTTAGTGGCTTTTGTGATCTTTGGTTTGAAGAATATGTTACCTGTTTTTTGGATATGGGCAGGATTTTTGGTGGTTGCAGCAGTTTCACTCAGTCCACACAAATTTTCACTGAAGATTCGAAAGAAATAGTCATTTCCCATTATGAGGTCTGACACGATACAGTTTGTGCGACGATAGTGATCAAAAACCGTGTACCATTCCTGTAACAAGACTGTACTGTTTAGAAAGATGTTGTAAGAGGTCAGACTGGTGCTACTTTTGGTATGGAGAGAAGTTTTTTGTACGAGGAAAAGACAGGCAGACAGGTATTTAGCACTAACCTGTGAAATTGATATTACGTTGCTCCCTGTGAAGATCAGCTGATCTATTTTCTTACTTTTATATTCTGGTGGTGTGATAGGTGTATTAATGCTTTGATTTTGAGAAAAAAATTCCCTCAACTCTCTACCATATTTTAGCCATGCTCATATCTGGGGAATCTGGTACAAGATGTGTACCAGAATACGACTGGTTAATGGGGTCTTCCATGAGAAGATATTTTCCAGTTTGACAGGCATACAAACCTCTCCCAGGACATACCCTGCTATGCCTAGCATCTCACTTCAACTCTAACTCCTTCTCCCTCCCCTTAATTTTTTTGCTGCATTTATGAAAAATATAATTGCAAATAAAAAGTATAATTTCACCTTCTAAGGAGAGCTGTCTATGCAGTTGCCACTTGATACTGCACAGGCTTGGTCTCCCTTCCATTTTCTGCTGAGTATTTAAATTAATCTTTCACCTTTTGGAGGTTTTTAGATTCTATTTTTCAATGTTTAATTGCCTCTGAGGTGCCACAGGACACCTTGGACGTACAAATGAGTGTCATGAACTCAGTCATTTCCTCAAGTCTCTGTGCTCCCAGAGCAGGTGCAGGTTTAACTCCCTTCAAAGCCACAGACCCAGCCAAGTTCTTACCATTGTTTTTTTGTCAGCTTTCTGAACTGTGTAGCCTAAGATCTGAGCATTGCCATCATCCTGGGGAGGTGACCACTCCAGGGCTGCATTAAATCCCCAAACATCTACAAGCTTTATATTCTGAGGAGGACCAGGCTTGTCTGCAGAGGAGACATAAGAAAACACCTTAGCTTTTAGTTCAAGATTCAGGAGCCTTGTCATTTCCCCATGCAGGGGAAAAAAAATAGAACCTGATAACAATCTGTAACATTCCATAGCAACACACCTCATTAATGTGAAGTTAAAACTGTAAACAAGAACATTGGGAAATTTTCAAATAACCTTTGAATATTCTTTAGAGAGGCCTGAATCTTACGGAGAAATAGAAAACCCATGAGAATTAGTTAACATCTTTAAAATAGAATAAGAAGTTTGTGTTGTTTGGATGGATGTGATTAACTCTTTAACTGCAGTTTTATTACTTACTTTGTAACCTAAGTGCAATTTCTTGGCCATTTATCTACACTGCTGTAACTACCAGGGCAATGGGGTGTGTACCTTCCAGCTGAGGCAGGCCAGCCATTTGGGAATGTGCCTTTTCCCTCTTGGCTCAGTGCTTGTTAGCTTGCACACTAGGTGATTTCTCTGAAATAGCTAGAAAAAGAACAAACTCTCAAAGAGATAGAGAAATCTGTGTCCTTTTTAAGATACATGGAAATATAGAGAAAAACAACATAGTATGAAATGATAATAATTTTATTTTTTTCTTTTTATACCATGTTGTTTAGTCAAATGCTGTAAGATTTAGATTAGATTTATTTAATAATATTTCTGTCTTTTTTAACTTGAGGACGCCAGTCCACCTTTTTGCTGTTAGATTGTGTTACCCAGTTGTGAGGCCTGCTGGGGACAGCTGGATAGTTCATCTTGTTATTGAGTGAAAAACAGTTCAGGATCATTCTAGACAGCTGAAGGGAAACTGTCTCCCCATTGTGTAGCTAAGCTGGAAAAATTAAGAAAATGGTAAGAACCTGATGGATGTAAGTTTGAGATGAGCAAAGCACAGAGGAATGTAATTATAGGTGGCTTGTGATTTAATTCCTTAAAGAAGGATATTCAAACCAGTAATAAATTAGCCTTTGTTATTGGGGGAACTGTGACTTTCTACATCAAAGCATAATGTGCTAATTCTCTTTTCACTGACAAACTTTGGAATTGAAAAACTGCTTTATAATTAGGTTTGACCCCTACTGTCCTCCTTCAAAGTGGTGCCTACTAGAACACTGCATGATGTCTGATAAGGGATATGGAATGCATGGCTCTCATTCCACTTATCATCCTCTTTCTGCCTATCTTAACTAACATTTCAGAGAAAAACCTGCCATCCTCTGTGTTTCTCAGCAGCCATCAACCAGGTAAAGCCTTCTTAAATTTTCTTCTCTGTTTCTGAAGTAGGGAATGGCAATATGTTGTCAAATGAACAACATTGCTTATGGAGAGGTGGAAATGCATTTGTTGTTAACTTGAGTCACAACTTAGAAGAAACAAAATCCTAGTTGTTTTGTTAGATATGTATTTCATTTCACAGAAATCAATCAATCTATTCTGATTTAAGAGAAGAATTTTTCATACTACATACCTGTCTGCATATATGTGAAGAACAACCTTAGAAAAGGCAGAGATGGATAAATTTGCTACATGGATTTTTATGTTCTTGATATTTGTGGTTCAGTGGGATAATGCAATCTGCAAGAAGACCTATTCAAAATTCCTTCGTAGAATGGTAGAATATTTCTTTCTCAGTAATAACCAGTACAACTCTAGCTTGTCAACAGAGGATGAGAAAAGTTAAACTTACTGATGCTTCTGACCCAAATTATTTTCCTCTGTAGGGCACTGTGTTGGAGTGGGGAATTATATTCTGAGGAAGTGTTCTGTCTTACCCTCAGCACAAGCTCAGCTAAGGAGTTTTGCAAACTAATGAAATTTATACAATGGGAAGAAGAGATAGTGTGAATTATCTTTCAAAGATAAATTCTAATTTATATTTTCAAATAATACATAACGAGAAAAAGAATTAATTCCAGTTAAAGAAATAAAGGATAGAGCTGAGGTTTGCTTCGGTCAATAGAAGTCATGATGAAAGACATAATTTATTGATTCATGTAGAGGGTGAAAGAAGATGAGGGAACCATATTCTCCAGAGATTGGAGATATTTTCATTATCTTTGAACTTTCTAAAAGTCTTCAGTAAATACTCTATTCCCATAGAAGAAGTGCACATTCTTTTGATCTCTAGAGTAAAGGGCAACAACTGTTTTGGCAACGAGGGAAGGTGATGGCAGTAACAGAGTTGCTTCCTCTTGTTTGGAGCTGACCTGACTCATCACCACAGCAGAGCTTTTGGCCACCTGCACTCTTGCCCTGCTTCAAAAAGAGATAGGTGCTGAAGCCACAAGCATTACTTCTTCATCAAGGAGACTTTTGCCAAGGGAAGTTAGCTGATGAAAAGACACCTCAAAAGATCACTGATTGACTTGTTGTGTCTCTGAAAGCCAGGGTGGCTTTTCAGCCGGCTGTTCTACCGCACCTAAAGCACCACTGGGAGTGTAAAAAGAGTGCCTGAAACACCCGTGTTTCTGTCGTGCCAAGAGAAATAAAATCTGAGGAACAAAAAGTGCAGTTGACAGAATTGAGAAGAGGTAGTTCCTCTAGAATAATACAATCAAGAATCGGAGTAGATGCCCTGATTGCAGAAGTATCTGCATATGTTACGAGCCCTTTCTCTTCTTGGTCATGAATCAATGAATTATATGTATTCCCATTCATTTGAGCAAACTACTCAAGAAGTACAAAATTAATGTCCTCCATCTCTTACCTGTGTGATTAGTTCTTTTTTTCAACTCTCATTTTCTGTACCGTATAACTCTCTGGCAATGGTAGATGGATATGTTTTTGTGACTTTCTACACAAACAATTGGCAGAAGATACTTGGTGCTACGGCCTAAGAGCAAGGGCCAGAATCTAGAGTCACTAACCAGTTTTAGAAAGATAAATTAGAATGTAGGGTGCATTGCTACTCTCCTTTACCTGAATCATAGGGTCAGAGAACGGCTTAGGTTGGAAGGGACCTCAGAGATCTTTCAGTTCCAACCCCATGCCATGGGCAGGGACACCTTCCAGCAGAGCAGATTGCTCAGAGCCCCATCCAGCCTGGCCCTGAGCACCACCAGGCATGGGGCATCCACACCTTCGCGGGGCACTCTTGGGATTATTTTGGTTGAGCTGCATTTTGCTCTTGCAGAACGGCAGTCATCCTTTCAGCAGAAGCTGCCGCTGGTATTAAGACATATTTGCTCCAATTTTTTATGTCGTTTTGTTTGCTGCTGGCACCGTTGCATACACATTCTGCCAACATAATTAATAAAACTTTAAGTAGAGCAAAGTCAGCATTTTTAATTCCAAAGCATTAGGAAGTGAGCCAAAACACGGATTCTAAAAATGTATTGATACACTGGAAGAAATTTGGGATAAAAGTGTGAAAACGGGGAAAGAGAAATAAAAACAGTTATCAAGAATGTTAAAAAGAGTGCCAATGGGGAGAAACAGAAAAGCTCTGGCTAAACATTAATGATATCTGAATAAGCAAGATCTCAGAATATCTCTCACATAATCCCAACAGAAGTTATGGAAACTTTGGCAATGACATTAGAAAAGAGACTGGAAATTGTATAATAGAGAATAAGCCCCAGACTAACTAGACACTCTTAACAGAGTAAAGCATTAAATGTGAATTTTTCAAATTCACAAGACTGTGCCTTCTAATTTTTGGAACTGCAGACATATATTATGGCAATGATTTTATCTTGCTATCCTTGTCTAATAAAAAAACCCCTGTATAAGTATGTCCATTCCAAGAGTCATATTTCCTTGCTTGAGTACAATATGGCTATGCCTAAGAACACCAGAACTCTGAAATTCTATCTCTCTCAAAGTGATAGAAAGGAGATTGATAAGGATGATCAAAGATATGGAATGGCATCTGTTTGAAAATAGTCAAAATGAAGAGAGTAAAACTTGAGAAAGTTAACTGAGGCCAGTGGGACTGAAGGTTATAAAATCATGAGTAACATGGAAAAGCGGAATGATTATTCATGTTTTCTTCTGATACAAAACTGCATGGATGTCAAATGAGATTGTCAGGAGACAGACTTAAAGCAAGACAAATAGGTATATGTCATTAAAATGAGATTCCTTAAAAAAGGATGTTTGGATTCTCAAACTAGACCTGGATTAAAATACAGACTGGATAAAATTAGGCAAGAAAAAGATCACTAAAGATCACAAAATAGCTATGGAACACAAAGAATATCCCTCATCCTCTGAAGGTCTCTAGGACACAGATAATTTCAAGGTGGGAAAGTAGTAGGAAAATAAGGTCACATGCTCTTTGTCCTACCATCTGCAACCAACCATTGAAGGAGAAGGGATTCTGAGGGAGGTGGACCTTTGGGTTGCCTCAGTCTGGCCATTGTTTTGTTTTGCTTGATCTTAATTCTGATGTTTTCAGGGTCTTACCTATGATTTGTATTGTTATTGCAACTTTATCAGACATGTTTTCTATCTGAAGAGTGACTTCATATGCTCCTGAGTGATGAAGCTCTGCTTTTCTGATGAAAAGGATTGTGTCTGTGCTGCTGTTCCGAATTCCCACATCTTTCGAGTCTAGAGTTTGACCATCTTTCAGCCAAGTGATTTTGGGTCTTGGTTTACCCTAAATAGAGAAAAAAAAATTTTCGAGGCTTTAGAATTTCCATTTTTCTCTTAGCAATAAATCTAAAGGCTTAATATAATACACAGAGTTAAGATAGTAAACTCTATAAATACTTTACAATTTCTGTTTTCCTCCAGACAAATATTTGCTACCATCTGTGTGCTTTAGTGGCACCATGCTCTGAGGATGCCATTTAGTTAGAGACTGAAATGATACTGAGAACAAATCTAGAAATACTATACATGTGCCAGGCTGGTACCCTTTCCCAGGCATCA
Source organism: Zonotrichia leucophrys gambelii (assembly GCF_028769735.1). Classification (NCBI taxonomy): domain Eukaryota; kingdom Metazoa; phylum Chordata; class Aves; order Passeriformes; family Passerellidae; genus Zonotrichia; species Zonotrichia leucophrys. The sequence continues at coordinate 34,166,653 of NC_088175.1, forward strand.
GTGAAGCCAACAGGTGATCTGACTTGTTCTGATTGTTATTAGCAGAATCTTTACACACCTGAGGACTTCATTAGCTTTGCTCCCCTTCTCCTTCCTTTCTTAAAATGTTTTGCTGCTCTGTCCCCAGGCATTTTAAAAATTTTTTGAAAAATTATTGTAATCTTGCAGTCTTGGGAAGTGAAATTTACTGTATAATTCTTTTTGCACTGCAAAATTATTTTGGTGACTGTCAACCTAAGCAGTCAGTGTTGCTGCACCCATGGGAGATAGCATTGTGGAATCAGTGAGCTATCAGTGGTGTGCACCGCTCTCATCCAGCCATTTCCAAGAAAAATGGGAAGTACTATTTAGTTCTTCAAAAGTTATTGGGGTGCTACTTCCACAGTACAGCTCCAAACAAGGACCCCCAAGAAAACAGAAAATGGCCATAACATATTTATTAAATGTATTAATAGTTAATCCAACAGAAAATAACTCAGTGGGGGGTTTAAGTTTCTGCCAGATTACCAAGGTGAAGCAGAGCAGCCCAGGCCTGGAGTAGTTCAGAGGGGTAGGGAGGGAAAGTGGGACCTTGCAGGGTCAGCAGTCAGCTCTGCCAGGCTGCCCTGAGCTGGAGCCCAAGGCACTGAAATGGGGACACTGCCTCAGGTAAACAGCAGAGAAAGCAGCTCTGGAAGGTTCCCCAATCCACTGGAAAGACTCTCTCTCACTCTGAACCACTGTATCTCTTCCCTTAGCCTACAGAGGGAGAGTAAGACTCTTGGTTTTGGTGCCTAAAGGTAGACAGAACAATAATGAATCTTTGTGCATTGCTACACCTTTATTTCAGGTTTGTCTGGTATTTGCTCAGAAAAAAAGAGAGTGTACCATCACTCTTTTTTCCAGTGGTATTAGGAAAAAAACTTCACCTTTTATAAGAGTCAGGCCAAGATCTGTCCAAAATTATACTTAAACGTTGTCTAAAAGACCTAGAAATTGCCATTTGTTCATTGATGCTCTTTTCTCTAACTCATCAGATATATTGTAGTTTATTTTACATCAGGGCTGATAAACACTTTGAATGAGCTATGGTTTTGGATCTTGCATTCTCTCTCTCTGATAAATTATTTTCCTACAGCTTTCTGCCAAGGAGCATAGTTAAGAGCACCTCAGGGCTGAAATAATAGATACAAGAGAGTTTTTTCCTGTTCTAGTGTACCTGTACCCTAGTCTCATTTCAGAGAACCCTCACAAAAACCTGTTAGAGCAAGAAATGGCTTCCTCTCTTCAGCTAGAATGTATAGTAGAAATTCTGGAATAAGTGAAAGGGTTTGGGTTGGGTTTTGTGTTTTATTTTCCATATCTGATTATTGGTGAAGAGGCCAAGAACTGACTGTATTTTACTTCCCACATATGCCTGTATTTTAAAATGGTATGGAGACCCTCCTTGAAAAATTTGGCTAGGGAATGCTTTCAAAATAAACATAATCTGCCTAAATAGTATAGTTCTATGGGCATTTATCTAAATTTCTACTTTGCCAAGACAAATACTTGGCAGGTTTTCAGGCTGATTACAAGGCTGTTGCTGCTGGTATTCTAGTGTGGTTGATCAGATATGTTCACTCACAGCTCCTCCTTTTCTGAGGTGCTGTGAGAGCCAGTGAAAGATTGCAAGTGTTCAAAGTGTTGGTTTTCATATACTCTTATATTTATAGACTGTGAAAAGCATAATCAGATAGAAAGCATGTTCCTAATACATATGTCAGAGGATAGGATTTCTGCAATGTGTAATAGATAATCTGAGAGAGAACAGTGAGTGACAGGGTAGCTAAATAGCACCAGAGAAACTCGGGGAGTTCACAGCCAGTGAAGAATGAATTCAAATGCTCTTAGATATTTATATTCACACATTTATGATGGACAAAAAGACTGCTCAGTACTACTGTGAATTTTATCCATTAATAGCACATGATACCCCTCCAATCACGTGCCACATAGTTAATTTTGAGGCAAGAATGTGTTGATTCTCTTCCTTTCACCAGAATGTTCCACCTGCTTAAAGCGCTCAACCTAAAAAAGGTTAGTAGCAATGTTTTACTTTCTTTTCAGGAAAAGAAAGTAAAGGTTTGAATAGGTCTGCCAGTAGCATTAAACCCAGAATACCTTGACAATGTATTTCACAGAATTTTACTGTAGTGACCACAGAGGTCGCTGGAAAGGTTGCACAGAGACTGTAAATAGTAGAAGACACTGACTTTCACTTTCACTAGATACCAGATTCTGCATTTATTTAGGATCTTCTTCTGCAATAGAAATGTCCAGTGACTTAAAATTTTTCAAAATGCGAAGGGAAAAGTTCTTTTTGATTTGCTTTTTTTGAACGGTCATCTGTATTACATATTCCAAATAGCTATAGCCACAATTTTTAATACTGTGAGAGCTGCAATTCAACACTATGACAAATTTAATTCACTCAAAAAAATACTTACTGAATTAAAGTTTTCTGGCTTTGTTCTCAGAGTAAAATCTGGCGTTGCTGGATAGATTTTAGCTTTTTTTGTTACCCTTACCCTTTAGGAGACAAGAGCTTATACCAACACATGATTTGTCAGTCAGGTACTCAAATCATGTTTTGATCAGTTGGTTCAATTTGGCCAAATTTGCCAGAGCACCTGAAATCACTAAGATTAGCTTAGTACAGTTCTGCAAAAGATTGATGACTGGGGGAAATGCCAAAACCTCAGTTAGTGTCCCCACTAAGAAAAGTCAGGGAAAGCTCAGTATTTTAACTCATTTTTTTGGCAACAGCTGTATGATGAGGCAGAATTAAGTGAAGCTCTGGATTAGTTTCCACACGCACTAAGCCTGGCCAGGGAACTGAGGACGTGCCAGTGAGGGGAGGAGGGCACAGAACTGGCAAATCTCTGGGAATATTGCAGTGAGGCTGCTCTCAGCACAGGAGGTGCTGCATGTGCTGGGACAGTGTGATTTGGGGCTGTCATGGTTTATTTAGCACCTCTCTCCCTGGCAGAGTCTTGTGGGGAGCACAGAAGGCCTTGACTCTGTGTATGCACTGCTCTCAGCAATGGCTAAAACACCCCAAAAATATCAATACTCTTTCCAGCACTAATTCAAAACATCACCCCATAGTAACTTCCATGAAGAAAATTAACTGCCCAGCCAAAACCAGCACAAGGGGACACAAGACACAAATCTCTAAAATGCTATACTTTATTCCCCTGCTTATGGAACAGCTTGTCAAATTTGTGCAATTTTTCTTCAACTTGGATATCAAAGCAGGAAAAATATCTGTTTATTTTAGGGTTTTTTAAAAATAATTACATAACTCAGAAATAGCAGATGTACAAATCTTGAATTTTGTGTGTGGCTACACATCAGTAAAAAAGTCATTTTAACAATTTTGGAGATAAGAAATATGAAAGAAAAAAATGCCTTATGATTATGCTGAAATAATTCAAGCATGCAAGTCAAGAAAGTTATCCATTCATGAGCGTGCAATTGTGTACTAATCAGATATATCTCTGTGAAAAAGCAACTTTTCATGTGACCCAGTAACCATAGTGCTAAAAGACATGTACCTTTAAGTTTACATAAATTTTGCTCTAATAATTTTTTCCTGCTGATGCTGCTCAAACAAAAAAATACAGATGATGTGTGGTTATTTGTCTCCCTTGTGGAAAAAATGTTTTGCATATCTCTAGCATCTTTTATATGAGAATTTCAAAGCTCTTCACTAATAACAGGATTACATTTCTATAGATGTCAATCCTGGACTGTAGAGAAATTTCAGTGTATTGAAGTTTTTACTGAGGACTTGATTAAGTGATATATCTGTTATTACTGAGGAAATCTGTGTCAGAGCCAGAGTCTGTAATTTACAATTTCTTTTGCTATTTCTCCCTTAGGAAACCATTTCCTTACACACCTTAATTCTTGCACTCTATTGAGATTATAGTCATGCATCTGAAAAAAGGCATGTGGGGTTTTAGAAACAGTCAGATAGGTATCTGTACAGCTCTAGAAAATGCCAAGATGAGGTAACTGGTCAGGTCAGTCTTTGTGTATATTTTAGCAATTTTGTGCGTGCCTTAGTGAAGTGTAGTTACATACATGCACCCTTGATAATCCTCAGCAAGCTCTGGTTTTTATACCTTCATGCACAGTAATGCCCAAGCAGGTCCTTATACACACACTCAGGTTCTGCATCCCAGGGCCAACTGGGGTCTTCTGTTTATGTGCAAACTCTACTTTTTGCAGTCAGCCTTTCAGAAGTTAACACACACACTTTTGCCAAAGAAGTTGCCCAGTGACATCATATGCCTTGGTTCCAGAAGAGTAATTAGTTGGATTCTTACATTTTTGTCTACTTCTCTCTAAGGTGCCTCCTGTGCTCAGTAAACAGGAATGGGCTTGCACTTACTTAGACCACTTTTTTCTTCTTCCCCAAAAGGTGGATTAAGGAAGAAACTCTGACTGTAAAAAAAATTACTGAAAAAAAGAATGATTCCTTCCCTTTCTCAATTTTTTGAGAAGGTTTCATGAATCACAAGCCATATTTATGTAATTCTGCTTAAGCAGTGAAGTTATGGGAACTTACATTAAGGAAATTATTTTAGGTAAGTAATCATAAATAACCATGACAAAATAGAAGCTGATACATACCTGAAAAGGGATCACAATATTGATTGTTTCACCCACTTTCTTCACCAGAGTCTGTCTGAGGTGGCGTGGCAGCCAGAATTTGGGACGCTCTGCAGTTAAGCATTAGCACACTAAATACATAACTTTTGATAATGTGCAACATTATTTATAGCAAAAATAAGGCAATGGATAACTTTAAGCATAAGAAAATTGTGGAAGCACTGTTTATACTTTTAGGGACTAGCTCAGTCTCTCAGTAGTTTCAAAAGTATTTGTCTACTGGATAAAAAGTTAATATTAAGTCTCAGTTATATATTTACCTCTGAGCATGTTTTCAGTGACAGCAGCATTACGAGAACCTGTCACATCTGAAATGCGAATTTGGGTGGCTTCTGTTGGATGTGAGAATTCTATATGGACTTTGTTTCTTTGGAAAAATTGTTCAGTTCAGTAGAAAGGATGGGACAAGGGATGTATTGGAGTAAAAGAGTGATGATAGATTATGATTATCTATTGCTAAATTGCAGCAGCTTGTAAATTGCCACTGGGAGGTATTTATGGACACACTCAGAAAGCACAGCAACTGATGGATTCCTTTATCTTGCTACAGTCATTCAGTTACAGTTCTTTCTTTGAGATGGATGTAGTGGAATCTTTGTAGCATCTTACTTTCACTAACGATTAAGGATCTTACTGCATGTTTTTTTCATTGGTCTCTGCTTTCGTCTACTTCACTGGAAAGCTTTCTAGGCTCTCCTTTTATCCTTAGTCTTTCCCCTATTATTTACAGAAGGAATTTCTTAACATACAGTTGGAGTATCTGTCTTCATGACCATTTGGATTGAGATGCATTAAACTTTTGTTTTATTTACATTGGCTCAGTTTACTGCCAGTGAGACTGGCAGACACTTCGTGTGAGCCAAGTTTGAGGAATTCACTATTAGCAGCTCTTGATGTCTTTTGGACTCCAGTCAAATGAATTTTAATCTGCTGCTGTTGGGTGATACACAGGGTGGAAATTAATAATCTGCGACAATGAAGTAAATAAATCTCTTGCCATAGCCAACACAGTCATTTTGCAGTAATACAGCAGCTTTTCAAGCAGAGAGGTAAATATTAAATAAATGTTTCTTAAATTCTGACAGTGCCATTGCAAGAGGTGAAATGTCCATATTTTGAAAGTAAGAAGTATTTTATTTTAAGAGCTATGCTTTACAAATATAAGACCTGGGTGCTGTAGAGCTGTTCTCAGAGTCAGAAGACACTGGGCACCTAATCAAAGTGGAAGAGCAGTTTGTGTGTTATTCCTAACTAAAGGCAGAATTTTGGCCAGAGGAAATGAAAAGTAAGATTTATTCAGTATAGATACTCACGCAGGATCTCTTGAACAGTAACTGGCTCTTTTATTGTTGCTGCTGCACTCTCACCAGCCAGGTTTACAGCCTTGATACGGAAATAAAGTTTGTCCCCTGTGACCAGATCTTTAACCAGTGCAGACGTGCGCTCGGTTAGGCCAGGAAGGGCAGGAATCCATTCTGTAGCTACAAGTACAGTATGTGCATATTGCAATAATACATTATTTTTCCAAACTGAGGCCATGTTTGCAATTGAAAGGAAATTTCTATTGGGATAAAATGAACTCAAGTTACAGCACCATGATTAAAAGAGAACAAAATAAGTAGGAAGGAGAACTCTGGATCAAGGAGATTTGTTTACACATGGAGTTAAGCAATCTCTAGACTTGATTACTCAAAATAGCTGGAGATAAGGGAATCATCTTTGGGTAGTTCCTTCGGTATTTTGTTTTATAGAGCTTTGAGCTGTGGGATTTCTTGACATTTATTTTACTACATGGGAATGGGGAGAACTTTGGAAGTAGCTTTAGCAAGAAAGTGAAGCCTTAATTGAATTTTTTTTCTTGGAGTAAATATACCTTCTGTGACTGTCCAAACAGATCAGTGAGAGCCACATATGCTGAAAACAATAATAGAGCACATAACTGTTGGAATTTATTGTTTAATTCTCAATTGACACAGTAGAACAGAATTCTTAGTGCTTCCTTATTATAAAGCACAGAAATATGACTGAAAAATCATCCTGCTCTGACAGTGACAGAGATTCTGGTAATTCTATAGTGATGTGTCATTAAAGACTCTAAATTATTTCTGCATAAATTATGCCCTACAAACCCCCTAGTTTAGATTATTTGGCAATCAAGCCTAGTGTCAGGGAAAATGTCAATATTGAAGTGACTATAAATTTGTTCTCAGACTGGTGACATAAGCATTATGTTGTAGCATCACAGAACACTGAATTTTGTAGATATGGTGCTGTTACACTCTTTATTACCAGTAATGGTATTAAATGAGGTAAGGTAATGGTTAATTTTTAAAGTTTGACTGTATTTTATGTGTTTTAAGGAATATGCAATTCATGAATGATACAGAAGTATAGGAGGGACTATAGAACAGTCATGATATTTTTGTATTACTAATGTTTATTAAAGCTTATGATGATTGTGAAGATGACATTATGGATTGATTTCCATGGTTTTACGGTCACATAGTAGTGAGTACAGTGATGATTGGCAAGGATGGTAGACATAGATTAGAGTTAAAATTTGGTGATGCTGGACATGGTTAGGTTGTTGGTAGTGTATTGAGGTGAAGTTATTGCAATTGTAGCATTTCTAAATGCTCTGTTGCTGCTGCCTAGTAGTCATGCTTACTTACATCCATCTTTGCAGTATTCCACCATGTAACCATCTAATCCCCCAGCCCCAATCCGCTCAGGGGGCCTCCACTTCAAGGAAACAGTGCTGTCAGAAACATCCTCCACTGTGAAGTGGGTTGGTTCACTTGGAGGAGCTGTAAGGAAATACAGACAAGTAGATTCTGAGAAATAGCAATACAACTATGAGAATTCAAAGGCTACACAAGGAGTGATTAACCACTGATTTATGTACCACTGTCTATACTAATAAAATCAATCTAAAGCTGAAGCTCAGTTGGAAAGTGTAACACCTATTGCATCATTAAATAAAGACACAGCATAATAGGAAGGGGAACAAGACTTCCTATAATAGGAAGGGGAACAAGAGGTTAAGATAGTAGCTCCTATTCACAGATGCTCCCTTACGAGAAAAGCCACTGGAAAAACAAAGATTTGTAGAAGGGAGTCAAATTGTCATCGTAAGTCTGCAGAGAAGTTTAGAAATGAAAATATGTACCTTTTATATTCTGTACTTACACCCTGATTGTAACTGGACAAAATTTGCTTGGTCAAAGAAGCAAACTGACAGTGGCTAAATTTCACTTCACTCATACAGTGAAGAAAATGACCAAAAGTTATGACTACACGTTTAGAGAAACACTACTTCTGATTTGTGCATTTGTAACAGAGAAATACTTGAGAAAAATATTTTAGGGATAAAAAATTTTGGTTCAGATACAGCTTTTTCATATCTCTTCAGAACAGGTGTGTCATGGCTTTTTATAAACCCACAGTTCAGAAAGACCACTAGCTAAATTCGATCTTCTGCAGCATGACTATTTTCTACTAATTTAAAATAATCAAGAAAAGCTCTTACTAGAGGATCCAAAATAAACATAAATGTTACTGTGAAATAATTTATAACAAAAAGCAAACAGAAAACAACTTTTTCAAAATAACATTTAGGGTGCAGGACCATAAAAATTTAGTATACATACCCTAAGAGCAACCTAATGATTCTATTTGACATAATCTGTATATTTGTGTATTATAAACTGAACATCAACTGAATATACATAATAGATTTTACCAGGTAAGTTAAATACAGGTTCACATATTGTGGAACTAATGAAATCAGTCTTAGTTCCCAAAGTAATTGTTAGAAAAAAAAAAAAAAAACACCACCAAAAAATATCACCTAATTTCATTTCTGTAACTGTCAAAAATTTTTGTATTCATGTGGTAGCAAGGACAGCACACAGGAGGAAACGCAATTGGGAGCATACACAACCACACAGTACACGATCAAAACCCCAAACCTCTTCTCTGAAGAAGTAAGTGTGAACTTTATCCTTAATCAAGTAAAACTCTGCCTATCCCATGAAAACTTTGGACCTTTTTTTTCAGTAGCTCCACTTGATGGTTCTTGTTTGACCTCTTTTGTTGCAGACCAGCCGTTGTGAGTTTGAAATCCAGAATTAAGCGACCCTTCTTGCAGTTCAGCCTTCCCTTCTGACTCCTTCACTGCATCCTCTGCTTTTACATGGTCTCCATCAGCAGGCTGTCCCCCTTCGCTGTTATTTGTAGATTTAGAAACTCTAGTCATTTTAATCTCCACCTATTTGTACTTTTGTGAGTCTTCTCCCTGAAAGTCTTAGCAGGCAGGCTTCCTGAGGACTCCTTTAGTTTGCTCCTTGCTCAGGGACTGCAGGAGACACTGCACGGCTGTGTTGGGAAGGATTATTTATAGAAAATCATTCCTCAAATATTTTCTTAATCGTCTATCCTTTTAGCTGTGGAGAGGGCTGGGATTAAGGGAGCACTGGACGGGATACTGTGATATTTGCACCCATAAGGGAATGGGAGAAGCTGAGAGGGACAGGGAAATCTCTGTCAATTAGTTCTCCTCCTTTTTTCAGATCCAGCTTGACTCTCACACTTCTAATTATAACAACTAAAATTTCATCAGCAATTTCATGAAACTGGAACCTCTGTGCTCTTCAGGAAGAGGTATGAGAGACAGAGGAACATTACAAAGGAGAAGGTTGATTAAATATAGAATATAGAGGTGGCTGATAGCCTCTTTCCTGACACATTCTTTTAGCTGTAAGAGCAGTTGAAGAGAAGAGATCAGAATTGTCCTGTCTTCGATGTATCCTAGAAATACCATGGAGTATCAAAACTCACCAATTGGCATGAAGGGTTGGGAGGCAGGGCTGGGCCGGGACATGCCAATGGAATTCACAGCATAAATCCGCATCTCGTAAACCACTCCTTCAATCATCCTCTTGGCCTCATAGGTCAGCTCCTTTAAAAGGTCAAAGTTCAGCCTCATCCATCGATAGCTCTTCTTCTTCTTTCTCTCTAAAATATAGCCTGGAAAGGACAGCTGTTATGTGGTAAAAGAACTGGAAATTGTTATCTCACATGCAGGAAAAAAGAAAATCCTTTTAAGTGAAGGAGAAATTTCCTTGAAATGTCTAAGATGTGGCATGGAGTTAAAAAAAAAATTTATTTCTTTTATTCTGCTTCAATTCACTAACCTTGACTAACAGCCTAAATCCCCCACAAAGAATTAATTGGATGAACAGTTTGAAAATTCCTTTTATTTTAAATTAATGTTTTATCAAAGAACTGTTGCTAGATCTCTGTGTTATTTGCAAAGTGATGGAAATGCAGAATGCTTCCCAGACAGTGCAGATCTCAGGCTGCTTCAGCCCTACAGTGAGTGAGATATGGCCACTCACCATTTTTCTGGCTCTGACTTCCTTGGGAAGGAAAGAGAGCCTGTATGGTAGCGGAGAACAAAGGGAGCCGGGTGCGCTGCAGACCAAATCTGCAGTACAGCTTAAGGTGTCATCTCTATGCCTGGAATCCATGTCTTAGCACTTCTCCAGAACATCCATAGCCTTTCCAACACTACCATGCTCTTTTCCATAATGACTAAGTGAGGCTGGATTATCAGTATAAAAGATAAACTTCTCATTTCCCCAAACTGGGAATGGAATCTGTGATTCCTGATGCTTAATATGGAGGATGGTTGTACATCACATTGGAAACATAGATGTCAGATATTTTCCAGTTGACCTGCTACAAGGACTACTGAACTGTTTCTTTCCATTTAGCTATATTAATTTCTGCTGCTTCTCTGTGTTGCAGATAGAGTGACTGGATGGGATCCACATAAGCTTCTTTCAAACAAACTTTGCTGTGATATCTTTTAGCTACAGAATGAATATCAGAGAATAGTGATGTACACATGCCATGTATCTGAGTGTATTTTGTGGACGTGCTCCTACCCATGGACTGCAGAGGTCTGTACAGATGTCTGTAACAGGGGGCGGCTACAATAGCGTGAGTCCACAGCAAGGACTTATAATTGAACCATGCAGGAGAGTGATTCTGTCCCTGCAGCTCACCAAGGTCAAACTTGGAGAGGTTCCTTTGGTATACCTGGGAAGTATGATTCACACTTCAGGTGTCTCCAGGGATAAGGAGAATGACAGGCACATTTGATTTGCTGGCATGCTGTAGGCACAGACAAGCACAGCAGCCTTTCCTGTCAATGCTGAAATGCAAGAAGAGCATGGGAGTCTACAGAATGTTCTGGGAAAAGAACAGTGGAGGTATCTTTAAGCTGACAGGTTGTATCATCACTTTAAATGCATGAAGATGTACTCCTGGCATACTTGCTTTCAGTAGCTTTCAGAGTTAAATGCTGTAAGCGATGAACCTATGGTTCCTTTGGTACATTCCTGTTTTTTTCTCTCTTCAGCAGGGTCTATGAGACTGAGAGAAGTTTCATCAACTCAGTTTCTGAGGTTTTTTTGCTTTTACAGATAACCAGTGTTAAGCACATAAGTGTCAAAATGAGGAGGTTTGCAATTAAAAGAAAAAACAGGCAGAAAGGAGGTAAAATGATAATACCGGTTGTATTGGTGACATTTGGTAAAGCAGATTATTTTCCCAAATGCGTGAGAGTTAAAGATACTGTTTTAGTAATACAAAAAGCACACAAAATCCCAGGAAAGGTGAAGATGGGGTGTGAATTTCTATTTTATATCTGTTGAATATAGCTAATAAAGACTGTATCTGACTGCCTACAAAACCATCTGTAACAATATGAAGACAGATGAGAATGAATATGCCTTTCTCCCCTGCCTTCCTAACTTGTTTAAAGCTCTGTGTGAAAGGTTAGTACTGCATTTCAGTTTTCCTCTCCCCCTGTTGCAAGCGTTTTATTGGAGCTCTTGCACCAGTGCAGCCCTGTGCTACCTGAAGGAACCCCCTCAGGTAGTGTGAAGGGTTGTTACTGGAACATCAACAAAATCCTTCCTTTGACAGTGAAAACAAAGCAAAGAACTTTTCAAAATATGTGCCCTGAAAACCTTACAAAACAAAATCATAGCCTTTGTTTAGTCAGTGAGGTGAGGGTTGCCTGTGGTAATGACACAACTACTGGTAAATGTCTTTGCATGTAATATTTTGACTTCTTGCTTGCTTCCTGTCAGAATAGATGAAACCAGAAAGCACTGGCCCAGCAGTTCCTTGTTTATTCCTGCACAGGTAAATTATTTGATTTAAATGAGACAGACCTGGTGGAAATGAATGAAGTCCAGACATACAAATGCAAATACAAACTCTCCTCTTCCAGATACTATTCAGGGGATTAAAAGAATTTTAGACATTTCTAGCTCTGCCATCCCCATGGGAGTCCATATAGCTTTCAATGTATATTTTTTTCAAAGAAACTCAAGCTCCAGAGATCTTTATTAAACAAATTGCTAGATATGGACTCCACAGGAGTTTTTTCCCCTAAAATTGGTCCATACCCTGCATTATTTTCGATTTCTTCTGAGGATCACAGAGATTTCGGTCTAAAACTTACCATGCTCGGTGCAAAACTCAAAATGGTGTCAGTGATAATCTTGATTGTGCCTGCTGATTTCCTGCATCCCATGATAACTTTGCATTCTAGTTTTTAGTGCAGGTTTTAAGGTCACTAAAATGATTGAAACTGTTTTATGACCCATTGTTTTATATGAAGTAGATTTATGAAGCAGTTTTCCACTATAAAACATGTATTACATAAGTGCCTGAGATTGCAGATGTCTGGAGTTGATGACTGAGTTGGCCACAGATCTGTTTGGATATTCCTAGGTAAGCACAAAGGCCTGTACACTGACTTAAAATTTCAGTCTTGAATGAGGATAGTTAGCTTTAGCTATTTTTCATCTCACCTTTTCGTGCTTTGGTAACTTGTTTGCTGAAATACTTCTCTGCCTCAAATCGCACAGGCAGGGGGCACTCTCTGCTCAAAATTGCAGGCCAGGCCGCCCTGGGCCGGTTTGAAGGTTCAGTGCCTCAGAGCAGCTACGGCCTGAGCGTCAGCCTTCCTTATCTCTAAACAGAGAATCCTTCTGGGCCATTTCAAAGGAGCAGCAAAAAACATGTGCCAAGCTGCAGGGGACTTCATGTGTTTGCACTCTTACCGAGTACTGGTTGCCCACCATCGTATTTAGGGGGTTGCCACTGCACAGTGCAGTAATCTTCTCCAATGTTGCTGATTGTGGGAGCTTCTGGAGGGTCAGGAACATCTGAAGAAAGGGTGAGAATGAACGAGCGTTTTTATTGTTTCAATTTCTTTATGCAAGTAAATTAAATATTTTTAACACTTTTTTTTTTCCCTGTGTGGTATTGATGTAATGGTGTCCCCCAGGAATCAGTGTTGGGTGCAATCCTGTTTAATACCTTGAGTGATGATCTGGATGAGGGTATTGAATCTATCGTTAGCAAATTCATGGATGACACCAAGTTGGGTCCGAGTGTTGATTTGCAGGAGGGCAGGAGGGCTCTGCAGAGGGTCCAGGACAGGCTGGATCATGGGCCAAGGCCAACGGCGTAAGGTTCAACAACATCAAGTGCTGGGTGCTGCACTTTGGCCACAATAACCTCCTCCTGAACTACAGGCTGCAGGAAGAGTGGCTGGCATGTGGCCAAGTGGAAAAGGACCTGGGGATGCTGGTGAACAGTGGCTGAACATGAGCCAGCAGTGCCCAGGTGGCCAAGAAGGCCAATGGGATCCTGGCCTGGACCAGGAATAGTGTGGCCAGCAGGACCAGGACTGTGATTGTCCCTCTGTACTCAGCACCAGTGAGGCCACACCTGAAGTGCTGTGCCCAGTTTTAGGCCCCTCACTACAGGAAGGACACGGAGGGGCTTGATCACATCCAGAGAAGGGCAGTGGAGCTGGAGAAGGGTCTGGAGCACAATCCTATGAGGAGCAGCTGAGGGAGCTGGGGGTGTTTAGCCTGGAGAAAAAGAGGCTCAGAGTGACCTTATTACTCTCTACACCTCCCTGAAAGGAAGGTGTAGCCAGGTGGGTTTTGGCCTCTTCTCCCAGGCAACCAGAGACAGGATGAGAGGACATGGGTTTGAGGCACCTGGGGAGGTTTAGGTTAGACATTAGGGAGAAATTCTTCACAGAAAGGGTGGTTAGATATCGGAATGGGCCACTCAGGGAGTAACCACTCCTGGAGGTGTTTATGTAAGGACTAGATGCGGCAGTCAGTGCCTGATCTAGTTGACATGGTGGGGTTGGACTTGATGAGATCAGAAATCTTTTTCTCATCCAAATTTATTATCTGATTCTGTGATACAGCTTTGTCAGATAGCAGCAGTAGGTACAACCACAATGTGTTAACTTAGTCTAAAGGGAATCCTGATTTTTGATGCTTCTTTTTTAGGTTGATTTCCTTTAAATAGCATTGATTATTCATCTCCCTTTTTTTTCCCAGACATAATAAAATTTTTGCAAAAATGTGAGGTAATTCTGTTCTGTAAGATGAGACTTGCTCCAGGGTTTCCTATTTTCTCTAGAATAAATTTTATAAAATACAACTGCATGTCTCACATATTGTGTCACTTTGGAGATATTCATAGTAAATATCATGATTTAATATTTATAAAAGATGGAAGAATAGTCAGTATTTGTCAAGCAATTCTAAATTTTAATACTGTGGGTGAAAGTAATTTTCTTTTATCATTTCTGATTTGCTTATAACTAGTTCTTTTGTTATGTGTGCCAGGGTATCAGCAAATTAAATATTATGAAAAATTTATAAAACTTACTGACTCAAAATCATATCCCTCCCAGGTCTTTTGTGACTCATTGAAGAGTCTGTCAATCTGTTCAGCTTCTATCAGATACATTATGTTTCTTTATTCCATTAACTATTTACTGCTTATAGAATGAAGTAATCTCTGCTTAAAAACAACCCACGACAAAATTACTAAAAGTTTTCTTATTTCTGACAAGCATGAAGCATGTACTTCAGAATGGAATGTCATCTATAAAATGATAGAATCACCTGGAACAGGGAATATATGGATTACTACTGAGAGGTCTTCTCTTTTCACCTCTGAAAAAACACTTCTGCTGCATTTATGGTTGATAATGTTCCTCTCTTTATGATCTTTTCCCATTTTGTTAAAGCTAAAGTCAGAACTTGTATCAGAGAGATTTTAGACTTTTTGAGAAGGGTGAGCTTTAGCAGACTCAAGATTCTTTCGTGTTCTGGTTGTTTCTTTCCTTCACTTACCAATAACTTTGACTGTGATATCAGCCTTATCTTCTCCAACTGGATTCTTAAGTATAACTCTGTAAACTCCCTCATCCTCTTTTTCTGCCCCTTCAATGATGAAGACACAATGATCTTCATGCATTTCCACACGGACTCTGCCTTCAGATTCAAACAGGAGCTGTGGGCAGAGAAAAGGACAGATAAAATCATTGCAAGTTGTGCCAGGGACAGCCTGATGAGTCTGTAAAGTGGTGAAAAACTAGAAATCATTCAATATTACAATAATTATTGAAAAGCTGTAAAATGTTTCAAGTTCTTTTTGTATGTGGAAGAGAGAAAATATAGACTGGTTGGCTCACATAAATATAATTTGGGAAAATTGGATCTGGAAGTCTGCAGGTTGCTGGGATTCACCACTAGTAACACAAACCCAGTTATGTTTCAAAGAAGTTACTGAGTACTTCCAAAAATTCCTTCTTGAGACAGCTGCTAACATCACTGTGAAGAGTTTCATGGATAACAGTTGGTTACTGTATAAATTAAACCAAGGTTCTTGTAACTGTTAATGGCATCAGTGTGATTTCCGCCACTCAATGGCCACAATTAAGTTGTACATGTGTAATACTCTCCTTTTTTCCTTATGTGCCTGTGTATCTTTAGATTTAGAACAGGAACCCCTAGAAAGAACACATGTCCAAATAGTGATTAGTGCAGCAGGATCCTAACCCTGAGAATGGTTTATTGCTATATAATAAATGTAAAATATTTTTTACTCTATCAAGAGAGAAATAATTTATGTGAAAAATGAAAGTTGCTGCAAAGTGAGTCCGGTTTCACTTCTTTATAGTCCATCCACTCTCTTGACCCATTGTCATCTTCCCATGTGTCGTGTAAGATTTTGTTCTATTATTGGAGCTTACAGGTTACTGAGGGGAAAGAATCAGCACAAATAAATCTGAACGAGTTTTCAAATAACTGCTTTGATTCTCTGTAACCCAGTCTCCATGTGATGGTGATTAGAAAGACTTTCTCAATCAGCTTCTTACTCTTAAATTATTCACCAGATCTCTTGTGCCCAGCGGGGTCTGGTAATTAATTACCACTGTGAGGCAGGATAGTGGGCCTGATGTACTGTTTGACTTTTAATATCTACTGACTTAAATGTTATTTCCTTTTGAGTGTGGCCTTTTACCTGGAAAACTAAGAACATTTGTGTGGTTGCATAAATAATAAGGAACTTACCTTATTGTCGGTATTTGAATCACTGCTATTTTCTGAGGGAGTCATGGAATCATCACTCTTTCGAAGTAGGTCGTTTCTCTAGATAAGCAAAGAAACCACAGAAAGTCAGCTAAGGCTGAGCAGAGCAGTAAAGCTGTTTCTGCAACACAGACAAGAGTCTGTTGGGGGGGGTGAATATGGAGGTGGGAGAAAAGCAAAGTTAGGCAGCAAGCAGACCTGGGAAGGAAATCTTCCAAAACCAAAGTAAAAAGCAGAAATGGAAAAAAAGGTATCAGGATGCAGTGAATTAAGGGAAGGATAAGTCAGCTAACTCAGATTTGCTGCTTAGCAAAGGAAGATGAATGACATTCCTGCAGTATTATTGTAACTGGTTGTGAACCTGGCTGTGTCCTCTGGTACTAGTTACTCTATATGTGTAAGTACAAAAATAAGGATTACTTCTTTCTGTAACAGTGGGATAGTAAATTGATGTAAATATTTTAACACAGAAATAATCAGGTCTGTAACACTCGTTGAACAACATCTTTTGAGGCTGTGCTACTCTTTGTTTGGAATTTCATTAGTAAATATATTTTACACAACCTTCAATCAGGACTGGCTGCTTTTCCTCATATATTGAGACCTGCCACCTCATAAGTAATGCTGTACAAAGATTGTCTGATACCCAGTCATCATTTTATCACAGAAACTCCTGTAGAGAAGAGTCAGTTTCTTGGCTTTTTAAAAATTTGTTTCCATACTAATTCTGCATTGAAGGAAAAAGTTCTGAGTGCTATTAGATATGCTAACCTGAGCAAGAATGCAGCATAATAATGAAGAAATAGGAGATTAGGGGAATTAACATAATTGGCAATATTGTTTTTTCTGTATCTACACATATGGATGTGTAATGATGCTGTAGAATGTTATGCAAAATATTTCTGTTTTGTGCTAGTTATAGCTCAAGAGCCCACAGATGGTGAGGGGTGGGGATATTTTGAGATACCCAGAAAGGAAGCTCACTTAACATTTTAAGTCTAGCTTCTAAATTCTTTCTCTGATGTTTTGTAATCACTTTGATAAGACAAATAGCAAAGTTCCTCTATTTTTATTATATGAAATTCAGTTTTTTGCCACTAGTCTGCTAAGATGACATTTACTTCACAAATGGTAGAATCCTTGATAAAGACTAAAAAAAGAAGCTGCCACCTCCAGAAAATGTTCATTCTATCAGGTGAAGTTGATGGGGATGACTCATAATTTATTTTTCTCTGAGGTAGGAAGAGAATAAATATGTCTGGTGTCCTTCTATCTGCATCTACATATGTCTCCTCATATATAGTCAGCTTCTTCTTTTGGACTAAAAAAACAGGGAACAGTTCATAAAAAGGAACAGCTCAGGATGAATCACAAAGCCAGCTATGTCCCAAGCAGCTGCAGTTCAGGTATTTAGGTTTTTTTCTCTTTTTTCTGAGGTTTAAAAACATAAAATTGAAAGGAATATGGAAATGCTTGTAAGTAACCATAAACCAAAGTAATATTTGAGAAAGGAAAATAAATTTGCAGTTGTGACTTGCCTCAGACGCTGTGTCAGGTTGCACATTACCTTGTTCACTTTCTGCCAGATGACAGTGGGTGTTGGATCTCCTGATACAGGAACGTCCAACCTCAGTTTGTTCCCAGCCACCACGACAATAGTGTCAGGGGATTGGCCCAGACAGTCAAGGTGGATTTTAGGGGGTTCTAGTAAAGGTAGAGAAGATAAGTTTTACATATAGTTTGAGTAATCTGAATGGAAAATGAAAAAAAAAAAAAAAGAATATTCATGCATTAAATTAAAAATAATTCTGCTTACTTTGCTATTGAAAACATTCTTTCTTGCATATAAATAATGACTGCTGTTCTTACCTTCTCTTGGTACAAAATCTATCTTGACCTCTGAGGGGGAAAGAAAGGAGGAGACAGGGAAGAAGAAATTGATCAGAAAACAGAATTTACATAGCATTTGCACAAACAAAGTAATTTAAAAACTGATTGAAACTTCATAATGCATATTAATCAGCAGATTTATACAATAAATTAAAAAACAGGTTCTGTAAACCCATGTGATAATGGTAATGCAAAATAATAGGGAAAAACAATGTGTCTACGTTGAGGTATCAGAAAGGAGATTGGCATTCTCTTGCCTGGTATAACCATGGTTAAGGTCACCATTTTATCCCTGTGGAATTCCCATTACATGCTCTAAAATAACTTACCCAAAAACTGAAGCTTGGCTGAAAGGTTATAAGCAAATCCTTGAGGAATGAAGGAATAATCAGCCTCGTCCTCTGGTGTTACATCCTCAATAGTTAGCTTATGGATTCTGGAAACATGAACAAATACATTGCACTCCCTTCCCTTGCCTCCCCAGGAGAAGCAGGGCTATCTCGAGAGAGAAGGTGCAGGCCATAGGATACTAACAGAAATTATTATTTCTTCTTCTCGTGCCATGGCACAAGGCAACGACCACCAGGGCTGTAGTCTGCTCTGCTTTCAGTATTAAATCCAATCCTATTAAAGCCAGTACATTGTCTATGAATGGATTTTTTTTGCCAAGGTAGATCGTTTGAAGAGATGTAGCGTTTTCCTTGCTCTAGTCCAGTCCTTTGCCATTACAAGGGCAGTTGTAACGCTGCTGACTGGTTTCATTTGATCCAATTGTGAAACAGTAACTCTGACTAAACAAACTGAGAGGTGATTCTCCATCCCTGTATTATTTTAAGTTTGAAACAGAATACAGAAAAGAGTACCAGGAAAGACTTCACCTGATATTTAATGCTGAATCTTCTTGGTCTCCATTTCCATTAGTAGCTAGACTGCTAGGAAACTTGAGTGCAGAATTACTGTATATGTTAATATAAATGCTAATTTTTCTGTAGGGTTTACTCATATGTACTATCTTAACACTACTGTTAGTTTTAAAGTTCTCAACAATGTGTTTTGCATACCAAAACACCACGTAATCCTAATGAAAACTAAGATTTACTTTTGCTGATGCACTGCTGAAGTCATATATAGAAAATGCACCAACTCAGAAAGACTGCAGACATGCCAAAACAAGTCTGTCACTAAATGTTGGTTGCATATGAAAAGCTTCTAAACTTTTTACCTGTTAGCTGGAGCCAAGACAAAATCTCTCTTTATATTCTTAACCCCTGAGATAACAATTCTGATGGATGGCACTGCAAATCCCAAGCCTGTACCTGCTTTCTGAAACAAGACTGACCTGCCAATATGGGAGATCTTTATCCTTTCGTCTGGGATCACCTCCTTTCCGTTTTTCAGCCAGATTCCTTTCACGTTTTCATCTGAAACTTCACACTTGAAGACTGCCTGGTCACGTGCCTTCACTGTCAGGTCTGCAATGCTCTGATAAACTTCCAGCTTTTTCTCTGATATCGTGAGAATAATCGATACACACATCAAAAATCAGAATAGCTCTGTAAGTAGATGATGTGGATTTACTGAGTAGGAAAGGCAAGGGCTGAGCAAGCAATATGAAGGGAAATAGGCAGCCTGCAGGGCTTTAACAGGAGTGATAGCTAAGCACCTGTTGTTATCAGAGTATCTGCTATATCCGGCACACAGGTCTGAGTTCTCCTCAAAGCCTTTATTATCAAACCCCATGCCCCTTATTGCATCTCCTTTCTCCCTGTCAGGGGGATTATGCTACCATTCTGCACCATCTGGAGAAGGTTACCTTCAGCCTATTCTCATCTTTCAGCTTCTCTGGTTCTGGGACATTCCCTGTGCCTACCTTGCACAATCAGTTCAGCGACTGATACGCCACCATTGGTCTTCACAGTGTAGTGTCCACTGTCCTCCTTGGTTGACTCATTAATAATGAGATACTGCTTTTTTCCATCTTTCTTGAATCGGTATTTAAATGTTTCTTCTCGTGTCAGTTCAATTC
The DNA here is from genome assembly GCF_028769735.1 of Zonotrichia leucophrys gambelii. Lineage (NCBI taxonomy): Eukaryota > Metazoa > Chordata > Aves > Passeriformes > Passerellidae > Zonotrichia > Zonotrichia leucophrys. Next base: position 34,186,765 of record NC_088175.1, read on the forward strand.
CATCCTTTTCCCTGAAATACCAAATAGTGCTGGGTCATTTTTGCTGTGGTTGAAAGAGGAGAGTAAGGAGCAGCTTGACATTACTAGGGATTGGAAGACACAAGGTGAATCCAATCTTTGTAGCATTTCAAGCTGGCAAGAAAGGGGATTGTTGCACAAATGTCAGTGCAACCAGAATGCCTCTATCTTGACCATTAATTTTCCCGTAGGTATTTGACTTTTGGTTCAAGAGAATTCACCACAAGTAATTACTTGATTTTTTTCTATTTATGTGCTATAGATAAATAGGAAAATATGTTAAATGCTGTAGGAGATAAAAGGTTGAAAACACACTTCACCAGCAGGAAATTTACTGTCTTAAAAATGGCCATAAATTAAATGGGACTTGATGGGATATTACTTAAAAGTCTTAATTTTCCTGATGTGAAATATAATTGTTAAAAATCCATGATTTGTGGGCATCAGCAAAAGGAGAAAATTTTAGGATGTATTCAAATGAATGTGTATTTTGGATTTTGTAGCTCTTTCCATTCAAGGATGCCACAGTATACTTAAGACTTTACTAAATTAAGCTTCACCATCTAGCCCAGGAGGAAATTTAATTATTGCAATTTCCAGTCATCATGAAGGGAAATGCACAGGGAGGACTCACGCTGTTTAATCAAGGTCATACCGAAGTACATAAGGTGTTTCAAGGGTTTCCTGTTCCTAATCCTAAATAACTAAACAGCAAATACTTGTAATTTCTTCAATTTGCTAATTTTGTAGCATTACATTTTTTGTTATTACTTGAATATATTTCTATTTTGTTACTTGAGTACCGCTCCAGTTTGTAAATGAAAAAGGCTTTCTCTTTGATAGCTAGCCACATGGAAAAACAAATAGAAAATATGTGTGATTTTAATAGAGTAAAAATATTCTTTCTACTTTTTTGTTATTTCCCTTATTTGTGACCTATTTGTGACCAGTGACTCAGTGACTATTCAGCTTACAGAATAGCAAATTGAAATGCTACTTGGGACTCATTAAAATACTATAGCTCTAATTTCTAAGTAGATATATGCAAGAAAACCTTTTACCTCTATCAGAGTCTGCTAATGTAAATCACAAGATCAAAACTTTAAGCAGAAACAAAGATCCTACAACTTGTGACTTAGATGTTCCTGATACAACTGCATTTCAGAATACCTACAGGTACTCTGTACATGACTGTTAGAGCACAGCTCACTGGAACTCAGAGCTGGTTCAGAGAAGGACAGGCCTCCCTTCCAGGTCACACAGCGGTGCTTGTAAGGGAGGAAGCAGAGGATGCCTTTAACAACTACTTGAAACACAGCACTTGGTATTATTGTCAGGATAATGTTTCCTTTTCTTTCCTCTTCATTACTCTTCAGACAAGAGTCTGAGACAACATGTAAGATGATCTCTTAGGGCTGTTGTGATTCATGAAAATTAGTTCTGGAACAAGTGCTACAATGCTTTACAGAAACCTTTGCTGAATTGCTGAGAATGGACTTTAATCTCAAAGCTGAGCATGCTGCTGTCACTAAATGCAAAGCCAAGTACACGCACTGTGCCTAGACTTTGGGAGCTGAACTTTTAATTTTATTTTTCCATGGTATATTTTGATACAACACTCATGAAAAATATCTGAATGTTCTATTCACCCGATTGGTAAAAAAAATTCTCTTGAAATCTTGACTAAATAATGAAAATAGTCTTTTTGTAATGATTAGTGTCTTAAATCCCTAGGAGGAGAATACTGTCTTTAACTTGTGTTTGTTTTACTGACTGGCACATTGCTGATGCTGTGGATGAGTAGAGAGTTTGCAGAGGGGTATAGTGACAAATAAAGACTGTAAACCTTGAAACAGATCTCCAGAGAGCATTTAGCTTAAAATAATACTCTGCTGCTGTGAAAAGCAGAAAACCTCTTTAAGGTAATATTACAGGCCTTCCTTTGGCAATTGGAACTGTAAAATAGAATAATCTGCTGATATTAAAGTGTAAGTGAAGCATTATACAGAGTCATAGAAATGCTGGTTTACAGAACACCACAGGTCAGTGGCCCAGCCTCACATTTGTAGCAGAACTAGTGCAGTAATAGGTAGGTCAGCTGTGGTTTTGTCTTTCCAAGTCCAGAACATCTGCAAGATCAAATATCTGTTCTCAACTTCACCACTCAATTCCTCTTTGTCTGGAAATGCATTCCTATTTCCTGTTTACATTCTGAGGATTAATTGCTTAATGTCTTCTGAGATATCACTGATGTAGGTGATAACTGGGACACACAGATTTATTGCTATAAATATATATTACCATGGTTTCTTTTGATTTGGAGCTGATAAGATGGTACATCCAGCATTCAGAGATAGAAAAATTAGATCAAAACTATGTATTATATTTTTTTCTTCAAGTATTATCTTATTTCCAAGACATCTGAAGTTTAGAAAAAACCTGTTCCATGGTAATGCATGAGATGTAATAATGTGAAAGCTTCCTTGGTGATCAAGAGAACATTCTTTTCTGATTGCTCTGAAGACACCTACATGATTAATTCTCCAAGCCCTAGTCTGATGGCTGTGCCTCAGCCTTATTTCTGTCTTGTGCAATTCACATAATTGCCTTTGTTCATGTGCTTGTGGTTTTATATCCTGGATTTGAAGATTTAAGAACTATAACAGGTGCTCTGAGTTAGTGCCTGTTACTTGGCTTAAACTGTTGATCATTTCCCTAATGAGCCAGAAAACTGAAACTCTTTCTCCAGACTGTGTTTCAGGTTTTCCCTGGACATTTCTCTCTGTGGTCCAAAATGTTCCCTTTTGTTGCCAAAGAGTTTTTTGTTGACAGAGTCTCACATAACAAAACCAGTAAGATACAGTGTGAATGTCTAGCTGCTCAGTTTTCCATTGCAATGATTTGATGAGTTTCTCTGACCACTTGCTGCATTTCAGGCTGAGACAGCTGCTGGTTTGCCCTTGTCACATCAAATGCCCATCCCACAGATAACAGCTCTGTGAGATGTATGGGAGTTGTTCAAAGGCACAGGATCAAAGTGTGGCAGCTGCACTGTGTTCTGGGAGGGACAGATCTGGTTGTCCCCATCTCTTGTGACCAGGCATCTGCAGTCAGTTCCTGAATAATAGAATCCGTGTCCCCGTGCTTGTGTCTTTAATAGCGTAATGCACACCCTATGCTAGCTCTTGGACTCCATTTAAATTCTCAGTTCCTTCCTTTGGGACAGCAGATCATTAGTTGGCACTTTCCAGGAATGTAATGGGCATTGTGGGAATGCTTGATAACCATGTGTCTGAAGCTGTTAACAAGCACAAGGGAATTTCAGCTGGTAGAGAAATGAAGTGAGAATATGAGCCCTGCTTGTCATGCCTGCCCAAGCAGCATGCGCCTTCCAGATTCTGCTCAGCTGGAGTGCCCAAGAAAACAGGATCCATGGTCTAAGTGTTTGTCATCTTAATCTGCCTCACTGCAGAAGCATAACAACCAGCTTTGCAGGATCACCACAGCAGATGTGTTCCCTCTGTGTCTCAAGAGACACTTTTTTACCTAAGAAAAAATACTTTAGAAACCCAAATGCCTCACTGCAGTTGAGAAGATTTCAAAAAGTACATCAAAGTCACCACAGTATGGATCTGATTAGTCTGGGCAATACTTAGGCATTACTGAAGTGTAAACACTGAGCAAGAAATTCTAGAGACACTATAAAATATGTATACTTAATCTGGGGTTTTGTGTCATATTTTTGCTTCTCAGTTCCTCCTCCATATTTGACATATAGGAGGATGGACAATCTTTTGATGAAAACATTTATGTAGGTTGTGTTCTACCTTTTTATTCCACACCTCCTGGTATGTTCCATGGAGTAAGATGTTTCATGTTGGTTTGGTTTGCTTTGCTTTGTTTTTTTCTTCTTTTCCCTTACCATTTCACAGTAGCTCCTTCCTCAGACACTTCACACTCAAATTCCACTCTCTCTCCAACCATCACCATCTGGTCCTCCAGTGGGTGAGTGATCAGGATTGGAGGTTCTGAAAATAAAGAGAATTTTATTAAAATAGTATTCTGAAACAGTGGAGACCAGAGGTAGATTTCACCATTCTCTACTCCACAGGAAGAATCCGTGGACAAATAAATGGTGATGATCTCTGTCTTAGAACTTAACATTTACTATGCCAGACCACCTTATCTGAGTTTCCAAATGACATTTTTCATCAATTGGAATAAAAATATAGAATTAAACAGTTTTCATCTATATTGTAAATTTCTAAACAGGAGGCATTACTTTTCTGTACTATTTGGTCCACTAGTAGAACTTGGGGCAGATGTTTGTTTTCAGCAGAATCAAATTTTTAAAGTAAGTTTCTAGCCCCATTGTTGAGAGGTAAATGAGAATTAATGATAACTATCACTGTTCTGCTTTCCTGGTTGCTCTTAGGCAAAATTTTCCTCAATTTAACTGTAAGAAAAATACCTACTTCAATAGATCTCGGCATTTGTTAATATGTTTGAGAGTTTCCTTTCCTGTAAGATAAATCTGTGAGTAGAGAAGATGACAGTAATTCAATGCTAAATGTATGGGGAGATCTCTTTCCTTTTGCTACCTTTGCTCACCTTTTACAAATAATTCTGTGAAGCTCTTCTCATCCCCTACCACACATTCATATGCTGCATCGTCAGCCAGGGAGCAGTGGTTTATGGTCAATATTCTCTTATTCCCAACAGCCTCAAAAATATATCTGAAAAGAGAATCTAAATGTAATTATCAGAGAAAAGCCCTTCTAGACCCAGACACTGTCTTCTCCTGCCTGGAAGAAAAAAAAGATTCCTCCTCTTTTTCTGATATCAGTGGCAAAATTTGTAAGGACTCAAGCCCAACAGGCCTGTCCTGGTGCAGTGAACAGCAGCAGTGTTTGAAAAGCTAGCATAGGAAATTGTGGGGAATCTTCCTTCAAGTTTTAGATGTGAATGGTGTTGGATGCTGTCCTAAGATCTAGCATGACTACCATTAAAAATGGCTTCAGCACAAAATCACTGGAAATTTGTTTTACATACAAGTTACACTGAGGTATATCCCAGATCAGGAGAAAGTGCATTTGTACCCAACAAGAGCAGGATATAATCTCAGGACTTACTTGCTAAGTTGGTAGATGAGGGCATCCAGTCCCACATGTAGATATATAGAGCAGAGGGAAGAAAAAAGAAAAAGTTAAGACAACAGCACACTGGCCCGGAGCCATAGCACTACATAGAGTCTTTCTCAGCCCCTATTTCTCCCTGTTTATTCCTTTCTTTCTAAGAAAAGCTAGATTTTTCACTTTGTCCAAGCTGTAGCTCATTCCATTTTTGATTTCTCATATTTCTAATTTACCTGCCACTCACTTGGATCTCCTGTCCATTCTTCAGCCATTTCACATCAGCATCTGGATTGGCAACTTCAACCATTAATTTAATCTTTTGCCCCTTGTCTACTTGGTAAGCTGGATCCAGTTTCTTGAGGAATGCTATGATAAAGAATGATAAAAAAAAAACCCTTATCATTTTTGTGCTTGTGTTTTTTTCATTCTGGGTTATGAAACAAATCTTTATTCCCTTTCATGTTGTTTACCATCATCTTAAACGTTCCCCAATTTCTGCATCCCTGTTTGAATTTTTACCCTTTCTGTCTGTTCTTCATCCTGTACTGTTTTTCCTTAATGTAGGATGACAGGCATGTGTTACAAACCAAAATAAGCAAAGTAGAATATTCCAAATAAGATGTGAATATGTACTTCAACATATCCTAGTTACATCTGTTCATATGGGAAAATGATACTTGGTCTTCTCAGTACTGATGAATGAAGGCTGTTTGCCTTCTCTGTTTCTGACTTTTTAAGAAGTCAGTTACAATTAGGCAATTAATACTTGACAGGACTAGGAAGGGCTCAAGAATTTCAAAGGTATCATACCTATGAAAATGGAATTGTTCAAATATATCACTGTTGCCTGACATACTGACTAACTGGGGTGGAGAGCAAGTAGGGGATGTTGTTTTATGTTCAGGGACATTTTAGGGGCCAATCTTGTGGAACTGGTGATGTGAGGGTGTTTAGTATGTCCAGAGTTTCAGAGCAAGGTATCTCAGGGTAATCTTTGGTAATCAGTATTTCATATGTAAACACTGGGTAATAACTGGGACAGGAAATTACTATTTCTCATGGTCTTGTATCTCGCTGCTGTAAAGAAGATATGAACACTATATTTGGAAGAAACGCATCTCACCAACCTGTGCTTTTTTTCTCTTCCTTCTTTATGCGTTTGAGGCGTTTCAGCATCCCACGCAAATCTGTGATACCATACTGGAAAGCAATTTTCTCATATTCCGTAGGAGGAGCTTTCCTCAGGATATCCCAGACATCAACATCAGATTGTGATTCAGATTTTCCTTCACCTCTGCAGAAAAGGATTAGAGTTTCTGAGTGCTACTATTAAGAGTATTTAAAGAAAGCTGTAGGGTTGGCAGCTACATATTGTCTTGAAGAAGCCATTTCTTAAAAAAATAATTAGCAGTCTAACTTTTTAGTATATTATTATGTAAAATAATGAAATAAAACTGGTGCCTCATTTTAATTTTATTTTTATATATAGTGATTAAAATTGAATTCTATCCTGAAGGGTTTATTTCTAACAACCAAAATTAATACATTTTAACTTCCTTTAATGATTGGTAATGGAAACATAAGGAAACTTATTTTCTTGTCATGGTCAATGGACAAAACATGGAACGTGGCAAAGCAAGGAATTGAATGATATGCTGGTAACATCTTAGAAAAAAGGCACTTGCTTTATGTTTATAAGAGGCATATCCTTTTCTACTCAGGACAATTTTTATCTTCACTAAAAAGAATCACAGGTTATTAAGATGATTATCATCTGTTGTGAAGAAAATTGTTGTCTGTAGTAATGTATAAAACATAAAGAGACTGGTGAGTAGTGGCAAACAAGTGAACTGCTTTACAGCGAACTGCTTATTTTATATTTTAGTCAAAGAACTAGTGATAATGAAAGAATGAATGCTTGGTTTAGTAAAACTAGGGGAAAATTTGGCTGTCTGGCTTTGGGAGAGGTGTTGTTTTTTTATCTGCCATCATATCTTTGTTTGAAGATCATAAATAGAAAAAGAGGTTGGCATGACCTTACCGGTTGGAAGGGCGCAGGAAGCTGCTGTGCTCCAGAAGGACGCCGAGAACCGGGTGGGAAAACACGCAGCATCCCAGTGGGCAAGAAAAGGGCATCATGTGTTAGTACCAAAGAGCCATGAACCTCATCTTCGCCCTTAGCAGAGCATGCCTGTGCTTCAGTAGCAGGGGGATGGAGGAATTCATGCAAATGCTCTGAAATGGGCTTGAGGAAAATGTTGATCCATACGGAAATCAAACTTGCTCCCACACTTTGCATGTACAGGTCCACTGTGGGACCTATCTGTGAAGTGCAAGCACTTCTGCTTATTCCTACTTATGGCTGATCACCTTCCAGGGAAACAAATAACTCTACTCCCCCCTGCCATCATGGCATTTTTGCCTGTCATAATTTGCATTTTGGTAAATAGAGAAATTATAGAAGAAGTAGCATTTAAAAAAAATGTTAAAATTAAAAAATTCTTAGAAGAAAGAATTTCCTGTGACTGTTGTTTCTGACTATCACCTGCACCAAGCAGATTCTGGTGCAGCAGAACACACCCTTATAACAAAGTCATGTGCATGACTAAACGCCATCAAGAAGACAAGTTAGGCAACAGATGATGCATAAGAGAGAAAAGTGGAATGTTATTGGGTGTATTTCTATTTTTTGCAGGAAAATAGCAGTCCAATTAGTCTGTGAGAAATATTGCTACTTAACAAATATTGCTGTAGTCAGTTCAGACAGCAGATATAACCAAACATTTCTGGTACTGCTTTTATTGCCAAAAAAGTGCCTGCTTGCAATAGGAACGCTGTGTTTATTAAAGTGCTGCAGTCCAACCATGGAATTTCCAGCACCTTGTAGCTCTTGAACAGAAACTCAGCAAGAGAAGGGGATTTCAGCTCAGTGAGACTGAGTTGAAATGGCAGGCAGTATCTCATATCTTCAAAGTGGTTTAGCACTTGCTAAGCCCGAAGCCCTCACCAGCACTCACTGAATTGATAGGAGGAGCTGAAGTTTGGAGTGCCTGTGATAAGAGCAGCACACTGGGTATTTGCTTTGCTATAACACTGCATCAACATCACAAAAAAATTTTACCAAATTTTACTCTTCTATATACCTAGTGTTTAGTTTGAAGTTGCTACAAATAGTTTTTAGTTTTGCTTAGCAGAAGACAGGTAAACTGAACTGATTTGCCACATAGATCGAGATTTTTTACATAAGCAGTTCTTGGGCTTGATGCCCTGATCATGTCAAGAAGTGGCTTTCAAGTATTTGTAAATACATGTCAATTAATTAGTAAATTAGTACTTATAGATATATAAGTACTAAATACTAAGTACTATATAAAACTAAGGGCATATAATATTTCTAATATGTATTTAATTTTTGTACCAGTACAGTTAAACTTTGTGGAGAAACTGTATCTTAAAAAATATAAAATCATAGGAAATAAGAAAAACTTAAGAGATCACATATTTTAATCTTCCTAAAGATATTATATAAACATTGGTAGTTTCTCTGTCTCCCTACTTATAGGCTTGTCTGTATATACACACTCCATATCTGAAAATTTGCTGGTAGGACTATTCATGGAGCTTTCAAAAATGTTTTGTGTGAGTTATTTTTAAATACATAATGAGAAAAATCTTCCAATTTCAAAGGAGTTCCAAAGGAGTCTAATATCTCACTATTGAGAAGATTTCCCTAGTTTTTGCTTTAGCTTTTCCATTACTGAGTGTCATCCCATTTTTTTATCTTGCAATACTGTTCTGGCGTATGCAATATAAGAAGTTGAACATAAGAAATAATATAGTCTCTCCCTAGGAAATACTTTTTTTTTTTAATTAAAAGAAAAGGCTTTTGTGTTTCATGCAAAATGGGACTAAAAGCTAGAGTGTGTAATTCCTGTTTAAATGAGTTCTGAAAATGAAAAGAAAAAAATGTTTGCCTTTGAGCAAAGTTTTCCCCATCCCAGCACTCCTTTTCACTATTTTGCATTTGTTAAAATATTCTCTTTGATCCCAGAAAGACACAGAGTTTGCCCAGAGAATCTGTACTCCTCCACTACCAGCAGGAACTAAGCAGTGTATGGAAAGTAAGAGAGCACTTGGACTCATGAGGTTTCTCCCCCTCCTCTGCTCTCCTCCCTGGTGCTGGGGATCCTTATTCACAGGGATCACCTCATAGGTTAGCTATGCACTTGGGGGCATCAAGATGCAGCTCAGTGAACCTGCTGTAAATGGAATATGCAGCTGATATGTTTTAAACATATGTGGAGGGGTTAAAAATAGTTTTGTACATCCCAGAAATGGTTCCTTCCTATCCAGTTACTGCCAACTGATTGGACCCTGTCAGCTGTCACCTCCTTCAAGGTCTCTGCTCACTATCCCATTTAATAGTCCTGTGACAGCTGTTCCCTTCCTCTTCCCAATGACCTCTCCTTGGCCCATGACATCTGTATGTCAACACCAGTTAATTAAATTACAGTGATAGGAGATACAGTGTTAAATGAAGCTCTTCATTATAGTGAAGCTATTTATTATAGAATGATCATTACCTGTGGATGGAGGGACACTTGTAAAATGGTGTAGGAAAGCAGAAATGGTAAAAGAATAATTCTCGATTCTGTTTGAATTTGCAAAGCTCCTGAGAGTTCCCCAGCAAGAGATCCCTTTTCCTGTTCTATTTCAATGAGGAATTATTTCATTCCATTATGAGATTTTATGCCTATCTGTTCTCATTAATATAAATGGTCTTCAGCCTGAGGTGTGCAAAGACTGAAGAGTCCACAAATTACTTCTGAAGTGGCTGTGAAAAACAACTAGGAGCAGTGAATTGATGTTCTTAAATTCACTAGGCAGAGATTTTTTTAAGTCAAGAAATGGCAGAAACACTGCTAAAATGCAGAGAAATTTATAAGCTTCTTTTAATAAATTACATTTCTAGCCTTACAAATAATGAAGAGTTAAATCAATAAATTTAACATTTCTGTAAATACTGAGGATTGTTACTGCTGTTTTGAGTTTGACTGTTGCTCAAAACTAATTATGAGAGCAAAAGGGAAAGGCATGAGGAGAGGGGCTTTTACTACCCAGCACCTCATTCCAGCTGGAGATCCTGTATGAAATTATGCAAATATTTTCATGCTGGTTTTCATTTATTTAAAATTTTATAAAGAAGATAAGCAATTGCTTTATGCCTTACATCTTCTATGGAAACCAGAGTGTGTTTACAACAATTTGTGTTCATGCTGGAACAAGAAACTTAGTTATCAACGTCAGCTATAGAAAGTTTGATAGGTGTCTTTTCTGTCTGATCTGTCTGTCCCCCTGAAGTGTTCTGCTGTTGGTGTTACTGCAAAGCCAGGATTCATCTACAGACAATGCCCTGCATGGGGTGTAACGCAGGGGTTTGTGGAGCCTGGGGCCTTGTTGGCCCCACTGAAGTTTGGGTGAGTTAACCTGAGCCTATTGTGGCTTCATTGCCTTCTGAAGGAAGTTACTTCATGTGTCAGCACAATCCTGTACCCTTTGTGAGGCTAAAACACTTTTTATAAATAGTGAAACTACTGCCTGAGCAGAGACTGAACACAGATTCACAACAACACTCATCCAAGTAGCTGATTTTGAAAACTTAGAGTAAGAAAGTTTAGACTTGCGAAACACGAATCTAAGTGACAGTTTTTATAGTAGTTTCAGGTGCTGGAAAGACAGAGTGAGTGGTCAGTGAACAGAAAGAGGCAAGCAAAACTTCACCACCTATTTGATAGGCAACAATATTATGTGAATGATTTTTCTGATTCTAAATACTGTGAAAACATGAATACAAAGCAGCAGGTTATTGAGAAAATCTGGAAATTCAAGGAAATTTTAGAACTGGTTGCATGAAAGAAAGTGATGGTAAAAGCCAAATGACATTCAGAGAAATACATTGATTGTATGAAATTGTCTTAATTTTTACCTTAAAACTGTTTAAAATAATTTATGTCTCAGAAATTAGCAGTCAATAATTTTCTTTCATGCTATGCAATTTTTGTCAAGTTCTACACATAAAGAAGACAAAGATGCATGCATTATTTCAAACCAAATGGTTCTTATATTCAGTCTGACCCATGCATTTATAATACAATTAAATAGAAATCTTACTCTCTGTTGGCAACAGTGGAATCCAAAACATTCAGATTAAGAGTTTGGTAAAAAGAGAAGAACATAAGTAAACAGGTTATGAAAACAGAGACATCAAGGAAAGATGGGAATTAGAGAAGAAATTACAGCAAAAAAAAGTGAAAGTAAAACTAACAGAAAGAAATACAAATTACAACTGGAAGAGTAAAACATATTTGTCATATTTATGCAACAAAGAATATCTATATAATAGATAATAATAGTTGAGCAGTGTAATAGTTACATTTAGCTATCTAATAAAAAATCTTGGTTCTTAATAAGGCAGCATTATAAATTGGTATTTTTAATCCCCCCATTCCCCCATGAAAAGAGCTGCTGGAAACATGTAATTACCTGATTCCAGGCCTTTTCTATCTTGGGAAAGATTTTTTTTCCTCTTTTTTTTTCTTTTTTTTTCTCTCCTGTATAAACCTAGCAGAAATGCAGCAAATGCTATGTATTTCAGGAAGTAGCCATAATTGCCTGTCATGCTTTTTCCATTTAGAGCTGCTTTAGGAAAATGACAAGGATTCTGAGTTTGTGAAACTTTCACTTATTCCAGTTCTGGTGTTTCAGAGTTTTCTACAGAAGCCTTATTTATCTAAGTCTATGGATTTTTTTACTCACCTTTTTTTCAGTAGGGAGCTGAAATTAAACTCTGCCCCATCATCATGTCCTTCAGTACTGTACAGTAATAGAAAGCCATAATTAGTTTCAGAAGGAAATGAGAATAGCTTGTGAGACTATAACATAATATCGATGGCATATTTTTGTAGAGGAGTAGTAGATGGGTTTATAATTAATTAGAATGTGCATTGACATGGAAAGTGACTTAAGTAGGCTCTGTGTTCATATTAATTTGCATTTAGGTTTAAAAATAATTGTAATGAAATTGTATTTTTTCTGCGCCGATTGTGCATGAAGTTGTACAGGGTATTAATTTGGTCATCATATTGATTTGGAATATATTCATTATCACAGAGGTGTTGCAGAAGCTTCCCTCTTTCCTCTGTCTTTCAGGAGTGTGGATGTTGTTAACAGTTGGGGCAGTATTTAATCAAGCTTTGTGTGGAATGCCTCACGACCTAAAATCACTGGTTTTATCCTTAGCGTTATCCCAGCTGTAATTTTTTCTTGAGGCTGTTTGTGTTACCAGAATTCATTACACTGAAAAAAGTGTCACATCATTGGTGCCTGGGAGAGTTGAAGGAGGAATTCTGTGCTCTGCCTTTCAGTTCAATATGCCTTTGCTCAACAAGCAATGTTGTGGGGAGTTGCTCTGTGAAAACAAGGAGCACCAGGCAAGAGGTTTTTGATGTGTAGCTCTGCCCATTGCACACAGCGAACTCAGATAGAATGCACAATGTTATTTTTGGTGTTCTGAATCCAGTGGGTTTTAGCTGTGCTTCTGAACATTTGTAATGCTGACCTACTCTGGAAACAGCATAAAGTCACTACAATCACTTCTTTAGATTTAATTCCTAAAAAAGGTCTTTGCATTCAGACAGGATTTAGAAAGCCCCAATGTATTTTCTTCATCTCAGCCAGTCTACTATCATCAATGACCAGCTGCTCTTTGACATCTCTGTTGTCTTGAGTGACAGAATCTGGTGACTCCACCTCACAGCATTAATATTCTTCCAGAAGCAGCACCTTGCATTTAATTATGGTTTCATAAGAAGAATTTTTTCTTTCCAGTTGTACTGGCAGTAGTTGTAGACCATAATGCTGCCTCTGTCTACACACAGTCCTAGTTGCTTCGGAAAAAACCAGTCCATCTATAGAATGTAAATCGAAGTGTTGGGAAAACTCAGCATTGCATGAACAAGAAGTTTTAGAAATAAGAAAACAGCCTCAACAGAAAAATGATGGGCATTTTAACAGTACTATTAAAAAAAATGAAATAGATACAAGTACAAAGTTCTTGTGCTGCTGGACAATATAAGGTTAAAGAACAATTGAGAGTCAGTGTAATTTGAAATATGCTGTGAGAAGAGATCTTTTCTTTAAGAAAATACTGGCTTTACATGTTGGGTTACTTTCAGAATAGTACAGTACTGGAAAGGATAATTTCCTGGGTATAAGGCTCAAACAGAGAAGTGTGGTTTTGGCCCTACTTTCACAAGAATTTATGTGTTTGCAGGCATAAAATGTACATAAAAATAACTATGGTAATCCCAAATTTGGAAAGGATTTCCTGTGATCAAATATTCAGTAAAACAGGTCTACAGCTAGCAGAATAACTATTCACCTTATTGTTTCACAAATGGTAGTTAAAGTTTCAGGAAAGACCAGCAATCAAGGTTTAGCTTTTTTGAAGAAAAGACCCTAATAATTGCTTTAACATGCATATAATTCAATCTAATCTCAGAACTCCAGTTCTTGCTATAGTAGAAAACATTAGGAGTTAAGGCACGGAGTGAAAAATTTAATGATGATATGATAAGGAGTGTGCCAGGAAACAACAGATTTTCAGTTGTGTTGATACATTTCTGTGAGCAACAGCAATTTTAGTAAAAATGTGCTCAGTAGAGAGGAAAACATGTAAAACAGAGAGGGCAGACATGCATATAATTTAAAGTTACTTTTTTTCTTCTGACAAGGGTGAGAAGATGTCACTTGCCAAACACATGCATGTTTTCTCTAGATGAATCTGCCTCTCACTGAACTACCAAGCTACTCTTTTCTTTATCTGTTTTTATCTATCCTTTTATGTACTTATGTTTTATCTTTTTAAGTTTTCTTTTTTTGTCTTACATTACTTCATATTTATATGTATTAATCTCATATAAATATTACACATTATAAACAGTGATTTCTTTGAAATTTAAGCTGCATCTTAATTCTTTGGGCTTGTTTTTATTTTTTCCTAAGCAGAGAGAGACAGTTCATTGTAAGACTTAAGTTTGTCTGCTGACACAGTCAGTGACTACCTGAGAAAGGCTGAAGTCATCCGTCTCCCCCCTCCTGCTAGGCTCCTGAGCAAGGGTATCAAAGACAAAGCTTCAGATTTAAACAGCTCAGTTCAAAATCTGGCTTCATTCTTAGAGGAGAAACTGACAATCTGAACTGCCTGAAGCTGCTCACACTGCACTCCCTTCAAACTGATTTGGAATTCTTTTAATTGTGCTAACAAGAAGAGAAACTCCTTTCACTGCAGTGAAATAACGCAATGCACTTAGTACTGAGTGTGGTGAGCTACCTATAGATGCACTTAACTGCAGACAAATTCTGCTAGCCTTGTTTAATTCTTTGTGAAAGATTTTCCAAGATTTTCTAAGTCTTAGAAAAATTCTCATATAAAAATAGGACTTATAGAGAAATACTCAAAGAGTTGCCACAGATGATTTGTGTGCTATAGAGAAATAGATGTCAAAATATTCTTGGTTTAGTAACTTTTCAAAAACACATATAAAAACTAAAATAGAAACTTATTTATTATTGCATGAAGGAAAAAGGGAGCACGTATTAATGTCTAACACTAGAAAAAATCCAACCAATTTTGTGAATCTTATTAATAGAAGGGAACATAATTCCATTAAGAGAGACATCAGAAAGTATTAAAGATGGGGGGAGATTGGCCTTTTCAACACCAGTCTTTAATATCTAAAACTACATATACCTGGGTTTTCACCACTCACAATGTCATTTCCTTCACTCAGCTAATATAGCTATAGAACATGAAAACAGATACAATCAAAATGCTTGCAGGAGTGTTATTGGTCATATGCTGCTTACAGAGCTCACACCAAACTCCACTCTCCTTGTCTGGCAAATGCAAATGTTTGTACTAAGATACAGGTAAGCCAGACAAAATCAAGACCAACATCACACAGTATCTTTTCCATCTCTATTGGTCTATGTCTGGAATGCTCTTTACAGGCCTGGAAAAAAGCTGCTGAAGTTATTATAATTATACACATTATAGATTGCCTAATTGAAGGCAAGCATGATTATTACAGTAGTACAAAGTCCAAACTCTCTTAGGTGATTTCCAGGAGTTGTATAGTATTTTAATAGTAGAAATATTTTCTTAGTAGACATCTCTATCTTTGTGTTTGTTTGTCCAACAGCTTTGCTTTTAGCTAGTTTTTTGTGGGAAAGTGATGAATTGCACAAGGATGTGTAGCCTGATCTAGACAGGTTTCTGCTGTGCGTACTCACGTGCGGCGGAAGGCAGCTCGGATGTCCAAGTCTCCGCTTACAGGTGCTTCTGATGTGACAAATAGTAATGAGGAAAAATGGGAAAGCAAGTCAACAAAATGTAAAAATACGCTGCTATTTTTAAAGTTTTCCTTTGCTGACATTTTTAGAAAGAAATTCTTATATTGTAAATTGTGATTAATTGCATATTGAAAGATTAACGCATCATCTTTAAGCATGTAACCTTCACTAATCAACATCCAGTGGTTTTAACTTATTTCTGTTTCATGTTTCATAATAACCTGGAGCCTGATGGACTGTCTTATCTCTTGCTTGTCAGTTCTCCTGCTGCAAAATTTTAATTTCAATAGTGTCTTCACAGAGTATTTAAACCCTAATGAGAATATGACTGGACATCAACTGAATGCTATTATTATTAATAAATTATAATCTATCCTCTGACAGCAGAGATAATTCCTGGAACTATGTAGAGAGGTACAGAAACCTAATTGAGGATGTTGTATAGAGAGAATTTTATTACATTATTGGTATAAATTGGTGTGCTGCTACTGCTGGGAGAAAAACTGTTCTCAGTTGCTGCTCCTAAGTCTTATGAGTCCTATCTAGTGAAACTACAAAAATGGACACTGCTGATCAAATAACTTAATAAACCTTTGTCGTTAGGTTCAATGGTAGCTGGACAGAAGTTAATGTTGCAGCCCCTTCAACAGAATTGCTGAAACCAAAAATGGTCCAAACACTCAGTTCTTTCAGTCAGTCCGTGCTTATACTCTTTTACTTAAACTTTTCCAGTCAAGGCCAAATTGATGTTTGAAATGTACTTCCTTTTTAATTTTTATAAACTTTTCAGCATAGCACTTGTGAGGGTGGCACCATGCATTAAGTAAAATGAGTCATCTGCTCTTAAAGCAATTTTATCTCACAAGGTGCTTCTGTACGAGTTGAATTTATTTACATAGGAAGGAAAAAGGAATTGACAATAGTGTCACATATCTAAATCTATCTTTTTCAAATATCCATTTTTAGTACTGAACTTTTACCAAAATAAGAATGAACTTATCTTCTATTCTAGTGGAATTGAACTTAATGAAAGAATGAATCTGAAATCAGAATAAAGCCAGAGAAAATGTGGGCAGTTTTGCATCTTTGCGTGTGCTTTCTTTAACAGCATCTCAGTGCTCTGACCAGAGTGACAACCAAGTGGTATTTCTAATAATCTCAATTCCATTCTCCTCTCTAGATCTTCAGGTCTATACTTCAGATTTGTGCTTGTCTAGTAACCATTATGTACCAGAAAGAATTGTTGGTGGACAGGGAAAAAAAGTACAGGGGCAGGAAGAAAAAAGAGAGAGGGAAGGAATTCACCTTACCATTGACTGTCAGGCTGAAATTAGAGCTATCAAACTTGTCCTTGGTAGACACCTCACATCTGTACCCTCCTGCAAAAGTCATGTTTACTTCTATGATTTCCATTTCAAAGGTGTACACCTAGAAGAGACACCAGTGATACAGTAATTAAGTTAGAAAATGAAATGGTGAAACTTGAGAGAGGGAATACATGGAGAGAAATAGACAAAGGATGAACTATGTCTTTGTTCATCCTTTGAACTAAGAACCTCACGAGTGCCCAACTCATTACTGTGACAAAAAATTATCTATAATCCCCAATTCAGTAGAAACTGCTGAAGAGTGCTGTCAGTACAGGTATTCTTGAGGATAAAACGGTGTATTATCAAAATGTGCTGGGGCAGACACTAATTCCACGTGCACTGGAAACAGGAATAATGCTTTCACTAAGCAGTTTTAGCCTCTTCCCAGAACGTGTGCAGAAGAGGCCAAAATTCAGGGAAAGGAGTGGCTCATGTGAGCTAGACTGTCCAGTTCCCTCCAGGAGAGGGTGGTAGTGGTTCATGTACCACAGGGGAAGCAAAGTCGTGGTACAGACTCGAGTTCCTGCTCAGGTACCTTTGGACAAAATTCTGGTAAAAAATGGGTCTTATTCAGCTACTTAAAGCAGTCTAGACAATGCAAGAGAGCAATGAATTCCAGCACTAATAGCAGAATGATTGACCTATTAAAACCAAGATAGACTATGCTTAAATAGCTGATTGTTTTCTCTTAAATATACCAAGTTTCTTGAAGGAAGATGAAGGGAATCCTGCAGTAGAAAGTGCAAAAGTACTCCCCCAGTCCTCTAGATGTTTTCTCATTTCACCACAGATAAGGTTTGCAAGAGTATGTAGAGTTTGTCTCTTGTCTGTGTGGTCAAAACACAGACTTCTGTGAATAAGTATGGACTCGTGTGTTACTTTGAGTACCTTAACATCAAACTATTTTAGTTTCTATTTTCCTCAGATTAAAGATTAGTACCTAGAAGACCGAGAACCCTGTTCTGCCAATTGTACCTTGGTATTTCGATCATAACTGTCATGTAGCTGGAGATGTTTCCCCACTTTGCTTCCCAGGTCCATCCACTTTCCTTTGAACCATTTCACTGATGGCTTCTTCAGCAGGCTCTCACCGGCTACTTTGGCAGTGAATGTGATGTTTCCACCTTGTAGGAGAAGTAGATTAAAGTAAGATTATGAATTATGTTTATCAGTTGTATCACTGCTGTCACTCTGTACTTAGAGAGCTAGGGATAGTCAAGCAACAGGTACAGTTTACAAACTTCACTTGACCAACATGCACTCACCAACAGTAACTTCTCCATCCTGTGGTCGTGCCACAAAGAGCCCAATGGGGTCCAGAGGTTCTTCTGGGTGTGTCTCAGCTGATGAAACTGAAATAAACATCATAATTACTATTTAGACTTTTTTGCATCAAACTATATAGTGAGCTACTCAATTAATTTAAAAATTTCTCAGTGGATTTCTTCTGCCTCTGAGATTCTTTATTCTTTATGATCTGATTTCACCTACTGTCTCTGTCTCACATTAAGGAGTTCCTCTGGATGTTCTTCCCTTCTGCTAATAAACCAGACTTGATGTCAATGTTAATTCTCTATTACCTTCTGTGTTTTGGCTGCTTTCTGCTGGTGGAGCAGGTGACTCTGGGGCAGCTGGGGCTGGAGCAGCTTCTGCAGGAGTGACTGTCTCACTCTTTTCTGGAAATAAATGTAAGCCAAGATTAGAGAAAGTCTATTTCCTCTTTCTTTTTGAAGAAATTTTGCAAAAGAACAGCCTTTAATATATTTTAGGAAATGCAGAGAAATTAGCCGTTGTTTCCTAGAGTCTAGAGGATGTGCTGGAAGCAGAAGGGGCTCCCTGGAGCTGGATGATGAAGCTTTTTCTTTTGATGAGCTCAGAAACAACTGATGCCTGGTTTTGAAAATTCTATAGTCTTGATGTGTAGAAATTTGTCAGGTGATGAATAATGCTATTATTTGTTGCAAATGCCAGCAAACTAAAGTAACTATTGTCAGTTTCTAAACAGAAAAGGTAATGAAAAATTATGTAATTATTGTATTTGTAAACAGTTTGCTTATTAATGAGATTTTGTTTAACGATGCTGTTGGAATGTAACGTTACAAAGCCTATTGTTGTGGGCAGCTTGGAAAAAGCTCTAAACACTGCTAGTAAGCAATATGGAGAAAGCATTTTATAAATCCATCTGTAATGTCTTCCCCTGGCCTATGGAAGTTTGTATCCTCTCAATTAAACCATGACCTCAGAGACAAATTTAGGCAAATGCATTTGGCACAATGGAGAAGACAGAATTGTCTGAAAATGGAGTAGGAGTGAGCAACTGGAGCAGATGGAGGGAGGTAGAATTTCTTGAAATAGATCAGTTGCAGAAAGATATTTTTTTCTCTGTAGGTAGTGGAGCTGCTTCCAAATAATAATGGACAATCCAGTTACTCTGTGACATTACACACTCCACTGTGCTCCATAGCATTATTTGCAAGTTTTCTGCCTATAGCAGCCTCTGCATGGAACTAACCTGAAAGACAATGAGGAAAATATGATGAGTACTATATGGCCTAGTTTCCTTTCAGGATGAGATAGCAGGACCATATTTCTGCATGCTCTGACAGCTGTCAAGTTGCCCTAATCCATACCAGGATTTTCCCTCACACATAATCTGTCATGCCCTGTCTTTGCATATGGAACAGGACATCTTGAAGCATGTTAAATATTCCTCTATTTATTTTCAGCTGACCATAAGGTCTCACAAGGTCCCATCATGTTGCTAAAACAAACAGTGATAGCAAAGAAAAGGAAGTGATATAAACAATCTGAGTTTGAGGCTTTTCACCAAGTTGAAAATCAAAAAGTCAAATACCAGAAGTGGTAAATGGATGCAATTTTGGAGGGGAAAAAGGGATCTGGAAGGTCAAAATGTTTCCAAAAATGAGTGATTTCATCTATCCTAAGCGTCTTCAGATATTTTTTCATGAGAAAATTCCAGGGAGTTTGACTCTTTAAATTTATTCCCAGGAAAAGCCTGGGAAAGTTTTTGAAAATTCCATGTAACTGGTCTTTTAATGTGTACAAAGGTAGTAATAATGGGAGGTACATAATAATACAAAGGCTACTCTTCATATTCAAGCCCCTCTTGAAATACACATTTTTGGTAGCAGGAGATTTTTGAGACAATTTTGGGGAATGTATGAGCTTCTAGAAACATTACAGGATAACTTGTGTTTTGTCAATTGTTACAATTTTATATTTAAATTAAATAATTATAAGAAAATTTTGGTCCTAAGATCAAGCATTTCAGTTTCGTTCAGGGTGAGGGTTAGATTAGCTTTGCTTTGCTTTTCAGTAGTTAAGTGTAAAAGCCTGGCAGAATTCTGAAGATGTACATTGACATTTCCCCTATGATCTCTTCTCTGTGGACTTCTGACACCTGGAAAGAGGTGTCTTAGCCACTGGAAATGTATTCCTCAGCTTAATATGAATTAGCAGCTTCAAATAATTGGGCAAAACAGATGTATTGCTGGTAGAGACATTTTAGAGTGTTTATATAGGCTAATTTCCATGGGCTTTATTTGTGAATGTTGCATGTGGGACTAGAAATACTGATTAAACCAGAATTGCATAGGAAATGATGTACCTGGTTCCTTGACCTTGAGTTCAAATTTGACCTTGGAACTTCCAGCTATTACAGCATATGTCACATCATCTTCTTTTCCTACGTTATTGATTGTCAGTGAATGCTTGTTGCCTTCTGTCTTGATGACATATTTTTCACTTTCAGTAATTTCTGTGCCAGCTCGCTGCCATTTCACCTTGATGCCAGATTTTTCTGTCTCTGCTTCAAACACAGCTGTGTTTCCGGCTGTCACCTCTGTTGTCTTTGGCTTCTTGGTAAATGCAGAAACTAAAAAAAGAGAGAGGGCTCACTGAAATCTGTTTTGCAGTTGTGGCATATCTGGTATAGTCAGCTGTTGTGGCTGCAGCAGCTGCCTCCTTTCTCTCCCATCTGCCCATGCAAGTTATAAATTACAACACTCCCCAGAGAAGTTGTGGAATTGTCTTTGAGTTTATCAGGTTCTGTGTCTCACTGGGATGTCTTATCTCCTCTACATTGTCATGAAATAAAGTGAAATGGAGAGCAAAATCACCTCACTTTCTGTCTTCCTCTTTCTTTTTCCCCATATTGAGCTCTGGTTTTTCATAAGCGAATGTTTTGTTAGACAACAAGATGGCATAGAATATATTCTTACATATCTAGCTGTCTGCATTAATTTGCCATGCACTTTCATCTAGAATTATTAATTTTGTCCTGCTGCTTAATACAGTTATTACAGAGGATCAGGATTGGTTTTTCAAAAACACTGCACTTTGTGCAGTAACTTGTGCCCTAATAGACCACAAGGAATTAATGGTTCATCTTTAGTCCTTCTGTTTTGACTGATGAAGGCTTTAGTGGAAAGGAATTCACATTCCTATGATGAGCCTTTCATTCCAGCTATAAGGGTATAAATTGTTGTTTGTATTCAGAAGTTTACTTCAGCATTAAAAGTTGAAGTACTTTCCTACATGACACTCTACAACAATTACTTTCAAGGTGTAGATTAAAATATTTCCACAATGTGTCGAGAAACGCTTGGGAAGCTTATAAGGAGAATTAATGACATTATTAACATATAGGGTGAACAAGTGTAAACCAAACGATGTTTTACTTCACGTGCAATCAAAGTAGCACAGCAGATAGGGAACTGTAAACAAATAATGTATCATGATTTTCATCCATGGGTATCCTAATCTCTCTCAAGACTTGGTTTTAGTAAAGTAACTTGTTTTACTAATTTCTTTAACCTGATTTATTTATTTATTTATATTTCTTCATCTTTATTTGGAACCGAGTTTTTCATTTCATGTTCGTGTTTTTTGTCTTAATGAAATCTGTTATCATTTGCTAATTGCCATGAGCTATGTTGATGTGTAAAAATACCAGCAATTAACATTCTGATTCATACACTGCATGTTTTTTTGCGCATCATTCTGTCATCTTGCTATTGACTCACCCCTGTATAACTACATTTTATAAAATACTAGTCATTTCATCACATCTAATTTTATCAGTCACCTCTGTGGCAAATTGTCTATGGCTCTACTCCTCTGGCAGCCACAGGAACTCCTCCATACAACACAACAACGGTTATAATTAGCTTTGAACTTTTAGTTCTGCTTTATAAAAATGAAAGAAACATGGCATGAAAATGTTTTAAAAGAGAAAGCTTATATTCATGTTCAAACAGGTGCTTAAGTTCATCTAAATGGTATATTATTAAAAATACCACCTATTATTTTTATAAAATCTCTACTCCTGTAGCATGTCTTCAGACTGCATAATTTAGTTGACCTTAGTGGAGTTACCTCTGCAAAGATTTCATGGTCTTTAGCCATAACACAATTCATGCTTCTTGCATTGTTTTGCAAAGGATTTGAACCTTCTTAGGCATCAGTTAAAATATGAACTACAAACACTTTTAGAATTTAGTAAAGATTGAATTTTGCTTTTCTTCATTATATAGAAACCAAAATTACATATTTTAAATTTCTTTTTCTTCCTCCCCCTTTTAATATTTCTGATGAAAACATAATTTTAGTTTTCAATGACTCTAGAAAAGCCTTGAAAAACCTCCTGTTTTATTCTTCTGCATGGTTTCCTTCCCTGTTAAAAGTGTGGAAAATTTCCCCTGGCAGTGGAATGTTCCTGCATGTTTATAATTGAAGTTTTTTTTTCTAATCTGGTGCAATAGTTCCTTAAAAATTTAGTGCTTTGTAGAATACAGGACTTTGTACTGTAGTGTCCTACAGCGTGCTGCCTGTTACCAGCTGCACACCTTTAGATACCGTCCTGCACTTCTGTAAATGCCACAGCAGGGTGTGCGTTGGTGCAGTGTATCCTGAATAACTGCAGGAGAGTGCCTATACAGGTGCAGTGTATCCTGAATAACTGCAGGAGAGTGCCTATACACAGCAGGCAGGACATGCAGGATTCCAAAGGCCTGTGAAGGTGCCAGGCTGCTGCACAGTGGGGAGACAGGTCAGTTTGGGAGCCACTCTCTACTGGCTGGCTGGCTCCTATGATTCTACAGACAAAGCAGCAAAGAGGCATGTTTTCAGTCTTTGAGTGCTATTATCATCACTCTTCTATTTAAGCACAAAAGAACCTATAAATATATTAATTACCTAACAGCAAAGTGATTTGTAAAGGTTCCAGCCTACAGTGTCAGGGTTTCATGACACGCATACTTGCAAGTAACTCTGTGATCTGCTGCACACCCTGTGAAGTGATTAGGTTTCTTACATTTGTTTTGTAGATGACTCAACAAGAACAAAATTGTTGGTGAGAACACAGTGAGAAATCTCTACCACTACACAACATTTCTGGCTTTAGGAAATCTAAACACATGTGCAGAAGTTTATATGTAAGACTCCTTTTATTCCCTCCCATCTTTCCTGCCAAAAGACACTTTAGTTCCAACTTAAATGATTGTGAATTTTTCTGGTAAGTACAGAATTGGAAAAGCCCAAAATCTCCCATGAAAACAGAGGCCCTCAAGAGCAGCTGCTGTGCACCCACTTTTTCACTGGTAAAGGAGGCTCAGGTTTTAAATGAGTATTTTTCCTGTGGTTGCGATGCAGTCAGGGGCAGTGTCCGGAGTGCCTTCTCTCTACCCAGCTTTTCTTTCATCTTTCACTGCTCTTTTTGCAAAGGAAAACTAAAGATGTAGGCCTGGAGATTTTACAGGAAATTACTTTGCTGCAGAAGAGAGATTGCTGAAGAAGCATCTGAAGAGAATACTGTATTTTTTCCTTTTGGGGAAGAAAAGGGGCTGCTTCAGAGGTTAAAGGGTTCAGTTATTCCCCACCCCTTCATTGTGGCTGCCACTTTAACTAACATGTAAATAAATCCAAGTTGACCAGAGGTTTTTTCTCATGCAGTTACACCAATGTAATTCAGGTATTTCCCCATTAGGAATACTCCTAAACAACACCATCCAAAACTTCTGGTCTGTCCTGAGAAACACACTTCTGCCATTCCCCATCTGACAATCTCTCTCACTGCAATGTTTGGCTTCTACCCAGATACATCCCTCTGAGTTCGATATATGCATCCCATACTCTAAACACTCTTGAATGTGACCACCACCATGAGGCAGTGGAAAACCCAATGACTGTGACACGTCCTGTGTGATGTTGTGGGGTGTGTCTGTCAGCCACTGACAGATCTCAGCCGCTGTCCTGTGTTTATCCAGACTGCAGGTGCCCATGAGTTGGGAGCCATAGGGCTGGGGCAGCTGATGTCCTCTGCTGCTCACTGTGTTACCTCTCTGATTCCTGGTATTGTGTAACCCAGCCACACAGGGGGACAGAAAAGTGACAGTAGCACTAGCACACCATGGCACTTCTGGAGAGAGCAGAGGGCCATGTGAGTTACCAGGGCTGATGAAGAGAGAAAGTGTTGAAGGTGCTCTGTGTGTTTATTGGGGATGGGGTTGGTGTTGCTGTGGGGATTTAATGAAGGGAGAGAAGAGGAACATGAAGCTAATAAAAGAAAATGAGCCTAGGGCCACTTTGCACTAACCCATTTTTCAACACTTCACCTCTCATAACCCAGGCCTTCCTAATCACTTCTAGCTTCCATAATGCAAACACACTCACATAATTTCTGAGTAACATAAACCAGCAGATTTTACCCCAGGCAGAAGAGGAAGCAGCTGTATGTGGTCTGCAGTTATCTTGCAGAAACTTTTTGGTGGTTAAGGCTGCAGCTACCAGAATTTGTATCCTCTAAAACTCTTGAAACACCTGGAGAGGTAACATCAGCCATACACTGTATTTGTTACACAAGTTTCAGCTTAACTGGTCAGTAATAAAAACCTTTGTTTGGAGATCTATGACCAGATTGAATTTTTAAAATTTACTGGTAGGTCTTTCAGTCAGGAGGATGAAGAAAAAAAAATACATTTGCTTTGCACCAAGTTAAACTAGAATAAAATAATTTGAGTTCCAAAACTAATTTTCCATAATAGTCACCTAAATAAAATAACAAATTTAGTCTGCCTTCATTCTGCTGCCTTTTATTAAATCTTGACACTAGCACCTTCATGCTTTCTCCTTTACTTTCTGACCTGCTTTGGAGCAATGTCTTTCTAACATCCATCATCAAACAAGTTTACTATTATGATTCAAGTCTTTTTCATACTCTCCTATGCAAACCCCAATAAATGGATAAGCTACTACCAGGGTCTCTATCTATTACACTAAAAATTATTTCCTTTGCTCTCTTGTTGAGCTATCAATCTGTTTACTGGACTTTTATTTTATGAGTGTTTTCAGGCAGAGACTGTTTTTCTGTTGTCTTTGTACAGCATTAAATTGTTAGTAGGTAGCTGCCAAGTACTGTTGTATCTCTAATAAGAATAAAAATTATTATTAGAAGCTAGAAGAGCAATTCTTAATTCATTATTGTCAGAAAAAATGGAGGTAAGGTGTACAGTAAAATAATGTTCAAATTACCAAAAGAATTTCATTTGCCAGCAACATTCTCTAAATAATCTGGCTTAGAGTCACAAGCATCAGCTGAAAGCCTATTCCTGAAATACTAGAATTTCAAAGTATGTGTGAACTATGTGAAATGAAAGTGAGCAAGAAATGTGTTTTCTACACAGAGTGGTAGAGGAGAATATGTGTTAGATGACATTTTCAGATTATATTTCTTCCTTTCTGAAATAAAACCTGTTAAACGTATAAATTCTTGAGGAGAATCTAATGTATCTGGTTGAATGCAGCTGCTAGAAACTACAACAGAAAGTTGTGATGAGTGAAATTAGAGAAAATAATCACAGGTTTCTCCCACAAAGCTGAGTTATCTTATTGCACGTTCTCTGTACTTCAGAGGATGTTAAAATATGTATTGGTCAATATATTTAAATAATATTACAAAAGCAGTATTAGCTTTTGGAATTCTTTAATTTGTTAAGACTTCATGTTGAAAATTGACTTTTGCATGCTCTTGGCATCTAGTTTTGCTTCTATGTCATTTGCTCTTCCATTGAGTTAAAAGCCCAACTGAGGATAAGCAGAGTTCAGTAATGGAGCTTGTAAATTCCTTTCTGAGGAACTATATAAAGATGCTGCACATTCCTCAGTCAGGACCTAAGTGGCTTCTTGCAATTACAAGCTTAATCATTCCATGATCCAGAAGCTATTGAAAGACTCAATCTTATCATTCCTTGCCTACTTCAGCAGCTGAGATTGCAAATTCCTGCAGCATGAGCAACGGGCGAGGAATAGTTTCACTAATCAGTCACCTCTCTCTCCATGCATCCATCCCACTTGCTGTAAAAGGGGCATAATAATGTTCAGCTTGGTTTGAATCTTAACTTGCACAAGAGGAAACTATGTCTGTATGAATTTAGGTTTTTTTCTGCATTCCTGTGGTGCATAGAAGTTTGTTGCAGTACTTTGTTCTGCTAGGTGCTTGCAAATGTGAAAGAATGATCTCATATTCAAGCTAAAATTATGTGGTTTACTCTTCATTATGCAATTATTATTATTATTATAATTGTTATTTTTAGTAGTATTGAAACCTCTGTTTACTTACAAGTTATTTGTAAATTTTTGATGAAATTTCCTAATCAGAACTGCAAAATCTTGACTCCTCAATCTATAAAATATGTGAGTAAAAGCTGACTGATCTTCAGAGAAGGTGAGTAATATAGACTTCTCCTTTCCCAGCTATAATAAGCACATACTTCCCATTAAGTCCCATTTATCTACTAAATTTGGTGTTTAAAAAGTCAACTATTTCCTCCTGATGTCATAAAATATTTTTAGGGAAATGGTTGGGGTTTTTTTAACATTTCTGAATTTTCAGAACAAAAAAATGATCAAAATTTTCAAAATAGTGATCTTTTGAACATAGATACACTATGAAATGTTTAAATCAAAGGGATAAAAACATAAAGTTTCTGCAACAGAAACCTGCAAAGAGTGGTGCTTTTCAAAGTTTGATTGTTTGCTCTCATACAAAACTCTTACAGGTCTTATAAATTCTGTTTCTCTTGTGGATTTTCTAGAAGGTTAGGACAGTTCTTTTGTCATTCTTGAAATAAGTAGGGAAGTGCTTTATCCTGAAGTATTTTAGTTGGGCATTTGAAAGTGAAAGAATGTCTGTTGGAAAATCTAATTCACCACACCATTTTAAGTTTAATGGTTTATACAATTATTTTGGTCTTTTGGTGGGATTTTGCGAGGGGGGGGTTGGTGGATGGGGTTTTTTGTTTATTTGGGTGGTTTTTGGGTGTTTTTTGGTTGTTGTTGTTAATTTCTTTTTACATGTTAAAAGCCCTGTTAAAACAGCAGATATAAGCAGAGTATCTCTGATCATTCTTTGACATGAAGAATTTTCTTGTGCCTATACACCAGATGCACAAATTTCAGTAGTACAGACTAGGGACTTCTTTGGGCTCTTCAGTAATGTGGCTACATGGTGTGTGAAAGGCAGGAATTGTGATTTATCCAAGTATGAATTGCCCAATGGTTATTTGGCCCTCCCGAGATGGTGCTCAGCATTATCCCATCTTGAAATGGCTTGAACTGTATAAACAACATGAAATAGAAAACCAAAGGGATTAGTGTCTCCTGGGAGACTGAGAAGATCCTCTCTAAAAGTTGTGGGGCATGTGACTGGTTCTGTCTCAGTCAGAGTGTGTAACAAGAGCTTTTCCTCCCCCTGCTGTGATAATCCCAGTGTTTGGTCTGGTTTGTTCATAAGAACTGTGTAGGACTAGTGATGTTAGACACCTGTTAGATTTCTCTGGAGAAATAAGTTGGGATAGAATTTCTCTTCACCATTAGCCAGCAAAACCGGGCATATTCACAAACAGAGACATTGCCTCTCCCCCACGGAGAATGGAAATGTTAATTTAAAGGCAGTTAAACAATTAGAAATCAGAAGTCACAATGCAAGGTGTCACTGTCAAATTTTGCCTACTCTGTTGTATTTCTTTTTGTCTGCATTCACAACAATTAAACATTTCAATAAAACATAAAAATCGCGTGACTTTAAAACCAGAATATAAGTATGATTTTCTCATTTTTGAGGTGATGACTGAAACTTTGCAGCTTATATTTTCAAGTTTTTGTCTACAATTACAGGATCTAATATATATTTCTTTTTTATATACAAATCTACACTCATTAGAAAAGGCAGCCTGGTGAATATGAAATGATTGATGTTATATTTGTAATACAATGTAAGGATTGCTGACACCACTGTTGCTTTAGGGTTATCACACAGAGGGAACACAAAGAATCTTGTTGGAGTTAACCATGCTTTGATGCTTGGCAGGTGGTAATGGGGGAGCCTCTGGGTGTGTAATGGGTCTGCCTCTGGTAGTGGCTGATTTCAAGTATTTTGGTCAAATGAAGGTTCTTAGCAAGTTCTCCTTTTGTTATTGTGACAATAGGAGATTGTCTCAGTGGCCAAACTAAGAGCAGACCAATCCTGCTCAGGCCTTTGCAAAGCACAAAGGCCATTATTAATAAGTCTCCACAGCTGGCACTGGCTAACTCTGGAAACTGCACATTTCTAAAAACATGTGCACCTTGTACTGTACATTCAGGTTGTGGTGATTCTGGATGTGCACTGGCATCAATGAAGTGACAGCTCTAAAGTGGAGAATCCCAGATTTAGTACAAATTTCTCCAGGCCTGACTATTGAGCATGTTCACGCTTGACAAACAATCATAAGTTCAGCTTCTGTCAGCTTTTTTTTCCAAACTTGTGGATGCAAAGTGCTCCTGAGGCATCTTCCTCTGCAGGTGTCCTAAGTTAGCTGCCTTTTCCTTTTCTTCCCAGGCTCTCTTCCTCCTACAACGCCAAATTCATTGCACCTTGCACCCCATTCTAGGCCTCCTCTATGTGGGCAGCATCTGAGTGATTCCTTATTTGAAGATTTTTAATTAAAACATTCATAAGTTTGAAATAGTTTCCTGGCATTTTTCTCTGTGGCCCTGTGACCTTGGCTTCCTGAAAAAGGCTAGTTATCATCTGGCTCAAGGGGAAAGGATGAAGGAGGAAAAGGAAAAGAAATTGCCATGTGTTCTTCACAGTACAATTTTGCCTTTTTTTCCTAGAGTTCTATTTCAGTGGTTGAAAGAAACAGAAAGAATAAACTCTGACCAGGCTCTGTTTGCTTTCATTTTCACAGAGATTTCATTCACAATACATACCATCAAATTTTGCCAATAATACTTCTACAAATTGTCAGGGGGAAAAAACCCAAACCCAAAGTAAAAGCAGGAGTGATTATACTATTTAGCTGTCCAAGAGAGAGACTACAAGACTTTATTTTTTTTTCAGAGTCCTAAAGGTGACTAGGAAAGGAAATGAGAAATTAAGCGCATCTGAGAATTAAATGGTTTCACCTCTATTTTTTCCTTATCCAAAGTCTCTTGAGAAAATTCTGTGGCTGAGGGTTATCAAAGCAGTTAGTGATTTCTCTTCAAGATCACTCAGTATCTCTTACATTTATAACTTAATAATTTTTTTTCCCTATTTATTTTTTTTTCCTTTGAGGCATCTAATTTCTCTAGCATACATAATCTACTCACACTTTCCCTGTCAGGCTGTTCTCAGTTTTGTCTCAGTTATGATCCTTACCTGTTTTCTTTACGGGCTCTGGCATCCTCCCTTTGTTTCTGGTGGAGCTCCCAGCTGTATCTAGAAGGCAGGGTATGAATCACACAGGAATGGGACTGCAGGGCTTTTGAGACCCCCTAAAGCCCCACGGGATGGAAGCCCCCATCCTGCTCCTCCCCCTTGATCCCCCCCTGTTGTCGGCTACGGCACCTTATCAGCAGCAGGGCACTTGACAGGCTACATCAGCTGGGATAAATATAGCCCGGTTCCAGGAGCCAGGGAGCTCAGGCCACCCAAGGCTGGCTACCACTGCTCTGGTGCTATAAACCAGAGCACAGTGTGATGCTGCACATGCCTGCAGAGCGTTTTCTGGCTCCAGGCATGTACTGCATGGAGCATTCCAGCACTGCCATGTTTACAGCACATGCAGCAAACTAGATCTGAGGGTTACATCTCCTGTGTGCTGGTTCCTGCTTACTCTAAGTGTGCATTTGCTTATATTCTTACCACTTATTTCAGGTTTTGTTTTTGTCATAAATGGGTCAGAGCTAAACAGCCCCTCACAAACTGGTTTTCTTGTTTCTTTTTTTAGCTTTTCAACCGAAGACTGTATTTGTAGAACTAACTGTGAACTTTAAGGAAAGAACTTTCTTTTGCAGAGACACTTACACAATACTGACATTTGCAGTCACAAGTAGAAAGCATGACACTACTTAAATAGTTTTAGTCCTCCCTCCCCATCCACCCACTAGATCCACAGCATACGTTTCTTGATAACTAGCAAGTTTTTTTTCTTCTTCTTTTAAATATCATTTTAAAAATAGTTACAAGGTTCTGTTTTATGCCACTAGAAGTTTCAATTTTGCTTAATCATGTAGAAAAGATCTGGGGGAAAATCTCACTAGAAAATTATTCTTGTATGGCCATTTCATGCTCCAATCATTGCTTCTTATTTATTCCTATATTTAGCAAAATATAGGAAAAAAATTATATATATATATATATATATATATATATATATATGAAAAAATATAATATATATATAGTAAAAAATATATACAAAAATATATATATTAAGATTTTGCATATTCATATGCATATTATTTAGCATATTCATATAGGGCAAAATAGTAACTGTGGACAATCATTCTTTTATTATCATGATGGTTTATCAATTTTGAGTTTTAAGCTTTACCAAAAAACTCTGGAGGCCAAACATTGAGCATATTTTAGCCACCACTTGTATTGACAAAATAATTAAAAAAAAAAAAAAGAAAAAAGGTGTGGTTTCCACTTTCCCCCCCCAGCTTTACTCTCCTGTAAAAAACCTTATTTTTAAATGATTTAATATTTTGGGATGGAGTTCAGAATAGACCAGTGTGCAAGCAGCTCATCAGTCACTGTACTCTGTGTCTGTCTTTCACATCTAACTCTCTCAGCAGGCTGATGCAAGAATCACAGCTGATACTTCTCCTGATTTGGGGCCAAACACCTCCTCCCCTTCCCTTGAAGCAATTTTTAATGGATGAGTGAGGGAGATGGGCAGGATGCCGCCTGTGTTTAATTTCCATTGCCTGGTTTCTAGTGGAGCACAAGTTACCATGATATGTATTTGGCTACTATCCTGTGCCTGTGATATTTCACTGGGAGTCAAGAAATTTCCTTTGGCTATTTGCTTTGCCTTGAAACCTTTCAAAGGGCTTAGGTCTCACTTCTTCCCCAAAATGAAACACAGCTATTTAATCTGGTACAGGGAAATGATCCTAACCCAATAAAAACTTGGCAGATTTTGTGACTTTTAATGTTATTTAAAGTAATATTTCAAATATATTGCTATGTTCAAGACTGGGAAAAATGAATGTTTTGTCTGCTATTACGCATTGGGTTACCAGGTGGCAGCATTGTTGTAATAGTAAACTTTTTCTAGCATTTTCTATATTACATTACATTACATTATATTATTTGACTACTTTTAATAGCAAAACTGCTATGCAAATGAAATGTATAATTTCAAGGGCTACCCTGACCCAAAACTACACAGTTGATTGTGATAACTACTTTGTAGTGCACTGCAATGCTAGATAATTGTTTAGCAAGTGTGTGAAGTTTCTCCTGTGTTCAAATGAAACTAATGTACAATAACAGTGAAGCAACATGTAATAAATGTCTCAGGGCCTGTGCTTAAAAAGTGAGTGAGAGGGAAAATTCTCCCTTGTCAGAAGAATTACTCTGAAATTATTGCTCTGTGCTTCAGACAGTGTCTTTCACCACATAATTCAAAATCAAGTTCAAAAATGACAGAAATTGGTGCCCTGCCATGACATGCTGTGCAATTTTGGATAGCTGCACCATGGCTTATACAGAGAAAACCAAGAATTTATTATTAATAGCCAAAGTTAACAGCACCTCCTTCTAAAAAGACTACACAACTTCTTATTAAAAATCTATGTGTTTGGGTGCTTGTGACTCTGCTCAAATTTTGGTATCCAGACAGAAAGTCTATATATTACTTTTCTATTTTGGACTTCTTTTCCTGGTAGTTTCTGTCATGCCATTTAATTTCTTGTCTCTATTTCTGTTTATTTGTTTCTCTGCCTTTTGTTTTGTGTCATCAAATTACCACCTCCTCAGTGGCTCTGTTTCTGAGGACAAGGCAGTAAAATTTCCTCAGTGGCTGCAGATTTGCTGGTGGGAATGGTGGGACAGCTGAGGTGGCTCAGTGCAGAGCACAGGCCCAGCAGGACTCATCCACTGAAGTGCTCATAGAATCATGGAATATCCTGAGCTGGAAGGGATCCACAAGGTTCATCAAATCCAGCTCCTGACTTTGCACAGGACAGCCCCAGTACCCACACCAGGTCCCTGAGGGCATTGTCCAAACATTCCTTGAACTGTGGCAGGTTCCTGCTGTGACTTTCCTCTAAGTTCTGTTCTAGCGCCCACCCACCCTCTGGGTGAAGAATCTATTCCCAATATCCAGTCTAATCCTCACTGTTTCCTTTGAGTTTTTGAATCACAGTGCTGGTGTGTACAGTGCAAAGCCACTTGACCTTTCTGACAGAACTTGAGTTTACAGGGATTTAGGAGATTTGGGTAATGCTTATTTGAGCTTTCCTCTGCACAACCATTTTGTATCCCTACCCTTTGCACTCCATACTTGAGTTCTTTCTGTATATTTGACAGCAGCTTGCTTTCATTTCAGGGATGTTCTTTTAACTGACTTCACGCTAAACAACCTGAGTTACTGCATATTCTAGACTATGGGGAAAAATGCAGTCTCCATATGCTCAGTGAGAACTTTCTACATTTCATCCTCTGAAGAAGATTTTTTTGGGTCATTTAGGTCCAGTGCAGGGCTCAGCAGAGTTTTTTATGCATTTATGTCAGGGCTAATGTGGGACTTGGACTTAATCCAGACACCTAAAGTAAAAGCAAACAGCCTTTGTGTCCTGTGCTCCAAATATTATCTCCCTCAGACATATCAAAATAAAGGGGAGAACCAGCAGGGTTGGGGGGGCAAATAGTTGGTACTTCTGAGAGGGAAGGGATCACACCAATTTGAGTGGGAGGAGGAAATAAAAATGTGTGATTGAAGGGCGTGGATGGGGGGAGAAAATTGGTTTTTCTATGTAATATGGGAGGGATTTAAAACAGATTAGTGAAGGACAAGAATATTAGATGTGGAGCTGGAATAGAAATGGGGCGAAGGGAAGAGAACTGGTGATAAGACTGAAACTGTAAGAGGATGTGGGATGGAACAACTATAAATGGCTGAACAAATAATTTGGAACTGAGAACCATTCACATAAAGAGAAGCTGACTGGAGGCACTTGTGAGAAAAGTTGGCCTGAGAGGAAGCAATGAACTAGCTGGGCAAAAGTTGAAAAGGGACACTGAGAATAAAGCAGTTGTAATCTACTAAATATGGAGGCATCTACTGGCTGAATTTAGGTATGGAGAAAAGCTGACCGAAGAGCTGGGAATTGGTAGCTCTGGTTAGCAGAGAAAGGAAAGCACAGTGTGGGTGAGTGGGAAAAAAGGGAAGAGGGAATATCTAGAGAAGAAATCTAAAATTATGTTTCTGAAAGCAGACACCCAAAACTCAGAAACATCGGTAAATCTAAAAGAACCCAAACTGATTTGTATACGCAAATGCCCAGCTCAGCACCCAAACATTCTTCACTTTGCATAAGGCAGAGGAATTGAAGCATTCTGCACAGAGGCACCAGTGGTCAAAGGGCTTCTTATACCTAAAGCACTGCTGCTCTGCTGCTGGGTAGTTAAAACAGAAGCTCAGAGGGAGCCCTTAAGGCGCAGAAACTGCATTCCTTCCTACCACAAAGCCGCTTCCCCAATCCTTTGCATAACCTTGGTCTCCCCAATACCTCCTCCCACCCTTCTTTCTCCTCCTCCACCTCCTGCTAACCCTTATCTGCTCCACCACATCCTCATTCCCCTGCTGTCCATAGACTGCTCTGCTCATTCTCACGTACTGCTTTGACTCCCCAGTAGCAAAAAGCAACCCTGTGGGGAACCTAAGGCATGAAGGAGGATGTGGCTGGATGAGTGGAGAGAATGGAAAGAAACACAGAATGGAAAGAAAGTTGCCCTGAAAAACCTGATCTAATAGGCCTGCTTTGAGTAGGGGTTTGGATGGGGTGACCTCCAAACATCCCTTCCAACCCAGGTTCCTCTGCGTGCTGATGTGAGGTGTTCAGCTAAGGCAGACACGGGTGAGTTATGAGTGAGGAAATGAGAAAGAACATCTCAGCCTACTGCTGTTTCCATGCTCTCTGGAGGACATTCACATTCCCCAGCTCTTGGAATAGGACTGATTATTTGGTTTATATACAGACCTCTCTAATAGCACAGGCTCAGCTGAGCCAACTGAATTGCAATGTGCAAATTTTTTAGAGAAGAAAGGTGAAATTTGGTGAAGTTTTAGCTACTGTCACAGTTTCTTTAAAGAGCAAGCTCTTTATCTACTTAACTGTAATATATAAGTGGCTTCATTACAGTAGCATTTTTATTACCGGCACTACATGTTTAGTGTTTTAAATATATGGGTATGCAAAACTATGTAAATCTCATTTGAGTGTTTCTTAGAAGAAGAAAAGGTGGCAAGATAGCAAGGTAACCCACCAAATAAATTAGAAATAAATGCAAAATCTTGGATTTGGTACCACAGTCTGTGTCATACCATAGTCTTTTCTATCCATAATCCATACCTTTTAAATACATAAGTGTGGGATTTCCATTGAGAACATACTGTTCATGGCATTCTCAAAGGAAAAATGCTCATTGTGTTGCCATCAGCAATAAAGACACTGCTGTGAATTTACAATGTGCAGCTACAGTACAGGGAAAATTTTGAATAACAGTAAAAATACACTGAATTGAACTGTCATGTGGTATATGTACTAGTTATGAAGCTGTCAATATAGTTTGAATTAAGCTCGATGATAATGAAGAGAATTTTGTTGTGTGGAGGTCTAAATGAGGGAGGAAAAAAGTAGAAAGAAATGGAAGGAAGTCAAAGAGATTATGTGATACAAATAAACTAAGACAAAAGGCTTACTGAGGAAAAGAATCCTGGCAATGTACAGAGCCTAAGCCGTGTTGTAGTCATAAGTGAAGACAAACATGGATTGTAAGATTCTGTCAGTGTGTGAATCTTGAAATGAGGGTATAGAGATAAAATTTCATGAAGGAGGAGACCAAAAACCTCCATCAGATATATTGGGATGTGTGTATATCCATTTTTTAGGAAGTTTGGAGGACTCAATAAATGTGGGCTTTCAGGCAGAAAATAAATAAAAACACCTTTATCTGCAGTTCTGTCTGGTTCAGGTGAGTAGTAGCTTACATCTAGAAATGTCTAAAACTCTCTTTGACTGAGTAGAATTTAAAAATACATGCTACCACTGTAAATTATTATAAGCATATTATCTGTATAGCCAGTGCAGTTTTTCTAACTTTGATGCCTCTGATGTACAGCTAGAGGGAGTCTACTACATTGTAAGCGCAGTTCAGTATTTTGAATTTTGCTCACTGGTTGTTTCCTGAATAATCTTTCCAAAAGAATTGATTAAGAACCACTCAGTGGCTAATAAAGCTGATTTTTAAAGCAGGCTGCAAAGGGCCAAATACAAGTTGAATATCCAGTTGAAGTATGAACATTTGCTTTGAAAGAGGATTGATGATCTCTAAGAGCAGTGGGCTGCAAAATGTTCCGATGAACTTGTCCTAATCATGGGTCATCTCTCCAAATAATAACCCCCCCTGACCTTTTTTGATCACATCTCCCTGTCTAGTACTTGGCCACCTTCACAGAAAGCAGCTCCTCTGTAATTTTGCAGAACCTGTGATTTAGTCATATTCATTTTGGTATTTTTGTCTAAAACAGCCAAAGAGCTTCTGTGTTTGCATGTGCAGCTGAATGGCAATAATTCAGCTTGCCTAGACTGCCTAGTGTCCCGAGCAGTTGGATTGTGTAGCAGACAAACAGTACTCTGGCAGAGAAGCACCATCATTTGGTCTCTTTCACAGCTGCAACACATGATTATTCACTCTTTATGCCACAGATGAAAAACCTAACCAGAAACAGATGGGGAGCGAATATTTTTAGAAACAGAATTTCAAAGCATTAACAAGAGGAAGAGAAAAAGTTTTCAGCTTTGGAGATAAAATTTTAAGCCTTCTGGTTAAAGTATATTCAATATTACTTTTAAAAATATTTTTTTGCTAATTCTACTATTCCCTCAGGATAACTTTCTCAGAACCTTCAATTTCCATGTTTCTTGTGGTCAAAACCAGTGTAAAATGCAAATTATTTAATTCAAGTATAAGTAGTTGCTCTAAATTAGCATTTTAAAGTAATGTACACACTCAAATAGCTCATTTAAAAGTTCTTGTTGTTTGTTTGAAAGCTTACTTTAATTTTGTATTATTTCTCCAGCATCTAATAAGGTTTTGTGCAAGACTTGCTAGGGAAATGGAAAAATAGGTCTCATAGATCTTAGAAAGCTTTTTGGTAAGCTTGAAATGGCTTTTGTGATATCCTAAGCATCTCCACAATTAACTCATCAGTTGGCTCTTTTCAGTTATCACAGTTTTCCTGCAAGAGGAAATGATCCTTCTCCTTCAAATTACAGTGTCAGAGAAGGATCGGTTCTTCTTTTGAAGCTGTGTTTGTGATAAAGATGTTTTTATGAAGAGAGGAATTATTACTCTAGTTTTCTTGAATATCAAGTCTGCAAGTCTGATGAGTGAAAATGTCTTTAATCTCTTTTTAATTCCAGGCCAGCAGTGCCAAACATCATCAGTACCAAGCAGAGAAGTCCTGAGTATGTAGCTCAGCAAGAAGGAACCTTAATTGTGTCAGTGCTCTAGTCTTCTGAGAGCTGCCTTCAACAGCTTCCATCCTGAAACTTCAAATTGGATGCAGATGGAATTATCCAAGCCTAATCCAGTGAGTATTACACTACTTCCTATAGGAAGTAAATTCTTCCAGTACAATTTTAGAAATAAAATGTCTTCTTAATTTGACTCATCCTAACTCTAAGTGAATGAAAAATGATCCTCAAAGCACAGTAACTAAAAGTTGGATTACAAGATTTTTAGAGGCATGAAAGATAACTCTCAGCTAATTTTTGGCGCTGACTGATGTATTTATCAAGTTCATAAACTGGGAATAAAAATTGGGAAGTAGTACTTTGGGATGTTTTTTAACCAGGAGCTTCTTTCTTGTTTGGCTCCAAAGAGGCACTGTAGTCCATGATGCTACCAGATTTTCACTTCCACAGTGAGATTGTTAGTGCAGATAACAATGACTGGTTTTAGATATAGTTTTGAGAACTCAGGTCTGTAAGAAGCTCATCACTTCAACTATTTCTGATTTCAGTGAGGAGCAAACTCTGAAAAATTTCAGATTATTTAGTGATATTTGGCATGTTGTACTGCATTTCAATATTACTAAAAAAAATTCCTTCTCTTCATTCTCTATCTGCCTCATTTCACCTCATCTATTTTGGGAAAGTCCTCATTTTTGAGTGATTGAAACAGTTGAGATATGTTAAATAATGTTAAAACTTGAAGTGCAAATTTTCTTACTGTTGCTTGAATTTAGATTTAATTTCTGTGCTTAGATGTACTGGGTAAATTTACCATGATGTTTCAGGTATTGAATTATCATTTATTTTGCATTTTGAGTGTTATTTTTACAGTGCAGTTGTTATTAGTTACTATTAATTGTTTTACAGTAGGGCTTAAAATCCGCAGTTAAAATCTTGAAACTCTTTTGTACTGGAATTCCGCAAAAACATGATTAAACACAACTTACTTCCAAGAAAGATTCATGAGCGAGAATCAAGGTATCACTGTGGGGGAAAGGAAGACAAAAGAACAGGAGCAGGAAAATAAGTAAAACTGCAAAAAACATGGTTAATTGATACATTCTAAATGGTATGGGGATATAAATGCAATTCTTGGTATATGTGACCAGAAAACGTTCAACAGGGTTTTTGCACAGGAAAAATTAGTGAGAAATATATACAAATATGTATTTTTAAATTTCCTTCAGTACTGCAGTCTCTTTCATAGTAATGTATTTCACCTTGTAACATTTGTTACCGAGTTTGACGCCACTGATGATATTTCCAGGTAAATTAAAAAGTAGCTACAGATGGATAAGGCCCTACAGCCCAGTGCACCTTTTGCTCAGACGCCACACAGGAGCTGTATCTGCATAACTGAATGCGTGACATGTGTTTGTGAAGTAATCATTTATTATGCAAACATCAAAACTTCATTATACCTAATTTTATTAAATATGTACATGTTATTACTATTTAAAAGAACGAGTCTCAT
This sequence comes from Zonotrichia leucophrys gambelii, assembly GCF_028769735.1. NCBI lineage: Eukaryota > Metazoa > Chordata > Aves > Passeriformes > Passerellidae > Zonotrichia > Zonotrichia leucophrys. The sequence goes on from NC_088175.1 coordinate 34,225,248, forward strand.
TCCAAGATCTGCAAACTTCTCTCTAGCTCTGAGAGCTGCGGCAGAGCCTGTATTAATGCTAGTTTAAAAGCTGGAAGCTAACGCGGTGTCACTGTGGGTGACACAGCACCACCTCTGGAGGCAAAACTTCATTGGCTGTATTCTTTAGTTACAATACAATCAAAACAAAAAAAAAAAAAAAAAAGAAAAAATGAAGAAAAAAATATCTTTCCTGACAATATATTTGTTCATTGTTTAAATTTCCCAACTCTGTCCAGCTTGGAGGATGGAAGCAAAGAATTCTGTCATGATTGGGGTTCTCAGATGCTGAAGAAGGGGATTCGTACCAGAAACATCTGATGATAAAGGCTGTTTAAAGGCAGAGAAGGGGGCACAGGAAGCAAAGAGAAAGATGTGTCCATCTCCTCTGCTGGAATCCAGCCAGGAGCTCTCAATATTTTTCTTGCTTAGGGTCCCATGGCCTCAGTGAGGATAATGCTTCCTATCAGTGGCCCCCCTTCCCATCACCTCTCCACTAAACTGGTAGGTCAGCTTCTTCTTAACTTTCTTGACCTCCCCTGTCTTGCCATAGTTTCTCAAAGCCCGTGCCATCTTCTGGTAGGTCATTTTCTTGCGGTTGCCTTTCTGGATGCCCCAGCGATGCGCCAATGCTTCTTTGTGTTTGGAGGAGAACTGGAAAGTACCTTTCTCCTTGTCCACCCACCAAATGCTGTCCTTCATGTCCCCACTGCGAAGAAGGTCCAGAAGGAACTGATACAGACGTATCTTTTTCTTGCTGCCTGTGTGAGAGTCACAGAAGAAAGCCAGTGGAGCATTAGTATTTGTGTGTAGCTCCTGGAGAAACAGCAAAAAGTATCTAAGTATTCCAGCTACCTTGGGAGACATAACTTCAGTTTGCAGCATTTATAACAGTAGACAATATAACAGTGGGGTTATATACCAAGAAGGAAAAGCAAGAATAATTCCAATGGCTAAACTTCTGAAATTCATTTGCTAATTTGAAGCTAATTGAAAAACATTGCTAATTCAAAATTAACTTAGACCTAATTTTGGCAGGTTATACAGAATGTGACTCTCAGATACTGAGCAAAGAGAGTTAATTTTTTTTTTTTTTAATTGGTTCTTCTTTGACTTTCTTGTCTTGGTTTTCCTGGCTGTTTTTAGAAATTGGAGTAGAAATAGCAAAAGCCATTTCCATTCAGGAAGCCTGAATAGACAAAGCCGAAGGAGGCAAGGGAGTACATTAAGAAATGAGGTTTGAGATAGTTATGGTTGTGAGATTCAGAGGACAGGAGAGTGCAATGAGTCAGGGAAAGAAAAGCTTTGGAAGTGGCATAAAATACTAGCACAGCAGTTCTACAGTTTCATTCATTATCCTCATGGTAATAAAACACCTGCTCAGTTCATAGCTTGACAAAATCCTTCTGTTTTCACTGACCTGTTTCTCCATGCATAATTCCAGGCCCAGGCTCCACACCGTCATTCTCCCCATCTGAAACCTCCAAGGGGGGGCTCTGCCTCTCTATGTCCTCCTCATCAGAGCTGGGCTGAGGTGGAGAGAAGTACATCCGGGGCAAATAGGACACCTTTGGAGAACAGAGCAGCAGAGGGAGAAAGCAGTGACATAGAGTAGGACATCAAGATTAAAAAAGGAAATGTAATGAAAAGAGGCACAGAGAAAAGGAGGAAGAAAGTTAGAGGTATGGGAAAATGTTTAGTGTAATACTGAGTGACTTGGTTGTTGACATTTATTAAGGAACACTTTCAGATAACAGTCAACACACATGTACAATGATGCACCTTTACCAGAGGGAAGAATGAGTAACGTAAATGCCAAACTTTCTCATACCTTATATCCTATGCAAGTAGCACTGTCCCTCTTTCCCATATCTCCCCAAAGCTTGCTTTCTTCCTAATGAGCTTCTGATCCTGGTTGTCTATCCCCAGAATGAAACTGCTTTTCAGAACAACTGTTTTCCTAACTCAGTCCATCTGGAGCTGAATTTGAAAGGATGAACAGTTCTGCCCTATCATGGCTGGCTTTTGCTCTGTTGTCCTGTTCCTTTCTCAGGCACAGTACCTCCTGATGGCACCAAAACCCTATGGGACTGCATCCAAATTTGGAGATGGAATTGTTCCGGTCCGTCAGCTTTCTCTCATAAACTTCCCCCATGAGGAGAGGAGTAGCCTTAACACTAAGATAAGGATATATCATATCAGCCCATGCTCTCTTTTCCAAAATGCCTATCTGAAAATTCCCCATTAGGGGGGAATTTCTCATCTGCAAAGCTAGCAAGCCAGTTTTTGTGTTAAATTCCCTTGCCCTTATATAGAGGTGTTGTCAGAAGCAGTGTGGAATATACCTCAGCTCTGTAAATTCTCACTTGTGGTCTGGTTTGCTAGGAAACATGACCAGTTGGCACAGATTACTGCATCTTCTTACTTAATAATGTGAAGCAGGTCAGTCTGAGGGGCAGGGAATAAGAACCCAGTCCCTACATTAAAAAAACCCAACCAACATTCCCCAAACCCAGCAGCATATTTTATGCAGCTTTCATGAAATGGGACAGATGATAGTCCTTGAAAGTGAGCTTCTTTTGTACTGCTCTCCTCCTTCACCAGAGAGGGATGTTTTGAGCCTGATGCCCTCCCCAGGGGACCTCAGGTGCTGGGTGGGCAGTGGGTGTTGATGAGTCACTCACCCTGTGCTGGCTTTGGCCGAGCGGGGCTTTTTGGGAGAGTTTTGCACCACCTTGAAGTGTCCCAATAAGGCGCGTGCCAAGGGCTGCGTGGGCACTGCAGCTGGCAGTTAATGAGCTGGCACATTGGCTGCAGCCGATCTGGCAGGAAGGGCAGGATTGGGCAAGAGCCCCTGTAAGCTTCCTGTCAGATCCCCAGGAGTGAAACTTCAGCCCTCACCACAGCCACCTTCAGCTTCTTACAGTTAACAAAGCTGCAGCGCTGGGGTAGAAAGGAAGGGAGAGACTGTGCCATGGGGGAAGGGGAATGAGGAGGGGGGACAGGGTCCTACAGGGGGGAGGAACAGAGATTGGTGCCTTTGAGAAAAGGGCTGTGGAAACCTGGAGTGCTTCGGGAGGTCATATGGGAGTAAGGAACTGCTTCACTGGGGCTCAGTGGGACAGTGGGAGGGGACATGGTGTCTTGCAGAGGCCAGCCTGGGGAGCTGAGTGAGCTTTCTCCATGTTGTCCCCACTGTCCCTGACTGCTGTACCTTTGCTTACACTTCCTCTGCACCTGAAATTCAACAAGGGCAGCCAATATACTGTCACAAAGTTTTGGGACAGAGTCACAGAGGACTGACCTGTGTGCTTTAAAGAGCCAGGTTACTAATGCAGCTCTGGAGAGAGAAAACTTAAGGAACTACTAGTTACTTTCCATATTCTGATGTTTTCCCAGGGTCTGTGGCCCCTACATGTGATTTTCCTCTTTCTAAAAGTTCTTCTCAGGGCTTTCCAACCTTCTCTTTCATTCTTCCTTCAGAATGATTTTTTTTTCTTATTTTAGTATTTCTGAGGTCCCTGTTGGCAGGCTAACAAAATTTCAAACAAATCTTGTTCATGAACATGTTACACTTCAAATTTAATTTCACAAAGCAATGTGATATCCACAGAAAATTGAAGAAATATCTTTGCACCTTCCTCCTTTACTGCAAACAGTAACCCTGATATTGCAGGACAAGCATACTAGTTAAAAACTAGCAAATTAGAGGAGGATTAAAACTTGCTTCTTGCTTGTTTCTTTGCATGGGACTGTGACTGAGACGCACCAGAAGCTGAACTTCAGAGCATGCCAAGTACTATTTGTATGAGCTATTCTAGGAATAAAAGTAAAATAAAGTAAAAAGCCAAAGATCCCCTGCTGGTAAGGAAAAGAAGGGTAGTGGTGAATTCTACATACTAACATCTGCAGCTTGGTAGGGTGTGGGGCAGGGAGATCGCAGTGCTCTTTATCAAAAGTTGTAACAAAATTAGTTCCCTGCCTTTCATCCTGAAATGAAAGACCATAGCTGAGAAGAATGAATGTGAATAAGCAGAAGTGGCCTCTCTTGCCTTTTGGTTGTGCTTCCAAAGACACCCCTAAAGGGGCTCATTTTCTTCCTTTGCCCTTGGCCAGAGGTCGTGGTTGGTCATTAGGTATTAGCAGTTGCAATGAGCAACTGAAACAACTTGAAGCTTCCCACAGGCTGCTGTTCCATGATGCATTTTTTATATTTGTAACTTTCTGTTCCTAATTCTTTGTTTGTATCTACATCTTAAATTCTATTCCTGATTTTTTTGATGGCTTGCAGTTTCCTGTTGTCAGTGTTAACTTACTCATTCTATTTTTTCTCTTCTTTCTTTTTGATTAATACAGTATTAACATCCAATTTCGGTTTGCTTTGAGCAGAGAAACCCAAAATGCCAAGCCCATGCATGCAGTTTTTCTCACAAAGTTTCAGCAAGGGTACTGTAACATGCAGCACTGTAATCAGCAAACACTCTTTTCTCTGACTTCAGTTCTACTCTGTCTTGCATTTAGGACATTTCATGTACATTGGGGAACACTTTAGCACAAGATCTTCCAGCTTTCTTACCGCCCCCAGTAATGACTTTGGGCATACTCTTGTAGGATCAAGAGTGATTTCCACATCTGCTGTGCTTACTGTCTTTGCAGTATGATGGAACGCCTTATAATTTCAGGTTCAGCGAGAATTCACTGGTGCTTTGGTGACTACTGCATAGTGGAGTATATATTTTTTTTTTACAGGGAAATGCCTGGCTTAATGTAAAATCTGAGCAAAGACAAGACATTGTGTTTTGGCTTGTGACTTATTTACTCACAGATAGAAACACAAGTAGGGTCTCCTCAGCCTGTGGTAGAATTGTCAGAGACTTGTCTTTGTTGGCATTTCTCATACAAGTCATATAAAATTTTCAGGGTTCCTTGGAAATATTTAAAACTTTACTGCTACTTCAAAGCTCAGAATTACTTCTTAATAGCCCAGGGTACCCTTGCTATGATGATACAAAGTTTCTCACCCCCAGTTCATCTGCAGAATTGCAAACCAGTTGATCTTCGTTCCAAATGAAACAAAAATTGAAATTCAAAACACCTCCACAAAATGCAGTTCTCATTTTAGACAGTGTGGGGAGCATAATTTCTCATTGGCAAAAAGAATGTTTAAAATACATTAGTCCTGAGAATGAAGACATTACATCCCCTAAGAACCTGAGTGACTAATTCCAGAAATTTCTTTCACTTCATAGTATGCATTCCCAATGTATTCTTTTCTTTACTATTAATTACACTCTGAAGTTCTGAGCAGGGTTGGTGCCCATACCTGATGGTTGAGTCCGATGTGTGTGGTTGGGATTGCAGAATCCAGGACGTGCATTTGCTCGATCTCCATGTGCCTGTAGAGCTGCTGCAGCTGGGGAGGCTGCACACTCTGCAGCTCTGTGAAATGGTTGTCTCCAAAGGTCTCAAATTCACTGTGCATGTGGTGTGGATGATATTCCCAATAATGATCTAAAGAAAGTAAAAATAGATTGTCCATCCCAGCAAGATGAAAAAACATGGCATTTACCTGGCTTTCATGGATTCTCACTCCTGTCACAGCCCTTTCTGCCCTCTCCAAACCACTCCTGTTGACCTGTTTGTCTCTGCTGACAATTTCTATAGATCCCTGCAAAGTTTCTTTTCCTAATCTCCTAAATTCCTGTGACTGGGAAGTATTACTTAGGCCATTTTTAGTAGGAAAATACTCTCAGATAGTGAGATGGATTTAAATGATAATTTAACACAAGATGCAGAAGATGTTAATGTTGGCACCTTTCTCAAGAAGGGACCATAACAAGTTTCAAAACATTGTCATTCTTAAGACAACAAATTCTACTGATTTACACACTGTCATATTCTTATTACACTCTTCCTCATGGCATGGAAATGAGGAGGTGGAAAAAATGTAAAGATTATTCTGCAGCTATCTTTAGACTTTATTTTACTATGCTAGCAAAATTTCAGGAATGCTGCAAAAAAGTCACTTCCTGCTGTTTTGCTATATCACACATTTTTAAGCACCAAGACTAGAGAATAAAAGGATAAACACTTGGAAATCTGGTGTTCACTGTATACGGGAAGGCTGAATTCTAATGCAGATTCTTTCTCTACCTTTTTTATCTCTTTAGTACATTTGAAATTCTGTGATAATTTGGATTTTAAAAAAATATGAAGAAGTACTTAAATAACCACTATCATATTTCCTGATTAATTTATCCTTGAAATGAAATTCCATATTATTCTCAGTTCTAGATTTCTGGATTTTTTAGTTCAACATAAACCTTCAGCTTTTTAGAATGTCATATTTGTGGCTCAAAATTTAAAATTTTCTGCAAGAAATGTGAAGTAATTCTAATTTCTCATATACAATAGCTGCATACATAATTCTGCACATATCTATGTGCAACCTGTTTTTAAAATCAGTGTCAACACTGCATCCTCTGCTGGACTGAGCTTGGAACTAATTTTCCAGGATTCATCTTTTTGTGTATCACTTTATGCATGGCTGAAATTTCTTTATGATATTCTGTGTACCAGTTCTAATTTATATCTTAATATTCCACATTCTCTTCCCTTATTAAATTATTTTAAAAATTTCTGTCCTCCCCTTTACATGTTTTCACGTTGCTGTCATGTACTCTTACAATCTACTTCTCTTCATCCCTTAAGCTAGCATCAGCTCTGGGTCTTTCAGTGTAAATCAGTATATTCATCTCCCTATTCACACTTGTACACTTCTCCAAGCTCCCTCCCAGCTGTTGACATCCTTCCAATAACACAGTGAACAGAATTGAACATGTTCCTCTAAATGTAGTTAAATTTATAGAGGAACAATTGTCTTGTTCTGCAATATATGTTATTGTGCATGACATCTGGATATTAGTGTGCTATGAATATTTTTCTTAAATGTCAAGTTAGTTCTTTTTCTCAGTCCAAGGGAGGGACCTTGAATGTGGCTTCCTTTGGAGTGAATCCCGTGATAAGTTTACACCAAGCACACTTGAACCTGAGAAGCTGTAAGCTCTTTCAGCTGCCTTTGTGCTCAAGCCAGTAGAAATTTATTTGGAGGCTCTGTGAGATCATTTATGATACCAGCACTTACTTTTTTGTCCTTTCTGCTTTTCTGATTAATGAATAAACCTCTTCACTGCATGAGAAAGGGGGGGAAATGTGCTTATAAAAGTATCCAGGGAGCTGCTGCATTACTTTGTCATTTCTTCACTTTGTTGTATGGCACTTTCTATGGCCTCTGTATGGATTTTATAGCCCTAAGATAATTACAGTGCACAGTAGCACTTCTTCATGTTGCACTTCAAGACAAAAAATTCAGTTTCTAGAGTAAAAAAGTGGGGTTTATGGATGCAAAGCACTCAGGTGTTTTTATATCCACATCTGCTGCAACATCTACTGCAAGGAAACAGCAGTGTGTGAGTTGAAATGCATCATTTACCTAAGGCTGTGTCCTGGTAGGAAGCTTTGAGCACTTTCAGTGTGAAACCTTTCCATTTAGTTGGGAGACTGAGCCACACTAACTCATGTTTTGTCTAGGTTAAATTGGTGCAGATTTCTCTAAGTAGAGCCAGCCCTTGAGGTCCCATATACCATGGGCAGCCCTGCATATTAAATTGTTGAGAATACATCCCAGGAATAATCTAAACTCCTGTTCCTTAGAGTGATGTGGCTCTGCCTGTTGTGTGGAAAGTGCTGTGTTAGAGGGCAATGTATATTCCCAAAGATCCCTTGTCACTGATAATCCACAACAGCAATTGAGATCAGTGCATAACTGGGAGGATGACAAAGCCCAGGAAAATGTCTCTGAGGCTGTCCATGGCAGGTGGAATGTCTTACTAGCAGCAAAGCCATGAGTATCTGTGTACCCTCAAGGTGGTCTACTTCTGATAATTTAAAAATATTTTTATCAGTAATGTTTTTATACTTTGAGATATCTCTTAGTTCTTTGGAACCTATGACAAGGTTACTGTGGCTTCTGAAATGTTTTAACTTTTCCCTTGGCAAATTAATTAGCCTATGGAACACTATTTATGCATATTCATGCTAACAACTAATTAGTAATTATCATACTAATTTCTAAATTCCTTTTTTATGGAATTAGATGCTGTTGTAAAAATAAAGTAATAAAATAATACAATTAACACAGCATATAGGATTTAAAGTAATGACATCATAGTATTACACTACCAAAAAATCTATGTCAGAAATTACTTCAACACAAACTTATGTCCAAATGTTCTAGTTGTGATAGGGAGCAAAGTCCTTATTCTTTCCAAAATATCTATAATTTCCCAGTAATCCTTAGGAAAAACAATATTGGTTTAGTAACATTAGAAGAGAAATTACAAATCTGTCCCCACAAGTCCTTCTGCAGTTAACCCTCCTGGCTAAATTATTGCATATGAAAATTAAAAATTTAAATATATGCAGATATTTGAGTTACCAGTAACTCTTTACTTCTATGCTCTTTGTTAGTGTTATGTCAGTTACACATACCAATTTGTTCTTTTCTCTAAAATATGATGGCGGAAGGAAGAAAAAAAATAGGAGATAAAAATTCTAGAAATGGAAAGTGCCTGTTCTTTGGGTAAAGGAAAATATCTTAAAAGCCAAGCTATACCTACACCATGGAGTCATTATGAGAAATTTCATGTGAAGTGAAAGAGGATGTGAAAAAAATTCTCTCTTACAGAGGCATGGAGATTATGTTTGTTTTGGTCTTGTATGTAGTGAAAGGTTAGAGGAAGGACAATAATGAATTCTAAACTCCCTCTCATGACAGAGGATGTTAGCCTGTTGGGAAGCAATACCTGACCTAAAGGCATTGTGTCAGTATTCACCATGGAGGTAGATCCTCACTCCACAAGTGAGAAAACCTGACTGAACATTCCCATGCACCTTCTCATCCCTGTAAGCTGCTTTGCTCCTGTTTTAATAGATGAATAATGGTACCACCAGTGGTCAGAATATGAAACATGTTCTAGGAAGGTATTTGTAATAAGTGTGGAGCAAGAGGCTAGCGATGATGCAGTGCAAAGTGCCAACAGTGCGCAGCGTGAGCTTGAGTTCTGTAGCTTGGATCGTGGGACCTGTGAGCTCTGGAGCGTGGAGCTCTGTGAGTTCTGTGAGCTCTGTGAGTCGTGGGAGCTCTGTGAGCTCTGTGAGCTGTGGGAGCTCTGTGAGCTCTGTGAGCTCTGTGAGCTGTGGGAGCTGTGGGAGCTCTGTGAGCTCTGTTAGCTCTGTGAGTTGTGGGAGCTCTGTGAGCTCTGTGAGCTCTGTGAGCTGTGGGAGCTGTGGGAGCTCTGGGAGCTCTGGGAGCTCTGTGAGTCGTGGGAGCTCTGTGAGCTCTGTGAGCTCCGTGCTCTGCCCGGCCGGGCACTGCGGTGCCAGGGCTGTGCTGCCAGCCTGGCCCCGGGCCTCGGGGCGCTGCTCCTGCTGGGCTCGCCTGCCAGCACAGGGAGACCCAGGACAGGGCTTCTGCACAGCCCCACGCTGCACAGCTCACAAGCTCCCACTCTGTTTTGCACACCTGAAAAAGCAAGTCAAGGAAAAAAGCCGTAGAGGAAATGAGAAAAATATTGAAGGGCACTGGAAACTCAATGTCTTGATCAGACACTACAGAGTCACCCTTGAGAAGAGTGCTGTGGTCCTGGGCCAAGCACCAGTCTTACCTAAAACAATGTTAGAATCTCATTAGCTCTCACTTTACAAACTTCATTACTTTAATTATGCCAAATGTTCAAAAGTCTATGGGTCAGGCCCCATCAAATCATGAGAATAGCTTTGGAGGGAGGTGATTTTTTAATGAAGTTTGGAATTCTTTCTCTTTTTCCTGTAGCATTTCAGACTAAGGTTCACACGTTTGGACATTCCTCCACTTCTATGTGGGCTAACAAAATCAAAGCTGAGATTCCTAAATGGTCATGTTACTCCAGGATGTGGGACAAAAATAAAATCCCAGATCATAAAATCTGGAAAGTTCCACGAGGCTAGCAACGCAGTGAACAAGGGTGAGCACTCAGCTTCATACAAAAAGTGATTTTTACTAAACCTATAATGCTTGGTGGCAACATAGAGACAAAGCTGCAGTGGAATTTTGTAATTACAAAGATTGCATTAGTGTTACAAAATATGCTGTTACACTTACAGACTTACAAGCTCAGGGTAGGGTGATGGGCTAATACATGATCACTCAAAGCAGCTTCTGTCCAGCATGACTGTGTCTCTGTGTTTATTACAGTATTTAAAACAGAGTTACACTGCAGTAAAGAAAATAATTGCACACAATGCTTGTGTTGATGAACATATCATGCTGTGGTTTTGCTTGTTAATTTCAGTGTGCACTTAATGGAAATAATTTCCTAAATATTACTCACTAATGGAATAGATCTACAATTTTTTTGTGGACTTTACTACTTATTTGTGTAAATAAGTAAGTAAGGGATAATAAATAAGGTGTAATGGTTTCCTTCAGTATTATATTTGAGGAAAAGGGACAATAATGCATGTAGCACCAATCTACAGATTAAGATACTGCCATCTCCCTTTCACAAAATAATTTTTCTAGCAGTGAGAGAGAGGTAGTCTGACACCTCAGGAAATTTTCCTATTTGTTTAACAGTCCCTTGTCACTAAGATCAAAAGTATTATACTGTCTAGTGGCATCTATTTGCATTAACTGGTTGTATTGAGGTGCATAGTGGTACTAAATAGGCCTGTAAAATTATTTTTATGTATTGCCAGTGATCTCACTGTATCCCAAGCTGAACTTCTCTCTTCAATTCTGTTCTTGTTTCTTCTTTTTATACTCCTATCTAATTAGGTTCTTATCTCTTTCACTGCTGTTACTGCAGCACCTTTTTATTCCTTTCCCCCTCAATTTTTCAATCATTTTCCCTTTATCCACTTTGTTCTGAACACTTAGTACATATTTCTAAATGTACTTTGTGGCATCCTTTTCCTGTTTCTCTGCATGTCTATCCTCAAGACTTTATACTTCTGTCATGTAAACAAAATGAAAGCCGAAGTTGGGTTTTTCGGTGTTTATCAGAAAGATGGAAACTACAATAATTTGTGGGTTTTAGTCTCCATCTGCATTTTTTGGTTGTTCATTGCTGTTTTGTACTGTGAGCAATTTAAGACAGCACAAGGCACAGATATTTATACACAACCAACTATATTACAGGTGCTTTCATAAATTAAAATTGGATTGAAATGTGCAAGCTGGGATAAGGTTGCATCTTCCATAAGCACTTACTGTAGGAGTTAAAATGTTTTTGGGGTTTTTAGGACAAGTGCAGCACAACTTTAGGAACAGACAAATTTCTGGTTAACGCGCATGTTTAGGTACTGCTTAGGTTATAACCCATACAGGTCACTATCCAGGATGTGTTGTGTTCATCATCCTGAGTAAAATCATGCTAGTGAACTCAGAAATGTGGCTTAGAAGCAGCCTTTCAGTAGAAAAATGGGCAGTAAACCAGATGGGGTGATAAAATGATGAAAGATAAAGAGAAGTTTTTGCTTGAGGTAGCCTAGACTTAATGACAGAAAAGTTATTTCCCAGTGCTTTTTCCTACATGGCGTCTTTTATATTTATTGTTTAATTGTCACAATTGCCTTTTGAGATAATCAATGTTATCCTGTTTTATGAGTGTGCAAACAGGTATGGGGTATAATGTAAAAACCCTAAATTTCCATGTGGAATTTGCTGGGTTTGATTAATGAGACTTGACAGATGCCATGAGATAACTTATAAAAACTGAATTAATTCTTTGTCTTCAGGTGTTAAGAATATCATATGTGCTTCCTGAATGAAGTGTAGAGAACAAATTTAGGTAGGAATCTCTTTCAGCTACATGCTCAGAGCCATCTTACTCAGTCACTCACTGCTCTTTTGTTGCCACAAAACAGCGCTGTGCTATGATTAGTTCATGTCTTAAATTATAACAGCAATGGGCCTGGTTGCTATATCAGTGGGATTCTTTCAGGGAAACTCCAGAACCTGCAGGGACTGCCACCACTAATGGAGTAGAACGGTGCTTTTCCTTCCTGAGTCAATATTGACTCTGGTATTTCCAGGGTGCTCTTGCTGCACCATTGTATTGCATGGGAGACAAAATCCACAAAGCGAGACTCTTGCCTCTGCATTGATTTAGAGTCCAGTGCCCAGACAACACTAAAACATAGACACCAAGGCTTTGAAATCACATACATAAATTGAAGTAATGAATAATCATACAGCAATTTTACCTTGAGTTATGTTCATGTACAAACAGCTACAAGGAAGTTTTACATAGATTTAGAGACAGGAAGTACTTGGGTGTACGGGGGGAAGAGTGAAAGTTAAAGTTAGGTGTGGCAACATGCAATAGAGATCAAAAGAAAGAGGAAAATATATGGAGTTGAAAAAGGCTAAATATCAAAGAAACCTAAGCACAAATAGATTATCTAGGACCTAAGTGAAATGGGAGTTGGACATGGGAACACAAGAAGAGGAATACACTGTTGCAAATCCATGCTTTAAAAACTTGAGAAGCAAGCTGAATGCTTTTGATCTGCAGAGAAAAATAAAACCACAGTAAAGATAATGAAGGGTAGAGATAGTGAGATCCCACTTTCCTGGGAACTCCTTGCATCATAGAGTTCTTTTTAAAATGCTCTTTCAGAGAAACCATGTTGCAGTTGCTGGACTGGAACAAATAATATAATAATATTATATTATTAATAAAATATTTTTTGTTCCTGATTCAAAAATGTGTTCCTATACATTATAGATCACAGCAATATTTTTTTTATTTTCTTGTATGTCCTAAATCCATTTCCTGTGATAACCCATGAGATTTTATGCTCCAAGGAGATAGTTTTTGACTTACCACCATGACTCTCTCCATCACTGTTGAGATACTGGTAATAGTCATGGGGCTGTCGGTAGAGGTCTGACTCATAGGGTACCATATCTTCAGAGGGCTGTAAAAAGAAGAGGAATTTTTAGAACAGTAGGTTTATACAAATCCTTTCCAAATTATTCATATAGTTCGTGAAGGACTGATGCCAACCCATTTTATATTGCTTAGGGAAAGAAAGGGGAGATTTCAAGTTATTACTGAATCAGCAGAAATAAAATGTGTGATGTCAAATACTGGTTTTGGGGGGGAAAAAAAGTTATCCCAGTAGAAAAGAGACCCAGCCTGTGTAGCAGAACTTGTCCAGTTGTAATACAGAAATCCCTTGTATCCCACACTCCAGCCTTCTGAGGATACTGCTTTAGAGTTGTTGTAGATATTATGCACAAGTGCAAATATTTTCTTTGGTAGTAACAGATATTTTCTTTTATTGATGATAATGATGATGATTATTATTATTCCTGTACACAAAAAAGAAAGCAGAAACTTCTCTTGCCTAAATATATTGTTTCTACAAGGTCTGAGTAAATGGTGGGAGTCTGTCAGAGGGTAGTGACACTGACAGAGGGCATAAACACATTTTCTTTCTCAGTTACTGTCCAAGGTGACCTCTAAAAGTTTGCTGCCTCAAATCAACTGCACAGGGCTTCTAGATACACACAGTGAAAACTTAAAAAGTCCAAATGTGGAGAAAATAGTGAGTTGTGACCTGTTGGATGCTTAGCTGTAGAATTAGAGTCTTCTCTAGCTTCTCAAAACTGGTGACATAGGCTAACTTGCCCACTTCTCCTCCTCCTCAGGCCTAGTATTCCAATTGGAACACGGAGTAAGATCTTATATTGTCACAATGAAGGTTGTTTACTATTAGTTGTGCACAATTTTGTTGATTCATCTAATGTTTCTTCTTGTTTATTTCCAGAATAAGAGTTAGAGAAAAACAGTGTCTGTTTTGTTAAACCTTAATTCAATTAAGTTTGTTACAGTATTTCTTTCTAATCCAAACAAATTCTTGCACTGTCAACAGCAAAGAACTCAACCACCTTCTTGCCTTTTTTTGGGAAGGAAATTACTTTTAGTATTTCTAGGTGTTAATAGAAACATTTAATTCTATCAATGACTCCATCATAACTAACTTTGAAGGACAAATATTTTGAATAACATGATAACTATATGATCAGTGTCTTTCTTGTGTTTATATTTCATATGCCTATCTATATGTCCCAAATCCTTTCCCTCCATGAGCCTGTCACATTTTTGGAACATCTGCATTTTTTAAGCTTAAGCTGTGGTAACAGCATGACAGAAATACAGGACAGCTTCTCTTTTTCTTACTCCTCTAGACTGCTTGAGAAATGGAACCTAAGGTAGCAGCTGCCACTAAAATCCAGATGGAGGTGGTAGATAAGCAGCTAGCAAAAGGAAAGGACTTTTTTTTCTGGTTTCTATAATTCTTCTGGTTAACTCCTTCGGTTCATTCTGTTGGAATATGGGGATTTAAAGATTGTCCCTTTCTGAGGATTAAGATGCTAGAACACATACCAAAAACACCCCAACAAAACATTTTCAGAAATTACTTTGGAACTTGGTAAATCCTTAGCAGCAGCCATGTGTTCTATGAGTGTATCATCAAAAGGCACTGGTAAGATTGTCTAAAACTTTGTGACCTTCAGCACACACACTAACTGGGAGTCAGACCCATGGAATATTTAAAGCCTCCAGAGAAAATCCATCACCTGGCTACAAGCTCCAAACAGAATCAGTGGTGGTGGATAATTGCTTTGGGGAAATCTTGAGAAGATGATAACCCACAGTAAAGTTTTTCTAGGGGAAAGACTAAGGAAAAGGGACAAGTCATCCTTTAACTGCTTCCACACAGGAATAGCAGTGATGGGACTCTTCTCTGGTCTCCAGAGCTCTACTGTAGGAACAGTCTCCCTTTGCACATCTATGTGATTACAGTAGAATTGCCCTTTATTCACACAGACATACAAGAGGAAGTATAACATGTTTTCCAGATTTCAGGGAGGTGGTGAAAAAGTCATTACAGCATGTATCTCCTCAACATTTCTGCTTTTTCTCCATGTATTTTCTTGGTGTTCTCTCTGGTTATATGTATTTACTCATCTTCATTCCTTCCACCTTTGGTGTACTCTGATCTCTGACAAGAAAAAGTAATGAGACTGTATTTTGCTTTCTTTAGGATAAAGTTCTGAATGGAATTTCTCCTTCTCATTATCTTTGCAAATTAGTTCATCCCATTCCCTCATTTCCTTTCCCTAAATATATGCTTCCTGGTAAATTTATAAACTTATGCCTTCATATTCAAAATTTTAAATTAGTATATTATAAATTAAAAACTAAATTTTAATTAATATTGTAAATTACTATAATTCAAAGGAAAGCATTGATATTCTGTGAAAGGGGAAATGTCAACATCTAAATGAAAAATGCATATCATACTAGTTAGGAAAAACAGAGGTTAAAAAGTCACATAAATGTACATTGTTTGAAAGAAAAATCTCTGTTTCTTCTCAACTGAGATACTAGAAACTGGTACAAATTATTAAAATGTTAATACCTAAATGCAGTGGAGTTTTAAATGCTGATAACAGTTTAGCCAAAAGTAAACTAATTTCGAAAGAAATCACTATCCTGTCAA
Source organism: Zonotrichia leucophrys gambelii (assembly GCF_028769735.1). Taxonomy (NCBI): domain Eukaryota; kingdom Metazoa; phylum Chordata; class Aves; order Passeriformes; family Passerellidae; genus Zonotrichia; species Zonotrichia leucophrys. The sequence continues at coordinate 34,240,884 of NC_088175.1, forward strand.
TGTAGGCTTAATTTGCTAAAATTTCCAGTGGTATAGCAAGGCATCTATCACTCATATCTTTACAGAAGTATAGCTTGGCAGGAAGGTCAAACATCAGTCCAAAAGTAGATAAAAATTACATATTTTAGGCAAGGAAAAGAATGTTTGGCTTTTCCTAATTGTGCTTTCCTTTGTTGTCTTCTCTCAGTTTCCAAACTCCCCCACTTTAGAACAATATACATTTACAGGCAATAGTGACTCATAGTCTGACAACTGAGAATGAAGTATTTTACCATTCAAAAGCTAATTTTACAGTTCAGATGCATATTCCATGAGCAGAGCTAAAGGGAGGTGTGTTAAATAGACTCTTAAAACAATGACTCCCTTAATATTTACAGATATGACTGATCACAGAGTGAATTGCAGATACCCAACATCTAAAAATGATTTTACATAGGGCATTGGTGTACTATAAACTTCGGTTTGAAAGTCTGGGGCTTAAAATTTCTTTTTCATGGATCCTTGGAATTTTTGTCCTTGGGTTTGTTTCCTGTCCAGTGATCCTTTTGATAAAATACATGTGTGAATATCCTTGTTAACTCATGCAACTGGACCCATCTGTCCCCACACAGGACTTGTAATGCCACTGCTTTCTATCTTGGTGTCTGATCTTCAAGGGCACAGTAACTAACATGGCAAGATGTATTAAATATTTAAGAGTCTACTTATCATCAACTTAATCGGATGGTGGTTAAAGGACATAGAACAGCATGTATTCTCTCTGATTTTTCTATGGGAAAGTGGGAGATTTCCCTCTATTTATTAGAAAGGCTATTTTCAATAACATGTTTTTAATTGCTTTCTGATTTTTTGGGGAGTGGTTGTTGTTCTGGGTTTTTTTAAGAAAAATTTCTTTAGAAATGTTTTCTCTAATTAGAGAGGCTTCACCATGTTCATTGCTGTTGCCTCTTGTGTCAATCTTTACCCACTTGCCCTGTCCTTCTCTGGAACCTCCCCACCCACACCCATTTCATCATCTTACTGACAGCTCTTCCATGACACTGAACTGTTTTGTTACTCCTGACAAAAAGCAAAGAATAGCTTATGTTTAATATTTAACTGATGTCAATGGCCATTTGTTCTATTGGTTATTTCCATGTAAAAGAATGACTGAAAGCTTTGTTACATTCCCATAGTTGTGGTCTAAAGTTGGTATCTCCTTGCATGCATGCCATGAGGTGCAGTGCACTATCTAGACAGTATTCTACCCTCAGGTAAGAGGCCAACAAACAATACTTTCTGTCACAGACATCTATAAATGAAGAGTGGCCTCAGTCTTCCATCTTTGCCCTGAAACTCAAGGGAAAAGCCACAAAACCAGCCAGAGAAAGTTCAGTTGGCATTGGTTAAGAGAGACACATTGAACTCAACTGAACAGCAGTCTGAAAATCTTGTTACTCCCCAAGACTTTGTCAGATGATTCCAGGGAATTGTAAAATCACTAAATGCTGATCTGTTTTTATCTTGATATAACTATTCACTGGCATGTGATTCAAAAATACTTCAGACAATTTCCAGTGATGTGTTGCTGAGACAAGCTTTAAGGCCAAGATTAACTTTATTTCCTTGGAAAAAAATTACAGTATAACTATTTTAGAAAAGATGAGTAAAAATATTAGCATGATTACTCATTGGGCCGGCCTCACTGGACCGTGTTGATAATGCAGTTATGTGGAACACAGTACTTCTGTGGGGCATTTTTGCTCTCATGCAAAAATACTTCATTCAAAGCTGTGATTTCTACAGGTGGCTACTTAAGGATTCATATAAAACTGGAACCCTCTTCAGGCAAAGGTGTTTGACTTAATAATGTTTTGACCCATAACACAACTGAATTCTGTCACGCACTGGAAGACACAGACCCAGTCTGCAGAACTTTTCCCCACAAAATTTCTAATCTTCAGAGGAAGATGCAGTACTCCCAGACAATTTAAACAGTGTTTTCCAGCTGAGGGATAAGAATTTCCTAGCCCAGGCAAGAGAAAGCAGTTACTGACCCACCCTCAACTGACCGGGGAAGGGTGGAGGAGGGAAGTGTTGCTGCAACCCCTGCCTACAAACAGGCTTGTGTTTCCCCACTGAAAAAGTCCCAGGAGACAGACTTGTAGGACTCTAGCTGGCAGTGCTCAAAGTGCACTTAAAGACATTTGAAAGTACAAACCACAAATTTATTAGGTTTTTGGCAGTTTAATCACAAAACAAAAGAAAACCCCCAATTGCTCTATCAAGGGCTTCAGTAAGATGCAATTGGGTTTTCACTGCCAGTTGTATCACTCATCTGAACGCAGTTCAGACATTAACTGCAACACAAATTAGAATATGGGCCAAACTGTGTTAGATTTTCACTCAAGTTATTCAACATATGTCCTGGCATTCAACACTGGGGAAAAAAAAAAGGAAGAAAACTTGGCTATGAGTTAATAAATAGACAGAAAATTAACAATTGGGTTTTTTTTGAATGGAGATGCAGTTTTCTGGGGTAGCTAAAGACAAGGTTTGTGTTTCTTTATAATTTATTTTTTGTTAAGCCCAACAAGTAACATACTGAGAAATCTCTAGATATGTTTTTTAAGCTCGTTTCTATTCAGATTTCTATTCTGTTGCACTTACAGGAGACCCATTGGGAAATCTTGTGTATTTAAGAAAAAGAAGAATTATTTTTAGAGTCTCCTCACCCTTTAGGTAGATAGGTGATTTCAGGAGAATTGATGATAAACTGATAAAATAAGGGTTCTCCCCCAAAAATAAGATAAATACTTTCAGTTATCATGAATTCTGAACATGACAGGGATTCAAAGGCAATCTTTCTGGATGAAAGATTAGAAATGTCTTTAGTCTTCATTAAATGGGACAAGGCAAAACCAAAACTTGATATAAGTTTTTGTTAAAAACCCTTTGGATCTGCATTGTCTCTCTCTGTTATCTGACACATGTACAGCAATTACTGTAAGCCATCTACCACATAAAAAGCCAAGTCAACCACCTTATCTGACGCCTCTTCAGCTTCTACAAACTTAATGAAATCTAATTAAGGGCTCTTGTACTCAATCTCTTTAGAGATTTCCCATTAAGCCTGGTTTCTGAACAACAGGTTAGTGACATTATTTTTTTCATAAATAATAATTTTTTAACTCACCGTACGATAAATTACAGCAGTGCGACAATGCTTACAGTTAAGGAAAGGACAGACATGCCCCATAGGCACACAGAAAAATTTATATGTTAGGGAAAACATTGAAAGACTTAAATAAGGACTGTAGGTTTTTTTCCTATTAGCCAGTTGCTTTTTAACAGTCAGTGAATTCAAGAAAATTCAAGAAAATATTAGGTTAAAAATTAAAATGCCATCATTGAAAAGAACACACAGAGTCCTAAAATCTGCAATATGTAAATCAACATTCAAAAACTCTTTTTCACAGATTAGTAGGCAGTTAAATACATAAACTATGTCAGAGACTTCGGATGATTAAGAATTACAATCTGAAGACAGACGACCTTTGTATCACATAGGTGGCACTGAAGAAGAGAGATTTACTGACTTATTATAAACACCCTGTACAAGAATACCATACATTTAATCTGTGAAAACAAATGGAGATCAAAATCAGATACAAGTTTAGGGAGGAAATGTTAATTTCCCTTTCATTGCAGTGTTGTCACTAGTTTTATATATTGACCCAAGCCAAACTTCCTGGCATTACAAATACAGACCAAAACAGAGATATTCTCAAATAACAAAACCTGGTTTACTTTTTCTTTTGCTACTGAACCTAAAGATCCATATTACAAATAAATCCATATACTCACAGGGGGAATAAGGGGAAATCCTTCCATCTTGCAAGCTTGCAACATTCAGCCAACTTCTGAGTGAATTTTTCTTAATTCAGTTTTCAAACATCCAGAATAACTGACTTGCAAAAAATCATATTTAAAAAATGATGGAAAAAAGGAGGAAAACTAATGAGAAAAGAAAAAAAAAATCAAGAAAAAAGTGAGATCCTCGGACTCCGTGAAGTCCCTTAGCAGTGGTGGATCTCAGGACAGGAGGACCC